>NC_087081.1:7157386-7883949 GCF_026151205.1 Bolinopsis microptera | reverse complement strand
GAAGCATTAATAGGAGAAATATGGACATTGTTCTGTAGAAAGAGATATTTCAGTTACCTCAAATTTCACAAAGCAGCTTTAAAATTATACGATTCACGAACACTGCTCGCATTTTGCACATAACAACTATATTCCGGCGTCATCTCAGTATATATTAACTTGATTCAGTTAGTTTCAGTTCATTCAGCAGATTCTCGGTAATATCGTTTAACAATAATCCTCATCATATGAAATAAGAATGAGATAAAATTAGATTACCACATGGCAGGAAACTGATTAATTTCCGAAATTAAACTGTGTCGGATTCAGAGGAACGGATTTTACATAAACATCCTTTAGAGTTTAGACACAACTGAACATTTTTGAATAAGTTCCAATTTACAAATCGGCATAGTTTCTGAGACGATGAACTTCTTTCAAAAACATTAAACTCTTAAATGTGCTTAAGTTGGACTTGGAAGATATAAAACTAAAAGTGTTAAATTATAGGGAAGCTGATTTTGCCAAATCGATGGTGCCATTATCTTATCATTGTAAGGAAGCTAACAGTAACAAAATGAGATTTCAGAGTCAAAACTTGAGATCTAAGAAAATTTTGAATTACAGTAAAAGGAAAAAAAAGCCTTGGTAACTGTTTTGTTTGTGTACGTAATGTACTAATGTATGTAGAGCCCTGTTTGCTTGGGGTATGGAAATTGCTGCGGTTAATCGGGGTTTGCAGTAAATTGGGGGTTTTTGAATCAAGACACTTATTTTACTTCGGTGTATTCCAACAGCAACATTGTTACACAAGTGCAACCAGCCAATTGCAGGAAGCCGAAGGATTTATTGAATTTGGCCAGTGACGGTTAAGGTAGTGTGTGCCATACTTTCTTCGCCCGAGACTTTGCTGCAATGTGCAACTCCTCATTTAACCCTCACACCCTATTTCTCGAGTATTCGGCTGAGTTGACCGGGGGCTGCATAGACCACTCAGGATCCTTCGCTGAACGTCAACGACGCTCATTCCACGACCGGGCAGACAGTGGGATTCGAACTCACAACCTTACGATTGTAAAGCTGGCGTTCTAACCAACTGCGCTACCTGGACGTTTCACTGTATAACTTTAATTTCATAAAATGAATGAAAATTCGAATGATACACTAAATGCTCGAGTTGAGACTCTCATTTTGTCCCCAACTATCATTATCAATAATAAAAATGTCAAATAGCACTTTTCTCGAGAGGAAATACCAGCATCAAACTGGATAATGAACATAACTGAAGTTTAGTATAAAAGGGGGTTGCACCTAACTGGAACTACAACTATTGGCCAACAATGTTCCAGAATCGTTCTGAGGGAGCAAGTAAGTCAGTTAATTAATTTTTAGATAAGGAATTGAGGAACTTCGGCAAAAGAAAGCGTTGTGGTACGTGTATTACTATTAGTTTCTACAGCAGATAGATACTAGACCACATGATGTGAAATGTCCACTGGGCCAGGGATGGGTTAAACTTTTAAAAATGGTATTGCTGACAAAGAAGGAGGGAGGGAGAGAGCAGCAAATCTTATGTGACCGTTGAGAAACTGAGCTCATCATCAGGTTATATTAAGCTTATAACCTATACCTAGACGCGCGAGTATCACGCGTTAGATTACCTGGACACTCACGGGTACCCTCAAGCCACGTGACCTAGTGAAGCCAACCAGCTTTCGAACTGACTTAACAAGACCAATCCCGAATCAGGATTGGTTTAGGTCAGAATTCTTAACGATTTCAGTGTTGTTATTATACTCGATCACAACGTGACTCCGCGTGACAGATCATTATTCTTGGGCAGGGCATCGCATATCATTCTATTCACTGCAGTCGGCCCATTTGGAGATCAGAACCTGGCGTCGAGAATATTGATCGCCTCTTCCACGGATCCTCAAGTCTAAGTCAGCGCCCCACCCGAGGTATTATGATTCTTTGAGGAAGAGGCTGACATTTTCCAAGTGTAGTAGAGAAGACCGATTACAAAGAATAGACCTGCCTGGACAAAAGAACACACAGTGCTCTTACTCTCAAGAAATATCGAACTGCAATGTTTTACACAGAGAGCTTTTGTTTTACAAACGATTGCAAGGATTTCAAAATGTAATCACCTATGTAATATTGCAGTATATTATGGAAAAAGTACCTACCGAGCTGTATTCGCAGTAGTATTAGTAATACTAATCTTTAACATTAAGTTGAGGATTGAAAGTCAATTCGAAATCTTATAATATATAAAAATCGATGTTACTCTATACATTTAACCATGAAGACAAAAATTCATACGAAAATACGAAATATCTAGTTCTACTATTTAATTCGAAAGCGCCATTTTAGGGGCGCTTTAGTCGTTTGAATGTTGGACAATTTTGAAAAATTTGTCCCTCTTAAATCATCTATAATTTGTTCAACTTTAGGGAGGGGCGCACAAAAGGCCGGGAGGGGGCGCTAATAAGTAATAGGGGGCGCTTTTTCAGGGGGGGGGGGGGCGCCAACAGACAACGATACGCCACTGGCTTCATCCCTGTTTAAAAATCATTTATGTTTTAATTTCTGTTTTAATCTCTAATCATCTAGCTTTGCCTTTAAGCTCTGTACTGTAGAAATCTAGAAAGTATGGATTTTACTTGACAACGACGATAATTAGGTAGTGCGCCATCGACAGTAAGCCGGTAAATTGTCGCGAAATCTAGGGTTTAGTACGACAATTGACCCCCGACAATTGACCCCCCGACAATAGACCCCCTATGTAATTACACTGGGGTCAGTTGTCGCGAAATCTAGGACTTAGTACGAAAGTTGACCCCCCCACAATTGACCCCGACAATTGACCCCTCGACAATTGACCCCCATCTAATTACACTGGGGTCAATTGATCGGGTCAGGGTCCTGGGTCAGGGTCCTGGGTCAGGGTCAGGGTCAGGGTCAGGGTCAGGGTCAGGGTCAGGGTCAGGGTCAGGGTCAGGGTCAGGGTCAGGGTCAGGGTCAGGGTCAGGGTCAGGGTCAGGGTCAGGGTCAGGGTCAGGGTCAGGGTCAGGGTCAGGGTCAGGGTCAGGGTCAGGGTCAGGGTCAGGGTCAGGGTCAGGGTCAGGGTCAGGGTCAGGGTCAGGGTCAGGGTCAGGGTCAGCCGGTCAGCCGGTCAGGGTCAGGGTCAGGGTCAGGGTCAGGGTCAGGGTCAGGGTCAGGGTCAGGGTCAGGGTCAGGGTCAGGGTCAGGGTCAGGGTCAGGGTCAGGGTCAGGGTCAGGGTCAGGGTCAGGGTCAGGGTCAGGGTCAGGGTCAGGGTCAGGGTCAGGGTCAGGGTCAGGGTCAGGGTCAGGGTCAGCCGGTCAGCCGGTCAGGGTCAGGGTCAGGGTCAGGGTCAGGGTCAGGGTCAGGGTCAGGGTCAGGGTCAGGGTCAGGGTCAGGGTCAGGGTCAGGGTCAGGGTCAGGGTCAGGGTCAGGGTCAGGGTCAGGGTCAGGGTCAGGGTCAGGGTCAGGGTCAGGGTCAGCCGGTCAGCCGGTCAGCCGGTCAGCCGGTCAGCCGGTCAGGGTCAGGGTCAGGGTCAGGGTCAGGGTCAGGGTCAGGGTCAGGGTCAGGGTCAGGGTCAGGGTCAGGGTCAGGGTCAGGGTCAGGGTCAGGGTCAGGGTCAGGGTCAGGGTCAGGGTCAGGGTCAGGGTCAGGGTCAGGGTCAGGGTCAGGGTCAGGGTCAGGGTCAGGGTCAGGGTCAGGGTCAGGGTCAGGGTCAGGGTCAGGGTCAGGGTCAGGGTCAGGGTCAGGGTCAGGGTCAGGGTCAGGGTCAGGGTCAGGGTCAGGGTCAGGGTCAGGGTCAGGGTCAGGGTCAGGGTCAGGGTCAGGGTCAGGGTCAGGGTCAGGGTCAGGGTCAGGGTCAGGGTCAGGGTCAGGGTCAGGGTCAGGGTCAGGGTCAGGGTCAGCCGGTCAGCCGGTCAGCCGGTCAGGGTCAGGGTCAGGGTCAGGGTCAGGGTCAGGGTCAGGGTCAGGGTCAGGGTCAGGGTCAGGGTCAGGGTCAGGGTCAGGGTCAGGGTCAGGGTCAGGGTCAATTGTCGGGGGGTCAATTGTCGGGGGGTCAATTGTCGGGGGGTCAATTTTTGGGGGGTCAATTGTTGCCCACCCCTTTATCTTACCTCACTTCCGACGTTAATTATAAAAAATCTAAAGCCCTAATCTAAATTCTAAGAATGGTATCTCATATTCCTATCCTTTTTTTTACAACCCTGCTAAAAATCGTGAGGGTTCAACTCCATTTGAGTGCTGAAATTGGCCTCAACCGAGAATTCGGGCTTTTTGGTAAATTTTTAGTGTTTTTCTTCTATGTCCCCGTTGTCGGGGGATTTCGTCAAGTTTAAAATATAATAATAATATAGACTAGAAAGCCCGTGGTGACAGGGAGGAAGCTAATAAAATTGTTATTGTAATTGTATTTCTTTGGCAGTTAGTTTTTATCGGATCAAAAATTATTTATCCCACCGAAGATACAGCCGTTAAAAATATAGCTCGCACTGAACATAACGTAATTACCACAAAACCGATCAAAATTTCGCTCGCGAATCTTTGCGCTTACACAACGCACGTACGCTTTTGAACACCGTTACCATGGTTATTATGCAACTTCCTATTTCTCATGTGATTTGCTTGTGGGCGGCCGTACATACAGAATAATTCTTTGAATTGTAAATATAATAAAGACATATATATAATTATATATCGTCTCGCTTTATAAATAGATTAAGATATAATTATAATATTAAAACTGCTTTAAAGTTATTACAAGACCGCTCACTATTGTCATTGATAATAAACAAAATCATTAATCACTAACAATAACAATGTCACGAAGGAGCGCGCGTTATAGATAAAATGGACTTATTGGACTACATGACAAGGTGCAAGGCAGCAAGGATACTGATATAGAAGAAAATAAAAGAGAGACTGCAGCAAATCACGTATAATGCACGTTGAAAACTGAGGCCGAGGGTATAAGCTGAACGATGTGTGCTCCTGAACGAGCTGATTGCTGGACCAATTAGCTGTCGAGCTGGTTTTGCCTGAGCCCTGACCAATCGTGAAGCAGGATTCTCGGTCACGTGTTCAGTTTTCTCTATGCGACAAACACCACCACACCGTTTAGCCCATTTGCCCTGCCGCTCTGGACTCTAGAAATAGAAATAGCCACCATGTCGTTCCCTATTGTGTATTGATTGTTCAACTATTGCAAACTCTTTCAGTTATGACATTTGGACAATTTCTTGCATTGTATTTCGCTGGACAGGAAAAGCTGCCCGACGCATCTAATAACCCTCTCATCTGAATAACTTAACGACCGAAGTGAGAGCAGCTTCTCTGTGCTGAACACCGTTACCATGGTTACTATGAAGCTTTGTGGCTCAAAGTCAACGATAAATTCGAGAAGAAGTTTTCAAATGGTTATGCACGATACAATTAATTAAGTTCGTATATTATAATATTATACTATAATATTATACAGGGTGGGCCAAAAGTCAGTACCCATACGTTGGCCTTAATAGCTCCACCGTGTGTTATATTTGAGAGCTGTTGCTTTGCAGATGGCATACTGTACTTACTGGCTCGAGGATTCCGTCGTCAAAATTTGAAAATTCGAATATTTTAGACCACGCCCATTCAATATTGAAACACCTATATTGTTTTCTCTGAACATGCTGAACGCCTAATTTTTTCAGAGACGGTAGATTATCAAATGTTGCATATGATCTGAAAACATGAGGCAAAACGGATTAGAAATGACGAAGTTATCAAGCATTTTCTGTATCTCGTTAACAAAATTGACTGGGTGATTATGTGACACTGTGACACAACACCTTAATTGGGCACCCTGAACAATTCCCATAATGTTTAACGGGGTAGTTAACGGGGTCACCTTATCACGTGATTAGGTAAACCAATCACCTGATCACACGTAATGAATAAACTCGTTATGCTTCATATCTCGGTCATCTGAGAAGCTACAGTTCTAATTCTTACAGGACAAACGTAATTCGAATGGCCAAACACAATTCAATAACATTTAGCTTGATCCGACTATCCAAACTATCAAATAAATGTGAAAATGAACCTCCTTTTGAAAAAAATGAACACAAATATTTTTCGAGTTGACAAATTCCTCGAACCAGTGGTGGTACTAAGTCATACCAGAAGGAAGTATTTAAATTGGGCACTCAGTGACTGAGCTATAAAGGCCAACGTATGGGTACTGACTTTTGGCCCACCCTGTAGTTATACTATAAAGTCTATAGCCATGGCGTTTGATAATCTTAGTTGTTATTGTTCCTCATTTTTAACAATAATGATTTTATGAAAAAGTTTAGCCAAATCGACTACTGCAGCAGTATAATATTAATAGGAAAGTTTTCATCAATGCCTTGAAATAGATTTTAAATCTATTCTATCAAAATATGTTAGTGAGGATTGACTAGAAACGAAAAGTTTGTTCTAATCGAGGTATTGACATTGTATTATTATTAACTATTCACTATTGTTCATGTTCCTTCGATGTTAAAGTTTGCGTTATGGCAAGGTCATTTTTTTAGTGTTTGTTTAACCTTTATCTGCATTCTGCATGATGCGTTTCATTTAAAAAATTTCCTAATCTTCAGGTGTTTCACTGATATATTAGATGTCAAAATTTAGATATGTTTAACATCATACATTTCATGATAGGGCGAAATTATTATTAAATTAATTGACGCGATGACTCGATGACATGAGCAATAAGAATCACGACGTGAGACAAGTCATTCCGCCGAATCTCTATTCTAATTCTATTTTTATGATCATTATATAATAGCCTGGGTTCCCTAAGTTAAAAAAACCTAATATTCTGCTTTTGCAATGATTCAATTTCAACGCCAGAAAATTAACTCAATAAATATTATCAAAATTCGGCTCCAGAAATACATTGACGTTGTTTGAAACAATTTTAAATCCACAAAATTGATACATATGTGATATGTGAATTGATTAAAATTGTTATTATTATTAACCATTCTGGATTTCAAGCCGCCCCAAAATTTACGTTTTACTGTCCGCTCTCTCCAATTTTCAATTTAATCCCAGCACTAGCTTCTAAATTCAACTACAAGTGTACAACTACAAGTGTTAGCCAGTAAACCTTTGTATTTCAAGAAATGGTGGATCACGAGTCTTAAACGTTCAGGAATTTATATGTTATAGTAGTCAAGTGTTTCAATATTATTATTAAATATCTTTAGGTAGTAGTGCGTCAACCATTGTTAATGATCTGGCCCGGCTTTGTAGCACGCGTGCTATGGAGAAAGCGGCGCGTGCTACTTCGAAGAAATTTAGACGAGTAACATCCGTCAAGTAGTGCGCCATCGACAGTGAGCCGCGCGTGCCGACTGTAGGATGGTTTTTTAGCGCTAATTATAATTTCGGCCAGCACAAAATTCCTAAAACAAATGTTCACATAACTTGTATTACGTGGTAACCCCCACTGTCGCTTCACTATAGTAAGTATCGTCTTCGACGATACAGGGGGAGCTGCGCACTTTGTGCGCGGCGGGTCATACAACGTATGACAACACCTAACCATGTGCTTTCGCGCCATTGCGGGCGCGCGCTACTGCAAGCGCATAAGGGCTCTGGATAGAGCAAAAACAAATGCATATTGAGTAACCTTCCCTTGATCCAATTTTAACTTACTGCGGTCGCGCTCAGCCTGTCATTCCGCCGAATCTCTATGTTTATGAACATAATAGCCTGAGGTCCCCAGGTAAATTTTAACAAAAATTGGTTTGACCATTGTTAATGGTCTGGCCCGGCGCGCGCTACTTCGTAGCACTTGCACTTCGAATAAATTTGGACGAGTAACATCCGTCAAAAATTGGTAAGCTTACTCATAAACTTACAAGGAAAGCAGAAAGTGTCTGAAAAATTTAAAGCATATCCAACCATCAAACATTATGTGACAGCTAAAAGCAGCGTATTTTGCCCCATTTTCATCACTATATCAACTCTGATATCCACCAAATTTTGTGGACAGTTGTGAAAGCCCCATTGGAAGGTTCTCGCAAATTTTTAGATTAATTGACGATGTCAATTCATCGCAGCTATTCACTGATCATTCCAAAAAGGTATCATAAATTTGGTACTGTGAAAATTCTCACAGTCTCTAGTCGAAATGTAAAGTAACACTGATGAAGACAGAGAGTTAATACTGAGTGAAAAGTAACTACTGAGGGAAATGTAGAGTAACACTGACGAAGACAGAGAGTTAACACTCAGTGGGAGAGTAACTACCGAGGGAAATATAGAGGAACACTGACGAGGACAGAGAGTTAATACTGAGTGTCCCCATTCTCCAACTCCTGCTGCTCACAGGGAGACCAAAGTGCAAATAAACTGCTGCTGACTGCTGCTAACTGCTGCTAACTGCTGCTGTTGCGCACGCGCCATTTGCAGCAGTTAGCAACAGTTATCAGCAGTCAGCAGCAGTTAGCAGCAGTTTCTTTGCACTTAGCCTCCCTGTGTGTTCGAGAGAGAGACTCCCAAATTATATACCATATTAAATATATTAAACATGGATATCGACAACAGACTCCGAGAGTGTTAAAGTTCTGTTACCACCGCCTCCGGTGCAACCCCGCTGGGTTAACGACGGAGAGACAGGGACTGCTACGTCTCTACGTGCAACTCGTACGCGTAGGAGTATGCAATGTTCCTTCAACTTCACTGTAGACCGCTCTTTAATTAATTTTAATTTAATATAATTAAATTTTTTTTTTGAGTGGCCAATCCAAAACCAAATCCTGGAGTTACACGAGACATGGAAGCCTGTGAGCATGTCAAATCCTGTGGTTACACAAAAAATGGTAGCTTGTGAGTGTGTAGACCGCTCCTCTATTCTTGTTTTGAGTGTCCGATCCAAAACCGAAACATAGACTTCACAAGCGGTGGTAGCCTGTGAACGTGTCAAATCCTGGTGTTACACAATACCTGAGCTGGGGTGTCCGAAAATTATTGGTTATAAAGGGCGTTTTTACAAAATAAACAGAGTTTATTTGAGATTGAAAATTTATTTACTGATAAATGACTAAATTTTTGCTCCCACTAAAGATGCTCACCAATGTTTAAGATTCTCAAAGATTAAACTGGGCTCAGTGCTGTGATATGTGCAGAAATTTAGATAGTGTTTTTATCCCAATAAACCCAATCTTATCCCGCTTCTTGTGCAAAGGTTAATTATGGCTAGTTTCCCAGTTCCCAGCAAATTAAAAACCCAGACAATCAGCAGGATGGCTTGATGATGTCTGCTACAACAGAACGTATGAAAGCCATGACGTTGAGCTGCAGTGATAACATAGTGTAATTATTTTCGAAGATGAAAGATTACTCTAGTTATGGGTTTGCATAATTTTTACTTTGTACAATGTACATAATATATACGTAGTAAGTGTATAATTTTAATCTCATATATAATGGTCATTAGTTCTAGTTATATTATATGCTCTAAAATGGTTTTTGTAAAAATAAAGAAAGCTTTTTTAAAGTAAAGAATTCAAAATTTGTTATTATTTTTTATATTTACTATTATATGACTACATTGACCATTATATTTAACATATTTAACAATATAATATGATAAATCATAATGTATTAAATTGTTTTCAGGTATATGCAAGGTCCCATTCGGACCATGATATTAGAAGATCTGAACAAGATGGGTGTAGTTGCCAACACCAACCCCCAAAAGCGAAGAAGTAAGGCAGGAGTCAATTCTCATCTCTCAGAAAAGTATCAGGTGATCAGACTTTTAAGAATTGTTTTATCAGAATTTAGATTTGGTTAGCTCTGATTGTCATGTCGAAATATTATCAACGCATATTATATTTTGTTTAATAAATTGTATGTAAATACTACATAAATACCGTAATAGGGCTTCAAAAGTAGGCTGAACGAAGCTATTAAAATTGAATATGAAGAGGGCAAATTAGTAGTGAGTAAACGTTTACTCCAACATCAATATAATTATATGCATACAAATAATATGAACTATTCAGAATGAGTGTGGTATTTACGGGAAGCCACTGGCCGAGTTAGAGACTCGTCCTGTGCCTGGACAGCCTTATATTCGTGTGCCTAGGTTGGTACAGCTACATCACATTTTGGAAGTGCAATACAAGTTTTAAGTTAGGATCACATAGTTATTTTGGTGATAGGCTTTAATAAAAGCTTTAATTAAGTCTTAAAATCATGCATCACATTTTCCAATTTTTCTATAATTTGTGTAATTGACCCAATTAAAAATGTGGGTAATTCACAGTTCACGAACGTTTTGTTTTCTTTGAAAAATTGGTCAAAAAATTGGCTTCACATAAAATTGTTCAGGTTATTGCTGCGATCATGCAACTTTCTCTTGCACCATCTTGGAACTGAGGGACTGTTCAGAAAGAGCGGGTCTGTGTCCAGACAAAAAGCTATTCGGGTAAATTTGATATTTTGATCTTTAAATAGGGACAGGTTTGAGGCGTCACGAGGAGGGGGATAAGGAGCACTATTATTAGGCTAAGGAGACAGATCATAGGCGAATTAGTAATCCCATAACAGATACAGGTAGCTGGTAGATAGGTGAGGACATGGGGAACCAGGGTACAAAATGTGGACAGATCGGGATGCTGGACCAAGATTTCTTTTAAAAGGGACGCCAACCGGAGGCATCTTTAAATTTAAAAAAATCATGCTTCATCGTAAAGATGATATCATTGATTCAATGTATATAATTATTTTCAGAGCCCTTATTAGTTGATTACTGCAGTAAATTCATCTTTCAGATCTCGCTAAATGAGGGTAATGGTATTGACGAGGAATCGAACCCTCATGATGTTGCCAGTCTTATGAAACAGTTCTTACGTGAACTCCCTGTACCGCTCCTGACGTATGATCTCTATAACTCATTTGTTCAGGTGACAGAGACCAGAGAGGCCTTGTCTCATAGTATTGCGATTTAAATCAGTAGATTAGCAGATTAGCTAAAGATAAGCTATATTAATCTAATAAGTTAATTAGTAAATTAAGTTATTAGTTAATTAGTTAATTAGGACATCAACTAATTGATAAATTAATAAATTAATAGATTAGTAAATTTAATTAATAAATACGATAACCCACAGAGTCAGATGTTGGAAGAGGAAGATGACAGAATGCAAGCAGTGTTATCACTAACGCTCTGTTTACCTGACATTAACCGACACACTTTACAGGTATTATAACTTAATATAACTTACTTCTTACTTTTATTTATATTTAAGATATAATCTTTAAGTGATGATATGCCATATCACTTATAACTTATATAGATTATTGAATATGAATACTGTACATATTATTTGTTCATTATCAATTACAATTTGCATTACAATCCACTTGCACTCGGTTCTGCCTCCGCGATCATTAAAATATAATAAAAGACTATTAAATACGGATTATATTAATTAAAATAACTAGAAATCATATCCTGATAATAAGTAACTTTGCCTCCTAACCATCTTTACATCCCCAACAGTTTCTGACAACGTTCCTACATACTGTGGCGGAGAAGAGCTCATCTAACAAGATGACGTCATCAAACCTTGCTGTAGTTATTACACCTAATGTGATACGAGCCACTAGCTCTGCTGCTGAGGGCACTAATATAAAACTGGAGACCCAGCTTATGGAGACTCTTATACAGGTGCTACTTTGTAGTAGTCAGAAAGCGTGGGAATTAGTTCATTTATTTGTTAATTTGTTAATTTGTTTTTAAATTAGTTCATCAGTTTAGTAGTTTGTTAGTTTAGTACCACTGATCCTTAATGATTTATAATATTATGATTTCAAGTTAAGAAAATTAGAGCAAATCTCATATCAGAATGGTCATATAATGAATCAGAATTCTATAAATTGTAAACGTTCAGAACAGTTCAGTGATTGGTCTGGTTCCTGATGATATCGCTCACAGAGCACAGAGCATGATACTGGAACTTAGTGGTGAGTGCGGGACAGTTATTACAGTCCATTATTTTATTAGTTAATTACTTTATTAGTTTATTAGTTTATTAGTTTATTAACTTAGTATATTGCCCATCTTGCACAGAGCATGATACTCTACCTTACTGTTAGTGATACACTGAGAGAGGATGGTTATTAAAAGTCAGTGTTACCTGTTTGCTTTCAAGAAGTACTGTTAATAAATAAACGGAGCAGTCGAGTATATGTAGAGGCAAATAATTGAAAATAAGATAATAACTCAACCAGAAGCACACGACAGTGCAATCACTGTTATACAGGGCCCCTTATACACTGTATATTATTCTAAAACGATATTTTATCAGGTATTTGGGGTGTCAGTGAACAGGAAGCAGCGTACAAGTTACCTTTGAAAGGGAAACGAAAACGTAGCGGATCTCTTTCTGGTAGTGTACAACATATACATTATACATTATACATTATACATTAAATTGAAGTACTCTTCTGTAACTAATCACAGGATTTCAATTTGAAACAAAAATTAATACGGTAATAGCAACACCTCCAGTGTGTTCAAACACATGATGTCACGTGGTGTTGTTATGACGTCACGTGGTGTTGTGATGACGTCACGTGGTGTTATAATGACGTCACGTGGTGTTATGATGACGTCACGTGGTGTTATGATGACGTCACGTGGTGTTGTGATGACGTCACGTGGTGTTGTGATGACATCACGTGGTGTTATGATGACGTCACGTGGTGTTGTGATGACGTCACGTGGTGTTGTGATGACGTCACGAGGTGTTGTGATGACGTCACATGATGGTAATAGCAATACATTTAGGTATACTAACCAGCGTGTTCAAACACAACAAGACGACGACTAAACACTCTGTTGTTTTGAGAACCAGACCAACTTTAACTAGAAAGTCCGTCTCTAACCAAGATCTCAGTGTTGAGAATAAGATGAGAAATATTCCCATACACGGAGGTGGAGTATTGCTTCTTATTTGGATGTGCTGAATTGCATAATGCTGCTTAGCTATTTAACTTTCATCCTCGAATCCCTGTTAATTTACTTCTCCAGTTCTCTATTGTATTCCTTTAAATATGGCCTGACTCAAATATTTATAACAAATTACCTCTGTATAAAATTAGACTTCGTTTAAGTTTCTCCACAGATCTGTAACTTTACTCCCTCACAGATCTGTCGTTCTCTACTCCCTGTATCAGAACACCTGGGCCTGCTCCACGTGGACCTGTTATCGGAACTCCTCTTCTCACGGCTCAGCGCAGGTATACAGCTAGTTATAATTTATACAGTTCCCTCCATATTATCATACGGAGTTTTAACTCGCTCGACTTGCTAAACTTTTATAGTCTCAAATCATTCGAATAGTTTTATTTTAATTCACCTGTCATGATCCTAACATTCACCATGTAGAGTCCATTGTTATGTACTGTACAGGTAATCTAAATGAGGAGATCTAACAATTATAGGAATATCGAGAATATCTGTCGGGGGGGGGGGGGGGGGGGGGGGGAGGGGGTGGGGGGTTCGCATATTAATAGTAGTAGGACAATAATACAACTTTGGATTTTGGAATAAAGTGAATTTTAATTCTTCGTAGAAGCTTTGAGGGGATTATTTAAAACATACGAAAGAAGAGTAATAAAATTACAATCATTTGAGAAATGAAGGAAGGATTACGATGTTTAATTAAGGATTAACCTTCAGCAGTTTAACAACTCTTATAGTTGTGCAGATGTAGCTTAGGATTGTAGCAATGCTAGTAATATTATGTCATAATTATGTTGACCGTAGGTACTGTTTAAGAAGGAACATGACCGCGGACGGCCGGTAAGTAGCATGGACTCTTAGGAAGCTGAATAAAATAATTATTATCAAATCTGATTTAATTTATTGTTACTAATAACTTTAGAAATTAGTTAATTTATGTAAAATTTAAATGAATTCCAACACTAACCTGCACTTGTAGACATGAGCCATTGATTAAAAATATAATTTGAAAAAAGAATAATTTGAAATTGTTAATGCATGGTATGACGTGAACGACGTTACTGGCTGTACTTTTGTCACCAAATGCTATGATCTGAAATCTACTAAATCATGAGATTTATAGTTAAAATAAGATAGTTCTGATGATCGTTACATTTGATATAATATTATATTATCGTGCAACTTGAAGTTCATACTTTAGTTTCTATATCGCTCCTATCAGTAAGTTATTTTAACCTACAGTTCCACAACTGAATATTATTAACTTTCAGCCAATATAAGTGACCATCTTGTTAATGATCAGATATCGCTTGTAACATCCACTTGAGTTACTTACTTTAAAGTAGCTCCGAGACAAACAACCTGTCTTGTCAAATGACGTTACGTGGTTTAGTGATGACGTCACATGTTGTTTTGATGACGTCACAAGTAACTCCGGGAAATATAACATGTCCTGTCAAATGACGTCACGTGGTTTAGTGATGACGTCACGTGTTGTTTTGATGACGTCACAAGTAACTCCAAGCAATATAACCGGTCTTGTTACCTGTCTTGCTACAGTTACACGTTTTATAAATACGGAATTTGCAGATATTATAATGATATTTATGTTATTACACATATTTCAGTTATTTCCAGTATTTGTTATAATTATTTTTCCACAGTTTTATAATATCATTAACATTACGACTCTTTATATGTTTAAAGTTGTCATGTTGTATGCCCGAGTAGATTATTTAATACCCTACAGATAATTTTTACCATAGGGATATGCGCTGTATAATTATATAAGTCTGGACAAAAAGTCTTGAAAATAGACTACAGAAAGCGTTGCTGACACGTCACGTGATGTTTTGATGACGTCACGTGGTATTCGAATGACGTCACGTAGTTTTGTGAAGACGTCACGTGATATTTCACAACAAATGTTACAGGAAAGCGTTATTGAGACAGACTCCTGTCGATCCCAGGAAGAAACCAGCCAAACCGAATAACACAACAGTAAATGTGACGGACTTTCCCTCACCAGTAGATCTAGGTGAGTGTGGTGTTGTGACATCTCGTGGTTTTGTTATGACGTCACGTGATGTTTTGATGACGTCACGTGTTGTTTTGATGACGTCACGTGATGTTTTGATTACGTCACGTGTTGTTTTGATGACGTCACAACGTTCTACAATGAATGGCACAATGTTATCTATTATCTATACTAACGGTATCGGCTATGTCCGTCTTACGGACTATTAGTTGTGCTTGAAAATATAAATTTATGTTTTTAAATGTTCCGCGCCCTCCATAAAAAGATAACTTTTCGCGCCCTCCATAAAGTTAATGCAGATATATACACACAATAACAGCCAGCGACTTCACGTTGCATTATAAGGAGTAAGCTTTATTGTATCTAACCACTACATTATCACAGATCCCCCAAACAAGAGATCTAAGTTTGACATGTCACCACAAGCTGATCCCGTTAAGCGGAAGAACTTTAAACAGAGGCTCAGCGAGGGATTGTGAGTGTGGCATCTTATTGTTAAGTTATAATACCTTGTTATTTTACCTTCTTATAATGATTGGGATGATTGATCTGGTTAAGATTTTTTAATTTCTGTGACGTCACGTTGTGTTGTGATGACGTCACGTGATTTTATGGTGGTGTTTCGATAATGTTAGGTGACAAGGGACTGATGGAACATCCCATGCAGATGTCGTCGTCGAATACAATGTAAAATGAACACACTTTCAGGACATCCCGCTATCGTAAGTCGCGACTAAAGCGCAAGAGATCACGTGTCCACCGCAGTTCTGAGGGCAGTACAGTCACCACCACCACTTCGACCACTACAGATGTTACTGATGTTACAGGCGAACAGACAGGTTGTGACACTCCACTTACTGATAAAAAGAAGAAAGAGAAGGCACCCGTCTTCTGCTTCAAGGTATGTTTCATATTTTCATAGATTCTTCTTGTTTTTATGCAGCACCGGATTTTCCTAACTAAATCACGGAATTTTCCTAATCACGTATTGGAAATTAACTTTTTGGGGCTCATCGATTTTTCTGATCTTCTTATGCAATATGCATGGATAATATAATGGTGGTATGAGTGTTAACGTATGTAACGTATTTAAAAATATATAATATAACTAAAATTCTTATCATGTCCAGGCAAAGCCTGGTAGTTTTAACGACCAACAAAAGAGGTTAACATACACAACGGGGTTGTCAATTAACAACATAAACAACTCTGAAGTGGTTGTTAACAACTGTAACGTTGAGCCCAATCTGGAGTCTCCTGTACAACCTGGTTAGTACTTAGCTTTATCCCACAACCACGTGACTACCTTATAAGGAGTGTTGTGTCTTTCAATTTGTTAAGATATTCTGTGTTATTCCAATCTTTTAATATTTTTTCAGATGTGGTTCAAGGCTGATCATGCTTGACAATTTAGATTCCTCTTTGGGAAGTTTCTCATGGATAGTTTTGATATTTATCATTGGTATTTGTTGTTATCGACGTATTTTTCAGAACTAGGAGAATATTCTCCGTCAACTTATGTGAAGCAGCTAGAACATGGGGCAGCAACACCTGGAATAACTGACACTACAATCAGTAAGAAGAAGCTTTTCCCCTCTCCTCGGGTGAGTTGCTGATGATTTACTTGAATTTTGCTATATTCTGTTATTTGCGCGCCATTTTGTGGACAAGGCAGGAAACGAAACATGCTGTCACGGTTTATAAGCTTGTAAACGTAGGGCGCGGTGAGTGGCTTGTGTTGAAAGTTTTCCTGTTTTCGCGCAGTGCGGTAAATTCGAAATTGAATTTAAATTATGTACCTTACTCGGGATTATTATAACCGGGATAAAGTGGTGGGTTTTGGAAGATTCCGCCATATTTTTCCCGGTCAAAAATTTTACCAGTCATAAAAAAACCCGCCGACTCAGATTATGGGGTTCCAAGGGGGTGGTGATCATCATATTTTACCTGAAGTCTCATATGTGCTAGAGAAGACTTTTGAAGCAGTGGAAATCAGATTTCAGGGTGGACCGTGATTCTCACTTTTCTTGCCCATGAAGTGAGTAAACTGTGCCACTATTTCAGTTACAATCAGTTATTCAGTTACAATCAGTTATTCAGTTACAATCAGTTATTCTAGCATTTGCAACAATTTTAATTGCTCTCTTATCAGTTGTTTTATCTTTACATCGACACGCCAGCTACTCAGCTTGCCTTTGCTTTGTACAATGGACTTCACTGTGGAAAATTTGAACAGACTCGAAAAAGAGTTATCAGTGGCGTTGTATGACATTTTGAAACTCTCGAAAACTCAAACCGTTACAGAGCTGAATCATTCGAGATTAATGGCCATTACGAAAGACCCCTTGGCTAATGCTGTTGAAAAACTTTCTAAATTGATGACAGGCAATATTGAACTATGTAAATCTGCGGCCAGTACGATAGACAGACTGAAATCAGAGCAGCTCAATTATCAGAAGGATCTTATCAAACAGCAACAGAAAGAGCTCGACTCTGTCCAGCAAACTGTACAAACTGAGATGAAAAAAACATGGTGCGACATCGTGAAGGAGAACTGTGAAACAACTACCAGTGCTCCGTCGATTGACAGTATAAAGACAGCTGTAAAAACTGTAGTTGAAGATGACGTCCGCAGTAAGAATTTCATTGTTTACGGTGTGCCAGAGAATTACGGCAGTGATCCACATATAGTGGCAGAAGAAGTGATTACCGAAATTTGGGAATCATCGGGGTGTGATCCTCAAGTGGTGGCAGCAAGTTTGATCGGGATTAAAAAACCTGCAGATAGTGGTAAACCAAGACCGTTAAAAGTGACATTGGCTTGCACGGAATCAGTCAAAATGGTTCTTGCTCGAGCAAGAAATCTGAAGAAATCTAATTATGTAGCGTACCACACATGGTACATCACACCTGACAGAAATAGGGAGGAGAAAGCAGCTCACCAGAAACTTGTTGTAAAAATGAAGGAAATGATTACTGCTCAGCCAACAAAGTATCATTATATCAGAGACGGCAAGATTTTAAGTGTAGATAAGGTCAAGATGTAACATATAGTGTTTTTGATATCCATATTTCTTCGATTTAAGTGTACTATAAGGCTCTTATCTATGGCTGTTGCGTGTATTTGTTGATTTCGGCGTGTATTTGTTGATTTCGGCCGATAACGAGGAACTTTTAATTGTGAGTTATAAAACTGCAACCGTGATTGTAACTCAGGTATGTGATGACTTGTAGAGCACACATCGCTGAATAGCAATCGCAATGCAGGTCTTACCCAGGCCAGGTTTATCTATAGGGCTCTTTTCTGAGGATACACTGCCAGTTGTTTATGTATTGTGTTGTGTGCTAAGGTGCATCGTTTCATTTTTGGATATTTTGGTACGTCCTAAGCAAAGGGAATTTATATTTATCTAAAATTTTATGTAATTGTAATACTTTAATATTATAGTAAACATTAACCAGTGTACCAAAAGCTGGTCCCCAATCAATCATGGTCCACGGTGGATTGATTACTGGAGCAGTTGAAGATGCAAAGCCAAGACGTTCCCCAATACCAAGCGGTGGGCAGGAAATTAAGCTCCGGCTGACCTTCAGAGCAGTAGCCCCATTAGCGGACAAAATGAAAGTCTTGTTAAGACAACAATACAACTTCGAATTTGACGGTCAGCAGCAGGGGGATATCAATAATGATAATGGAGGGGACATTAGCGATAATGAGAATGAGAATACGCTTTAATGAAGATTTGACTTATTATTGTTATAGATTTATTTTCCTTTAAATACTAGACGTGTCTTTTTTTCTATTTCTGAGTAATATCAGTAACTGTAAATTGAAACAACTTCTTTAACAAGTAACAAAAACAGAAATTTCGGTTGAAAATTTGTTGACCTCTGAAAAAAAATTGAAAGGTCGGCCACCGGTAAATACATGACCGGGATAATTTGGCGGGTTTTGGGAAAGTCCGCCATATTTTTCCCGGTTATTAATTTTCCCAGTCATAAATTAACCCGCTATAATATTCCCGAGTAAGGTAATCGTAAATCATATTCAAGTTGGGATACGAATTATAATGGGCTGCTAACGTGAACTAAAGACTAAGTTTCCAGCGCCAAACTAAGGTCTAAAACGCCAATATTAGACAGACTTTGTGATGGGAGACATGTGGAGTATATCATAATAGGATTCGACGGAAATGTGGGACTAATATTTAAATCACCCTGCAACCTCAGTTGGACGTATCTATCGAGTATCATCCCGCGAAGAAGAGTCACATGATCCCAATATCACCTAACGTAAACCTGCACAGACGAAGGGACTCTTATCTTCAGAGTTGCCAGGTAACAGAGGAGGTAAAGGTAGATGCCGCCCCGCCCCGCAGGAGGAGCCCCAGACTCAGACGATCTGCTCCAATCAGTTTAGCTAATGTTCAGGTGTGTTGCTTTCTTTAATTGAGATGTTTATATGAACCTCGATCCACAGACTTAGTGTTTTCTGTTGATTGTTTTGCCAAGTGATTACGTAATATAATGTGAACGACCCCTAAGTACAACTGGACCCGATAAACACCCCCACTAAACCCAACCTCCGCCAGGTCACAAATACACCCGTCTCTCGACGTTCACCTCGTCTGGCTGGCCTACCCCTCAGTCCCCCCAAAGTCCGCTCCGTCTCCGGGGACTCCTTCACAGCTGCTCGTCACAGCGTGTCTCTCAATGCTATTAATATTACTCCGCAAACTTTCAGTAGATCTAGCATGAACAAACTCCAGCCTTTCTCTCCCATCAGAGTTTCATTAAACTGTATTGCTAAGTCCCCTTACGGGAATGGTAGCAAGGCATCACCCGGGTGCGAGAAACTGAGGTCCAGTTTATCGTCAACCAAATCTGGAACCTCTGATGGAACTATTTCTCAGTCTGATTTATCGAATACCCGGAATGAGACCTCAGATTTGGCTAACAATATGACTGATTTGTTTACCTCACGCGAAATAACGAGACTTGACATGAGCTTGAACGTTCGAGAGTTTGATAAGAATTTCTGTCAACAACTTGCACAATCGACTGAAAAATTGGCCGCTCTCCAGCAAAAATTGAACTTTGACTCGCTTGATGCAGACATTCCAGAGTCTGGCTCAGATAACATTGGTGAAGGTCAGGTCACTGGGGAGGTGGAATTTGAAGACTCAGTAATCATATCAAAACCAAACGCCAGCTATAAAACTCCCGATGAAACACTGAACATTACCGGTATTAATGAGTCTCACATGACCTATATTACTCAAAACATGTCTAATTTCTTTGGAAACAACACCACATTTCAACTGGATCCTGATTCCAGTAGGGTAGATTTTCCAAAGTTTGGTGCTCTCCCTCAGTTACCGCCAATTATTGCCCTAGAAGAAAACCCCCTTGCGGAGAAA
This sequence comes from Bolinopsis microptera, assembly GCF_026151205.1. Lineage (NCBI taxonomy): Eukaryota > Metazoa > Ctenophora > Tentaculata > Lobata > Bolinopsidae > Bolinopsis > Bolinopsis microptera. Next base: position 7,863,450 of record NC_087081.1, on the reverse strand, counting down.
TCCCTGTCATCCGAATGCTCTGACGCCAGATCAATGTTATCCGAACTTGAATTATCGGAATGTAGATCACGAGATGTTACCCTGAGATTGAGCTCTGATGTGAGTGTCACGACTAGAAATCCGAACACAGCAAATTCTTGTTCGACTTTATCGTCAGGTAAAGCTCCACTCAACTTATCAATCGAGCCGAACTGTTCCAAGAATCTCACTGAATCTCCCTCGGTTCAGGCGATCTTTGAAGACTCTATTAAGTCACCACCAAAAATTAGTAGAGTGATCATGCCTGAAATGCCGGCTTTTCAACCGGACTCCTTAGCGCTTAGAAGTTCAGATGTTTCTCCACCCCAAGACCTGGTTCAACTCTCTCGCTGGATAGGTAACTTTTGTAATGAATTCAATATTCCTGGTATAATGAAAAAGTCGTTTATTTATCGGGATCGAATTTCCAAAGGATGTCAAACATCAGTTTTGCTGTGAGACTAAACAAATTGGTTCATTTTTTATAACACCCGACTTTCAGGAAACAGTACAAGAAATATTCCTGCAGAAATCGACACTGAACACGGTCAAACGTTACCCAAATTCTTTGACGAACCAAACACTTCGGCAAATAGTTCAGGTTCTGGAACGAGTTCTGGGTCTTCAGATCTAACTCCCATGCAATCGATAAAGTCAAGTGTCGTTTTGAGAGATCGGCAAGGTTCCAGCTTAGCACCCACAACTCCTCTTAACCTCCCGGAGCAGCAGAAAACGGACTCAAAACGGGCACTTGTGGTCAGGAAGCAAGCCACAAATCTGACCCTTGAAAGTAATCTGAGTGTTTCGGGAAACAACGGGACGAAACCTTCTGCCTCAATAAATAACAGAACTATCAATGCTGATGAACAAATTTCCTCTGTACCAAATTATTGTCCGATAACAGTAAGTTCGGAAACAGATCCCGGACAGTTGAGTAGAGACTGGATTAAGCAAGTGCTTCAAGACGACCAGATATCAAGCACAGTTCAAGGTACAAACATTAAATCAAACCTGGACTTGTTTTTATCACATTCAGAGATTAGAATAAGTAAATTCAGTGCTTTTTATTAATTTATTAGTGCTTTTTATCAGAGATCAGAATTGAGCCCATCCATTCGTATCACTTCTGAGTAATTAATGTGTTTCTCAGGTAGTCCTGTTAAAGAGAACATAGCACCAGTTTCCACTTCCGTGACACCCAACCAACCTTGCTCAAACACCATCACCCCTAACGTCACTCCCAATGTAACCCCTGCCAAGCCTGCTCGTACACCAAAACACAGCGGTGAAGTGGACATGAACAAGATCAACATCACACCTCGAACTAAAATACCGAGGGGTTTTACTAAAAACCTGGCGAGCCAGTGGGAGAATATGAACAGGTATTTTGGGAGTTGATAACATGGTTGCTACTTATTCATGGTTTGTTGATTGTTGATAGCCTACTTTGTTGGCGAACATGCAGTGTTTGAACATGTAATATATAGTTTTTTCGCATTAAGAATGTGCCTTTTTTGTAAAGAATCTTCTATCGCAGTGATAAAAGCACCAGGCCGGGGACTCGGTCAACAACTACAAGGAAAACTAGGATACCTTTACGCAACGCTAGCAGGTAGAGACTAATTAATAAATTAATAATTAGCAATTATCATAGATTATTTATCATCATGCTTCATTGAATGAATTAATGCTATTTCGGGTAGTAAACGTTGTCTGTCTGATATTTGCTTTATGAATTTGATTGGGGACTGGCCTCTTAATTAAATGTACTTTATCCTTTATCCTTCCCCCGAATAATAAGATTGAATTTCAGGGCTGGTTCAAACAGCAGGACAAATAAAACAGATGCCGTCCCCCCTCAGTCCACCGTGTCCCGCAAACTGAAAACTGGTAATCAGATCACTGAGTCTGTGCGGCGCGCGGACCTTGCACGTGCAGCTTCAGTCAAATCAGTTGTGAAACCTACTCGAGTTTTAACCAGGACCAAGTCGGACAACGCCGGTAAAAGATCAGGTAGTAGCCGGCCTGCTTGGAGGTTGTAGATACATCATACATGAACTGGTGACGATTTCTGCTCTTCTCGGTCATAACTTTACACCGTGAAGAAGACCTTACCTAGTAGTAAACAATGACTAAACTAACATTTGCAGTGATTGTTTTGTTAAACAGACCACTTTAAAGCGGATACTGATTCTTTTTAACTTTAATTGTTAAGGTAAATTAATTTATTGCGATGGTTAATTCGTTTTGTTCCGTTATTTCAGAAATATCGGGTTTTTTTATTTCAGACAGGCCTTGAAGCCTTCTTTCAATCCAAATAAGAATGTTCTTCGCTTATATCGATAACTACTACAAAATATGATACATTCAAACTGGCATGAAATTGTTTTTCGGCGTACCTGATCTTCTTTAGCATAATATTGAGCGTTCGAAAGTTATTCCGATTCCTTTTCGAGAACAAAATATCACTTATTCTTCAAGTAACTAATTAGCAACTGATAGACCTTTTCATCTACAGTTAATTTCGATTTATTTTATTGATTGAAATTCAATATAAATTTGTTTCATTGCTCTTTGGGGAAAAATGACTTGCTTATTTCAGCCATTTAACTAGACTCTGTGTCTACCTGATTGTAATTAATCGCAACATCTGTTTTCTCCTTCGCCCATTTTTATCGATGGGATGATATTTGGGATGATGTTTGGGCAACGTCTGACAACTAAGGGGCCATCTACTTAGGACGTCCGCCAAAATCGCAGATATTCAGACCACTCCCCCTGCAGTGGCGTAACGTTGCTTGTTGGTGCCCCCCCCCCCCCCCCCCCCCTCCCGCCGAGAAAGCGCCTCCTCCATCCTCCCCTTTTGGTGCCCTCCCTAAAATTGAACAAATTAGGTGATTTTAGAGGATACGCCGGTAAAATCTCTAAAGAAGTGTGTATCTACAATCTAGAGCAAAACGCGCAGTTTTGCTAGTAAAGTTAAGTTTTCGAACTTGTCCCACATTCAAACGACGATTTGCCCCCCCCCCCCCCCCGCACAGCGGGGTCAGCGGAGCCCTTCTATTCGTTACGTCACTGTCCCCCTGTCCGAATTTTCAAAACCACCCCCCCCCCCCCCTTCCCCGGACGTCCGGATTTCTAGCTAATTTTAAGAGTACAAATAAAACCAACTCAGATTCATTGTTTAAATAAAAATCCAAAGAGTTGAAATAATAATGGGACTTTTTCGATAATTCTGCCAAAATTTCCGGATTTTCAGAAACCACCACCCCTGTCCGGAATTCTAAAACTACAACCTCCCTATTTGCCGGACGTCCTAAGTAGATGGCCTCTAAGCCCTAAGGCCTAACTGCATGGCCGTCCTTTATGTATTGTGTATACAACAACGTATTACTCCCTATACTAAGAGAATCGAACTGCATTTATGCCGGAACCGGACCAGCCACGTGCGCGCCCAAGTTCTAAACGCGCGCACAAAATATCATAAAAAGATGGATTGTCTTTCGCGCTCAGCGATTTGAACATGTGCCAAGATTTGAACATGTGCCAAGGCAAAACAAATACTGATTAGACTAATTAATATAATTATTGGGGTTGTGTCTACAGTAGTATTCGTCAAAATACTCATAACTCATCAGAGAAGTTTTATGTCACATTTGGTAACTAATTCACGACACAAAACACACGATTTGCTGTCAACCATTGTCTCCTGATCACACCTATATTATATAATATAATTAATAATTATGTCCGATAATTAAATCCCCGGAAAGTGGTGAGCTCTGAACGCTGATAATTCCCCGCAAGAGTCGCAAGAGTATAACTGCGAGTCGTCCTGATAAGCAGTGTAGGAAGTTTCAAAACAAATAACAGTTGCACACGATACATAACACACTTTATTGTATGTTGTGTATATCACATTACACATTATTGCATTCTAAGCCAAGGTGATAATTATGGGCAAATAACTCCTTGGCTTAGTTTCGTGTCACGCTATCCCTCCGCTTGAACTTCGGGAATTATCGTGTGTAGCACTCAGCAGCCAAGGTATCATTTTATTACATCACACATTTAATGTGATTTAACACGTCATTTTCCACCAGAAAGCAGTTATTTTTAGATAAAACACCGAACAGTTTCAATTATGCAGACTTTCAGTGTGACTTGGTAAAAATAGCTAACTCTGACAGTCAAACAAAATGTTACATTGTCTCAAAAGCGGGTTCTCGAATTTCATTCTCACAAAAACCAATTTACCAGCGGTGAGATTAAGTTTGACAGTGGTCCTGTCCAATAACTATCTAGCATTTGCATCACGTGTCTTGGTTTCCTCCAATGAGAGAGAATTTGAGCGCTAGAAAACTATCGTGCCTTTCGGTTAACAAGAAAAACTCGTGAAATTTCCTTTAAAAAGAGTTAAAAAATCCAAACACACGGTGTGAATATAACTGATAAGGTATAGAATAATATACTTAGTTGAGCATAGAACTTATTCAAGATAATGCACACAAAATAATCAACACACTAGATGAAGTCACGCACAAGGAGCCATCGGCGATTTATTACAGTTTTTATTAGTACGATCTAATATTATATTAGATTGATTTATTGAAAGGGGAGTGTCAAATGAAGTCAAATGTGATAAAGCACAATCAATGTAATCCTACCTACCCATGTCTCTATGTCACCTATGTATGTCGATGGTACATTGATTTTAATAGTTGTAAAAAAAATTATAAGAATTAAATAAATAATCAAAGAAAGTCCTGTACAGCTAATTGGTGCTAATGTTTATTATCAAGTTTGAATATGCCTATTACTCTATTGTGAACTTCTCACATCACATTTACATTGAGTTTAATTACACTGTGTGAATAATTCTGCAATAATTATAAACATAGCATTGATTTAATTGGATGATAGAGTGGTCTCAGGAATCGCATAACAACTTAATTGTAGACATCAGCAGCAAAACAGTTACTTCTATCTAAACTGCAAACAGTGCGAAGGCCGATGATTTTGTGAATGAGAAATTAACTTGGGGACCAATCATTTACATTATCAATAGTTGAGAACTCGTAAAGTGTTCCCTCAACTACTCAACCTCAAATTTATCAAACATGCTAACTTTAAACGAAGTTCTTCTTCCTTCATTTCTTGGATTTAACTTTTGTTCAACTGAGGCAGTACATGTCTTAATTGAAAGCTGGACGATGACAGGCGGTTCTAATGACCAATTAAAACATATTTTAATACATTTTAGCTTATGTTTAATATTATATTTTTACCTATAGTTTACCTAGATATAAAATAATAGTGAATAATATTCCTCTATTCAGGCGCTCCCACTAAATTGCTTTTAGGAAAATTATTGTGAAAAGGCCCGAAGGTATGAAAGTAATCTAATTCGGTGTTTTAACAAAGCGTCCTTGGATTTAGGATTACAGTCACAACATTCGCCTATTATGAATCCAGAAAAAACAAGCCTTTTCAAAATTGTAGCCATCTTTAATTTCGGACCCAGCATTGTGTTAAGGTTTCTCTCCTTTGTGTTTGATCTGTTCGTGAATGAAAAGAGGGTATGCACGCCTCGCTTTATAATCACAAAATCTGCAAGAATAAGGTTTCTCTCCTGTGTGTGTCCGTTTGTGAACAGTAAGGTGACTCGATTGATTTGATTTGTAATCACACAAACTGCAGGAATAAGGTTTCTCTCCGGTGTGTTTCCGTTTGTGAACTGTAAGAGCACTCAAATGAGTCGATTTAAAATCACACAATCTGCAAGAATAAGGTTTCTCTCCGGTGTGTGTCCGTTTGTGAACAGTAAGGTGACTCGATTGATTTGATTTGTAATCACACAAACTGCAGGAATAAGGTTTCTCTCCGGTGTGTGTCCGTTTGTGAACCCTAAGAGCACTCGAATCACTCGTTTTATAATCACACAAACTGCAAGAATAAGGTTTCTCTCCGGTGTGTTTCCGTTTGTGGACAGTAAGAGAACTCGATTGATTATATTTATGATCGCACAAACTGCAGGAATAAAGTTTCTCTCCGGAGTGCGTCTGTTTCTGTGTTTTCAACTTTCCAGAAGTCCTGTAGTCATATGATGCACATTTGTTAGCAAGCTCAGCGTGTTGTCCAGTCCCAGAAGGAATGGTTTCCCCAATAGATAGAGTTTCATCTACTTGGTTGAAATGTTCTGAACCAGCTTCAAACTGACAAGCCGTCAGTTCCTCCATCTTTACAACTTCACCTACTTGGTTGAAATGTTCTGAACCAGCTTCAAACTGATTAGCCGGCACATCCTCTATCTTTACAACTTCACCTACTTGGTTGAAATGTTCTGAACCAGCTTCAAACTGATTAGCCGGCACATCCTCTATCTTTACAACTTCACCTACTTGGTTGAAATGTTCTGAACCAGCTCCAAACTGATTAGCCGGCACATCCTCTATCTTTACAACTTCACCTACTTGGTTGAAGTGTTCTGAACCAGCTTCAAACTGATTAGCCGGCACACCCTCAGCTTTCAGATTGTTATTTTCGTTGTTTTCCTCACATTTACCAAAGCATACTGATGATGACCAGGTTGAAGTAGTGTTAACTTGTTGAGCGTCTATCATCTCTTCTTTGATATAAACCTCCTCAAACGTTTCTGTTTCTTGAACTGACATTCCTGATAGAAAGTTTCGTATATATTAATGTCAAATTTTTTAATAAGCATGATTAACAAGAAATGCGGCCGCTTTTCTTTTGTGGATGGCCGCTCAATTTCCCGATCCGTGATGGAGTATTTGATCATATTCCATACCACCTGGGAACCCCAGTCTTTACTGTTTATAAGCATGCAGATATGGCGGAGTGACAGGCCGAGCGCCGCCCAGTTGATATAATTCCATATTTAATTTGAAAATCGTGTATATTTCTATGTAACCATATGTTTATTGTTTATGCAACCTGACACGGATCTGTGCAAAATAGTAATACTAACTCAAAATAATAATACTATGCTATCAATTAGTCCCTAGCGGGATGCGTACATGGTGAAATTAACAATGTACTTGAACATTTCAGCACCGCGCGCCAACAATTGTTTAATTCAGATTTTCGCGCAAAATAACTTTGCGCAGGCAGACACGTGGGCGACACGTACGCAGGCACGCACGCTCGCACGGTCGCACGGTCGCAAAGCTACCATATCCCCAAAAAAACCTCGATTGCTAACCCTTGTCCTTGACTCTTTTGTGCCTTCGGCACTTTGAGTCATGGATCGGGAAAAAATAACGGGTATCGGGATGACACTTATCATCAAGAATACCAAATAACTAATAAGATATTATAAACTAGCCACAAATTTTATTTAGGGATTGGAGGTCGTTGACATATAATTATATTGTAACATGATAAATGTTTTGGTAATTTTAACCAGCTGGCTACTAAAAAATCTCCCTTTTGGTCGTCTACAAGTACAAATTAAGACAGTGTAGTGTATACTCCTGTAACAGGGTCAATGAAGTCTAGTTAACTAACTATACCACGTGATACTATCATAGAGAAAATATCTACAGTTATTAGATAGATTTGGAATATTGTGTTCCAGTAAATACAACATCACAACATGATGTACCATATTGTGTTTTTAAATAGCAGTAAGACTATTGAGTAAGATTTTAAAAATTGAAATTGTAAGTTATCAAAATTTTAATTGTCAGAACTACAACATCAAACCAACACAATAGAAAATAAAACATGATAGAAAATAAAACACGATACGATAGAAACTGCACGATAGAAACTGCATGAAATATAGTCTTGAAGCAAATTCAAATCCAGAAATATTTATAATTTTTTAGATATCTTAACTTATAAATAATCAAACAAATCTAGAAATAATAGACATTATAATTCCTATAAGATAAAGCAGTTTTATTTCAAATTGAATTTTTTATTTCAAATTGAATTAAATGTTTCAACATATTATTATGACTAAAATATTTCTACTCACGTTTCTGCTCAATTTAACCTAATGATTAAAATATGTTTAACTAAATAACTAATAGATATATGGTAAATGAATTTAGATAACAGACATGGTCAAAAAGCAGTTGTGCTCAGTATAGCTAAGTCCAGCAGTCAACGTAATCAAGCACTACACGACAACTCATTTGCAGTCACTGGACCTCGATTATGGAATGTAATCCCAACACATATGCACACCATCGAGGATCCTATGCAATTCAAAGCAGCTTTAACGAACTTTGTGAAGTCATTTCCGGACGAGCCTCCAGCTCCAGGATACAGCCGTCGGAATGGAAACTCCTTGCTTGATTGGAGTGGTGATAAAACAGTTTCTACACTGTCCGGGGGGTCGACTTTTTCGATGGCCCGATAGAGGATTCTATGAAACCCTACAAAGTAACAAAGTAAGTAACAGAGGGGAAATTAACCAAATTTGTTTTTACTCGTGACGGCGATCCCCGGTTTTGATTGGTCATTGCTGGAAACTGATTGGCTCACCCTCCCACCTGTGTTATACAGATCAATATATTATTCAGTAATTACAGTCTATCCTGACCTTCACGCCCAGTTCTTTAAGTTCCCTTATAATTGAATGGCTTCCAAAGATGGTGTTCCTCATAGGTTCAAGTGGTAAAGTTATCTCTTTTAGGTTTTTTAACGTCATTATTTTGCTCATATAATCGAAATATTGACATGGTGCAAATCTGCGGTACAAGGGACGATCGTCTGTTAATATAGTGAGACTCTCAACGTTCACCATGGATCTAAACAAGCTCATTACAACATTTTCATCGTGTTCCCTGATTCCACCGTTTTGGCAGATCTCATACATAGTTACACATTTCAATTTCTCCATGATCAGCCCAGCGGGGACTGGTATTGTCATGATGGATGTTGGGAAATGTAGCTCTTCAAGTGTACCATGATAAGCTTTGAAGATAAACGAGAAAATAGATGGTTTAAGTCTGAAGCAGCCAGAAAGGTCTAGAACCTTCATCTTACAGCCGTGTAAGTGCTCAACTATGGACAGCCCCGAAAATAATCCAGCTCTTGTTAATTTGAGTTTTTGTAACGTCATGCAGCTTGATTGAATAATGTGGCTCAGACCTGGTTCCTTTATCCACTTGTTTGTAATCGAAAGTTCGTTGAGGTTTGAGGGGAATAAAAACGGTTGAAGACCCACTTCCTCTAGATCTACTATAGGGAGGCCTAAGCATCTATCGGTGGAAAATTTATTAAGATTAGGACACAATTGCACGATGGCCCTGTAGCGAATTTTAATAGTGCTCACCGATGGAACGACTTTAATTACCTCGATTGTAGCGGAGAAGTTATATGGTTCTTTTCTCTTCGATAACATCAGCTCAGATACTATTTCCTCTGTAAAATACAAGGCCTGAACAAAATTGAAAACACTATGTCCAATTTGAACTACATTCTCATCTCTAGGATATTTGTCATCTTTATGATATTCAGTAGCCGTGAACAAATTCAGTTTTGGTCTACGAAACATCATAGAGTTTATCAGTGTAAACCATCTCTTGCAGACTAATTGGACATGAACTGACTGAAGAGTCTGCCTAGAAATAAACGAAAATATCAGTCTCAAGCAGTCATCATTGAGCCAATGTAGGGAGGTTGTTTCAATGTGGTCTGCTTTACTGTCAACAGTGCTCACGATTGATCCAATGAAAGCTAAGGCATCATCCAGATCAATCTGATTATTGTTTGACACAATTATATCTTCCATCAATGTACCTAAATACTCATTGGAGATAGTAGCGAAGAGGGTGGTGCTTCTCGATCAATCAGTCTTCCTTCTTTAATGATATCTGATGTTGTGTTGTAATGTAATTAGTAGTTCCCAACTAATTGTGCTGCCAGTAATGTTTTCTCCTTAAAAAATCTACCTGAGATGATTTGTTAGAGATAATTATATTCAGATAACAACATTAAACTTGAAAGTATAAAGTTCATCTTTAACTAGAACTGGATCTTAGTTAATATTACATTTTTTATTTGTGTTAATGGAATTATTGGTGCCAGTACATTAAAAAAAATTTGCATTCGAACAAAATGTGTTGAATAACGAATGAACAGAACAATAAACTTTAATTAAGAAGTATACAAAATGAAATCACACGATAAGTTACACAAAAAAGTTTTGACGTTCAGTAATTGACAATCATATAATAATATTATTAAGTTATTCTTGAATCATCCAAAAGTCTAACAAAAATAAATTAACAACCGTCTTGGAACAAACATAACTAAATTAAGTAAATATCAAAACTCTTCCATCTGCGTTATCTTCAAAACTACTGATCGAACCGTTTCTTGTTCTGTAGTGGCATTGCTACTGAATCTCTCTACTAGTACTGATCGAACCGTTTCTTGTTCTGCAGTGGCATTGCTACTGAATCTCTCTACTGATCAAACAGTTTCTTGTTTTGCAGTGGCATTGATACTGAATCTCTCTACTGATCAAACACTTCCCCGACAGAGTTCCATACCCTTATACTCTGACCAGTGCTCTTCACCTCGTAGTTCAACCTAAATATAATTTATTTAATTAAATCAAGTTTTATACAGTAGAATACAGTAAATATCAATGTTATCACCGAGATAATATTATGATGAATATTATTACATAAGTATAAATCTGAACTACAGTATGGTGAAAAATGTAAAAATGGTGGCTTACAGTGCAAGAGATAGAGGTTTTAAGAAAAGCTCCTGAAAGTGGATATATAATATTAATATAAACCTGAACTTGATACCAGGAAACACCGTCACAGATTCCCTATCTAGCCTCATCTTGCTCATTGTAGTGGAACTTGACTTGAAGGAGATGTCCGCGTACGAGTTGAGGTCTCTGAGCTGGGGATGTCCGTCCAGACGGGAATGGCGGGAGTCAAACGTGAGGTTACCCGTCAGTGATAACTTTTCTGAGGGATAACACGTGATGCCCATATAAAGAGATGTTATTGTTGACTTGTTAGCTCGATTTTTGAGTGATATTAAATATTATATAAAAATATGATATCTTACTATATATAAAGCGAGACGATATATATATATATATCTGTGCCATTTTACTGACACCACGGCATCAACTTTAACGCAACTTTCCGCAAAAACCGTAAAAGATATACAACTGAAACTTTTTTGACTGGGTTAAATGCTTTAATGGCCTTCAAATCAGCATGAAAAAATAAAAAATTGGCCAAGGAATAATAATTTTAGTGCCCAAAATTTGGACTCCCAAGTGGTGTCAAAAACGCGAATTAAATAGGTAATAATTATTTTAGTCTCTCGAGTCTTGACACCACTTTAGAGTTAGACGGGTTCCTGCTAGTTTATTTAAATAATACCTGTAACGGGGGGTTTAGCTCGTCTCCAAATAATCTGATTTTTCTTCTTGTTCATTACCACATCACTGTTTTGAGGTTCAAACTTCAGAGAGTTAATAGGACCGCGGTTAGGAAAGGGTAGAGCCACCTGACAAAATAGGGGGGAAATGTTAACTTATCATAGTACCGTCAAATACGTCCCAATTTAAGCTTTTGTCGGACATAATTCGCAACAAAGCGATTTCAACGGGAAATGGTCGGAAGAGGTCCCAGGAATCATTCCACTCCATAGAAATAATTTAACTGTGAACAGGATTTAAATAATGGAAATTGAAAGTAGATAATATCATTACATTATCATGATAATATCTTAAACAATAAAAGTAGTGGTATAGTGTATCGATTAATTACTTAATTAAGCTAGTATTTTATTTAAGCATATAAACTACTTCAAGACATTTAAACTACACTTAACTACTTTAAAACTGTCAATAGCAATACCTCGATAAAATCGAATGATATCTTTTGCTCAAGAAAGAACTGAAGATCTAGCGTGAAGGCGAGACCAGGATGACCGTTTGTCACTTTATAGGTCGCGAAAATTGGCGGTTTCAGCTGCTCAAATGCGTACCTGAAATGAAACAAAAATTAGATTGGTAAACTATTTAAAAAAAGTACAGTTATAAGTCTAGTTAGCGACAGCTTAAAGACTATCGAGATCTAAGTCTGTTGCGTTAATATTTATGGTATATAATATACAATAAGTATATATATAATTAATAATTATATATATTTTTGGAGTCCTTGGAGTCCTACAGGATCACGCGAAACAGCGGTCAAAAATTGGAAACTCACTTGAACACTTCAGTGACGTCGTAGCCGGGTGTTAAAAAGAGCTGCAGCCTGTTTTCTTTGGAAGTATCATGGAACTTGTCCAGCTGAGGGCCAGGGACTACATCAGTCAGGTCTAGGGTGGTCAGCAATGTCGCCGAGATGTCTGTTTTTACTGGTAGTGTCGATACTAGCTGAACGTGTGGATTGAATTGTCAATTAATTAATTAATTAATTATCATCAATTAATAAACAAGTTAACAAGCTTTGCAAGCAATACTGAGCAATTGATACCTGTTTCCATAACAAATCCATTTAACCTAGTAGTACTCATTATTCAACAAATGCAGTATCGAGTTGTGCTCATAATTTCTCAACAAAAGTACACAAACAGTTCGTTAATTAGATAAGTAGACTACAAAACATTTAAATAACGGTTCAGACTCACATAAAGGGAGCCAGTGTAATCAAAAGTGTCTTGTAACCGTTTCCTGTTGTAGATTATCCCTCTGACTGCTTCCTTTAGTGTTACAGTGATTGTAGGAGCTAGCTTTGCACTGCTCTGTAGGTGCTCTGAAGAGTAGGGCCTGTCGTGATATCATGGATCACTTAGGTTCCACCAGGATCTGGTAGTCCTCATAATTCTGCGGCCTCTATGTTTCGTCATCTCGCACAACTCTTTAAGAATCTTGTGGATTTGGCATGTGAAAATTTGCAGCCTTCCAGACATTGATTGGGTTAACGAGGTGTCGTACGTCACCTCAAGATCGGGTGACAGGGGGCTGACCAGGCCAGAACCCAATTGATTGGGTCTTAGGTCACGTGATTATGAGCCTGAGGTCACGTGACTATGACGTCACCAGACCTTCCTCTCTGTTTCCCGCTCATTGGACCAGGTGAGCTTGCATGCATGTGAATGTGGGTGTAAGTATAGCTGTACTGTAGTTTATACCTAATTAAACCCCTATAGAAACCGAAAATTTATTTTCTGGCAGAAAGCTAGAAATTTACCAAAATATCGTCATTGTTTTAAATTTATTTTGATGACCATTCCTGACCTAAAATCGCACGAGAAATCGATTAAACTTGGTTTCAGAACTCAACAATGCTTCCTTATGTCTTAAAATCCATGTTTTATCAATACAATCAACATCTCGATCATGTAGTTAAACTTATTACTTAACGGATTCAAGTATAGTTACGCGGTAGACAAACTAAAACAAAATTAGGTTTATAACCTGCCAGGACGTGCGCCGAGTTAAACTTGTCGAAGGTAATATTTTACGAGTATCACCCGTTAAAGACAAAACACCAGTTTAATTGTCCTTTTGTCTGAACCATATGGTTAAGTGCAAGCTGTATACAATACGTCAAAAAATCATATCAACGAATCGTATCAAAGTCCATCATCAGTTAGTAACAGAGTAGAGATCAGAGCAGAACGAAGGAACATGCTTGCTTGCGGGAATCTTTTCTGAAATATTGTCGACAGGTTAACATCAATTGCATTTCCGTTACTTGGGTGTGGGATATAAAGCATTATATGGTTGTTAAAAGCCTACATAATACTCTTCAGTTAATATGGCTAATGTTTAGCATTATTTATAATCCATTATAATGATTGATGTGATCTGAAATTAAGTTAAGCTACAGACGTTTTTTGTGACAATACAAGAAATAATGGTTGAGCTCCTGCCTGTGAGCCACTTAGGAAATACAGTATATCTGATTTATTGTACCTTCACTTCTTCTGCTTTTTCGTTTGCTGTCTGTGCTCTGCGACAGCAATTTGTTGCCCAGACTTCCTATCCTCCCCTACCACCTTCTTACCACAGGTTGACATAAGAGCCACTTGCCTCTCAACGGCTTGATTGTTGTTGACAAATGCCGTTTTGAGAGGCATTCTTATATAGGAAATGATAGCGGTTTTTATACATATAAGTTTATTTAACGGGTGATACTCGTAAAATATTTGTTCCAAATATTACCTTCGACGAGTTTAACTCGGCGCAGGTCCTGGTAGGTTATAAACCTACAATTTTGTTTTAGTTTGTCTACCGCGTAACTATACTTGAATCCGTTAAGTAATAAGTTTAACTACATGATCGAGATGTTGATTGTATTGATAAAACATGGATTTTAAGACATAAGGAAGCATTGTTGAGTTCTGAAACCAAGTTTAATCGATTTCTCGTGCGATTTTAGGTCAGGAATGGTCATCAAAATAAATTTAAAACAATGACGATATTTTGGTAAATTTCTAGCTTTCTGCCAGAAAATAAATTTTCGGTTTCTATAGGGGTTTAATTAGGTATAAACTACAGTACAGCTATACTTACACCCACATTCACATGCATGCAAGCTCACCTGGTCCAATGAGCGGGAAACGGAGAGGAAGGTCTGGTGACGTCATAGTCACGTGACCTCAGGCTCATAATCACGTGACCTAAGACCCAATCAATTGGGTTCTGGCCTGGTCAGCCCCCTATCACCCGATCTTGAGGTGACGTACGACACCTCGTTAACCCAATCAATGTCTGGAAGGCTGCAAATTTTCACATGCCAAATCCACAAGATTCTTAAAGAGTTGTGCGAGATGACGAAACATAGAGGCCGCAGAATTATGAGGACTACCAGATCCTGGTGGAACCTAAGCGATCCATGATATCACGACAGGCCCTATCTGAAGAGTGAAGGGTGATGAACATTTAACAGTCCTGTTAGTTTCAGTACATTGTACATCTTCGAATTAGAGTGTCTTCTAATACGAAAGAACGAGTGATAATCACATATTATTTAAAATCATGGTTCAAAGTCACAGCTGTAAGCCGCGATATACTCAATATAGTGGCATGTAAAGACTAAAGATATTTTCTTATATTACATAATATTATTATCAAGACATGGAAACATTGGAATGTCGTAAACTCTGGCTAATCAGTTTAGTGTTTTTATTTACTCTAAACACAACACATAATATGTAAGTATGTATACAATATACAGTATACATTTTTCCAGATTTGACAAATCCCTTTATGCTGATTGAATCCAAGGAAAAGTAACCCATCAGAAAATGTCCAACATTTCAATACACCTTTTTAATTCACATCATTATAAAATTAGGTATATAATACAAAGATAAAATCACAGCTCTAATGACAGCTGTCGACGTATAAATATCCTTAGATCACTTTAACACGAAATCAATAAGTTAGCTACATACAGTTGGATAATATCATTGTTTCCAAATTTATCGTTACGGTGAAAGCCAACACTTTTTCCAAACTTTACTGATTTTTTAACGATGTAGCACACAAGTGGTACACAAGTGGTACACAAGTGGTACACAAGTGGTACACAAGTGGTACACAAGTGGTACACAAGTAGCCTCGTACACAAGTGGTACACAAGTAGCCTGGTACACAAGTGGTACACAAGTAGCCTGGTACACAAAGTGGCACCTCTACTAGAAGTCTCTAGAACAGCTGTTCCTGATAAAGCATTCTTAAAGTTGGCCACAGAACTGTTGGTTAGAATACCGTACGGAGCCACAAAATTAAGTACATCCTCAATGTCAAACTGAAGATAAAAAAGCATTAAACTGGTTTAAAATATTTCACAATAAAAGTGTCAACTTCGTTGCCCTGCCTAGGTCGATCCAGATGGAGTCTGGAATTCATTAATTCAAATTGTAAAGTATTATTTAACATCAACCCACCACTGGCTCTTCAGCAGAGAGTTCAGAAGACAACTCTCTCAAAAAGATCCCAAACGTGTCCAGTAGCTGCAGAGTGGCGGGTATTTCAGGGGTTCTGCTAAACCCTGTTGAAGTGTCGCTCTTCTTCATTAGTGGAATACCGATAATAATGTGTTTAGATGTTGTGAGGTACACTACTGGCCAGATATCATTGCTGTCTACCTGTAAATTATTGTTTTACAGTTTAATTAATATAGGTTAGATTAATTAATGAATCATGGTATGTACCTATTATTAAATGCTTGTGTTTTAAATAACCTTATTTTGAAATGGTATGATAATTGAGTGATATTAACTTACATTTAATTAACTTACGATGGAATACCCAACGAGCTAATTAAGTACTCTAATAGTACAGTCCATGAACATTATGCTGGAATCATAAACAGTTGTTTCGAGACACATACTTTCCCCATTTCCATTGGAGAGGCCACTATAACACCCTTACAGAAGCCAAAAAAACCTATTGGTCCTCTGAAGAATTTACGTCCACTCACCTTGTCCAATGCAGCCAGAAAATTTCTGTCTATGGCTACACTTAAAAGGATAGAAGAAAAAGTGAACGCCTTCACTGGTCCATGGCAGTGTGCATATAAACGCGCTCGTTCTTGTGCTGATATTGTTTGGTGTCAGCGAGTTCTACTGTCAGTTGTCCAAAGAAAGAAATGGGAGTATCATCGCATGGGCATTGATATGTCTAGTGCATTTGACACGATCAAACGCACTACGATTCTTGAACTCCTGAAACTGTGTGGCTGTACTGAGGATGAGCTGAGGATTGTCCGGTTGTTGTTGTCCAACACAAAGCTACGGGTGAAGGTAAATGGAGTTCTTTCAGCTGAGTTTTTAAGTCTCCTTGGAGCTTTCCAAGGTGACTGTCTATCCGGCTGTCTGTTCACCCTTGTCTTGGCTGGTGCTTTGAATGAACTTAGATGGACTATAACAATCAGTTTAGATAGGCCGATCCCCCCGATTACTATTGCTGGCCTTCCACTTGACACTGAATATGCTGATGATGTTGACTTCAATGATGAAGAGGAAGACAACTTGAGAGCTATTTTGCCCCAGGCAACAGCTATACTCGAGAAATGGAACCTCTTTGTCAATGAAGACAAAACGGACTTCACTCATGTTTATTTAGCTAGTACGGGTGAAGTCGACAGTGATGGAAAATTAGTGTCGGGGAATGAAGCATGGAGGAAAAGTATCACTCTAGGGTCCGTCTTGTGTAGCAAAGCTGATATTCAGCGTCGCATAAACCTGGGATATGCTGCCTTTAACAATTACAAGAAGGCCTGGAGTGATAAACTGCCCCTAAACAAACGTCTAATACTGTATAATGCTTTAGTCGTATCGGTTCTTATGTACAACTCATCCTGTTGGGCCGTCCCCAAAATATTCCTTGAAAAACTAGATTTTGTTCACCGCAGACATCTTCGCACTATTTTGAATATAAAGTACCCAGGAGTCATCTCCAACAAAAACTTGTATAAACGCTGCAATGCTGAACCATTGTCAGAAAAAGTGGCCCGTAGTCGGTGGAGAATGTTAGGACATGTTTTGCGGGGTCCTATTGACGGACCAGCGTTTTCTTCCCTCATTTTTGCCATCAATACACTGGACTTACCAGGGAGAAGAGGAAGACCCCAAAGCAATCTTTTCTCGCTGATTGTGCATGATTTATGTAAAAGAAATCTTTATTTGAATAATATCTTTGACCTGCATTATCTCCGTAATTTGAGTTATGAGATATTGGCGGAATTTGCAATGAAGTTTTTAATTTTTTGTTTTTGTTTTAGGGAAAGATTAGACTTGGGCGTTGTTTTTTAAACTATCCCTTGTTTAGAACTTTGATTTAATAACTTACATTTAATTAACTTACATTTAATTAACTTACATTTAATTAACTTACATTTAATTAACTTACATTTAATTAACTTACATTTAAATAACTTACATTTAATTAACTTACATTTAATTAACTTACATTTAATAAACTTACATTTAACTAACTTACATTTAATTAACTTACATTTAATTAACTTACATTTAACTAACTTACATTTAATTAACTAACATTTAACTAACTTACATTTATAGAGATCACAGGAAACCAGTCCTCCCTATCACAAGAATCACGACCAGCCTTGAAGTTTATTTTGTATTCACTTTCAACAGAGTACTTTTCAACAAATGCTTTCACTAAAATCTCGACTTTGGTTGGAATCTCGCAATAGAGAGGATCATTAAGACACTGGGATTCTGTGACGTAGAAAGTGTGAGAGTACAAAACAGTTAACAGTTTCTTGTCCAGGAGGATAAGTCTCCGTAACCTCATTCTAGTAGGAAGTGCTTTGTTAGGAGAGTTGCTCTGATATTGGTTAGGTGGTTGCTCTTTTATACATTAATCAACAGAATTTATTTTTCAATGACCATCTTATTAGGACACTGAGGATGGCACAAGACACGATTGAGGTACTCAAAGTTTTATTCCCGAAGAAAGCTTTGATAAACGGAAAATCATCAGAATATAAAAAGAGATTTTGAAATAATTTTGAAATATTTTTGAAGAGGAGCTTTTCTGCCGTCCCCTTGACCGAAATTTCGTGGTTTTGACTGAAATTTTTATCAGTGACCAATTAGTGAGGTTGGCGAGAGTTGCATAAGTTGCCACCAAGTTACTGGAAGTGGTATATCCAGAGAATCTTTGATGGAAGGAAAGTTTTGAAAATGTCCTATTACAGTCCTGATAACCTTGTTAACAGTTATACATTTATTTGGCATTTTTCTAAAAACCCTTTGCTGAGTCAAAGTTATGATTCAAAGCTATTTGCGTCCCAAACCATGACATTGGGTCAAAGCTAATACGTAAGTATTACAGAACTATGTGGTGCAGAACACCTCATTATATATATCATTGTTTCTATTTAAATTGAAGTTTTACAGTTAAAAGGAAAACATAAACTTAAAACAACCTTTAAGAAATGTAATGTATCATTCTGAATTAAAGCAGCCTGCAACAATTTTGAAATTTATAATTATTTTGTTCAACATATCAATAGGTACAACATGTAATCTTAAAAGAATTCGTTGACAAAATATCAATTTACAGTGCAGAAATAATGCATCACAATCAGTGTACTGACACTTCCGACAGAAGCTCCTGTAGGTCAAGTCTAGTTTGCTCAATAACTTGATCTGGGGGAACTTCATGGTTACTAGCATTGTATCTTGTAAAACACTTGCCTTCCTCGGTAGTGAAATATGGCCACACTTTGAACCCGTTGCTGTCTCTGTTAGGGTCCCATTTATTTATTTGAACATGAATCACATAAAGGGGTGGATTTTTTCCACCTTGAAATTGAAGTTGAGAGATTTCTTGTTCGCACCAGCAAACATTTGGTTGCAAGAGCAATTTGTGTTCTTGTTTTATGGTAAGTCCTGGAGTACTAGGATAGACAGCAGCCCCGTCAAAAGCCTCTACCTTTTTGAAGTTAACAACATACCGGTATCTGTCTACAGGGGGATCAAATCGTTCCTTCATCAACAAATCTAGATTTTGATTAAAATGTTCCATCTGAGCTCCAAACATATAATGCCCCTTCACTGTACCATTGTCTTGTATTCCTAGGTATAAGTGACACAACTTATTTATGTTAAGAAAGGCACATAAAGTTCTGGAGGCAGGCTGGTATTTGTGCTCAGAAATAGCTCTAGCAGGCATCTGTGTGTAACCCAATACCTTGTGTGCCTTGAATTCCACGGTTTTGCTTTCTTCTTCATTGAACTCCTCTTTCTCCCTGAGAGTACACATTCTGAAGTGCACAGATCGTTAAGAATTGAATGACATGTATTAGTTTGAAATGAACTATCAAAATAAATTAGACACTGATTTGAAATACTCGACTTACCACAGAGTCAATGCCAATTGTCCATTAAATTCAATTAACAATGGCGACTGACAGTGCTTTTTAAATAGCTAAAGATCAATCTTTGGGGTTGACTAAGGACTCTATAATAAGGTCTCTAACAGTCCCCATAGACTCATAGTTCATACGAATTATCTCGAAATCGTGATTATATGTCCTGCTGAAAGATCTAAAATCATACATAAGGATATTATACCTTTTGATATGATACACATACATGATACATACACTGTAGTGTATAATTTAAGACATAAAAAGGGACATTGTTTAACTTTCCAGACATCCATCTGTCAGTTATTAGAGAACAGGTTGTAATTTGGCTATCCACTCCGATAATCGTAACCGATAATTATCTCCGATAATTCGTTAAAAAAAGTTATCTGTTTATCTAGATAAAACATATTTTTATAAAAATTCACTAGATATTACCGAAAATACTGCCACAATACCGTAAAATTGTAAAGAAATATTAGTGTTTTTGCCTTCCCAAGTAATCCAAGAAACAGTCCCAAACGTCTTCTAGTATGATAGAAGAGGTAGTTTACTTAGATGTGAGCTTAAGAGGTTTATTTACATTTGTATACCTATGGAACTGGAACTGTATGAAATGTAGAAATCCAGAGATGGTTATTGACATTGTTCTCTTGAGGGTGCTGGCGTTTTACCTTACAACCATTCTGGAGCCGGGAACGAGCATGTTACTGTTAACAAGAGTCAAAAATACCGACAGGGCACTCAATTGAATTCCGTAAGTGTTCTGGGCGTGAAACATTGTCTTCAGGAGAAAGAATCTGTTGCTCAAAGTTATCAACAGGATAAGAAAACGGTTCACTGAATCACTTTAAATGCTTTACTGTTTCGAGGAGAATTGGTATTTGGTGCACTACTGTTCTCAGGAGAAGGAAACCCTTGGTCTACTGTTTTGAAGAGAACTAGTACACTACTGTTCTCAGGAGAAGGAAACCAGTGGTCTACTGTTTTGAAGAGAACTAGTGCGTTGCTGTTTTCAGGAGAAAGAAACCAGTGGTCTACTGTTTTGAAGAGAACTAGTGCGTTACTGTTTTCAGGAGAAAGAAACCAGTGGTCTACTGTTTTGAAGAGAACTAGTGCGTTACTGTTTTCAGGAGAAAGAAACCAGTGGTCTACTGTTTTGAAGAGAACTAGTGCGTTACTGTTCTCAGGAGAAGGAAACCAGTGGTCTACTGTTTTGAAGAGACTAGTGCGTTACTGTTTTCAGGAGAAAGAAACCAGTGGTCTACTGTTTTGAAGAGAACTAGTGCGTTACTGTTTTCAGGAGAAAGAAACCAGTGGTCTACTGTTTTGAAGAGAACTAGTGCGTTACTGTTTTCAGGAGAAAGAAACCAGTGGTCTACTGTTTTGAAGAGAACTAGTGCGTTACTGTTTTCAGGAGAAAGAAACCAGTGGTCTACTGTTTTGAAGAGAACTTGTGTGTTACTGTTCTCAGGAGAAGGAAACCAGTGGTCTACTGTTTTGAAGAAAACGGTGCCCTTTGCTCCCCGGAGAAGCAAACTGATGCTCTAATATTTTAAAAAGAAAGGAAGTGACCTACTTTAGCAAGATTACTGGTAAACAGTAATAAAAGTCGACAATTAGTTTTTGCGAAATTTGGAATACATTTTGGCTTTGGCCTTCAGCAGAAAAATTATCGGTTTTATCGGTTTTATCTAGATAAAACCTAAATCTTTATCTGTTTATCTAGATAAAAGATTTCATACCGATAATGGATAGCCTAGTTGTAATGATAGCTATTTATAAAGTATTGATAAGACCTCATCTTGAGTATTGTGTCCAATTGTGGAATCCAGTTGCGGCTCATGGAAGTTGGGGAACTGTTTTGGAGCTGGAGAGCGTCCAGAGGCGGTTTATATGTCTTATTGATGAGGTGGGTAATCTTCCATACAGCCGTAGACTGGATATTCTCAATTTGACAACGCTGGCAGAGCGGCGAATACGTGGAGACCTTATTGAAGCTTTTAAAGTAACTAGTGGTTTGACTGAATATGGATCGGGTTTGTTCAGAATGAGCAGATCTGGTCTTAATCTTGTTTCAACCAATAGATGTAGTAAGAGTGTAACTAAAGTAAAGAATCTCCAGTCTTCTTTTCTTCCGGAGCAAATCATTCCTTATTGGAACAAACTTCCTCCAGATGTCAAGAACTGCTCGACAGCTTTAAGCTTTAAAGTTAGATTGGAAGGATTTAAGAAAGAAATGATTTCTAAAAACAGTGAAAATGATTTTTATTTTTGCAATGTTTCGAATGAAGTTTTAGGGAAAATTGAAGGACCCAGTTATTTAAACAATAAGGAGAAATATAATGAATATCTTTGGTTCCATCCTTTTGTGGCAAAGAAGCGTTTTGTAAATCTTTATTCCACTGGGATCGGAAATATTAATGAATTATTTATAGATAATGTATTATATTTTATTAATTAATAAAATTGAATTTAATAAATTATTAAAGTTGTTGGAAAAATATATTTATTTAAATTATTTTTCTATTCAGTGCATTGATATTTTGTAGACACTTGTGATGATGTTATGTCATAATCTTTACTTACTTACTTACTTATCAAATTCCGATCATAAACAGATTGTATGGTGTATAGTATTCATCAATCACATACACTGTCCCTCGCATCACTCATTACATCCTTAGAAAATTTTACTGGCTGATTGGCTTCTTTTTTGCTAACTGAAGCAACTAGCTGGTAAAGTTTGTTGAGTCGAAGACGCAAATGTACGTGACCTAAAGCTTTTGCAGCGTAAAAGGATTATTTATATTTATAAGAAACGTTGCAAGTACTTTGACTGACAGTCAATATTGTCAATTTTGTAAATGGCCCAAAGCTGAAAGAAGTAATTGGTAACTAACAGTGCATTGTTAGTTGTTACCGGTTACAATCTATTAATAATTTTTATTGAGGTGACTGAGTGACTTAACGGCGCGGCGCGCGCTACTAACTACTTCAAAAATATGTAAACAATGCGATTATTTGTTATTATTGATTCACGATGTCAATCCTTCGCATCTCGCCGATCTGCATACCACAATCTGCATACCACAATCTGTGGTTGCGAGAAGCATTATTGGATGCGCGCGCGCGACCCAGTAGTGCATCGCGCTACAATTGTTAATACAATTGAGCAATATCAAATATAGTGTGGTTGAAATTGATAATGGAAATTTATGATGCATGGCACAGCCCACAAGCTTTGACAGTTGTTGCACAAACGAAAAATTTTTAATTTTCAATTAATTGGATCAGTGCGCGCGCAAAGTTGTTATACTTGTGTTTAGAAATAGAAATATAATTATCCTATTAAAAAAATTTTGCATTGTTAGTTCTAATAATTATACAAAATGAAAGCTGAAGCATAAACTTTATTTGTTGTTTAAATTACTTTTTGTAATATTTTAAAAAGATGTTATCTTTAAAATGTCTCAGAAAATTAAAATAAAACTACAAAACTAAAATAAATCATAATAATCAAAACACAAATAAAAACAATTTTTATGTGTTTTACATTATTTTAAAATTGGAAAATTCAATTAATTATCACAGTGCTGGCAAGCACGACCGGTGCATTTATTGTGGGTATACTATGTACCCCCTTTACTATTATACCCCCTTTACTATTATACCCCCTTTACTATTATACCCCCTTTGGTTCACGTTACAAGCCTCTTTCGTGCACGCGAAGCGTGCACTCCGGCCGGAGGCGGCGGCCGAAGGCCGCCGCCTCCGGCAGGAGTTTTTCAGGCATTAAGACTCATCGGAAGTCGTTCAGCAGATTTATTTTTAGTTCAAAACATTCTAATTTGATGTCAAAGATGACAGGAATAAAAAATAGTTATGTTGAGATTTTTAAGAAATTTGCATAAAATACTCGCCAGCACTGTTATACGAAATTCGGTAAAAAACCCGAAATCGCCATATTCAGGTGCCTTAAAAACCACGTTAAAACTGAGTTAGAGATCTGAAACTTTGCAGGACGTCTAGACGTTGACCAAATCGATTGCAAAAAAAGTTTCAAGTTTCAGGAGCATCGGGAAATGGGTTTCCTAGAACCCCTGTTTTACGACAGATTGTCGTGATACATACATACATACATATACATATACATATATTCAGGGATAGACGCTTTGCCAGTCAATTGTAGCCTGTATTCAATTGTCCATAGATTCAAAAGTATAAAAGATACAGCCATTTCCGACCACAGGTCTTGAAAATAATTGTTTACACTTTAGTTTACATTGTATAAACAAATTATTTGACGTCATGAACACCCCTTGATGACGTCATCAAGTTAACCGTTTTTAAAACTTGTTTTTTGACAAAGTAATAACTTTTAAAAATGATTTTACACCATTAAAAAGTAATTTTATTCAAAATCTGAGGAAATTTTTACCTTAGATAATTGTTCAAGCATTCTGAAAATCTACCGGAAAGTTTTTCTAGCTTGCTCCTTCATAAAGATATTCGTCATTGAAGTTTGTGCTTTTTTGAAGAATTATTTTATAAAAACGTCAATTTTGCGATTTAGTATTCTCTGGTGTTGGGCCATGCCTTGGGTTGTGGAGCTCAGTTCTGCTTCCTATAGATATAAATTGTGCATTAGGCTAGTTTTAAAGTTAAAAATCGAAAAGTTGCACACGTGGGGACACGCCCAAATTGATAGAAAATTGCTAAAATCACTGAAAATTTCTGTTTTCGTCATTTTCTGTCAACTTTAGAGTGCCGTTGTGATAACAGTTCTTCTTGAAATACTTTGAAACTTTGCATGCTTATCAAACTATATATACAACAATTACATGCAAAATTTTACGGCGATTCAATATTGGATGCGCACGCAACGTCCGCTCAAAGTTTGCACGTGCGAAAGGTGAGAATTTTGCTCATTTGTGATTTCCAACAAATTCTGCTTTGCCACGACAGTTTAATGCCATTATAAATGAATTTAATGCCAACTTGAATGAGTATTAAGTGGCATATTCAGTCAGTGATCGACCGATATGCTTACCTAAACACAAGGAAATGTTTTTAAAGGAAAAATTTCGAAATTGTTGAAACTTCCTCATTATTAATGAAGATATCAGTTTATATTTCGACTTTATAAAGTACCCTGACATTATAATCAAAAAGAGATGATATTTGACCAAAACCCATAATCATGGGTAGAGTGGACCGCTGCCAGTGTCTCTCTTTCCCAAACAAAAGGAAATGATATTAATTTGATTGACCGTTCTCAAATGCAAAATGATACCGAGAATGAAATCGGTCGCTCGCTTTTCCCATTCATTTACAATTGTAATAGATTAAGAAGAACTACCCAAAGGCAGCTGTACTCAGCAATAAAGATTCAATAAACTTCAGCTAATTCAATAAGTAATAACTACCACCCTTACCCCGAAATACTAGGTATCGACCCGAACGCAACCCAAAGAGATTTTTACAGCATCTGATTGATGTACCTAATCAATCGAAACTTATTACAATTCGTAAGCCGTGAATGAATGGGAAAAGCGAGCGACCGATTTCATTCTCGGTATCATTTTGCATTTGAGAACGGTCAATCAAATTAATATCATTTCCTTTTGTTTGGGAAAGAGAGACACTGGCAGCGGTCCACTCTACCCATGATTATGGGTTTTGGTCAAATTATATATATAAATTAAGCGTTATTACATTTCAGCCATGCAAAATTACAATAACATATTTTGATACATTTATAAATGTACTGCAATAAAAATTGTTTAATATGTGGCCGAATGACAACTAACTAAAAAATAGACTTGATTACATAATAATTAATTTGGCTGAATCAACACATAGCAAAAGTCAAATTGTCGTTGGACCCGTTATAATAATAATCGAAAAATCAAGTTCTATTTATATATTTGTCATATCGTCAACGTGGTACAGCGCAATATTGTTCTTGGTTCACTTATATTCATTATGGACCAAGAATAGTTATTTGTTTGTTTTTAAAATCTTTCTAATATAGATTTAACATTGCTTAAGCTTTACTTAATAATATAACAAAATATTTTTAATTTCTCAGTTCTTATTATCAGGAGTTATAGTAGTTTGATTTCATTTCAGTTATTCCAATAAAATGCTGACTTCTCTTTTTCAGTGTGCTGATCGATCAATGAAACAAAAAATTTCTATGAAACTAGGAATTTAATTTTGGCACATTTTACTGAATAAAAAGATGTAAAACAATTCATAAAATATAATGCCCATTTGGTGTATGACTTTTCGTCCTTGACTGCTAGTTTGGTCTTGGAAGGACAGGTAACTAACGGGGCAACGGATGCGTGTGCCTGAAAGCGTATGCACACACCGAAACGCTGGTTTAGTTAAGTTTTTAGAGACAAGGCTGCGCTCATATTAGGACTAGAAGAAAATTGTTAGCAGACATTAGGGGTTCCGGTTATAGAACTGTTACTATAGTTCTAAGGTTGCAGTCTTGTTGTGACAAAAAGTCTACACTAAAACATGCTTTAGTTTATATTGTGTAGTTCACGGATATAAAATGTAGCTTCAAAGCTTAATCTAATCTAATCTATCTAATCAAGGTGGATCACTGATCTGTGTGTCTTGATCCGTTAAAAATATTGGCATAGCTCCCGCAGGGGCCCTTTAGGATAACATCTCATGGTTAGGTTACTGTTAAGAATTGGTTTCAGTGCCAGTGGCGAACTTATTTGTTGGCAAAGGTCATTTGAATAATATATACATTCAATTAAACCAAAGTGCAATGATTCAATCTTTGGGGTGTGATTTAAAAATGATGTGATATAAATCTTTATTCCACTGGGAAATTTGATTAGGTTTTAAAAATAGGATAATGTTTTGATTTAAAAAAAAAATATTGCATTTGATAAATAATTAATGTTGGTGGGGAAATATTTATTATATATTTTTTGCATAGTGCGATGATATTTTGTAGACATGTGTGATGATGTGATGTCATAAATTTTACTTTACTTTACTTTATCACAAAGATCAAAAACAGTGGGCTGCTCCTAGACAAAAACAACTTTTTATTCGGGCACAACATGAGTAAAAATCTGGACAGCCGAATAATGGACTACATTCACGGCAGCTCACCACTCTTTGCGAATATCCAAAAGATCATGGGTGGTGGCAGTGGTGGGGCCTGTCGTTTCTGTAACAGCTTCATTGATTCTCCCATACACCAGCTCCTATTGTGTCTGGAGGTGCAAGACACCAGTTGCCTGCAACTGAAAGAAGAGCTGGGTGGGGCAGACTCACATTCCTATCTAGATGAAGTGTTAACAAAAAGCAGCACACAAAATCATTCATTAGGAGAGTCGAATTTCTTTGGGGACAAAATGATGCTCTCCAGGATTTATCCAACTAGAAAGATCATGAAATAAAGACTCTGCAAACATCTCAGAGAAATATTACCACCACAAAGAACAAAGAGGGAGTATCCTGGACCCCGAAATCCACCACTTTTCTGTACTTTCAGAGGTACCAATGTGGCAGGAAACCAGGGCTCATGCTGCCGCTGAGCTAAAGCAGTAGAGGGGATGGCGGCTTCTCTAGGATCTAACACGTCCTGAAGCAGACCAACACTATGTTCCAACACACTGGTGTTGGGATGTCTGCCCCCGGTGCCTGTCCGGGTCAATAAAGCAGTCAAGCATGTATGTTATGTTGAGCAATCTCAACCAACAAATGTGGGAACTCCCACGAAAAACCAAAACAGATCTAAAGAAACACTTAACAACATTGGAAAAATAGACTTCAATTTGTTTATTATATAATTTATAAAGCGTATATTATTGCCCACGTTAAGGGGCCTGTTAATAATTTATTAAATTATTACGTAGCTATTTTAGCTATTTTAGCTATTTTAGCTATTTTAGATTTAATAATAATAATAATTACTTTGCTGTTTATTATGTCGATGTAGTCTTTTGACATAATATATGGTAGTTTGTTGTGAGGATGGGCCTTAGGTTAGTTCCTGACAGTACACTATAGGCTCTTCTACTAGTGATAGGCTCTTCTACTAGTGATACGATCATTCTAGAATTTGGTGTACCTCAAGGTTCTGTGTTAGGACCGGTGCTATTCAACATATACATCAGATCTCTGTATAGGACCATCGAGAAATCTGGATTCAATGTGCAAGGATATGCAGATGACCACCAGGTATATAAAACTTTCAAACCTTGTGATCAGGTAAATGTTCTGGGCATCCAAATTGTGAATTGCGCTAGGACCATACAGCGCTGGATGGTTGAATATTGCCTTCAACTTAATCCTGGAAAAACACAAATACTTATCATCGCCTCACCTCAAGTTCTAAACCAGGTCAGTATAGGGGGAGTTAAGCTATCAAATGATACCTGTATCAGATTTGTCAGCACAACAAAGAACCTTGGTGTTCAAATTGACCATCATCTTACTTTTGAGCCTCAAATCATGTCCCTCAAAAAGCATTGTTTCAGACTCCTTAGGAATGTAATAAGGAGAAAATATCTCTTTAGTAAAGCTCAGCTCAAGCTTATAATTAACAGCATCATTGTCTGCAAATTGGACTACTGCAATGCTCTTTATTATGGAATTAGTGACAACCTCATCCACCAACTCCAACTCTTTCAGAATGCAGCTGCTAAAGCTATAGTAGGACTATATAAATATGATCATCTAGGAGACACTCTGAAAGACCTTCATTGGCTGCCTATTAGTTACAGAATTCAATATATAAGTTATTGCTTCTTGTCTATAAATGTCTTAATGGTATGGGACCAGATTATTTAAGTGATATGTTTAAATATGCCAATTATAATCATCTTATCTATTTGACTGATCCTAGAGTATATTCACAGTATGGAGAAAGATCGTTTCAGAAAGTTGGTCCTAAATTATGGAATGAGCTGCCTCTTGAAATTAAGAATTGCATGTCACTGGAATCTTTTAAAGTGTATCTGAAAACGTTTCTTTTTAAACGTGCTTTTGATATTAATTAATTTACTATTTTTTCAACGTTTCTACTGTTAAGTGCATACCCTTAACCTTGTTATTTAGTGTATCAAGTCTTTACAATTTTCTATGGTTTGGAACCTAAATGTGGATTGCTTTTCAGGTTTTCTTGTATCCTGACTTGTTTTCGTGGCACACCTGTGCATTTTAAGTTGTTGTGCCACTATAATCTATAAGTTTAAATTATTATTATTATTATTACTATGTGCATGCGAACCCCTTGGCCTTCTTGCCTACTGTAGTCCATCTGTTGACACCATAGTTGTGTTCCAAAATAGGGAACAGACCCTGGTAAGAAAAGACTTATCAGGGAATTTCACCCATCACGGACAAAATTACAATTTTGTAAAGTCCCCTAGATGTTTTATACGGTCAGTATCCGAAAGTCTGCTTACTGAGATGAGTGTAGTGTTCAGGTTTTTCATGGTAGTGGCATGTTTGGTGTCCAGTGTCAACTTTTTGTGTCTGGGACCAAGTGTGATCATGCTTAACTTGTAACAAATATTTTTAAAAGTAAATCAAAACAATAATTTGATTAGGTGTTTAAATGTATAGAAATCAAATTGTCTTCAATACTTGTGACCTTTAATGTTTACTATTTTTATTTTTGTTATCATGTTTAATTAAAATTATGTCTTTTACAGGTTATGTCAAGGCACTGCATCCACCAGCTGAGAAAACTTCAACAATTTAGTCAAGCTGATTCAATTTCTCGTATTTCAAGAGGGATCTCCACCACCCCTCCTGTTCTAAAAGATGATAAAGATGCAGATGCAAAAGAGAAAAAAGAAAGTGAAGAATCACCAGAAGGATTCTTAGCTCGGTTTAAAAAGGAGTTCATGAAAGATCTTAAGACTGATGACAAAGCGGACACGGTCCGGGACCACTGTCTACCAGGGATCATATTCTGTATAATAATAGTATCCCTGAATCAGCTAAAGTGAATAGTTTGATTGGTTACCTAGTTATATGAATTAGTTGTTTTGGTATTTGGATGCAATTAGTTTTCGTCTAGGCTTTAATTTATTGTAGCCGTAGTAATTTACTCCCCCCAAACCCCCTCCCCGGAATCAAACTATTGATTACGATTCAAATTGTGGTCTACTCGGATATAATTAGTTTCGTAATATTTGATTTAACTGTTATTCTGGGATCATTCATCCGGTTGGAAGAGACAAGGGACAAGTGAAACAAGCGAAGTTAGGTGTAAGGCAAAATTTTCGGCGTCAACGCCATCTTCGGGCAAAATTTGTTATAATTTGTTTTAGGGGTATATAATAATTTGCTTCTATACTAGTTTAAATGGCTAAATTTAAAAATTACACACACTGAATACAGGTTACATCAAAATGGTATTGTACATTACATTGTAAAATAGTGAATTTGGTTCAACGTTTTTACACTCAGTCCAAGTCTTAATATTAAGAAAACCAGCAGGTTCGTGTGCTATTTGTTTAAATTGGTATTTGAATTTGTTGTAAAGAAATCCTTTAAGCTTTCTAGCTCTCTTCTTTGTATTGTTACTAGGTTAATAATATTTATGTAGGTATCTTCTGTCCTTTACGTTTAATGGTGCTATATACAGTTAATTTCTAAAATACTTCGTAGAAATATCTGGTTCTATGTTATCGTGGAACTCTGAATAATGAGCAGCCAACGGGATTATTTCAGGGGGGGGTGGGGGGGGAATAGGTTAAAGGCTGTATTGACTGCTCTTCCGTGCTTGAAAAGTCTATGTGTTGCTGGTTTCTTTCCTTGTTTTTCACCTATTTATAGCTCTTGACATAATTTCACGTACTTTGTATTATGACACATTTTGGTTTGCGTCGTGTTTTGTTTTTGTGATGAGTGGCACATATGATACAGTTTGGTATGGTGCAGTGTGGTTTGTCGTGTGGTCGTGATGGGAACATATGATCTCTGTGGAGTTTCTTACCTGGTCTGAATATGAATTGTTGAATTAATGGAGTGAATTGTTGAAAACGTTTTGTATGTACTATCACACAATTACGTTTCATACACATTTCAATTTAAAACTAATAAACTCTCGCATACCCTATTTTATACTAACATCTTACACCACCTATTGTGGAATCCAGTTGCGGCTCATGGAAGTTGGGGGGACTGTTTTGGAGCTGGAGATGCGGTCAGAGGCGGTTTACCCGTCTTATTGATGAAGGTGGGTCTTCTTCTTACAGCTGCAGATGGATATCCTCAATTTGACAACGCTGGCTGAGCGGCGAATACATGGGGAACCTTATTGAAGCTTTTAAAAGATAACTAGTGGTGTTGACCTGAATTTGGATCGGGTTTGGTTTCAGAATGAGCAGATCTGGTCTTAATATAGTTTTCATCATTTAGGTGTAATAAGAGTCGTAAAACTTAATGTTAAGATATCTCCAGGTCTTCTTTTCTTCCGGAGCGAGGTCATTCTTTCTGGGGAACAAACTCCCTTCAGATTGTACAAGAAATGCTCGACAGTTTTAAGCTTTAAAGTTAGATTGGAAGGTTTTAAGAAGAAATGATTTCTAAAAACGTTGTAAATGATTTTTATTTTGGAAATGTTTCGAATGAAAGTTTTAGGGAATAATTGAAAGGTCCCAGTTATTAAGCAATAAGGAGACAACATAATTGAATATCTTTGGTTTCATCCTTTTGTGGCAAAGAAGCGTTTCATAAATCTTTATTCCCACTGGGAAGTTATTAATGAATTAATTATGTATAGATAATTGTATTGATTTTATTAACTTAATAAATTTTTTTTCGATAAATTATTAATGTTGATGGAAAAAATATATTTATTTAAATTATTTTTTTATTTAGTGCAATGATATTTTGTAGACCAATTGTGTTGATGTTATCGTCATAATCTTTACTTACTTACTTACTTACCTACTAATGTTAGTAGGTATAGTATATGATCCTCATTGAATTATATTTACCTATATATAATGCTTAGCGTAGGTGTAGCGATTGGTGATATTTTTAGAAGGAAGACATTTTACTCTACGTACATCTTTTACACCTCCTTAACCTTACCATTGTTGAAAGTATATTGATACTCAGTAGGTAATATCCACTAGGACGTACAAGCGGTTGATGTAAGATGACTAGTAAAAAGCGATTAGAAATCATCATAAAGCATCCATTATGTTCTCTTTCGCATTATTTCTCCATATTGTCGTTGGTTGTTGATTAACACGTTAATTTTGGACTTTATTCCAGCGGTTTTTTAGCTAAAAAAAGTATGGAAGGACACTGCTAATGATATTTTTTTTTTTCAGGTTTTATAATATATTTGATGAGGCACCGAAAATATTGATCCTAAAGTCGTCCTTTTTCCAGTTATTAGTAAACTTATTAGGACGGGTCGCTAACTTCAAGATCATAAGAGCAGTCAGTTGTTTATTATGCTACAATTGTTGTCGTACCGCATTCAGTTTTCGCTTCTAAAGTAATGTTGGTAGGGTTCTATGACCTCATAAAGTTCATAAGAAAAGCTGACAGATGATTAGTTGGAGTTTTTTTATTAAAGTGTCTGATTTCGTCAAATGTTAATGTTAACAGTTGAACACAGCTTTTAAATCAAGATTTAGTATTATATGTAATTCGTAATTATCATAATAAATGTTTAAGTCATATGTAAGTCAGTACAGTTTTAATACTTCACATAGAATATTATTAGTTGTAGTTAATAGTTAACTGCTGATAAAAGTATACTAGTAATGTTAATATTACAGCTAAATGTTGATTACAGATGATTTAAGACGATTACAGGCCAATGACAAAGGTTACTGTGTTACCATGCACTTAATTAAAACTTCAATAGTACATAACAAGTTGTTGTTCAGTCCTCCTCGCAATTTTCGTGGTCCTCTTGTTCCTCGTGGTGTTTGTTTGATGCTTCACCAGTCCCACCTGTATCGTTTTACCCCAATGAATTCTCTGAAATGTTATAAGTTTGTCAGGTCAACAGTGGTATGAGCTTTATCTGGTTCACGTTGTAAATAATGATAATATGAAACAATTATGCAATTTATACAAAACAATTATATTTCCTGGGAAATTTAAAAAAGTAGAAAGATTTACCTCATAACCCAGTTGGTTCAGTTGATTGTAGAGCGTGCCGTTTGTAAAGAGCTTATTCAGGTAAGGGGGAGTGAACAGAACGTCCCTTCTACTTTCAGTTTCCAGACTTCTAGCCTCATCCTAAAAAAAGTGTCATTAAGAGTTTCAGTCACTTCTGTAGTTTCTGTTCGGTTCTGTTAAGCTTGGTTTCTTTTTTCTGAACACAATCTTTGATTTCCTATACTCTGCTTTGGTCCAATTCAGTTCTCGTTAAAGTGTCGTTAAGAGTTTCAGTCACTTACTGTAGAATTTTCCGTTCGGTTCTATTAAGCTTGGTTTCTTTTTTCCTGGAGCACAATCTTTGATTCCCTACACTCTGCTTTGGTCCCAATTTAGTTCTGTGTTAGTTCCTGTTAGTTCGGATAGAGTGTCGTTAAGAGTTGTAGTCCTTTCCTGTAGTTCCGATAGAGTTTCGTTTAGAGTTTCAGTAATTTAGTAGTTTCGGTTCGGTTTTCTGTTAAGCTTGGTTTCTTTTTCCTGGAGCACAATCCTTGATTCCCTACACTCTGCCTGGTCCCATTCCAGTTCTGTTAGTGTGTCGTTTTGAGTTTCAGTTACTTTTGTTATTTCTGTTTCGGTTCTATTAAGCTTGGTTTCTGTTTTTCTGGAGAACAATCTTTGATTCCCTACACTCTGCCTTGGTCCAATCAGTTCTGTTAGTAGAGTGTTCGTTTAGAGTTTCAGTCACTTCTGTAGTTTTCTGTTCGGTTTCTATTAAAGCTTGGTATCCTTTTTCCTGGAGCACATTCTTTGTTCCCTACACTTGCTTTGGTCCCTTCGTTCTGTTTAGGAGTGTCGTTAAGAGTTTCAGTCACTTCCTGTGTTTCCGAGTCGGTTTTCCATTTAGATTGGTTGTCTTTTTTCCTGGATGCTCATCTGTGAATTCCCTACACTCTGGTTTTGGTCCCATATAGTTCTGTGTTAGTTCCTGTTAGTTTCGGATTAGAGTGTCGTTAAGAGTTGTAGTCCTTTCCTGTAGTTCCGATAGAGTTTCGTTTAGAGTTTCAGTCACTTCCTGTAGTTTCCGTTCGGTTCTATTAAGCTTGGTTCATTTTTTCTTGGCAGCACTATCTTTTGATTCCCCTACACTCTGCTTTTGTCCCATTCAGTTCTGTTAAAGTGTCGTTTAGAGTTTCAGTCACTTCTGTAGTTTCCGTTCGGTTCATATTAAGCTTGGTTTCTTTTTCTGGAGCACAATTCTTTTGATTTCCTACACTATGCCTTGTCCCATTCAGTTTGTTAGAGTGTCGTTTAGTGTTTCAGGTCACTTCCTGTAGTTTCCGTTCGGTTCTATTAAGCTGGTTTCTTTTTCCTGGGAGCCAATCTTTGTTTCCATTACACTCTGCATTCGGTCCCGATTGGCAGTATCGAGATAGGCACGATCACGGTCCGCGGCCACGGGTCCGCGGCCTGTTACAGATCTATTACTGTATAATATCAGTATCCCCTGAATCAAGCACACAGGGTGAATAGGTTGATTGGTTACCAGATCTATGAATAGTATGTCTTGGTATCTTGGATCAATTAGTTACGGACTAGCATAAGTTAATTGTAGCGTGTAAATTACTGGATCAAACTATTGATTACGATTCTAATGTGGTCTCTGGTTATAATTAGTTACGAATAATATTGATTTACTGATATCTGGGATATTATCCGGTTTGGAAGAGGACATGGACAAGTGAAACAGGATAGTTAGGTAGTAAGGGCAAATTTTTCGGCGTCAACCCCCCCCCCACCATCTTCAGGCTTAAAATTGTTATAAATGTTAGTATATAAATAATGCTTATATACTAGTTAAAATGCTAAATTAAATTACACTACACTGAATACGGTTACATCAAATGGTATTGTCATTACATTGGGAAAATAGTGATGTACACACGGTATACCACTCTGTCACAAGTACATAATTTTCCTACTGAACAGCAGGTTCGGGTGCTAATTTGTTTTAAATTGTGTCTTTGATATGTTGTAAAAGAAATCCATTAAGCTTACTCGCACTCTTCTTTGTTATTGATACTAGGTTTAATATAAAATTAATGGTAAGTAAAAGCTTTCTGTCACCTTTACGTTTATGGTGCTATATAAGTTAATTTCTAACAATATCGAAGGAAATATCTGGTCTCTATGTTATAGTTGAAAACTCAGAAAATTAGCAGCCAAGCATTTATCAGGATAGGTTAAAGACCTCTGTTGACTGCTCTTCGATGCTCTGAAAATCTATCGTGTGATTGTTCTATCGTTTCCCCTCCATATATAGCTTTGACATTAATTTACCAACCGTAACTTTGTATATGACACATTTTGGTTTGCAGTCGTGATTTGTTGTGATGAGGGACATATTGATACAGTTTGGTATGGTTTGCAGTGTGTTTGTCGGTGTAGGTCGTGATGAACATAAGATCTCTGAGAGTTTCTTACCTGGTGTGAATATGAATTTGTTGCAATATGGAGAGAATTGTTGAATGTGTGTATGTACTATCACACAATTAAGTCATACAATGTCAATATTACCTAACTCACGATACCTATTTTATACCTAACGTCTACACACCTATTGGGAATCCAGTGTGCGGCTCATGGAAGTGGGGTGGACTGTTTTGAGATGGAGAGGTCCGAGGCGGTTTAACCGTTCTTATTGATGAGTGGGTACTCTTCCATACAGCTGCAGACTGGATATCCTCAATTTGACAACGCTGCAGAGCGGCGAATACATGGGGACCTTCATTGAAGTCTTTTAATAGTAACTAGTGGTTTTGACTGAATATGGTTCGGGTTGGTTCAGAATGAGCAGATCTGGTCTTATCTAGTTTCAACCAAATAGGTGTAATAAGAGGTGTAACTGAAGTTATGAATCTCCAGTCTTCTTTTCTTCGGAGCGAGTCATTCCTTACTGGAACAAACTCCCTTCAAGTTTCAAGAACTGCTCGTCAGTTTTAAAGCTTTAAAGTTAGATGGAAGGATTTAAGAAAGAAATGAGTTTCTAAATCAGTGTAAATGATTTTTTATTGTTGGAATGGTTCGAATGAAGTTTTAGGGAAAAATTGAAGGACCCAGTTATTTATGCAATAGGAGACACATAATGAATTTCTTAGGTTTCATACTTTTGTGGCAAAAGAAGCGTTTCATAAATCTTTATTCCACTGGGAATTATTATTGAATTAATTATTTATAGATAATGTATTAGATTTTATTAATAATAAAATTTAATTTGAGAAATTATTAATGTTGATGGAAAATATATTTATTTAAATTATTTTTTTATTTAGTGCAATGATATTTTGTAGACACTTGTGATGATGTTATGTATAATCTTTCTTACTTACTTAATTACCTACTATGGATAGTAGGTATGTAATGATCCTCATGCATTTTATTTACTATAAAATGCATTGCGTAGGTGTTAGCGATTGGTGATATTTTAGAAGGTAGACATTTTTATACGTACATCTTTTACTCCTCCTAACCTACCATGTAGACAGTTTATTGATATCAGTAGGTAATATCACTAGACCGTACAAGCGGTAGATGTAAGAGTGACCTAGTAAACGCGATAGATATCATCAAAAAGCATCCTTTATGTCTCTTCTTCGCATTATTTCTCCATATGTCGGCGGTTGTGATAAAAAACTTAATTTTGGACTTATTTCCAGAGGTGTAAGCTTAAAAAGTATGACAGGACCCCTGCTATGAGATTTTTATCAGGTATTATAATCTATTTGATGAGCACCGAAATATTGATCCTATAAGTCGTCCTTTTTACAGTTACTAGTAATTATTAGGACGGGTCGTAACTTCAAGTTCAAAAGGAACGCGCGTCTGATGTTTATCTGGTACATTGTTGTCGTACCGACATTTCTGTTCGCTCTAAAAGTAATGTTGGTAGGGTTTTAAGACCTCATAAAGTCATAAGAACAGTGACAGTTGATTAGTTGGTGTTTTTATTAAATTAAGTGTTAGATTTCTCAAATGATAATGTTAACAGTTGAACACAGCTTATATCAAAAGTTTCTTAGTCATTTTATGTTAAATCGTAATTTCATAATAATATGTTTACGTCATATTAAGTTCAGTACAGTTGAAAACAGTCACATGGAATCAATATTAGTTGATAGTTAATAGTTATCAGCTGTAACAGTATATTAGTAATGTTAATAATACAGATAAATGTTGATTACAGATGAATTACAGACGATTACAGGGCCCAATGACAAAGGTTACAGTGTACAATGCCAGCTTAATTAAAAATTCAAATAGTAGATAAAACAGTAGTTGTTGTTCAGTCCTTCCTCGCAATTTTCGTGGTCCTCTTGTTCCTTCGTGGTGTTGTTTGAAATGCTTTCACCAGTCCCACTGTAACGTTTCCCCAAGAAATCCTCTGAATTGTTATAGTTTGTCAGGTCAACAGTGGTATGAGCTTTTATCTTGGTCACGTTGTTAAATAATGATAATATGAAACAATTATGCAATTATACAATACATTTATTACATTTCCTGGAAATTTAAAAAAGTAAGAAAGATTTAACCAATCAACCCAGTTGGTTCAGTTGATTGTAGAGCTGCCGTGTAAGAGCTTATCAGGTAAGGGGGATGTGAACAGAACGTCCCATTTCTATAACAGTTTCCGACTTCTAGCCTACTCCAACAAAAGTGTCATTAAGTGTTTCAGGTCATTCGTATTTCGGTTCGGTTTCTGTTAGCTTGGTTTCTTTTTCCTGGAACACATTCTTTGTCTCACTATACTCTGCTTTGGTCCATTCAGTTTGTTAAAGTGTCGTTAAGTGTTTCAGTCACTTCCCTGTAGTTTCCGTTCGGTTCATTAAGCTTGTGTTTCTTTTTCCTGGAGCACAAATCTTTGATTTCCCGTACACTCGTGTTTGGTCCTTTTAGTTCGTGTTAGTTCCTGTTAGTTCGGATAGAGTGTCGTTAAGAGTTGTAGTCCTTTCTGTAGTTCGTTAGAGTTTCGTTTTAGAGTTTCAGTTATTTCTGAGTTTCTGTTGGTTCTGTTAAGCTTGGACTCTTTTTCCCTGGAGCACAATCCTTGATTACTACACTCTGCCTTGGTCCCATTCTGTTCTGTTAGAGTGTCGTTTTTGAGTTTCAGTTACTTTTGTAGTTTACTGTTCGGTTCTATTAAGCTTGGTTTCTTTTTCTGGAGCACAATCATTTGATTCCCTACACTCTGCTTGGTCCCATTCAGTTTCTGTTAGAGTGTCGTTTAGAAGTTTCAGTCACTTCCTGTAGTTCTGTTGGTTTATTAAGCTTGGTTTCTTTTTCCTGGAGCACAATCTTTGATTCCCTACACTCTGCTTTGGTCCCATCAGTTTGTTAGAGTGTCCGTTAGAGTTTCAGTCACTTCCCTGTAGTTCCGTTCGGTTCTATTAAGCTTGGTTTCTTTTTCTGAAGCAAAAATCTTTGATCCTACACTCTGTTTTGGTCCATTTAGTTCTGGTTAGTTCCTGCTTAGTTCGGATAGGAGTGTCGTTAAGAGTTGTAGTCCTTTCTGTAGTTCCGATAGAGTTTCGTTTAGAGTTTCAGTACTTCCTGTAGTTTTCCGTTCGGTTCTATTAAGTTGGTTTACATTTTTCTTGGAGCACATCTTTGGATTCCCTAACACTTGTATTTGTTCCATTCAGTTCTGTTAAAGTGTCGTTTGGTTACCAGTCACTTCTGTAGTTTCCGTTCGGTTCTATTAAGCTTGGTTTATCTTTCCTGAGCACAATCTTTGATTTCTACACTATGCCTTGGGTCCCATTCAGTTCTGTTAGAGTGTCGTTTAGAGTTTCAAGTCACTTCCTGTAGTTTCCGTTCGGTTCTATTAAGCTTGGTTTCTTTTCCTGGAGACATCTTTGATTCCCATACACTCTGCCTTGGGTCCATTGGCCAGTATCGAGATAGCCCGTACACGGTCCGCGGACCACGGTCCGCGGACCACTGTCGTACCAGATCAATTACTGTATAATACAGTATCCCTGAATCAAGAAACAGGTGAATAGTGTTGGTTTACCAGATCATTGAGATAGTATGTTTGGTATCTTGGATTTGCAATTAGTTACGACTAGCATAATTAATTGTTGCGTAGTATTTTAATGGTTCAAAATATTGTATTACGATTCAAATGTGGTCTCTCGGATATAATTGTTAGAATAATATGATTTACTGATATCTGGAATATTATTCCGTTGAAGAGACAAAGGGAAAGTGAAACAAGGAAGTTAGGAGTAAGGGCTAATTTTCGGGTCTAAAGCCATTTCAGGGCGTAAAAATTGTTATATCATGTTAGTATATATAATGCTTTATAATAGTTAAAATGCTAAATTAAAATTACACACACTGGATATACTGGTTACTCAAATGTTGTATTGTACATTTATTTGAAAATAGTGATTGGTACACAAGTTTTACACTCTGTCCAAGGTACATAATGGCTAATGAATAGCAGGTTCGTGTGCTAATATTTTGTTTAAATTTGTCTTTGGAATATGTTGTAAAAGAAATCCTTAGCTATGCACTCTTTATTTGTTATTATACTAGGTTTAAATAAATTAATGTAGTAAGCTTCTGTTTCACTTTACGTTTAATGGTGCTATATAAGTTAATTTCTAATATCGAAGGAAACATCTGGTTCTTTGTTTATCGTGGAAATCTCTGAATAATGAGCTGCCAAGCATAGCAGGAAGGTTAAGGCCTGTTCCATGTTGGACTGCCTTCGATGCTCTGAAAATCTATCGTGTGCTGTTCTACTCGTTTCACCTTATAACCATAGCTCTTGACATTATATTACACGTAACTTTGATTTGACCATTTTTGGTTTGCAGTCGTGATTTGTTGTGATGTGTGGACATTTGATACAGTTTGGTTATGGTGCAGTGTGTTTGTCGTGTGGTCGTGATGAACATTAGAATCTTGAGAGTTTCTTACCCCCCACTTGTGAGGAATATGAATTTGTTGCAATAATGGAGAGAATTGTTGAAACGTTTGTATGTACTATCACACAATTACGTCATACACATGTCAATATTACTAAACTCACGATACCCTATTTTATACCTAACATCTACACACCTATTGTGGCATCAGTTGCGGCTCATGGAGTTGGGGACTGTTTTGGAGTGGGAGAGCGTCCAGAGGCGGTTTTACCCTGTCTTGTTGATGAGGTAGGGTTCTCTTCCATACAGTGCAGACTGGATATCTCATTTGACAACGCTGGCAGAGCGGCGATACATGGGGGGGACCTTATTGAAGCTTTTAAAGTAACTAGTGGTTTGACTGAATATGGTTCGGGTTTGTTCAGTATGAGCAGATCTGAGTCTTAATCTGTTTAAACCAATAGGTGTAATAAGTAGTGATAAAATAAAGTTTAAGAATTCTCCAGTCTTCTTTTACTTCCGGAGCGAGTCATCTTACTGGACAAATCTCCCTTCAGATGTCAAGAACGCTCGACTGTTTTTTAGCTTTAAAGTAGATTGGAAGGATTTAAGAAAGAAATGTGATTTCTAATAAACTGTGTAAATGATTTTGTTTTGGAATGTTTCGATGAAGTTTAGTTTTAGGGTAATTGAAGGACCCAGTTATTTAAGGCAATAAGGAGACACATTATGAATATATTGGTTTCATCCATTTTGTGGCAAAGAAGCGTTTCATAAATCTTTATTCACTGGGAAGTATTAATGTATTAATTATTTATAGATAAAGGTTAGATTTTATTAATTAATAAATTTAATTTGATAAATTATTAATGTTGATGGAAAAAATATATTTATTTAAATTATTTTTTTATTTAGTGCATTGATATTTTGTAGACACTTGTGATGATGTTATGTCATAATCTTTACTTACTTACTTACTTACCTAACTAATGATAGAATGTAGTATATATCCTCATAGATTATATTTACCTATAAAAATGCATAGCGTAGGTGTGCGATTTGGTGATATTTTAGAGGAAGAATTTTCTATTACGTACATCTTTACCTCTCCTAACCTACCAAGGTAGTCAGTATATTGGTTACTCAGTAGGTAATAATCACTAGGGAAGTACAAGCGGTAGATGTAAGAGTGACCGAGTAAATTAGCGATAGAAATCATCAATAAAGCATCCATTATGTACTCATCTTGCAAGTATTTCTCCATTTGTCGTGTGGTTGTTGAATAAACACGTTAATTTGGACATATTCCAGAGAGTGTAGCTTAAAAAGTATGAAGGACCCTGCTACTGATATTTTTTGTATCAGGTATTATAT
Source organism: Bolinopsis microptera (assembly GCF_026151205.1). Lineage (NCBI taxonomy): Eukaryota > Metazoa > Ctenophora > Tentaculata > Lobata > Bolinopsidae > Bolinopsis > Bolinopsis microptera. The sequence goes on along the minus strand of NC_087081.1, from coordinate 7,822,121 downwards.
TATATTTGATGAGGCAACGAAAAATATTGATCTAAAGTCGCCTCCTTTTACCAGTTACTTAGTAATTTTTAGGAACGGGTCGCTAACTTCAGATCAAAAGAGCGGGTCGGGTCAGTTGTTTATCTGGTACAATTGTTTGTCGTTACCGCTCAGTTCCGTCTAAAAGTAATGTTGGTTAGGGTTTAAAGACCTCATAAAGTCATAGACAGTGAGATCGATTAGTGGAGTTTTTATAATAAGTGTTGATTGGTCAAATGTTTATGTTAACAGTTGAATCACAGCTTTTAAAATCAAAGAATTTTTAGTCATTATATGTTAAATGTAATTATCATAATAAATGTTTACGTCTTATTAAGTCTGTTACAGTTTTATCGTCTCATAAAATAATATTGTATGATAGTTAATAGTTAACAGCTGATAACAGTATATTAGTAATGTTAATATTACAAGCTAAATGTTGATTACAGATGATCTCAGGACGATTACAGGGCCCAATGACAAAGGTTACAGGTACAATGCACTTATTAAAAACTTCAATAGTAGTAACCAGTAGTTGTTGTTCAGTCCTCCTCGCAAATTTTTCGTGGTCCTCTTGTTCCTCGTGGTGTTGTTTGAAATGATCAACCAGTCCCACTGTAACGTTCACCCCAAAGATATCCTCTGAATGTTATTAAGTTTGTCTGGTTGTCAACAGTGGTATGAGGCTTTATCTGGTCTGTTTGTTTTAAATAATGATTATATGAAACAATTATGCAATTATACAAAAAATATCATTTCCTGGAAATTTAAAAAAGTAAGAAAGATCTTACCCATCATAACCCAGTTGGTCAGTGATTGTAGAGCTGCGTGTAAAGAGCTTATTCAGGTAAGGGGGAACGGTGAACAGAATCGTCCCATTACTAAACTGTTTCAGTCTTCTGCCTCTCCAAAAAGTGTCATAAGAGTCTTCAGTCACTTCCTGTAGTTTCTGTTCGGGTACTGTTAAGCTTGGTTTCTTTTTCCTGGACACCAATCATTGATTCCTATTACTCTGCTTTGGTCCCATTCAGTTCTGTTAAGTGTGTTAAGAGTTTCAGTCATTCTGTAGATTCCGTCTGGTTCTATTAAGCTTGTTTATTTTTCCTGGAGCCACAATCTTTGATTCCCTACACTCTGCTTTTGGTCCCATTTAGTTTCTGTGTTAGTTCCTGTTAGTTCAGATAGTGTGTCGTTAAGAGTTGTAGTCCGTTCTGTAGTTACGATAGAGTTTCGTTTTAGAGTTTCAGTTACTTTCTGTAGTTTATGTTCGGTTCTGTGTTAAGCTTGGTTTCTTTTTCTGAGAACATCCTTGATTCCATACACTCTGCCTTGGTCACATTCCAGTTCTGTTAGAGTGTGTTTAGAGTTTCAGTTCCTTTCTGTAGTTTCTGTTCGGTTCTATTAGCTTGGTATCTTTTTTCGGGCGCACAATCTTTGCATTCCCTACACTCTGCCTTGGTCCCATTCAGTTCTGTTAGAGTGTCGTTAGAGTTTCAGTCACTTCCTGTAGTTTCTGTTCGGTTCTATTAAGCTTGGTTTTCTTTTCCTGGAGCACAATCTTGATTCCATACACTCTGCTTTGGTCCCATTCGTTCTGTTAGAGTGTCGTTAAGAGTTTCAGTCACTTCCTGTAGTTTCCGTTACGGTTCTTATAAGCTTGGTTTCTTTTTCTGGTGCAAAATCTTTGATTCCATACACTCTGTTTTGGTCCACATTTAGTTCTGTGTTAGTTCCTGTTAGTTCAGGATAGTGTGTCGTTTAAGAGTTTGTCGTCCTTCCTGTCAGTTCCGATGAGTTTGTTAGAGTGTCAGTCATTCCTGTAGTTTCCTTCGGTTCTTTCAAAGGCTTGGTTGTCATTTTTCTTGGAGCACTTTATTTGGATTCCCTACACTATGTTTTGTCCATTCAGTTCTGTTTAAAGTGTCGTTTAGAGATTTCAGCACTTCCTGTAGTTCCGTTCGGTTTATTAAGCTTGGTTTCTTTTTCCTGGAGCACATTCACTTTGATTCCTACACTTCTGCCTTGGTCCCATTCAGTTCTGTTTGAGTGTCGTTTAGAGTTTCATGTCACTTCCTGTAGTATGCCGTTCGGTTCTATTAAGCTTGGTTTATTTTTCTGGGCACAATCTTTTGATTCCATACTACACTCTGCCTTGGTCCATTGGCAGTATCGAGATAGCCGATCACGGTCGCGGACCACGGTTCCGCGACCACTGTCTACAAGATCATATTTCTGTATAATAAACAGTTATCCAATGGAATCAAGCATCAGGTGAATAGTTGATTGGTTACCAGATAATTGAATAGTATGTTTGTATCTTGGTATGCAATTTAGTTACGATAGACATAATTAATTGTTAAGCGTAGTTAAATTACTGGATCAAAACTATTGATACGATTCAAATGTGGTCTCCTCGGATATATTAGTTACGAATAATAGTTGATTTACTGAGATCTGGATATTATCCGGTTGGAAGAAGACAAGGGAACAAGTGAACAAGGAAGTTAGGAGGTAAGGGCAATTTTTCGGCGTCAAAGCCATACTTCAGGCTTAAAATTGTTTAAATGTTTTGTATATAATAAATGCTTCTATACTAGTTAAAATGCTAAATTAAAAATTACACACACTGAATACAGGTTACAGCAAATGGTATTGTACATTACATTGAAAAATTGTGTTGTACACACAGTTTTTCACTCTGTCCAAGTACATATATCTACTGAACAGCAGGTTCGTGTGCTTATTTGTTTAATTTTGTCTTTGATATGGTTGTAAAAGAAATCCCTTACGCTTCTCGCACTTTCTTTTGTTATTGTACTATGGTTTAAATAAATTAATGTTGTAAGTTCTGTCACTTTACGTTTAATGGTGGCTATATAAGTTATTTTCTAAAATATCGATGGAAAATAATCTGGTTCTTATGTTATCGTGGAATCTCTGAATAATGAGCAGCCAACGCATTATCAGGATAGGTTAAAGGCCTGTTGACTGCTCTTCGATTGCTCTGAAAATCTATCGTGTGCTGTTCTATCGTTTCCCCTATATCTAGCTTTGACATTATATTTACTACGTAACTTTGTATATGAAACATTTTGGTTTTGCAGTCGTGATTTGTTGTATGAAGTGGACATTATGATCAGTTTGTATGGTGCAGTGTGGTTTTTTTGTCGTTGTGGTCGTGAATGAACCATAAGATCTCTGAGAGTTTACTTCCTGGTGTGAATATGATTTTGTTGCAATAATGGAGAGAATTGTTGAAAGTTTGTATGTACTATCACACATTTACGTATACACATGTCAATATTACTAACTTCACGATACCCTATTTTATACCTAACATCTAAACACCAATTGGGAATCCAGTTGCGGCTCATGGAAGTTGGGGGGGACTGTTTTGGAGCTGGAGAGCGTCGGAGGCGGTTTGCCCGTCTTATTGATGAGGTGGGCTTACTCTTCCATACAGCTGTCAAGACTGGATATCATCAATTTTGAAACGCTGGCAGGAGGGCGGCGAATACATGGGGACCTTATTGAGCTTTTAAAGTAACTAGTGGTTTGACTGACTATGGATCGGGTTTGTTCAGAATGAGCAGGATCTCGGACTTAATCTAGTTTCAACCAATAGGTGTAATAAGAGTGTAAAACTAAAAGTTAAGAATCTCCAGTCTTCTTTTCTTCCGGAGGAGTATTCCTTACTGGAACAAACTCACTTCAGATGTAATGAACTGCTCGACAGTTTTAGTTTTAAAGTTAGATTGGTAGGATTTAAGAAAGAAATGATTCTAAAATAAGTGTAAATGGATTTTTATTTTTTGGAATGTTTCGAATTGAAGTTTTAGGGAAAAATTGAAGACCCAATTATTTTATGCTATTAGGAGGTCACATAATGAACTTTCTTTTGTTTCTTCATTTTGTGGCAAAGAGCGTTTCATTATTATTGATTCCACTGGGAAGTATATGAATTAATTTATTTATAGTTATTGTATTAGATGTTATTAATATTAAATTTTAATTTGATAAATGATATAATGTTGATGGAAAAATATATTTATTTAAATTATTTTTTTATTAGTGCAATGATATTTTGTAGACATTGTGATGATGTTTGTAATAATCTTTACTTACAACTTACTTTACCTACCTAATGTTAGTGGTAAGTATATGATCCTCATAGCATTATATTTTCTAATAAAAAATGCATTAGCGTAGGTGTAGCGATTGGTGATATTTTAGAAGGAAGAATTTTCTATACGTACATCTTTTACGCCTCCTAACCTACCATGTAGTACAGTATATTGTTACTCAGAGGGTAATATCCAATAGACGTACAAGCGGCTAGTATGATAGGTGCCTTGTATAATGCGATAGTAATCATCAAAAGCATCCTTTATGTACTCATCTTCGCTTTATTTTCTCCCATATTGTCGTGGTTGTTGATAAATCGTTAATTTGGACTTATTCCAGAGGTGTAGCTTAAAAAGTAATTGAAGTGACCCTGCTACTGATATTTTTTATCAGGTATTATAATTTTATTTGATGACGGCACCGAAAAATATTGATCCTAAAGTCGTCTTTTTACCAGTTACTTAGTAATTATTAGGACGGGTAGCTAACTTAAAGATCAAAAGAGCGTGGTCAGTTGTTTATCTGGTTCTATTGTTGTCGTTACCGCTTCAGTTACGAATCCTAAAGTAATGTTGGTGGGTTTAAGACCTCATAAAGTCATAAGAACAGCTGAGAATGATTAGTTGGTGTTTTAATAATAAGTGTTGATTTCGTCAAATGTTAATTGTTAACTGTTGAACAAGCTTTAAATCATAGATTTTAGTCATTATATGTAAATCGTAATTAATAATAATAAATGTTTACGTCTTATTAGTCAGTTACTGTTTAATTCAGTCACACATAGAATAATATTAGTTGATAGTTAATAGGTTACAGCTGATTAATCAGATATTAGTAATGTTAATATTACAGCTAAATGTGTGATTAAAGATGATTACAGACGATTACAGGGCCAATGACAAAGGTTACAGTATACCATCACTTAATTAAAACTTCAATAGTAGATAACTGTAGTTGTTGTTCAGTCCTCCCTCGCAATTATCGTGTCCTTTGTTCCTACGTGGTGTTGTTTGAAATGCTTCACCAGTCCCACTGTAACGTTCACCCCTATGAAATCCTCTGAAATGTTATAGTTTGTCAGGTCAACAGTGGTATGAGCTTTATCTGGTCACGTTGTTTTAAATAATGATTATATGAAACAATTATGCCAATTAATTACAAACAATTATACATTTTCTGGAAAATTTAAAAAACGTAAGAAGATTTACCCATCATATTCCACAGTTGGTCTGTTGATTGTAGAGCTGCCGTGTTAAAGAGCTTATTCAGGTCAAGGGGGACCGTGACAGAACGTCCCATACTAACAGTTTCCTGACTTCTAGCCCTCATCCAAAAAAGTGCATTAAGAGTTTCAGTCACTTCCTGTAGTTTCTGTTCGGTTATGTTTAGCTTGTTTCTTTTTCTGGAACACATTATCTGATTCCCTATGCTCTGCTTTGTTCCCCACTCATTCAGTTTGTTAGAGTGTAGTTATAGAGTTTCGGTCACTTCCTGTAGTTTCCGTTCGGTTCTATTATGCTTGGTTTCTTTTTCCTGGAAGCTCAATCTTTGATTCCCTACACTCTGCTTTGGTCCCATTTAGTTCTGTGTTAGTTCCTGTTAGTTCGGATAGAGTGTCGTTAAGAGTTGTAGTCCTTTCCTGTAGTTCCGATAGAGTTTCGTTTAGAGTTTCAGTTACTTTCTGTAGTTTCTGTTCTGTCTTTCTGTTAAGCTTGGTTTCTTTTTCCTCATGGAGCTCAATCATTGATTCCATACACTCATGCCTTGAGTCCCCCATTCAGTTATGTTTGAGTGTTCGTTTAGAGTTTTCAGTTACTTTCTGTAGTTTTCTGTTCGGTTCTATTAAGCTTGGTTTTTCTTTTTTTGGAGCAAAACTTTGATTCCCCTACACTCTGCCTTGGTTCCATTCAGTTCTGGTAGAGTGTCGTTTAGTGTTTCAGTCAATTCCTGTAGTTTTTGTCTCGGTTTTTAGCTTGGTTTCTTTTTCCTGGAGCACAATCTTTGATTCCTTTCACTGTGCCTTTGGTCCCATTCAGTTCTGTAAGAGTGTCGTTAAGAAGTTTCAGCACTTCCAGTAGTTTCCGTTCGGTTTCTATTAAGCTTGGTTTCTTTTTCCTGGAGCACAATCTTTGATTCCCTACCACTCTGTTTTTGTCACATTTAGTTCTGGTGTTATGTTCCTGTAGTTCGGATAGAGTGTCGTTAAGCAGTTGTAGTCTTTCTGTAGTATCCGATAGAGTTTCGTTAGAGTTTAAGTCTATTCCTGTAGTTTCCGTTCGGTTCTATTAAGCTTGTTATTTTTCTAGGAGCACAATCTTTGATTCCCTACACTCTGCTTTTGTCCCATTCAGTTTCTGTTTTAAAAGTGTCGTTTAGAGTTTCAGTCTCTTCCTGTTAGTTTCGTTCGTTTCTATTAAGCTTGGTTATCTTTTTTCCTGAGCACCCATCTATGATTTCCTACACTCTGCCTTGGTCCCATTCAAGTTCTGTTAGAGTGTCGTTTTTTGAGTTTCAGTCACTTCCTGTATGTTTCCGTTTCGGTTCTATTAAGCTTGGTTTCTTTTTCTGGTGCACAATCTTTGATTCCCTACACTCTGCTTGGGTCCCATTGGCAAAGTATCGAGATTAGGCCCAGATCACGGTCCGCGGACCACGTGTCTCGCGGTACCACTGTCTACCAGATCATATTAATGTATAATATAAGTATACCCTGAATCAAGCACAGGTGAAATGAGTTGATTGTTACCAGGTCATATGATAGTTGTTTGGTATCTTCGGATTGCAAATTTAGTACGACTAGCATAATTAATTGTAGCGTAGTAAATTATGATCAAACTTTTGATTTCGATTCAAAATGTGGTCTCTCTCGGATATAATTAGTTACGAATTATATTGATTTACTGATATCTGGATATATTTACGGTTGGAAGAGACAAGGAAAAGTGAAACAAGGAAGTTAGGAGTAAGGGCAATTTTCGGCGTCCAACGCCATCTTCAGGGCTATATATTGTATATAAATGTTGTATTATAATGAATTTGCTTTCTATTAGTTAAAATGATAATTTAAAATTACACACACTGAATACAGGTTACATCATATGGTATTGTTCATTACATTTGAAAATAGTGATGTACACACGTTTTACACTCTGTTCAAGACTTAATATCATACTGGAACAGAGGTTTCGTGTGGCTATTTGTTTAAATTTGTCTCTTTGAATATGTTGTAAAAGAATCCCTTAAGCTTCTCCGCACTCTTCTGTGTTATTGGATATTCGTTTCTCCTAAATTAATGTAGTAAGTTCTGTAATTTAACGTTTAATGGTTGCATATATATGTTAATTTCTAAATATCGAAGGAAAATATCTGGTTCTTTGTTATGTGAAACTCTGAATAATGAGCAGCCCCAACGCAGTATCAGGATAGGTAATGGCCTACCCTGTTGACTGCTCTACGATGCTCTGAAAATCTATCGTGTGCTGTTTAATCGTTTCCCCTATATTTAGCTCTTGACATAATTTACACGTAATTTGTTTATGACACATTTGGTTTGCAGTCGTGATTTGTTGTGATGAGTGGACATATGATACAGTTTGGTATGGTGCAGTGTGGTTTGCGTGTTGGTCGTGATGAAACATAAGATCTCAGAGAGTTTTATCCTGTATTGAATAGAATTGTTGCGACTAATGGAGAGAATTGTTGAAAAGTTTGTATGTATCGATTTATCAGCTATCCAATTTGTTTCAGTTGACCACATGTCATTATTTCTAAACTCACGATACCACTATTTTATACCTACTTATCACACCTATTGGTGGAATCAGTTGCGGCTCATGGATGTGGCGGGACTGTTTTGGAGCTGAAGAGCGTCCAGAGGCGGTTTACCCGTCTTATTGATGCTGGTGGGTGCTTTCCATACAGCTGCAGACTGGATATCCTCAATTTGACAACGCTGGCTGAGCGGCGAATACCTGGGGTCCTTATTTGAAGCGCTTTTAAAGTAACTAGTGGTTTCTGAATGAAATATGGTTCGGGTTTGGTCAGATGAGCAGATCTGGTCTTAATCTAGTTCAACACAATAGGTGTATAGAGAGTGTAACTTAAGTTAAGAACTCCAGTCTTCTTTTCTTCCGGAGCGATCATTTCCTTACTGGAACAAATCCTTCAGATGTCCAAGAAAATGCTCGACAGTTTTAGCTTTAAGTTAGATTGGAGGATTTAAGAAAGAAATGATTTCTAAAACACAGTGTAAATGATTTTTATTTTTGGAAATGTTTCGAATGAAGTTTTTAGGGAAAATTGAAGGACCGTTATTTTAAGCATAGGAGACACATAATGAATATCTTTGGTTTCATCTTTTGTGGCCAATAGAAGCGTTTCATATGTATCTTTATTCCACTGGGTAGTATTAATGGAATTATTATTTATAGGATTATGTATTAGATTTTTATTAATTATAAAATTTAGTTTGATATATTATTAATGTTGATGGAAAAATATATTATTTCAAATTATTTTTTTACTTTAGTGCCATTGATTATTTTGTAGACACTTGTGTTGATGTTTGTCCATAATCTTTACTTAATTACTTACTTACCTACTAATGATAGTAGGTAAGTATATGATCTCATTAGCATTATTATTACCTATTAAAATGCATGAGTTGGTGTTGCGATTGGTGATTTTTTTGAAGAAGTACATTTTCTATAAGTAATCTTTACACTCCAACCTACCTTGTAGACAGTATATTGATACTCAGTAGGTTATATCACTAGACCGTAAAAGCGGTGATGTACAGAGTGACCTAGTAAAAAGCGATAGAAATCATCAAAATGATCCATTATGTATATCTTTCGCATTCTTTCTCCATATTGTCGTGGTTTTTTGGTTGATTAACACGTTAATTTTGGACTTAATTCAGAGGTGTAGCTTAAAAAGTTTGATGGTCCCTGCTACTGATTATTTTTTATCAGGTATTTTAATCTATTTGATGAGGCACCGAAAATATTGATTCCTAAAAGTCGTCCTTTTACCTGTTACTTTGTATTTTTTAGGACGGGTCGCTAACCTTCAAGATCAAAAGACGCGGACAGTTGTTTATCTGTACAATTGTTGTCGTACCGCTTCAGTTCTCCGCTCTAAAAAGTAATGTGGTAGGGTTTAAGTCCTCATTAAGTCATTAGAACAGTGTCAGATGATTAGTTGGAGTTTTTATAATAAGTGTTGATTTCGTTCAAATGTTAATGTTAAACAGTTGAACTCAGCCTTAAAAATCAAAGATTTAGTCATTATATGTAAATCGTAATTATCATAATAAATGTTTAAGTCATATTAGCTCAGTACAGTTTTTAATTACACAGTTCCACATAGGAATAATATAGTTTGATAGTTAATAGTTATCAGCTGATAACAGTATATTCATGTAATGTTAAATATTCATGCTAAATGTTGATTACAGATGATTTCAGACGATTACAGGGCCCTCATTGACAAGGTTACAGTGTAACCATGCACTTATTAAAAATTCAAGAGTAGATACAGTTAGTTGGTTGTTCAAGTCGCCTCTCTCAGCAATTTTCGTGGTCCTCTTGTTCCTCGTGGTGTTGTTTGAAATGCTTCTCCAGTCCACTGTAACGTTCACCCCAATGGAAATCCTCTGAAATTTTATAGTTTGTAAGGTCAACCAGTGTATGAGCCTTTATCTGGTTCACGTTGTTTAAAATAATGATAATATGAAACAATATGCAATTATACAAACAATTATAAATTACCTGGAATATTTAAAATAAGTAAGAAAATTTACATCATACCCAGTTGGTCAGTTGATGTAGATCTGCGTGTAAAGAGCTTATTCAGGTAAGGGGGAGGGTTTGGAACAGAACGTTCCCATATACTACAGTTTCCTGGACTTCTTGCCTCCTCCCAAAAAGTGTCATTAGAGTTCAAGTCACTTCCTGTGTTTCTGTTCGGTTTATGTTAAGCTTGGTTCCTTTTCTGGAACACAATCTTTGATCCTATTACTTGCTTTGGTCCCATTCAGTTATGTTAAAGTGTCGTTAAGAGTTTCAGTCTCTTCCTGTTGTTTCCGTTCGGTTTTTTTATTAAGCTGGTTTCTTTTTTCCTGGAGCTCATTCTTTGATTCCCTACACTCATGCATTGGTAACATTTAGTTATGTGTTAGTTCCTGTTAGTTCAGGTTAGAGTGTCGTTAAGAGTTGTAGTCCTTTTCTTGTAGTTCCGATAGAGTTTCGTTTGAGTTTAGTACTTTCTGTTGTTTCTGTTCCGGTTCTGTTAAGCTTGGTTTCTTTTTCCTGGAGCTCAATCTTGATCCCTACACTCTGCCTTGTTACATTCAGTTCTGTGAGTGTCGTTTAGAGTTTCAGTTACTTTCTGTAGTTGCTGTTCGGTTCTATTAAGCTTGGTTTCTTTTTTTCTGGAGCACAATCTTTGATTCCCTACACTTCTGCCTTGGTCCCTTTCTGTAGTTAGAGTGTCGTTTAGAGTTTCAGTCTCTTCCTGTAGTTTCTGTTCGGTTCTATTAAGGTTGGTTTCTTTTTCCTGGGAGCACAATCTTTGATTTCCCTTACACTCTGCTTTGGTCACCATTAAGTTCTGTTAGAGTGTCGTTATAGAGTTTCAGTCACTTCCTGTAGTTTCGTTCGGTTCTATTATGCTTGGGTTCTTTTCCTGGAGCACAATCTTGATTCCCTACACTTGTTTTGGTCCCCATTTAGTTCTGGTTAGGTTTCTTGTTTGTTTCGGATAGAGGTCGTTAAGAGTTGTAGTCATTTACTGTAGTTCCGATGTAGGTTTCGTTTAGAGTTTCAGTCACTTCCTGTAGTATCCGTTCGGTTCTATTAAGCTTGGTTCGATTTTCTTGGAGCTACAATCTTTGATTCCCTACACTCTGCTTTTGTCCCATTTCTAGTTCTGTTAGAAAGTGTTCGTTTGTGAGTTTCAGTCACTTCCTGTAGTTTCCGTTCGTTCTATTAAGCTTGGTTTCTTTTTCCTGGAGCACAATAATTGGTTTCCTACACTCTGCCTTTGGTCCCTTTCAGTTCTGTTAGAGTGTCGTTTAGTGTTTCAGTCCCCACTCCGCCCCCCCCCCCCCCAAAAACTTCCTTGTTAGTTTCCGTTTCGGTTCTATTAAGCTGGTTTCTTTTTCTGGAGCAAAATCTTTGATTCCCTACACTCGTGCCTTGGTCCCATTGGCCTAGTATCGAGATAGCACGATCTCGGGTCGCGGACACGGTCCGCGGACACTGTCTACCAGATCAATATTACTGTATAATAAACTGTATCCCCTGAATCAAGCCAAACAGGTGAATAGTTGATTGGTTACCAGATCATTATGAATAGTATGTGTGGTATCATGGTGCCAATTAGTTACGACTTGCATATTAATTGTAGCGTAGTAAATTACTGGAATCAAACTATTGATTACGAGTCAAAAGTGGTCTCTCGGATATATTTAGTTACGAATTATATTGATTTAATGATATCTCTGGATTATCGGTGGACAGAGACATGGACAGTGAAACAAGGAAGTTAGGGAGAAGTAGGGCAATTTTCGGCGTCAACGCCATCTTCAGGTAAAATTTGTTTATAATTGTTTGTAAATAATAAAATGTTCTATTACTTTAGTTAAAATGTAAATTAAAAATTACACACACTGAATACAGGTTACATCAAGTGCGCTTTGTTCATATACATTGAAAATGTGATGTACACACTGGTTTTACACTCGTCCAGTAAATAATATCTACTGACAGCAGGTTCGTGTGCTATTTGTTTTAAGAATTTGTCTTTGAATATGTTGTAATGGAATCCCTTAGTGCTTCTCGCACTATTCTATGTTTTATTGATACTAGGTTTAAATAAATTATGTAGTAAGCTTCTGTCACTTACGTTTATTGGTGATATATAAAGTTAATTTCTTAAAATATACGAAGGAAATATCTGGTTCTATGTTATCGTGATAACTTGAATAATGAGCAGCCAACGCATTATAGAGTTAGGTTTAAAGGACTGTTGACTGCGTCTTCGATGCTCTGTAAAATTATCGATGTGCTGTTCTACTTCGTTTCCCCTATTATTGCTCTTGACATAATTACACGTAAATTGTGTATATGACACTTTTGGTTTGCAGTCGTAGATTTGGTGTGATGAGTGGATAGACATATGATACTGTTTGGTATGGTGAAGTGTGGTTTGTCGGTGTGGTGTGTATGAAATTAAGATCTCTGAGAGTTTTCTTACCTGGTGGATATATGAATTTGTTGCAATAATGGAGAGAATTGTTGAAACGTTTGTATGTACTATCACACAATTACGTCATTAACACATGTCAATATTACTCTAAACTCACGTTACCCCTATTTTATACCTAAACATCTACTCACCTATTGTGGAATCCAGTTGCGGCTCATGGAAAGTTTGGGGGGACTGTTTTGGAGCTGGAGGAGCGTCCAGAGGCGGTTTTTACCCGTCTTTATTGATGAGGTGGGTACTCTTCCATACAGCTTGCAGAATGGATTTCCTCAATTTGAAGGCAACGTGGCAGAGCGGCGAATACTTGGGACCTTATTGAAGCTTTAAAGTACACTAGTGGTTTGAACTGAATATGGATCGGGTTTGTTCAGATTGAGCAGATTGGTCTTAATCTAGTTTCAACCAATAGGTGTAATAAGAGTGTAACCTAAAGTTAACGAATCTCAAGTTATTCTTTTTTCTTCGGGAGGAGGTCCAAAGGTACATTCGACCTTACTGGAACAAACTCCATTCTGATGTCAAGAACCCCTCGCTCGACCAGTTTTAAGCTTTAAAAGTCCCCCCCCCCCCCCCCCCCCCCACCCTAGCATTCGGAAAGAATTAAGTGAAAGAACCAAAGACTTTCTTAAAACCAGTGTAAATGAACTTTTATTTTTGGAATGTTTCGAATGAAGTTTTCAGGGAATAATTGATGGACCCAGTTATTTAAGCATTAAGGAGAACATAAATTGATTATCTTTGGTTTCATCCTTTTGTGGCAAAGAAGCGTTTCAGAATCTTTATTCCTCGGGAAGTTTTAATGATTTAATTTTTTATAGATAATGTAATTAGAATTTATTAATTAATAAATTTAATTGATAAATATTAATGTTGATGGAAAAAAATATTTATTTAAATTATTTTTTTATTTTGTGCAATGATATTTTTGTAGACCCTTGTGATGTGTTATGTCATAATCTTTACTTACTTACTTACTTACCTACTAATGATAGTAGGTAAGTATATGATCCTCATAGGCATTACTATTTGACCTATTAAAAAGCATGCGTTAGGTGTAGCGATTGGTGATATTTTAGAAGAAGGAAGACATTTTTTATCCGTTACATCTTTACACTCCGAACCTACCATGTAGAGTATTTTGATATCTCAGTACGGTAATTCCACTTAGACGTACACAAGCGGTAGATGTTAAGTGTGGACCTAGTAAAAGCGATAGAAATCATCAAAAAGCATCCATTATGTACTCATCTTCGCATTATTTCTCCATATTGTCGTGGTTGTTGATAAACACGTTAATTTTGGACTTATTCCAGAGGTGTAGCTTAAAAAGTATGAAGGACCCTGCTACTGATATTTTTTATCAGGTATTATATAATTGATGAGGCACCGTAAATATTGATCATTAAAGTCGTCCTTTACAGTTACTTATAATTATTAGGGACGGGTCGCTAACTTCAAGTCAAAAGAGCGGTCAGTTGTTTTATCTGGTACAATTGTTGTGTACGCTTCAGTTCCGCCGAAAAGTAATGTTGGTAGGGTTTATTAGACTCATAAAGTCATTATAACATGGGACAGATGATTAGTTGGAAGTTTTTATAATAAGTGGTTGATTTCGTAAAATGTTTATCGTTTAAACAGTTGAACACTGCTTAAAATCCAAAGATTTTAGTTTATATGTAAACGTAATTATCATTATTAAATGTTTACGTCATTTTATGTTCAGTACAGTTAATAACAAGTCACCATAGGAATAAAAATATTAGTTGATAGTTAATAGTTACATGTTAATACAGTATTTTAGTAATGTTAATATTTCAGTAATTGGTTGATTACAGATGATTACAGACGATTACAGGGCCCAATGACAAAGGTTACAGTGTACCATGCACTTAATTAAAACTTCAATAGTAGATAACAGTTGTTGTTGTTCAGTCTCATCGCAATTTTTGTTGGTTCATCGTGTTCTCGTGGTGTTGTTGAATGCTTCACAGTCCCCTCTGTAAACGTTCACCCAAATGAAATCCTCTGAAATGTTATAAGTTTGTTCAGTCAACTGTGGTATGGCTTTATCTGGTCACGTTGTTAAAGATGATAATATGAAACAATTATGCAATTTTACAAACAATTTTACATTTCCTTGGATAATTTAAAAAGTAAGAAAGATTTAACATCATAACACAGTTGGTCTGTTGATTGTAGTGCTGACGTGTAAAGAGCTTATTCATGGTAAAGGGGGAGTGAACAGAACGTCCCATCTACTAACATTTCCAGACTTCTAGCCTCCTCAAAAAAGTGTCATTAAGAGTTTAGTCACTTCCTGTAGTTTCTGTTCGGTTCTGTTAAGCTTTGGTTTCTTTTTCTGGTACACAATCTTGTTTCTATACTTGTTTCGGTCCCAATTCAGTTCTGTTAAAAGTGTCGTTAAGAGTTTCAGTCACTTCTGAAGTTTCCGTTCGGTTCTTATTAAGCTTGTGTTTCTTTTTCCTGGAGCACAATCTTTGATTCCTACACTCTGCTTTGGTCCCATTTTAGTTCTGTGTTAGTCCTGATAGTTCGGATAGAGTGTCGTAAGAGTTGTAGTCCTTTCCTGTATAGTTCGATAGTGTTTCGTATTAGAGTTTCAGTTACTTTCTGTAGTTTATGTTCGGTTCTGTTAAGCTTGGTTTCTTTTTCCTGGAGCACTAATCCTGATTCCCTACTCTATGCCTTCGGTCATTCAGTGGTTTGAGTGTCGTTTAGAGTTTTCAGTTACATCTGTGTTCTGTTCGGTTCTATTAAGCTTGGTTTCTTTTTTCTGGTGCACAATTCTTGATTCCCTCACTCTGCTTTGGTCCCATTCAAGTTCTGTTAGAGTGTCGTTTAGAGTTTAAGTCACTTCCTTCCTGTTAGTTTCTGTTCGGTTCGATTAAGCTTGGTTTCTTTTTTCCTGGAGCACAATCTTTCGATTCCTTAACACTAATGGCTTTGGTCCATTCAGTTCTGTTAGAGTGTCGTTTAAGAGTTTCTGTCACTTCCTTGTTTTTCCGTTCGGGTTCTATTAAGCTTGGTTTCTTTTTCCGGAGATATCTGAGTGATTCCCTACACTCTTGTTTTTGGTCCCATTTCTAGTTCTGTGTTAGTTCCTGTTAGTTCTGATAGAGAGTCGTTTAAGAGTTGTAGTCCTTTCCTGTAGTTCCGTAGAGTTCGTTTAGAGTTTCAGTCACTTCCTGTAGTTTCGTACGGTTCTTATACGCTTGGTTCATTTTTCTTGGAGCACAATCTGTGATTCCCCTACCACCTTGCTTTTGTCCATTCAGTATCTGTGTGTTAAAGTGTCGTTTAGAGTTTCTGTCACTTCCTGTAGTTTCCGTTCGGCTCGGTTCTATTAAGCTTGGTTTCTTTTTCCTGGAGCACAATCTTTGATTTCCTACACTCTGCCTTGGTCCCATTCAGTTCTGTTAGAGTGTCGTTTAGAGTTTCAGTCACTTCCTGTAGTTTCCGTTCGGTTCTATTAAGCTTGGTTTCTTTTCCTGGAGCACAATCTTTGATCCCTACACTTGCCTTGGTCCCATTGGCAGTAGATCGAGATAGCCCGATCACGGTCGCGGACCACGGTCGCGGACCACTGTTTCTACCAGTTCATATTACTGTATTAATAACTAGTATCCCCTGAATCAAGCAACAGGTGAAATAGTTGATTGGTTACAAGATCATATGAATAGTATGTTTTTGGTATCTTGGATGCCAAATTAGTTACGACTAGCATAAGTTAATTGTAAGCGTAGTAAATATCATGGATCAACTATTGATTACGATTCAAATAGTGGTCTCTCGGATATAATTAGTTACGACTAATATTTGTGATTACTGAATATCTGGATTTATCCGTTGGAAAGAAGACAAGGACAAGTGAAACAAGGAAGTTTGAGTAAGGGAAATTTTCGGCGTCAACGCCATTCTTCAGGCTAAAAATTGTTATAAATGTTATAGTTTATAATAATGTTCTTCTATATAGTTAAAATGCTAAATTAAAATTACCACCACAATGAATACTGGTAACATCAAATGGTATTGTACATTAATGAAAATAGTGATGTACACCGTTTCACATCCTGTCCATGTACTCAATATCTACTGAACAGCAGTTTCGTTGTGCATTTGTGCATATCTTGTCTTTGATTATTGTAGTTAAAAGTAATCCCTCTTTAAGCTTCTCGCACTCTTCTTTGTTATTGATTTACTAGGTTTAAATAAATTAATGTAGTAAGCTTCTTGTCACTTTACGTTTAAGGGGTTATATAAGTTAATTTCTAAAAATTTTCGAACGGGAAATATCTGGTTCTATGTTATCGTGTTGAAACTCGAATAATGAGCAGCCAACGCATTATCAGGATAGGTTAAAGGACTGTTGACTGCTCTTCGATGCTCTGAAAATCTATCGTGTGCTGTTCTACTCGTTTCCCCTATATATAGCTCTTGACATAATTTTACACCGTAAACTTTGTATATGAACGATTTTGGTTTGCAGTCGTGATTTGTTGTGATGATGTGGACATATGATCAGTTTGGTTATGGTGTGCAGTGTGGTTTGTCGTTGTGGTCGTGATGTACATATGAATCTCTGAGAGTTATTACCTGGTGTGTATATGAATTTGTTGCAATAATGGAAGAGAATTGTTGAAACGTTTTATTTACTATAAGCACAATTACGTCATACACATCGTCGAATATTATAAACTACACGATACCCTATTTTATACCATAACATCTACACACTATTTGTGGATATCCAGTCGAGCTCATGGAAGTTGGGAGGGACTGTTTTCGGAGCTGGAGAGCGGCATGAGGCGGTTACCCGTCTTATTGATGAGGTGGGTACTCTTCCTACTGCTGCAGACTGGATTATCCTCAATTTGACATCGCTGGCAGGAGCTGGCGAATATGGGGGGATCCTTATTGAAGCTTTTAAATGTAACTAGGGTTTGACTGAATATGGATCGGGTTTGTTACAGAATGAGCAAGATCTGGTCTTAATCTATGTTTCAACCAATAGGTTGTAATAAGAGGGTAACTAAAGTTATTAAGAATCTCCAGTCTTCTTTTCTTCCGGAGCGAGTCATTCCATACTGGAACAACTCCCTTCAGATGTCAAACAAGAACTGCCGACAGTTTTAGCTTTAAGTAGATTGGAAGGATTTAAGAAAGAAATGATTTCTAAAAACAGTGTAAATGATTTTTATTTTTGGACTATGTTGCGAAAGAAGTTTTAGGGGAAAATGAAGACCAGTTATTTATCAATAAGGAAGACAACTAATGAATAATCTTTGGTTTATCTTTTGTGGCAAACAAAGAAGGCGTTCTCATAAATCTTTATTCCACTGGGAAGTATTAATGAAATTATATATTTATAGATAATGTATTAGATTTTATTTAATTAATAAAATTTAATTTTGATAAATTATTAATGTTGATGGAAAAATATATTTATTTTGTAAAATTATTTTTTTATTTTGTGCTAATGATTATATGAGACTTGGGTGTGATTGTGATGTTATGTTCATAATCTTTCACTTACTCTACTTACTTACATAATATGATAGTAGGTAAGTATATGATCCTAATTAGAATTATATTTACCTATAAAAATGATTAGGCTTAGGTGTAGCGATTGGTGATAGTTTAGAAGGATGACTTTTTCTTTACGTACATCTATACACCTCCAAACCTACCATGGTAGACGTATATTGATACTCAGAGTAGGTAATATCCCACTAGATGTACAAGCGGTAGTGGAAGAGTGACCTAGTAATAGCATAGAAATCATCTAAAAAAGCATCCATGATGTACTCATCTTCGCATTATTTCTCCATATGTCGTGGTTGTTGATAACACGTTAAATTTTGGACTTATTCCAGGAGGTGTAGCTGAAAAAGTAGAAGGACCCTGCTACTGATATTTTTTATCAGGTATTATAATATATTTGATGAGGCACCGAAAATATTGATCCTAAAGTCGTCCTTTAACAGTTTACTAGTTAATTATTAGGAAGAGGGTCGCTAAACTTCAATTTTCAATAAGAGCTGCGTCAGTTGTTTATCTGGTACAAATTGTTTGTCGTACCGCTTCAGTTCGCTCTCAAGTAATGTTGGTAGGGTTTTAAGACCTCATAAAGTCTTATGAAACAGCTGACAGATGATTAGTTGGAGTTTTTATAATAAGTGTTATTTCGTCAAATTTAATGTTAACAGTTGAACACAGCCTTAATATCAAAGATTTTAGGCATTATATGTAAATCGTAATTATCATAAATAAATGTTTACGTCATATTAAGTCAGTACAGTTTAATACAGGTCTAATAGAATTATATTTGTTGATAGTTAATAGTTAACGATGATAACAGTATATTAGTAATGTTAATATTACAGCCTAAATGTTGATTCCAGATGATTACAGCGTTTACAAGGGGGCCCAATGACAATGGTTACAGTGTACCATGAACTTAATTAATCTTCATAGTTGATAACAGTAGTTGTGTTCAGTCCTCCTCGCAATTTTCGTGGTCCTCTTGTTACTCGTGGTGTTGTTCTGAAATGCTTCCACCAGTCCCCTGGTAACGTTCACCCCCAATGAAATTCCTCTGAAATGTCTATAAGTTTGTCAGGTCAACAGTGGTATGTGCTTTTTCTGGTCACGTTGTTTATTAATGCATATAGAAACAATTATGCCAATTATACAAACAATTATACTTTTCATGGAAAATTAAAAAAGTAAGAAAGATTTACCATCAAATCCCAGTTGGTCAGGTGATTGTAGCGTGCCGTGTTAATACAAGAGCTTATTCAGGGTAAGGGGGATGTGAACAGAAGTAACCATCTACTAACAGTTAAGACTTCTAGCCTCCTCCAAAAAGTGTCATTAAGAGTTTCAGTCACTTCCTGTAGATTCTGTTCGGTTCTGTTAAGCTTGGTTTCTTTTTTCCTGAACACTTTCTTTGATTCCATTATACTCTGCTTTGGTCCCCATTTCAGTTTCTGTTTAAAGTGTCGTTAAGTGTTTCATGTCACTTCCTGTAGTTTTCCGTTCGGTTCTATTTAGCTTGGTTTCTTTTTCCTGGAGCACAATCTTTGATTCCCTACACTGGTTTGGTCCCATTTGTTCTGTGTTAGTTACTGTTAGTTCGGATAGTGTGTCGTTTAAGAGTTGTAGTCCTTTTTTTCCTTGTTAGTTCGTCATGTTTCAGTTTTAAGAGTTTCAGTTACTTTCTGTAGTTTCTGTTCGGTTCTGTTAAGCTTGTTTCTTTTTCCTGGAGCACAATCCTTGATTCCCTACACTCTGCCTTGGTCCCATTTCTGTTTCCTGTTAGGAGTGTCGTTTAGAGTTTCAGTTACTTGTCTGTTAGTTTCTGTTCGGTTCTTATTAAGAATAGTTTATTTTTTCTGGTGCACAATCTTTGATTCCTACACTCTGCCTTGGTCCATCAGTTCTGTTAGAGTGTCGTTTAGAGTTTCAGTCACTTCCTGTAGTTTCTGTTCGGTTCTATTAAGATTGAGGTTTCTTTTTCCTGGCAGCACAATCTTTGATTCCCTACACCTGCTTTGGTTTCCATCAGTTCTGTTAGAGTGTCGTTTAAGAGTTTCAGTCACTTCCTGTTAGTTTCCGTTCGGTTCTATTAGCTTGGTTTCGTTTTACCTGGGGCAACAAATCTCTTGATACCCTACACTCGGTTTTGGTCCCATTAGTTCTGTGTTAGTTCCTGTTAGTCGGATAGAGTGTCGTTAAGAGTTGTAGTCCTTTCCTGTAGTTCGATAGGGTGTTTCGTTAGAGTTTCAGTCATTCCTGTTAGTTCTCCGTTCGGTTTATTAAGCTTGGTTCATTTTTCTTGGAGCACAATCTTTGATTCCCTAACTCTTGCTTTTGTTCCATTCAGTTCTGTTAAGTGTGTTTAGAGTTTCAGTCACTTACAGTGGTAGTTTCCGTTCGGTTCTTATTTAATGACTTGGTTTATTTTTCCTGGAGCACATTTCTTTGATTTCCCTACACTCTGCCTTGGTCCCATTCAGTTCTGTTAGAGTGTCGTTTTGAGTTTCTGTCACTTCTGTAGTTTCGTTAGTTTCTATTAAAGCTCTTGGTTTTCTTTTTCCTGGAGCACAATCTTTGATTCCTACACTCTGCCTTGGTCCCATTGGCAGTATCGAGATAGCCCGATCACGGTCCGCGGACCACGGTCCGCGGACCACTGTTCTACCAGATCAAATATTACGGTATAATAACTGTATCCCATGAATCAAGCAACAGGTTTGAATAGTTGATTGGTTACCAGATATATGAATTGTATGTTGGGTATCTTGGATGCATTTCGTTACGACTAGCATAATTAATTGTAGCGTAGTAAATTACTGGATCAACTTTGATAGATTCAAATGTGGGTTCTCGGATATAACTAGTTACGAATAATATTGATTTACTGATATCTGGATATTATCCGGTTGGTAAGAGACAAGGACAAGTGAAACAAGGTAGTTAGGAAGTAAGGGCAAATTTCGGCGTCAACGCCATTTCAGGCTAAAATTGTTATAATTGTTAGTATATAATAATGCTTTCTATACTAGTTAAATTGCTGTATTAAAATTACACACACTGAATACAGGTAACATCAAATGGTATTGTACATTACAATTGAAAATAGTGATGTACTAACGTTTTACACTCGGTCCAAGTACATAATAATCTTACTGAACTGAGGTTCGTGTGCTATTTGTTTAAATTTGTCTGTTGAATTTGTTGTAAAGAATCCCTTAGCTTCTCGCCACTCTTCTTGGTTAATGGATACTAGGTTAAATAATTTAATGTAGTAAGTTCTGTCACCTTTACGTTTAATGGTGCTTTAAAGTTAATTTCTAAAATATCGAGGAAATATCTGGTTCTTGTTTATCGTGAAACTATGATAATGAGCAGAAACGCATTATCAGGATTGGTTAAAGGCCTGTTGACTGCTCTTCGATGATATGAAAATCTATCGTGTGATGTTCTACTTCGTTTCCCCTATATATAGCTCTTGACATTAATTTACACGTAACTTTGTATATGACACATTTTGGTTTTGCAGTCGTGATTTGTTGTGATGAGTGGACATATGTTACAGTTTGGTATGGTGCATGGCCAGTGTGGTTTGTGGTGGTCGTTGATGAAACTTAAGATCTCTGAGGTTTCTTACTGTGTGAATATGAATTTGTGCAATAGGAGGAGATTTGTTGAAACGTTTGTATGTACTATCCACCACAATTTCGTCATAACTTGTCAATATTACTAAAACTCACGATACCCTATTTATACCTACCATTATACACACCTATTGTGGAATCATGTTGCGGCTCATGGACAGTTGGGGGACGGTTTTGGAGCTGTGAGAGCGTCCAGAGGCGGTTTACCGTCTTATTGATGAGGTGGGTACTCTTCCATACTGCTGCCTGGCTGGATATCCCATTTTTGACAACGCTGCAGAGCGGCGAATACATGGGGACCTTATTGAGCTTTTAAAGTAACTAGTGGTTTGAATGAAGATGGATCGGGTTGTTCAGAATTGAGCAGATATTGGTTTTAATCTTAGTTTCCAACCAATAGGTGTAATAAGGGGTAACTAAAGTTAAGGAATCTCCAGTCTTCTTTTCTTCCGGTATAGTGAGTCATTCCTTACTGGAACAAACTCCCTTCAGATGTCAAGAAACTGCTGACAGTTTTAAGCTTTTTAAAGTTTGTTTGGATGGATTATATTTAAGAAAGAAATGAATTTCTAAAAACAGTGTAATGATTTTTTATTTTTGGAATTTGAATGTTTCGAATGAAGTTTTAGGAAAATGAACGGACCCAGTTATTTATGCATTAGGAGACACATAATGAATATCTTTGGTTTCAGTCCTTTGTGGCAAGTAGCGTTTCATAAATCTTTATTCCCACTGGGAATATTAAATGAATTAATTATTATATAGATAATGTATAGGATTTTATTAATTAATAAAATGTAATTTGATAATTTTATTAAGAGGTTTGATGAAAATATATTTTTTTTTCATTTAAATTATTTTTTTATTTAGTGCATATGTTATTTTGTAGACACTTGTTATGATAGTTATGTCATAATCTTTACTTATTACTTACTTACCTACTAATGATAGTGGTTAAGTATATGATCCTCATTGCATTATATTTACCTATAAAAAATGCATTGCGTAGGTGTTTGCGATTGAGTGTATATTAGAAGGAAGACATTTTCATAGTACATCTTTTACCACCTTCCTAAACCTTCCATGTAGACAGTTCCTTGATATCAGGTAGGTATGATCCACTAGACGTACTAAGCGGTAGATGTAAGAGTGAACTAGTTATAAGGATAGAAATCATCAAAATGCATCATTTTTTTAAACATCGTACTCTCTTGCATTTTTTCTACTTATTGTCGGGGGGTTGTTGATAAAACACGTTAATTTTGATTATTCCAGAGGTGTAGCTTAAAAAGTATGAAGGACCCTGCTATGTATTTTTTATCATGGTATTATAATATATTTGATGAGGCACCGATAATATTGATCCTAAAAGTCGTCCTTTTAACAGTTACTTTGTAATTATTAGGACGGGTCGCTAAACTTCAAGATCAAAAGAGCGGTCAGTTGTTTATCTGGTAAATTGTTGTCGTACGCTCAGTTCCGCTCTAAAGTAATGCTCTGGTAGGGTTTAAGACCTCATAAAGTCCATAAGAACAGTGAAGATGATTAGTTGAGTTTTTATAATAAGTGTTGATTTCGTCAATTGTTAATGTTAACAGTTGTACACAGGCTTCATTTTAAAATCAAAGATTTTAGTCATTATATTTAAGTCAGTATTTATATAATAAATGGTTTAACGTCATATTATGGTCAGTTACAGTTTTATACAGTCACATAGAATAATATTAGTGATAGTTAATAGTTAATAGCTGTACACGTATATAAGTAATGTTAATATTAAGCTACTTAATGTTGATACAGATGATTACAGATCGATTACAGGGCCCATATGTCTCAAAGGTTTTACGTGTACCATGCACTTAAGTTAAACTTCAATAGTAGTATAACAGTAGTTGTTGTTATGTCTCCTTCGCAATTTCGTGGTCTCTTGATCCTCGTGGTGTTCGTTTGAATGCTTCACCAGTCCACTGTAACGTTCACCACAATGAAATCCTATGAAATGTTATAAGTTTGTCAGTGTCAACAGTGGTATGAGCTTTATTGGTCAATTGTTAAATAATGATTAATATGAAAACAATATTGCAATTATACAACAATTATACATTTCCTGGTAAATTTAAAAGATAAGGAAAGATTTACCATCATAACCAGTTGCGTCAGTTGATTGAGAGCTGCCGT
The DNA here is from genome assembly GCF_026151205.1 of Bolinopsis microptera. Classification (NCBI taxonomy): domain Eukaryota; kingdom Metazoa; phylum Ctenophora; class Tentaculata; order Lobata; family Bolinopsidae; genus Bolinopsis; species Bolinopsis microptera. The sequence goes on along the minus strand of NC_087081.1, from coordinate 7,798,329 downwards.
GTAAAGGAGTTATTAGGTATGGGGGTGTGAACAGTACGGTCCCATCTACTAACAGTTTCCAGAATCAGCCTCCTCCAAAAAAGTGTCATTAAGAGTTTCAGTCACTTCCTGTTGTTTCTGTTCGGTATGTTATGCTTGGTTTTTTTTCCTGATCACAATCTTTGATTACTATCCTCTGCTTTGGGTCCCATTCAGTTCTGTTAAAGTGTCGTTAAGAGTTGTCAGTCACTTCCTGTAGTTTTCCGTTCCGGTTCTATTAACTTGGTTTCTTTTTCCTGGTGCACAATCTTTGATTCCTACACTCTGCTTGGTCCCATTTAGTTCTGTCTCAGTTCCTGTTAGTTCGGATAGAGTGTCGTTAAGAGTTGTAGTCCTTTCCTGTAGTTCCGATAGAGTTTCGTTTAGAGTTTCAGTTACTTTCTGTAGTTTCTGGTTCGGTTTGTTAAGCTTGGTTTTCTTTTTCTGGGAGCACAATCTTGATTCCCTACACTCTGCCCTTGGTCCCATTCTGTTCTGTTGCAGTGTCGTTTGAGTTTCTGTTACTTTCTGTTGTTCTGTTCGGTTCTATTAAGCTTGGTTTCTTTTTTCTGGAGCAACAATCTTTGATTCCCTACACTCTGCCTTGGTCCCATTCAGTTCTGTTAGGTGTGTTTTAGTGTTTCAGTCACTTCCTGTAGTTTCTGTTCGGTTCTATAAGCTTGCGTTTTCATTTTCCTGGGAGCACAATCTTTGATTCCCTACACTTCTGCTTTGGTCCCTTCAGTTTGTTAGAGTGTCGTTAAGAGTTTCAGTCACTTCCTGTAGTTTCCCGTTCGGTTCTATTAAGCTTGTTTCTCTTTTCCTGGAGCACAATCTTTGATTCCCTCACTCTGGTTTTGGTCCCATTTTAGTTCTGTGTTAGTTCATGTTAGTTCGGATAGAGTGTCGTTAAAGTGTTGTCGTCCTTTCCTGTTAGTTCGATATAGGAGTTTGTTTTAGAGTTTCAGTCACTTCCTGTAGGTTCCGTCGGTTCTGATTAAGCTTGGTTCATTTTTCTTGGAGCACTATCTTTGATTCCCTCCACTCTGCTTTTGTCCCTTCAGTTCTGTTAAAGGTGTCGTTTAGAGTTTCAGGTCACTTCCTGTAGTTTCCGTTCGGTCTATTACGGCTTGGTTTCTTTTCCTTGGAGGCACAATCTTTGATTTCCTACAATCTGCCTTTTGGTCCCATTCAGTTTGTTAGAGCGTCGTTTAGAGTTTCAGTCACTTCCTGTAGTTTCCGTTCGGTTCAATTTAACCCGCCCTCTGGTCCCCTTCCCTTTTCTCTCCCCTGCGAGCCACCATTCTCTTTGCCCTTTCCCTACACGCTGCCTTGGGTCTCCATTGGCAGTATCGAGATAGGACCCGATAACGGTCGCTCGGACCACGGGTCCCGCGGACCACTGTCTACCGATCATATTACTGTATAATAACAGTATCCCCTGAATCAAGCAACAGGTGAATAGTTGATTTGGTGTACCAGAATCATATGAATAGTATGTTTGGGTATTTGAAGCTATTAGTTACGACTAGCATAATTATAATGTAGCGTAGTAAATTACTGGATCAAAACTATTGATTATCGATTCAAATGTGGTCCTCCTCGGATTAGAATTAGTTTCGAATAGATATTGATTTAGTCTGAATCTGGATATGTATCAGCTCGGATTGGATAGTAGAGAGAGACGCGCAAGGAACCAGTGAAACAAGGAAGTTGATGATAGGAGTATATAGAGGGCAAATTTTACGGTCGTCGCAATCGCATGCTTCTTCAAGAGGTCGTAAATTGTTATAAAGTTAGTAGAAATGAATAAATGCTTCTGATAACTAGTTAAAATGTGCTAATTAGGAAAAATTACAACACACTGAATACAGGTTACATCCAAATGGTTCATTGGTACATTTTACATTGAAAAATAGTGATGTGTAGCCACACGTGTTTAAGCTCTGTCCAAGTACATATGATTTTCTACTGAACAGAAGGTTCGTGTGCGTATTTGTTTAAATTTGTCTTTGAATATGTTTGTAGATAGAAGAGAGAAATCCGCTTAGCTTCTCGCGACTCTTGTCTTTGTTATTGATACTAGGTGTTAAATAGAGATTTAATGTGTGTAAGCCTTTCTGGTCTACCTTTACGGTGTGTAATGAGTGCTATATATGAAGGTTTAACATTGTCTAATAAGTAATACGAAAGGAAATTGATCTTGGGTGTATGTAGTGATAGCGTGATTTATTCACATCGCTGGAATATATGGAGCTGAGCCCACGCTTTAGTCAGGATGTTGTGCCCTTGGTTTATAGGCCTGTTGAACTGCTCTTGCGCGATGCTTGAAAATCTTATCGTGTGCTGTTTTAATCGTTCCCTCCTTATATTATAGTCTTTTGACAGTAATTTTACATACGTAGAAATCTTGTGTATATGGACACCTTTTGGTTTTTGCAGTCGTGATTTGTTGTGGATGAAAGTGGACATTGTGACTACAGTTGGTATGGGTGCAGTGTGAGTTTGTTGTGTTAGGTCGTGTGAACATTATGATCTGCTGAGAGTTTTTTCTTACTGGTGTGAATATGAGATTTAGAGTTGCATAATGGAGAGGAATTGTTGAAACGTCTTTGTATGTACTATCACACAATTAGCGTGCTACACTTGTCAATATTACTTAAAACTCACGATACCTATCTTTTATTACCTAACATATACACACCTAGTGTGGAAATCCAGTTGCGGTTCTCATGGAAGTTGGGGGACTGTTTTGGAGCTGGAGAGCGTTCTCGCTTTTACTATAAACTCTCTAAAACTTAGGTTTAACTTAGGTTTAACTTAGGTTTAACTAGGGTTACCCTACATTTAACACGAGGACCCCACTAGGTTGATCGCTTTTACTATAAACTCTCTAAAACTCTCTAAAACTTAGGTTTAACTTAGGTTTAACTAGGGTTACCCTACGTTTAACACGAGGACCCCACTAGGTTGATCGCTTTTACTATAAACTCTCTAAAACTCTCTAAAACTTAGGTTTAACTTAGGTTTAACTAGGGTTACCCTACATTTAACATGAGGACCCCACTAGGTTGATCGCTTTTACTATAAACTCTCTAAAACTTAGGTTTAACTTAGGTTTAACTAGGGTTACCCTACATTTAACACGAGGACCCCACTAGGTTGATCGCTTTTACTATAAACTCTCTAAAACTCTCTAAAACTTAGGTTTAACTTAGGTTTAACTAGGGTTACCCTACATTTAACACGAGGACCCCACTAGGTTGATCGCTTTTACTATAAACTCTCTAAAACTCCCTAAAACTTAGGTTTAACTTAGGTTTAACTAGGGTTACCCTACATTTAACACGAGGACCCCACTAGGTTGATCGCTTTTACTATAAACTCTCTAAAACTCCCTAAAACTTAGGTTTAACTTAGGTTTAACTAGGGTTACCCTACATTTAACATGAGGACCCCACTAGGTTGATCGCTTTTACTATAAGGACACGTTCATTTGAGTTTGAGGATATTGGTAAACAAAAATAATAGCGTTTTTGACGATAGTGGCTTAATTTTGACATCTATTAACCTAGCACGTTCAGAAGTTCTGAACATTAGCCGCGTAACCCATACTCCCATATGCACTGCTCAGAAAGAAAATCTATTGTTGTTAGGCACTATAATGGTTCAAATGTCACATTTTGTGTGACTTATTTAACTGCAGTTGTCTAATTATCATTCCTTGGTCTGAAACATAGTAGATTAGGTCAATCTAACAATTATGATACAACATTGGTTAAAGGGCACGGATCGAACGGTTACAAGGCAATATTTAGGTAACTTTGTCACACTCAGAATACCATACCTCTATTCTACTGTGAGGTGTCCTCAAAACCCTTTTTACTCATTATTTGATGGTTGATCTACCAAGTACGGAGTACCAATCATAGCCCTAAAATATGTTGCTTTGAATAGTAAGCTAATACAGGCACAATGAGGTTAATTCTGTCACAATATATGGAATTTAAAATTTTGGGCGAATTATTTATATCTGATTTTGGTTTGAAAGGCGGGAAAACTTTACATGATGACAATGTAGTTGATGCAAGTTAAGATCAGTTGATGTTTACATTGTCACAAAAAATTATACGAAATCGTAACAATGATTATATAATGAAATAGTCTCTTATAATAAGTAATAACTCTTATAATAACTGATGTGACAAAGTAAACATGTCTTGCCCCTATTTTGAAGATCTATATATTCTATAACTCTATTAGAATTTAACATTCTTTCAGAAAAAATTGGTAGAATATTGTCCAGAACATCAGAGCTTAAGTTTAACAATTTTAGGTTAAATTTGTCAAAGTCACTAAAAATGTGACAAAATTAACTTTTCCTGCCCCAACAATTTCAAGATAGTGTGTAAAAATTAGCATAGGCTGCCTTATCACCTGCTTATTACCTAAATAAATCAATCCAAACTACAAAAAAATATATGTTAATGTGATGACGATTACCTAACTGTAATAATAACTGATGTGACAAAGTAAACATGTCTTGCCCCTATTTTGAAGATCTATACCTCTATTAGAATACTACGTAATTTTATCATCAAAAAAATGTCGATAAACTAACTAGTTATTTTGCCAGCAAGGAGCTGACAGAGTTATAATAATTTTTTTTGTGACGAAATTACCCTATTTTTGACCATGTTGTGGTAGTTTAATTGTGACACTGTTAACATATTACCACACGTTAATGATTTATGTGACTGGTGCATGGTACTAGCAGTGTTGTTTGATCCATAGTACGTAATACAAAGGGTTTAAGCTGGTATATCATTATTTGTTCAATTTCACACATGTTCAGATATCATCAAGATTATGTGACAAAGTAAACTTGTCTGTGCCTTCTGTGTTTTAATTCCTTGCGACTATATGATATAATAACAATTCCTAGCACTTCCAGGCCATTAACTAAACCTACACTACTCAGCATTGCTTATCAGGGTTCCCTAAACATTGTTCACATATTTTCTTAAATGTGTGACAGAGTAAACCTGAGTGCACCATCTAACGAAAAAAGTCGTCAAATATGTAGGTAATGGTCATATGTACACATCCAATCAACTGGACACTCAAAATTTTGGTCGAAAACGGCAGCAAGGGGTCCATATTTACTCTGTCACATGTTTATAGTGTGACAATGTAACCATTTCCGTGCCGGCCGTATTTAAGCGATATCTTATCACCTGATTAAGATATCGTTATGTGACAAAGTTAGCCTAGAGGATGAGACGATTATCCTAACCATCAAGGGTTTGTGTAATTTCATAGTGTGACAAAGTCAACTACACTGTGCCTTTTAATAGGGTCACTTATATTTACCAATATCCTCAAACTCAAATGAACGTGTCCATAAACTCTTTAAAACTCTCTAAAACTTAGGTTTAACTTAGGTTTAACTAGGGTTACCATACATTTAACACGAGGACCCCACTAGGTTGATCGCTTTTACTATAAACTCTCTAAAACTCTCTAAAACTTAGGTTTAACTTAGGTTTAACTAGGGTTACCCTACATTTAACATGAGGACCCCACTAGGTTGATCGCTTTTACTATAAACTCTCTAAAACTCCCTAAAACTTAGGTTTAACTTAGGTTTAACTAGGGTTACCCTACATTTAACATGAGGACCCCACTAGGTTGATCGCTTTTACTATAAACTCTTTAAAACTCTCTAAAACTTAGGTTTAACTTAGGTTTAACTAGGGTTACCATACATTTAACACGAGGACCCCACTAGGTTGATCGCTTTTACTATAAACTCTCTAAAACTCTCTAAAACTTAGGTTTAACTTAGGTTTAACTAGGGTTACCCTACATTTAACATGAGGACCCCACTAGGTTGATCGCTTTTACTATAAACTCTCTAAAACTCCCTAAAACTTAGGTTTAACTTAGGTTTAACTAGGGTTACCCTACATTTAACACGAGGACCCCACTAGGTTGATCGCTTTTACTATAAACTCTCTAAAACTCCCTAAAACTTAGGTTTAACTTAGGTTTAACTAGGGTTACCATACATTTAACATGAGGACCCCACTAGGTTGATCGCGTTCACTATAAACTCTCTAAAACTCCCTAAAACTTAGGTTTAACTTAGGTTTAACTAGGGTTACCATACGTTTAACACGAGGACCCCACTAGGTTGATCGCTTTTACTATAAACTCTCTAAAACTCTCTAAAACTTAGGTTTAACTTAGGTTTAACTAGGGTTACCCTACATTTAACACGAGGACCCCCACTAGGTTGATCGCTTTTACTATAAACTCTCTAAAACTCTCTAAAACTTAGGTTTAACTTAGGTTTAACTAGGGTTACCATACGTTTAACACGAGGACCCCACTAGGTTGATCGCTTTTACTATAAACTCTCTAAAACTCTCTAAAACTTAGGTTTAACTTAGGTTTAACTAGGGTTACCCTACATTTAACACGAGGACCCCACTAGGTTGATCGCTTTTACTATAAACTCTCTAAAACTCTCTAAAACTTAGGTTTAACTTAGGTTTAACTAGGGTTACCCTACATTTAACACGAGGACCCCACTAGGTTGATCGCTTTTACTATAAACTCTCTAAAACTCTCTAAGACTGTTTAAAGCTGTTTATGGCTCAAAGGTAAAAGGAAAAAACCGGTACCACTAAATCGTGATGTATAACGTTTCTATATTATAAACGTTTATATCTGTAATGTTTATGACAATTCAACAACTCAGCAGATACTGAGGCGTCTTATAGAGGGTGTCAAGAGTCGGAAACTGCCAGCTGTTCTGACATTTATAGACTTTAAGAAGGCTTTCGACAGTGTACATCGTGGGAAAATGCTCAAGATTCTAGAAGCTTACAGTTACGGTATTCCAATCAAAATCGTACAGCTTATACGGCTCATGTACGAGAAGACAATGGCCAAAGTCCTAACTCCAGACGGAGAAACGGAATTGTTCGAAATACTTGCAGGTGTGTTACAGGGTGATACCTTAGCACCTTACCTCTTTGCAATAGTTATTGACTACTGCATGAGGCAAGCCATAGGCGATGATACGGAGCGACTTGGACTCACTCTCGAATGTAGAAAAAGCAGAAGAGTGGGGCCCAAGATCATGACCGATGTGGACTTTGCAGATGATATAGCACTTTTATCTGAGGACATGGACAAGGCTGACGAGTTCCTGCTCAGATTAGAATCATCGGCAGCAAGCGTGGGACTACAGATAAACGAAGGCAAGACCAAGGTCATGACACTGAATATGGAGGATCGATCTAGCGACCTTCAAAGTCGATCCGGGGAAGCCGTAGAAAATGTGAATGATTTCATCTACTTAGGCTCCTGGATTGAGAGCACAGATAGGGAGATAAGGGTTAGAAAGGGAAATGCGTGGGGTGCCCTACATAGACTGAAGGATATCTGGAAATCTAAACACTCAAAGAGCCTTAAGATTAGATTGTTCAAAGCAGCTTGTGAATCAGTACTGCTTTACGGATCAGAGAAAAGGTTGGACTGGACATACAAAAAAATGTTGCGTATGGTGCTGGGTATCTCATGGAAGGACAAGGTCAGCAATATAACTTTGTATGGTAGCCTACCAAGGCTGTCAAACAAATTACGAAGCAGGGGATTAAAAATGGCGGGACACTGCATCCGACATCCTGATCTACTTTCCAGTGATTTAGTCTTATGGGAACCTACGCACGGTAGATCACAGCAAGGCCGACCTAGACAAAGCTACTTGTCTATGTTACTGAAGGAAGTTGGGACAAACTCTAAAGAGGAACTGCGAACCCTGATGCGGGACAGGGTTATCTGGCGTAGATCGGACTTAGTAGAAGTAGTTATGACAATTATGTATGCCGTTGATGTATAACGTTAAAGTAAAAGAACATTGTTAACTGAAACAATTAACAATCGAATTTTTAGTCCATATTAGGAATAATCGGTAAGATTGCAATTTGCATTTGCTCTAACCAGAGCTTCTAGGAGCAAAAGTGGAGAGTGGAGATTATATTGAGATATTGAGGAGAAGGGTCATTTCGATGAATACATAATATTTTAAAGTCGTTTATCAAGAATAAGGACTTATGCTTTTTCAAAGTAAAAGCTTGGTACGCAAGTGCACTTCACTGATACATGCAACTAGTATCAACTAGTATTAACCGATCGAACCTAACTGGATATTGCCATGCTCCAAAATTAAACGATCAGGTGGTGACATCAGGTTTTGACAGCCACCCCTTAGCTTATAATTTTATAACTAACAACGATTCAACGTCAATCTGAGGGCCGGCTCAGGTACCACATTATTTTCATTTCGTTCTATTTATTGAATTCGGTCCATTAAGTGATTAGACCCGGGATTGGGATTTTGATCAAAGTAAACTATAAAAATTCGAAAGCATTGTATGTTAATAAAATATGCAATCCAAAATTAAAATAAAGTAAGTACCTACGCGACGCATAAAAGAAATCGCAAACCTAGGAATATAAAATTCATTTAGGTTAAAAGTTTAAAAATTGTCTTTATTTAAAACACTAATATAATATTATCCCAATTTCATTATTTTATATTTCATAATTAAGTTTTCAATCTAAAAAATCGTTCTTTAATTGAAAGCCTCAAAGTTAGTAAAAATTGTCCATCGCTGCTCAAACATATTAGTTTCCCTTTAAAGTTTCATCATGGTGGTATTCATTACTTCGGGAATGCAGTCCTTTTCACAGTTGTTGTTTGTAAGTCAGAAACTCGATTATGAGTGCCCTGAAATTATCAATGTAAAAACAAACACTTATCTTATCATCAAGTTGATTGTTTATATAATAACTTAAAGATTATTACTGCTGATTTCAACCCTGTTTTTAAGTAACCTCGATTTTTATTTTTGGTATCACTATGATTTTTCCAAATCAACTGTAAAGCTGTAATAGGGTTTGAAATAGTTGGTTTCAAAATAATGTTGGATCATGAGCCGTTAAATTTGAGAAGTGCCCCCGTCGGATAGTAATTGAATATTCATATTTAAAGGTGTCATAACCTGGCCTAATAAACGTTGGTAACTTTGTCTTACCTTCTGGGACGAAGGAACAGCTCTTTCTTGCGGTGTCTGTGTGAGGGCCAACTATAACAATACATCTGAAAATTTCCATGTTAAGAGTAACATTAAACTCTACCCTGGGGCCTGTATTGTTAAGAAATATTAGATTAGAACTTCGTCTCTCCCTCAGCAAAGCTCGTCTGTAATTGTAAATTCAAAATCACAGATTACCCTAAGATAAAGATACTTTATGCTAATGCACTAGCTCTGCTGGTGCCGTATCAAATGTAAATTCTTATGCTGAGTATTCGAGTACTCAATTTGAGAACTTTGTATTTGAGAACTCAAAAAAAGAAGAAAATCTCCCCAACATTAAATCGTTAATGAAACAAGGCTAATCGCCATGTATTGCCACAATCTGCAAATTCATTCCTTGACCAAATATTAATCACACAATAAAATATTACTATTAGATATTTGGGATCAATATCTTTTGTATCTCACCGTCAAACTTACATTAGTTAATCTTGTTGTCGTCAAGAAGAATCTGCAGATCCGCTTCATAGTGAGGGTTGATAATAAGCTCCGTGAAATCCAATTTGCTTTTACAGGTTTTCACCTCAAAAACCTGTAATTGTGAACATTGTTGTGAATGTTTACTCGGATATGTGGACAAATGGCTGATATAAAAAAACGCAGGAAAACGAAAGAAAATCGATACTTTCTACTTTATTATATGGGGCTCGGCTTGCAAAAAAAAGGATACGTGATACTACGCCAAAATAAATTCGTTTATTCATTTTCCCTTGTATTGTTCAATATTCTGTTGACTTACATTTTCATGTTCACAACTTTGTTATTATCCAGGGTCGCAAGCTTTCACTTTACTCGGTAAAACTGCGTCTTGGAGATAATTAGACATTGTTACGTTGTTAAACTTATTAAATCTCTCTGTGAATATTAAAAAATCGATTTAAGTATAAAGATATATATTGCGATAAAGATCTCTACAAGATTTCATCTCATCAAGAAATGAGAGAAGTAAATGTGTCAGACGGGGACCAGAGTAACTTACTTTATGTATCCTGGTAATTGCAAGATTATAGTCCCGTGTCTTCGTGCAATCAGTTACGTTGGTCCCGTTCTACAGGGATCTTCTTGTTTCTAAAGTTGATAGTTACTGGCTTAATTCTTCTTGTCTTCGTCTATTAATCTTCCTGAAAAACAGATCAAGTTAAAACACTGATCTTACAACTATTTTTATCTTGTCGCGCTTAACCACATGCTAACACTCGTTTTCGTTGATAATAAATTAGAGTTTTTCACCTTTTAGCTTTGTATATTGTAGGAAAGCCTTAAGAAATCTTGATTTAATAATTATCACATCTGAACACTATGATGGCCTCTCATGTCAAACAATGTCCGTTCAAACAACGTCCTGTAATTAGGTACGTTTATCCTATAAGGTTTAACCTAGACTCTTTCACGTACACTCAGAACTCTGATATGATAATAAATTAACTGTAAATATTCCCTGTCCTGGATAGTTTAGACTTTTAGACATGGTCAGAATTTAGTCCCTCCCCTCTACAGCTTAGTCAAGAAAGAGGTTCAATAGGCAGATACTGAATAACTGAATAACTGAATAACTGAATATATCTAATCCCAGGCTCTTTCACGTACACTCAGAACTATGATAATAAATTAACCGTTAATATTCCCTGTTTAGGATAGTATCGAGAATGTCAGAATTCAGACCCTCCCCCTCTACAGCTTAGTCAAGATTAAAAGTTCAATAGGTAGATACTGAATAACTGAATAATTGAATAATATATATAATCCCAGACTCTTTCACGTAGCTCTAGAAGAACTGAGATGATAGAAAATTAACCGTTAATATTCCTGTCCAGGAAGTTAAGAGATGGTCAGAGTTTGTCCCTCCCCTCTACAGCTTATTCCGAAGATAAAGTTCAATAGGGTAGATACTGAATAACCGAGATAACTGAATGATATTATATCTAATCCCAGAATCTTTCACGTACACTCAGAACTCTAATATGATAGCGAATTAACCGTTAATAGTCACTGTCCAGGATAGTTTAGACAAGGTCAGAATTTAGTCCTCCCCTCTACAGGCATAGTCAAGACAAAGTTTCCATAGGTAAGTAGGTAGATACTGAATAACTGAATATATCTAATCTTAGAAGCTCTTGCACTCACAAGACTTCTTACAGCCGACCCGGATAAACTTAACATAAAATTTTATCATACAGCAACAGTTATACTATTACTATAAAAATAGTAGCTTGTGTGAAAGGAATAAACAAAACACCTCTCAATATTATCTAATTATCATGTCAATAGCTGTCATTAAACTTCTGGTTTTTATAAGAATCGATTAAACAGGGAGTCACTAGAAAGACGGCTATAAAAACTAGAATATTACCTTAATCTCTTATTCTGTGCTCAATATTCCCGGAGGAGGCAGATTAGTCTCGGTCTCTTACAACTTTCTTCTCATCGTTAGGTGATGCTGTTACCTAGGATGTCTGAGTGATGATATTTGTTTGAATTTCTTAACGGTGATAACATGAGTATGTAAAATACTAACAGCTGAGCTTGTTAGAAATCCTTTTGAACCTGGAAAATATAACCAATATAACAATTCTTTTGATCTAAATAAGCCAAATGTTTAATGAATAGAGTACGTACCTTATAAGCTTGTTTTATGACGGATGTGTTATTATCATTCGTCTCCCATCAGTGAAAAAGACTCTGAAATTAGGAGTGATTTATAGATTGTACCATGATAATTGGTATCGTTATAATAAAGTGATAGTACCAGGGACTTTTAAACTCGTTCCAGATTTCATCTGGACGACCTAGGCAGGCAGGCACCAGGGAGTATACAGAATTTATATGTTTTCAACAAACCTATATATTTAATATCAATAAAAACTTTCATTGAAACTTTGAAGGAAAATTATGGTGGTTTTATATTTGAAATGCAAATGCAAACTCAGATGTGATTAATTTGACATGACGATGATCGCTCACTTATATGTATGATATCAGATACGCTTTTCGTTTCAAGTTCCGAAGAAGTCTGCGGAAGTCCATAGGTTGCTGATAGTCACAATCCTTTTCTTCTCCTTAGCTCACATTTTCCTCCACTGAATTGGGGGATTAAGATAAATGACGAGATCTGAAATCGCAGACAAACCTATTTTTCTTACACATTGAACATAATTTTGATATCCAAACAGATAAAAATATTTCAGTCAGTTGAATCGCTCCGAGGTTTCAATTTTTTCTTTCTTGACTGCATCCAGAAGTTATAAAACTGCAATTAGAACAATTATCTTATTGAATAACCTTCAAAAATCCCTTCGTTCAACTCGATAATAACCATACCTCATAAATTATTCTATGGACAATTTGTACTTTTCTGGTTTGGTCTGTTCGATCAATCGATAAGTTGATATTGAAAGAGTTGACAAGGTATAATGCACAATAATAAATCGCTTCCACTTTAATCAAACACGATAGTTAAAAAGTAAAATATAATATCCCTCGAACAAAGTCGATTATGGATTGTACCTGCTTCGTTCAAGATATCTGTCTTTAAGTGAAAAGTTTAACTCTGAAGCTTAATATCCTGGAGGAGACTTGAATAACATTACATAATAACAAACAAGCACATCAATTGGACTGGTCGTCGATAGAGACAACAATGTTATAACATTATCACCACATTCCAACAATGAGACAGGAATGTGGAAATGATGAGTGATTGTGAGTGATAATGAGCCAGGTTACTCTTTCTTCATATTTATGATAAACCTATAATTCAAATGAAACTATTAAATCATTCAATACGATACGATAATATCAGCTAATTCATTGGTTCATTCACCTGAGTTAACACATTTAGGACGTGAAGACTGGTGAGAGTATACAATCCCTTTCTCACATGTTATCACTTTACTGCCCGTCAGCGAGTACTCGGATCACAGATACTGTGATACCAGTTCCGTATGTATAGGAAATGTAGCGTCAGTTTGAAAGGTAGTTTTTCAATCATCATACCGGTGCAGCGATCTGCAGATTAAGATTAACATTTTAGTATCTTCAACTTATTATATACATTTCTTCATTATTCTGATATCATCGGTGGTAACTACATTTATTAATTAATTGAATTTCCAAACCTATGGTGCAGGTAGGACGTTGACCGATGGTGAAGGAAGCATCTCTGATACAAGTGATGCTGTTGTCTCCGGCGAGAGTGTGGCCAGGCTTACAGTTCACCTCCACCACAGTTCCTACTATCACAAGGAAGGTGCTGGTTGTTGTCATGTCTGAAACAGGCTGTCTGGCAGTTCTGCACACGTATCTGAGATGATTGGGTAACAGTTTGTGGCTACGATATTATAAATCAGGGATAATGAGTAACGAATTTCAGGTGAATATGGAAACATTTATTCAATTCAACCAATTTTTCGTTTTCCTGATATCACCCGTAGTAAAGTAAGTGCTCTTAAATTGCTCTTTCTCACAATGTAACCCTGATATCACTGCTGCAGTGTCTCAATTGTTTGATCATAATTCCTTTTGAGAGTACTACAAAAACCTACCTAAAATACACTGAGGAGAATCCAAGAAACCCCAGTTTTTGTCCTTATACAGGTGATGAGTCTGCTCCCTGACAGACTGTACCCCGGGATACAGTCCAGTTTCCACTATGTTCCGTGGTCCACTGGAAGTGGGGTGCTGGTCTTAAGTCAAATATATTCGGCAATTTTGTGCACTTTTCTGAAAAAAAACCTTAATATTTATATATAAATATTAAGACAATGATAAATCAGACTCTATGCTTCTATATAAGTATATATAGAAGCATAGAATCTAATTTATCATAGTCTTTCTTAGTATGTATATTGAGGATGATTTTAGGAATTCAGATTCATGTCAATAATCTTGTTAAACAATATACAATTAAAGTCAGTTTGATAGTGCAGGCATCACTATGAATTCAACCTTTTGAAAAACAAATTCTTACCGATGATACAAGTTGGAAGTTGATTCGATGAGGTATAGTCAGCGTCTTGTACACAGGTTATCGTTCTGTCTCCTGAAGTGAGTGTGAACCCCTCAACACAGTTCACGAATATCTCAGCTCCTTTCTTTCACCGGGAATACAGAGTCTGTTTTTAAGTGTCTCCTATCGGCAACTCCGTACAAGTTCCTATAGAATCTAATGCTACATCCAGTCTTCTTATACGAATTGTTTTGTTGCTTATATTAAACAAATACTAAACGTGTACACGTATAAATTTTACTTTTGAGTTCACTATTTTTACGGAAAGGGTTTTAATTTCTAACCGGTTAAAACAACAAATTTATTAAATCATGATGTCACTTCAAGATCACACTTACCGCCATCGTTGCACTTGGGTTTTTCCCTGGAAATCGAAATGCACACCCTGGTTACCAGGTGATCATTTTGTCGCCCTTAATTCTTTGTCTTCCGAACAGGTCACTGACACAACTATCCCGTAACTCACAGGGAAAATCGTGCTCGACTTTAGATGTGAGATATCAGGAGGTACGCCGGAACAGTACTCTGGTTGTTAAGACAATTTCTATAATAATGCAGTAGGTCGACACTACACAGTTTATATTCTTATATTGTGCTATTGTGTCATTTACGTTGCAAAATTACAATTTTTTTCATATTCAGCTCTAAAACCATAAAAACCGTTAATGATAGAGGGTTACAATAATAAACTCACTTTCTTCGCAAGAAGGAAGTTTTCCATCAAAACTTTGATAGCTATCGTCCTGGATACATGAGATGATGTCACCACCTACAAGAGAGTACCCAGCATCACAATGCACTGTTACCCGGGTATCGTAGGGAACAGGAAATTGGGTTGGTTGTTTCCTAGGTTCTGATGTTCGGCAGTTTTCTGCATTCGTCTGTGTGTAAATATTGTTTGCTAAGCTAGAAGTCAAGGTTCGACGTATTGAAATGAATTAGGCAACAGAAGGGAAAGCAAAAACATGATTAAAACCAGCCCACTTATGTGCGAAAACTCTTGTGTTTAAAAGTAACTTTAATTAATAAAGATAAACGAAACAACGCTTTAAATGAGCAAACAATATATAGAAACAGTTTTTAGTTTTATTAATTATAATGTGCTCGGTCAAATAACAAATTACAAATTACAAATTTGTCGAGAATAAATCGCATATTTTATACATTGGATGTTCAAACCTAGCACACAAGAAGGCTCTTCGTTGAAGGAGAAATTATCTTCCTCAATACACGTGACAGTGCTGGCTCCGGTCAAAGTGTGTCCAGTGCTACACGTCAAGGACACTTCACTCCCAGGTGCGAGGGGGGAACTGTGACTCTGTCATTATCTGTCCCCAGCTTGAGGGCAAGCTCTCACATGAAACTGAAAATGGATTACATCATTTAATTTAATGATATTGTGGTACAATCAAATTGAGTTTATCGGTTCAAATATAAGTATTTTTTGATGATGTTTGTGTAAGGTTGAAAGATCGTTTCGCGCAAGACCCCCTGACAGTCTGACACTTAATTTACTTCTTAAGTCCTACATCTACCTGCCAAAACCATGTGCGGGCAATATAGCTACAAAAAGCATTGCAAAGCTTCGAAAAATATGATAAATTGACATATTTACCGCATTTTGTTTCGATTTTCGTTTTTGCTTGAGATCCTGAGGACAACAGTACACAATCCGAACTCTCTGTCTGTAATGTGTTTAAGAACATTTTTTTGACACCGCCCTAGACTGTTTTGTAGGGACCCCCCGGGGGAGGACAAAAAAAAGGTTATCAACAATAAGGCGTTGCCTGCAGTTTTGGTTTAATTTTTATTGTAAAATAAACAACCCTGATTTAATGGTCTTGTAACGAGTAATATTTATTTAAAATTAAATGGACGTTCCTTTTAAGTTTTGATTTGATATTTATCGTAAAATCATATAAACAATAAAAAACTATTTGGGACAGTTTAAATCCCAAAACTCAACCCCCAAATTGGTTTATCAGAGTTAGGCTTTTCCTATCCTGCAAGTTCTCAAAATCAGATCCCCAGACTAAATTTCCCAGCTTCCATTCAGAACAGGTTCAAACCCCCGGGGTAATTTCCCGCTTCGAAACAAACAGTTGCCGATCCCCCGCACAAATTTCCCCTTCGCATTAAAAAAGGTTGCAAACCACCAGCACTAAATTCCCAGCTTCGCTTTAGAACATTTGGCAGTCCAGCCACTATATTTCCCCGCTTTGCATTCAGAAAGTTGAGATCCCCCGATATATTTCCCGCTTCGCATTCAAAAGGTTGCAGATCCACCAGCACTAAATTTCCCGTTCGCATTCAGAAGGGGTTGCAGTCCACCACATTATTTTCCCGCTTACATTCAGAACAGGGTTTCAATCCCCTGCCTATATTTCCCACTTCGCATTCAAACAGTTGCGACCCGCAGCACTGAATTTCCCCGTTCACTTTTGAACGGTTGCAGGGCCATTACGAAGTTTCCGCTTCACTCTAACAGCTAAAAAAGAAGCAAAAAGAATATTTTTCGCAAAAAAGTTTTATCCAACATCTTTATTAATCTTACCGTAAGAAGGGTAAATTAAACCCTTTAAAGATAAAATATGTTAAAAAATTTCCCCTTGTTTTGACACTTACTTATTGTACACCAAATTTAAAACTACGATTCATAAAAATGCTCTGGTATTAGAAAGAACGTGACTTTTTGAGGGGGTGAAACACTATCTTATTATGGTGTGGCCCAATTTTGAAGACTGTTAATATACTGCTGAAGCAGCCAATAGCCATCCTGGGACTTAATTCCGCAGCCATATTTTTGTATCGTCAGCAGCATGGTTTATAATTATATATCTGTTTCCTGGTGATAAACCCCTTGTAATGTCATTAAGAAATAATATAAATAGATGCCCGTTAAAATAAAGTCTGCGGTAAGGTAATTATTCTAAATGTACACAATTATTGAAACAGTGCTTATTATAATTACACGTTTAATTTTATGTTGAACTAACATTAACGTTATTTGATAATTTACTAAACGGCAAATGAATAATATCCCCACTTCATGGTGTGTTTTCACACATAATTTCACTATATAGAAAATAGTGTAAATATCCTACCTGCCATATATTAGTAAGTTTTATAATAAGTTGTCTCACCTTGTTTCCCCGATTATCACTATCCTCGTACAATTTAAAGCTATTAGCAGCAATCGCCTCTAGCTTCACCGTATCTCCGTATTTGCAGCTGGATTCAGGTAATAGTTTATCAGGTACTGCTCCCTCTGTGTACACTGTGAGAGTGTATGAAAAGCCACAGTACTTACCCTCACAGGTACTACAGTCTTTAAAAGAGCAGGTCCAGGTGCGGTTAAGGATCACCATTTTCTTTAAGTATTATCACTTTTTCACACAATAAACCTGGTCTAGTGTTATCTTTAACCAGCTTTTACCGTCAGAACCAGGTGCTGTGTAGGAACGAGTATTCAGGAGAAGGTCTATACTCCAATGAACACCATAACTCCAGTCGTCACCATTGAAAGTGCTGGAATGTTTAGCACTGACTTGCACTATCTCACCATCCAGTCTTTCTCTCTTAGCTGCAACAACACATATTACTTATACAGTCTAGTACCTTTAAATACAATCCGTTTAATATAACTATAATTGGGCATTGTTAATCTGCGTTTACTAATACATTCTTACAACTACAAAGTAAGAAATGATCTTAAGACAGTAAAACTTTTTGAAACTTAAACCCTATGAGCGGGGAAAAGAAAGTAGGGGGAAGCTTAAATAAGGAAAATGGACTTTTGTTCGAAAGGAAAGAGATTTTTAAAGTTACCTCAAATTTCAAAAAGAAAAGTTTTTAAAATTTAAACGACCACAAAACCCCTGCTCCCCCATTTTGCACAAAACAACTAATTCCGGCGCCCATCTCATATATATTAACTTGTTTCAGTTAGTTTCAAGTTCTTTTCCAGCAGTTTCTGGGAAATTTCGTTTAAAACAATAATCCTCACCATAAAAAATAAAAATTTGAGAAAAATTAAATTACCACTTTGCAGGAAACTGTTTTAATTTCCAAAATTTAAAAACGGGTTGGGAATTCAGAGGAACGGATTTTAAAATAAACATCCTTTAGAGTTTAACCAACAAAACTTTTTTGAAAAAGGTTCCCAAATTTTACAAATCGGATATTTTTCTGGGGACGATGAATTTTTTAAAAAAACTTTAAAACCCCTTCAATGGGGCTTAATTTGGGACTTGGAAAAATAAAAAAGGGGGGTTTTCAATTATGGGGAAGCGGATTTTGCCAAATCGGGGTGCCATTTTTTTAATCATTGAAAAGGAAGCTAACGGGAAAACAAAATGAAATTTCAGAGTAAAAACCCTTGAGTTTCCAAAGAAAATTTTGAATTAATTAAAAGGAAAAAAAAACCCTTTGGTTAACTTTTTTGTTTGTGTACGAAATTTACAATGTATGTAAAGCCCTTTTTGCTTGGGGAAATGAAAATTGCTGTTTTTAAATCGGGGTTTGCAGAAAATTTGGGGGGTTTTTGAATCAAAAACTTTTTTTAAACTTGGGTGAAATTCCAACACCACATTGTTACCCAATTGCAACCACCCAATTGCGAAAGCCAAAGGGTTTTAAATTTATTTGGCCAGTGACGGTTAAGGAAGTGGTGCATCCCTTTCTTCCCCCAGTTTTTGCTGCAATGTGAAAACTCCCCCTTTTAAAAAACCCTAAACCCCCTTTTTTTCTCGAGTATTCGGCTGAGTTGACCGGGGCGCAAGACCACCGGGATCCTTCGCTGAACGCCCAACGACCCATTCCACAACCGGCAACAGTGGGTTTCGAACTCAAAACCCTTTAAACGATTGAAAGCTGGCGTTTAAACCAACGGGCGCACCGGGCCGTTTAAACAAAAAAAACTTTAATTTCATAAAATGAATGAAAATTCGAATGATACACTAAAGGCCCGAGGGGAAAGACTCTCATTTTGTCCCCAACATCATTATCAATAAAAAAAAAATGTCAAAAATAGCACTTTTTTTCCGAGAGGAAATCCCAAACCAAACGGGAAAAAACATAACGGGAAGTTTAAAAAAAAAGGGGGTTGAAACCAAACGGGAAACTAAAAACTTTTGGGCCAACAATTTTTCCAGAACCCGTTCTGAGGGAGGAGGGAGCAAGTAATAAAATTAATTAAATTTTTTTAATAAGGAATTGGGGGGATCTTCGGCAAAAGAAAGCGTTGTGGTACTTGAAATTACTATTAGTTTTCAAACAGCAATAGAAAACGAAAACCTTTTTATGTAAATGTCCACTGGGCCAGGGAGGGGTTTTAAAAATTTTTAAAAAAATGGTTTTGCTGACAAAGAAGGAGGGAGGGAGAGAGAAAGCAAATTTTAAAGGGTAAACCGTTGAGAAACTGACCCTCATAAAATTTTATTAACATAAAAACCAATACCAAGACCGCGGTATCCGCTTAGATTACCGGGACCTCACGGGTACCCTAAAGGGCCACGTGACCTATTTTAACCCCAACCCCACGCCCGAACCTGACTTAAAACAAACCAATCCCGATCAGGTTTGGGTTTTTAAGGTCAGAATTTTTAAACCCGATTTCAGTGGGGTTATTATACTCGTCCCAACGGACTCCCGCGTGACAGTTTCTTTAAATTCCCTTTGGGCGGGCCCTTTGCATATCATTCAAATTCCCGAAATTGGGGCCCATTTAAAGTTTCAAACCTGGTCGAAAATTTAATTGGGAATCGCCTCTTCCACGGTCCCAAGTCTAAGTCGCGCCCCACCCAAGGTAAAAGATTTTTTAAAGAAGGGCTGACATTTTCCAAGTGTAGTAAAGAAACCGATTACAAAGAATGCCTGGCTGGACAAAAGAACACACAGTGCCTTACTCTCAGCTAGGAAATTTTCGAACGCAATTTTTTTACACAGAGAGCTTTTTTTTTTACAAAAAAAAATTGAAAGGGTTTTTTAAAAATGTAATCCCCCTTGACCTATGTTAATGTAACATTGCAGTATTAATATTATGGAAAAGTATATCGAGCTGTATTCGCAGTACTAATCTTAAACATTAAGTTGAGGATTCAAAGTCAATTCGAGATCTTATAATATATAAGGATCAATGTATAATTTATATTAAAGTTATCAAATGCAAATGAACGAAAAAACGCGCCCACCTTACCGCTTACATGACACCTGTAAATTTTATAATGAGGAATATAAAATTGCACGGTCCGGTAACAAGTTAGGTACAATGTACTTTGGAAACGCATAAACGTGCTAAATTATGGAGGGGACTTTTTTTTAATCGGTTTTTTTTTAAACATTTTTCATGTGGATTCTAATCTTTTTTTTACTTTTTAAATCATTGTATCTTTGATTGGATATTTGGATATTTTTGATTAAATTTGCAGCAAGGGAAAAAGCAAAAAAAATTTGACTTCCACAAGCATTACAAGAAAATAATTGAAAAAAAATATAGGGTTTGCATGCAAATTTTCCCCCGGCCGAAGGGGGAAAAAATTTTTTTTAGGTAGTAGTGCTTTCAACCATTTTTAAAATGATCGGGCCCCGGGTTTTTGGGACACGCGTGCATTGAAAAAGCGGTTGATTCATGTTTCCCAATTTCCTTTCGCAGCTCGGTAAAGGCCCGGGTTGGGTGCTTTTTTTTTTCCCCGATCAAACCGGGAAATGTGGTTGGGGAGAAAAATTATTTGATGGGGCGGGGGGCGGGCCCAGTAGGCATCGCGCTACAAAGAAAGGGGCCTTGCT
This sequence comes from Bolinopsis microptera, assembly GCF_026151205.1. Classification (NCBI taxonomy): domain Eukaryota; kingdom Metazoa; phylum Ctenophora; class Tentaculata; order Lobata; family Bolinopsidae; genus Bolinopsis; species Bolinopsis microptera. The sequence continues at coordinate 7,777,347 of NC_087081.1, read as the reverse complement.
ACTTCGAAAAAAATTTAAAGACGAGAAACATCCGTCTTTTTTTTTCGCCTCGCCCCGGGGCCCGCGGGGCCCGACTGTGGGATGGTTTTTTAGCGCAAATTAAAATTTTCCCTTCCCCAGCAAAAAAATTCTTAAAACAATGTGTTTTAAAGAAACCTTCCCCCTTGACCCAAATTTTTAACGTACTGGGGGTCGCGTTTCAGCCTGCCCATTCCGCCAAATTCTCTATGTTTATAAACATAAAAGCCTAAAGGTCCTAAGGAAAATTTTTGAAAAAAATTTGGTTTGACCTTTTGTTAAGGGTTTTGGGCCCCCCTGCGCGCGCTATTTTCGTAGCACTTCCCTTTTTCGAATAAATTTGGACGAGAAAAATCCGTAAAAAATTTTGGGTAAGCTTACCCCAAAACTCAAAAGGGGAAAGCAAAAAGTTTCCGAAAAATTTAGAGCAAACCCAACCCCTTAAGCTTTAAATGTGACAGCAAAAAAGCAGCGTTTTTTGGACCCTTTTTGGGCCCCATTTTAAACACTATACCCAACTTTAAAATACCCCCAAAATTTTTTTGGGACTTTTTGGAAAGCCCATTGAATTTTTCTCCCCAATTTTTAGATTAATTGCGATGTCAATGGCCAATTAAACCGCAGCTATTCACTGATCATTTCCAAAAAGGTAAAAAAAAAATTTGGAAATTATAAAAATTCCCCACAGTCTCTATTGAAATGAAAGTAACACTGTTTAAGACAGAGAGTTAATACTGAGGGGGAAAAGTAACAATGGGGGAAATGTAGAGTAAAAACTGACGAAACAGAGATTTAACACTCAGTGGAGAGTAACTCCCGAGGGAAATATAGGGGAAAAACCTGTTAAAGGGAAAAGAGATTTTAATACTGAGTGCCCCCTTTCCCCCAAACCCCCGCTGCTCAAGGGAGCCCCAAAGTGCAAAAAAACCCCTCACAAAATTAAAATATGATTGTTGTATTCAAACAATATACAAAAAATATAGAAATTTACCCTATAAAAAAATTTTGTAAAAATGGTAAAATTTTAAAAAACTGAGGTAAAAATAAAACCCTTTTTTAAATAATTATATAAAATCCCCTAAAAAAAAAGAAAAATTCAAACAATATACACATAATATGGGGCCGGGGGCCCAATTGGCTGCCCTATAAGGTAAAGGCCTAAAAAACCAATTTTTAAAAAAAATAGTCAAGTAAATGCTAAAGCAGAGCAAAAATGTTTAATAAGTTAATAGTTTTTTAAAAAAAAAAAACTAAATTCTGGATGCATTCTTCCCAAGCCCCGATAAAAATACTGTTTAAAAAGTTTAAAATTAAAAGCTGTGGGGTGCCCAAAAAATTACTGTGTCTTTAAAAAAAGGGAAACGAGGTACACTTGTTTCTGAAAAAACCAAAACCCAATATCAAAAGGATAGTGCTAGAAACTTTAAAACCCCAAAGGGGCGGGGGTATAAATTTAAACGAATTTACACTGACTGGAAATTTTAAACGATTGCCGTCTCCCTCTCTCCCCCCTACCGCTATCGGGTTGCTCCTGAGATGAGAATCAAAAACCTGGTGCCCCTGTAACCATAATAGCCGCATATTCTTCTCCTCTTTCGGGAAAGTTTTTCAGCGAGTCTCTTTTTTGGTACCCTTGGGCTTGTGGGACCCCATCCGCCTTTTTGTTGGGGTATATAAGTGGAGAAAAGGGTGCCTTTATCCCCCTTTTAAATGATTCTTTTGTTTGTACTTTTTCTTTTTCCTCATTTCATGGTTTTAAATAGATCTTTTCCCCAAACCCTTTTTTGTCATTTTTGGGGTGATTGGGGGGGTAACAAAAGCCCACCCAAAGAATGTTCGTTAAAAAGGGGCTCCAGAGCCCCTTCTGAGGATACATAAAGGGGGCAGTTTCAATCAGCAAGGTACCAAACAATTTCTTCATTACCCGGGGGTATCAATGTTTGGCTCAGTCACAAAATTCTCTCATAACTTCACGCTGCACCCTTTTCATTTAGATCGGGGGAAATTGTTGTTGTGCCCTCATAGAAACATGGGCCCACCTTTCTTGCATAAAAGGGGTTTGTTCACATTATTTCAACTCCACAACACAGTGAAATGGGGTGTTGGATCCCCAAAACCATAACGCAAAGTACAGACCATCAGGGAACTCAATCTTTTTTCGGGGATTTCCAAATCCTTTAAATTTGGAAGTGCGGGAACCCAAAAAACCCATCCTAAACCTTTTTCTTTGATGAACGGGGGGATCTCTTTAGTTGGGATCTTTTTACACTGTCCTCTATTGATTTGCTAACCGAAAAATAAGTGTTTCCCCCTTGTTTTTCCCTTTGAATTTTAAATAGGGGTTAAATTTTAAATTTTGACATGTTGTAAGGGTTCAAGGTTTGTTTTGCGGGTTTAAATCAGGTCTGTGGGTTTTTTTTGGGTGGGATGGTGTGACTTAAATCTCTTTTGGTGCGTTTTTTAAAAGGGGTGGAAGGATACCTAGGCCACCCATTTTGCCCCCTTGGAAATTTGCAAATAGGGGGGAGGGCCGGGTTTCCAAAGCCCTGATATTTTTCTTACCCAAGATTGCTGGAATAAAAATCTTTCTGATGCAACCCCCCAATGGTTGAAAAAAGGGTAAATTATACCCGGGATGGTCCTCTGAATAAACGTCCCCCGGTAACAATTTTCCCTTAGTATATGCAGCCCAAAAGCAGCTTGGGGCTCCTCAATAGCAATTGATGACAACAGCTTGATTCCTAAACACCATTTATGGTTTTTAAACCCTGAACATTTTTGTTTTTAAAAAAAAGTTCGCGCCAATTGCTGCCCCCAAAAGGGTTTTTCCCTCCTTCAGACTCGTTTTTAATCCCTTTGCCTGAAAAAATACTTTCTGCGAAAGGATCTAGGCCCTTTCGCTTTCTTCAAAATCGGGAAAGGTTTACTGGCTTTTGGGTAATATCCATACTTTGGTCCTTGCTCCAACAGCGATCCCCCCAATATTTAATACCTTCAATCTTTCCCACCACCACTACTGCATATGCATACCAAGACTGTTTGCAAACCTGGGTTTGGAAATGGGCAAGGTCACTACTAGGGGCCCTTGATCCCTAACCATAAAATGCCATTGCTCCCACATTTTCCCTAGTTGAACCTTCCCGGGATTTAAATTTTTGGAAAGGGGCCCCTGGGTTAGTATTAAAGGGACAGGTCTGCCTGGCTTTTGGTATGGTTTTTTAGATATGATAGAGCGGAGGACAATCTCATAAACTTTGTAAAGGGCTGCTTCTCTATTAAAGACGTTTGGAACGCATTACCCAGCGTCAACCGTAGTTTTGTTTTTCAGTGTCACTTTTTCCCCCAATCGGGTCTCTTTTTGCTTTAATTTTGGAACCTCTTTTCCCTGATTTGGGGCCCTTTCACGGGGTTTTTGCAGGGCCGCAGCATATTGTATTCATTTTTGGAAAGCCCTTTAACTGCTTTTCCAATAAATTCTGCGCAATATCCGCCGTTTTCCAAAATTGGGTCTTACACTGGGTTTTTCCCCTTTTCTTATCCTGGCCTTTTTCAAAGGGATTAATCTGCAGCAGTGAACTCTTTCAGCCAGCTATGAGGGGATATCTTCCTCTACAAAGGCGCCTTGAAACAAATGCTATAAAACCGGGCAAGTGCACTGAGGGCTTTCCCAAAATGATTCCCTGCAGAGAAATGTTTCCCCCAAATCGAGTCCGTTATGGGGCCCCGCCTGATCCACCCCAAAAAAACAAGCCCTTTTAAACAGCCCTTTGCGTAAATCCTCTAAAATATAAACTTCCCCTTGGGGTGGGGGAGTACTTTTGGGGGTTTCGGGAAAACAACGGGGATCTGTTTTAAAACATTTTTAACAAACTAAATCCATCAAAAACAAAAAGCAGTTTAAAGACCCCCATCCAACTAGAGCCCCTCCAGGCCCTTTTTAGGTTTAAAGGTTGTCGGGTTTAAAGGCCCAAATCACTTTTTTCCCCGTGGTGGAAGGGTTCTGGTACCCTGTAACCCCTGATAAATTATACATTTTCCCTGATTAGATAAAAAACGCAGTCTGCGTCGAAAAATAAACCAATCACATCACAATAGGGGGGCCGCCGTTGGCCTTTCTTTGGGCGATCTTTTCAGGGGAAAAGTTTTAGGAACTGTGAAAGCCCAGTTGCCTTTCCTCCGTATTACAAAACCCAACCTTTGGGCCGGGGAAGGGTAGCCTTTTAACATTGGGGGACTCTTTTCATTGTACCACGTTTTTTGCTTTTCCGTGAGTTTGGTACATCTTGAAAATGCTCTTGTCACTTTTGGGACTGGCTTGGGGGGGGTTTGGCTCCCGGGCGCTAACTGCGCAACTGCGGCGGGTTGCCCCAAGCGCCATTTGCAGCATTTAGCAACAGTTATCACCCTTCAGCACATTTTTTAGCAGTTTTTCTTTGCACTTTAGCCTCCCTGTGTTTTCGAGAGAGGGGGATTTTCCCCCAAATTATATACCTTTTTAAAATAAATTAAACAGGGATATCAACAACAACCCGAGAGTGTTAAAGTTCTGTTACCCCCGCCTCCGGTGCAACCCCCCCCCTGGGTTAACGGCGGAGAACAGGGACGCTACGGGCTCAAAGTGAAAATCGGGACGCGTAGGATATGCAAAAGTTCCTTCCCAACCCTTTAAAAGTAACCGTCTTTAAATTTAATTTTTAATTTTAATTTTAAAAAAAATTTTTTTTTTTTTAGTGGCCAATCCAAAACCAAATCCGGAGGGTTTCAAAAGACAGGAAGCCTGTGAGCATGTCAAATCCTTTGGGGTTTCCAAAAAAATGGTAGTTTTTGAGTGTTTAGGAAAAAGCTCCTCAATTTTTGTTTTTTATGTCCGAAACCAAAACCGAAACATAGACTTCACAAGCGGGGTAGCCTTGAACTTTTCAAAACCTTGGGGTTTAAAAAATTTCCTGAGGGTGGGGGGGCCGAATTTGGGAAAAAAAAAATTTTTGGGTTTTAAAAAAGGGGTTTTTACAAAAAAAACAGAGTTTTTTTTTTGGGATTGAAAATTTTTTTACTGATAAATGACTAAAAATTTTTTGCCCCCCACTAAAGATGCCACCAAAGTTTAAGATTTTTCAAAGATTTCCCTGGCTTTATTTTTGTGTTTTGTGAGAAATTTAGATAGTGTTTTTTTCCCAATAAACCCAAAACTTATCTTGTTCAAAAAGGGTTTAAATTTGGCTAGTTTCCCCCTTTTCCCCCAAATTAAAAAAACCCCGAAAAATCAGCAAAGGGTTTTTTTGATGATGTCTGCACAACAAACGTAAAGAAAAACCCTGACGTTGAGCCAGTGATAACAAGTGTAAAATTTTTTTTCGAAGAAGAAAGATTACTCTATTATGGGTTTTCATAATTTTTTTTTTTTTTACAATTACAAAATATAACGTAGTAATTTTATAATTTTAATCTCATATATAAGGGCATTAGTTCTAGTTTATTTTATGCTCTAAAATGGTTTTTTGTAAAAATAAAGAAAAGCTTTTAAAGTAAAAATTCAAAAATTTTTATTATTTTTTTTTATTTACTATTATATGACTACATTTACCATTATATTTAACATTTTTAACAATTTTAAAATATAAATCATAATGTAAAAAAAAATTTTTTTCAGGAAAATGCAAGGTCCCATTCGGACCATGAAATTAGAAGATCTGAACCAAGGGGTGTAGTTTTTCCAAAAACCAAACCCCCCAAAAACGAAGAAGAAGGCAGGGGTCCCAAATTTTCATCTCTCCAAAAAGTAAACAGGTTTATCAGACTTTTAAGAATTGTTTTTATCAAAATTTTGATTTGGGTTTGATCTGATTGGTTTATGCGAAATATTATCAACGCCTAAATATTTTGTTTAAAAAATTGTATGTAAATCCCACATAAATAACCCTAATAGGGCTTCAAAATTTGGGTTTAACGAAGCTATTAAAAATTTTAATTTTGAAGAGGCCCAAATTTGTTTTTGTTTTAAAAGTTTTACTCCCAAAACAATAAAAAATTTTATGCAAACAAAAAAAATAACTATTCAAATGAGTGTGGAATTTACGGGGGAAACCCCTGGGGGGGATTTTGAACTCGTCCCCGTGGGCCCGGACACCCTTTTAAATTTGTGGCCTGGTTTGGGAAAAAGCTCAAACACATTTTGGAAGGCAATACAATTTTTTTAAATTGGATCACATAGTTTATTTTGTGATAGGCTTTAATAAAAAACTTTAATTAAAATCTTAAAATCATGCATCAAAAATTTTCCATTTTTTTCTAAAAAATTTTTGTAATTGCCCAATTAAAAATGTGGGTTTAAATTCCCCAGTTTTACAAAAAAGTTTTGGGTTTCTTTTTAAAAAAATTGGGGCAAAAAAATTGCTTCACATAAAAAAATTTTTTCAGGGTTTTTGCCCGGGGATCATGCAATTTCTCTTGCACCCCCTTGGAACTGGGGGGACTGTTCAAAAAAGAGCGGGGCTGTGTCCAAACAAAAAACTTTTTCGGGGAAATTTGATATTTTTATCTTAAAAAGGGGCCTGGGGCAGGTTTGAGGGGGTCACGGGGAGGGGGTTAAGGACACAATTTTTAGGCTAAGGGACCGATCTAGGCGAATTAGTGATCCCCTAACAGATTTCAGGTAATAGGTGAGGGTTTGGGGGAACCCCCGGGGACAAAAAAGTGGACAAAATCGGGAAAGCTGGACCCAAAAAATTTTTTTTAAAAAAGGGGCGCCAAACCCCCGGATCTTTAAATTTAAAAAATTTATGCTACATCGTAAAGATGATATCATTGATTTAAGTTTTTTAAATTTTTTTTTCAGAGCCCTTTTTAGTTGATTTCTGCATAAATTCCCAAATTTTGATCCCGCTAAAGAGGGAAAAGGAAAAGCCCAGGGAAACGAACCCCATATGTTTTCCCTTTATTAAACAGGCTTACGTGAACTCCCGTACCGCTCCTGACGTAGATCTCTATAAAACCCTTTTTTCAGGACAAGAAACCCGAAGGCCTTTTTCCCCATAGTTTTTGCGATTTAAATCCCGAAGAATTTGTGATTACTAAAGATAAACTATATTAAAACTAATAAGTTAATTAGGACCCTCAAAAAAATTGAAAATTTAAAAAATTAAAAGATTAGTAAAAAATTTTAAATTAAAAAAATACAAAAACCCACGAGTCAATGTTGAAGAAAGGGAAAATAAAAAAAGGGAAGCGTGTTTAAATTTCTAACGCTCTGTTTACCTGACATTAAAACCCACCACTTTTCCGGAATTTTAACTTAATATAACTTACTTCCCTTTCTTTTAATTTTTTAAATTTTAAATATCTCTTTAAGTGATGAAAATTTTTCCCAAACACTTATAACTTTTTATAGATAATTTTTAAAATTAATACTGTACCCTATTATTTTTGTTTTATTATCAATTACAATTTTTCATTACAATCCACTTTCACTCGGTTTTTGCCCCCCCGGGGAAACATTAAAAAAAAAAATAAAAGACTATTTAAATTAAAGGGTTAAATTTAATTTTAAAAAAACTAGAAAACATATCCAAAAATAAGTAACTTTGCCTCCTAAACCCTCCTTTACCAAACCCCAAAAATTTTTTACAAAGTTTCCCACCCAAATTTTGGCGGAGAAAGGGTCATCTAACAAGATTACGTCACAAACCTTGCCCGTAGTTTTTACACCAATGTGATACCCAGCCACTACCGCTGCTGAGGGCACTAATATAAAAACTGGGGGACCCAGCTTATGGAACTCTTTTACAAAGGGCTACTTTGTATTTGTGGAAAGCGGGGAATTAGTTCATTTAATTTTTAATTTTTTTTAAATTTTTTTTTAAAAAAGTTCACATTTTTGTAAGTTAGGAAATTTGGGTTTGTTTAGTCCACTGATCCTTTAAAGATTTTTAATATTATGATTTCAATTTTAAAAAAATTAGAGCAAATCACATATCAGAATGGCATATAAAATCAGAATTCTATAAATTTTAAACTTTTAGGGAAAAGTTCAAATGATTTGGGCGGTTTTCCGAAGATATCGCTCCCCAAGCAAAAGAGCATGAAAACAAACTTAGTGGGCTTTCGGGGGCAAATTAATTTCAGTCAAAATTTTTTTTAAATTTGTTAAAGTCTCCATTAGTCCCCCCTTTTGAATTTTAAAAAAACTGGGTTCTCCAGACCAGATCGTAAATTCTCAAGACTGAAGGCTAAATAATTTTTAAAAGGGCACTGGAAAAATTTCCCGACTTCCCTTGGGGGGCTACTTGAGGGCTTTTTGAAAAATACCTTTAGGTAAAATTTAAGGGAGGGGGCGGGGGCGACTACCAATGACAACATTGAGGAGACATATTGCATATATACGCTTATTTTTAATCAGATTGATCTAGTAACACGAGTTGTAGCGCAAGGAAAATAAACGCATTATCAATTTTTCTTATTACTTTTGTATTTATTTGTCTGAAATGAGATGCTCAGTAATTTGAAATTGGCGTTGGGTTTCTTTTGTTTTTGACGATCATTTATGGAAATATTCACAAAAGAGTGCTTGCCGAGTGCTTAAAGGGGGGGGGGGGGGGGGGGGGGGGGGGGGGGGGGGGGGGGGGGGGGGGGGGGAGGGAGTCTTCCTCCTGGGACCTTGGTCCTCCTCCTGGTTCCTCCTCCGGACCTCCTGGGTCCTCCTACTCCTCTTCATCATCCTCCTCTTCCTCCTCAATCATCAGTCCTCCTCCTCAGTCCTCCTCCTCATCCTTCTCGTCATCTTTCCTCCCTCCTCATCAGGTCCTCCCCAAGTCCCCCTCCTCCTCAGTCCCTCCCCCAGTCCCCCATCCTCCTCCTATTCAGTCCTCATCCTCCTCCTCCTCAGTTTCTCCTCAGTCCTCCTCCTTGTAAGTCCTCCTCCTGAGTCCTCCTCCTCTTCCTGAGTCCTCCTCCTCCTAGGTCCTCCTCCTTCTCCTCCTCCTCCTCAGTCCTTCTCCTCTCTCCTCCTCCTCCCTCTCAGTCATCCTCCTCAGTCATCCTCCTCAGCCATCCTCCTCAGCCGTGCTCCTCAGCCATCCTCCTCAGCCATCCTCCTCAGCCATCCTCCTCAGCCATCCTCATCAGGTCCTCCTCATCAGTACTCCTCCTCCTAGGTCCTCCTCCTTCTCCTCCTCAGTCCTTCTCCTCCTCCTCCTCAGTCCTCCTCCTCCCTCTCAGTCATCCTCCTCATCCATCCTCCTCAGTCCTCCTCCTCCTCCTCAGTCCTCATCCTCATCCTCCTCTTCAGTCCTCCTCCTCCTGGGTCCTCTTCATCCTCCTCCTCTTCCTCAGTCCTCCCCAGTCTTCCTCCTGGGACCTTGGTCCTCCTCCTGGTTCCTCCTCCGGACCTCCTGGGTCCTCCTACTCCTCTTCATCATCCTCCTCTTCCTCCTCAATCATCAGTCCTCCTCCTCAGTCCTCCTCCTCATCCTTCTCGTCAGTCTTCCTCCTCCTCATCAGTCCTCCCCAAGTCCCCCTCCTCCTCAGTCCTCCCCCAGTCCCCATCCTCCTCCTATTCAGTCCTCATCCTCCTCCTCCTCAGTTCTCCTCAGTCCTCCTCCTTGTAAGTCCTCCTCCTGAGTCCTCCTCCTCTTCCTGAGTCCTCCTCCTCCTAGGTCCTCCTCCTTCTCCTCCTTCTCCTCAGTCCTTCTCCTCCTCCTCCTCCTCCCTCTCAGTCATCCTCCTCAGTCATCCTCCTCAGCCATCCTCCTCAGCCGTGCTCCTCAGCCATCCTCCTCAGCCATCCTCCTCAGCCATCCTCCTCAGCCATCCTCCTCAGCCATCCTCATCAGTCCTCCTCATCAGTACTCCTCCTCCTAGGTCCTCCTCCTTCTCCTCCTCAGTCCTTCTCCTCCTCCTCCTCAGTCCTCCTCCTCCCTCTCAGTCATCCTCCTCAGCCATCCTCCTCAGTCCTCCTCCTCCTCCTCAGTCCTCATCCTCATCCTCCTCTTCAGTCCTCCTCCTCCTGGGTCCTCTTCATCCTCCTCCTCTTCCTCAGTCCTCCCCAGTCCCCCTCCTCCTCCTCCTATTCAGTCCTCCTCCTCCTCCTCCTCAGTTCTCCTCAGTCCTCCTCCTTCTCATTCCTCCTAAGTCCTCCTCCTGAGTCCTCCTCCTCTTCCTCCTGAGTCCTCCTCCTGGTTCATCCTCCTCTTAGTTCCTCCACCTTCTCCTTCTCCTCCTCAGTCTTTCCCCTTCTCCTCCTCCTCCTCAGTCATCCTCTTCAGTACTCCTGAGTCCTCCTCCCTCTCAGTCCTCCTCAGTCCTCTTCCTGAGATCTCCTCCTCCTCCTGAGTCCTCCTTCTGGGTCCTCCTTCTCCTAGGTCCTCCTCTTTCTCCTCCTCAGTCCCACTCCTCCTCCTCAGTCCTCTTCCTCCTCCTCCCTCTCAGTCATCTTCCTCAGCCATCCTCCTCAGCCATCCTCCTCAGTCCTCATCAGTCCTCATCCCTCCTCCTCCTGGGTCTTCCTCCTCTTCATCCTCCTCAGTCCTCAGTCCTCCTCCTCATCCTTCTCGTCAGTCCTCCTCCTCCTCAGTCCTCCCCAGTCCCCCTCCTCCTATTCAGTCCTCCTCCTCCTCCTCATCAGTTCTCCTGAGTCCTCCTCCTTCTCATTCCTCCTAAGTCCTCCTCCTAAGTCCTCCTCCTGGTTCATCCTCCTCTTAGTTCCTCCACCTTCTCCTTCTCCTCCTCAGTCCTTCTCAGTCCTCCTCAGTCCTCTTCCTCAGATCTCCTCCTCCTCCTGAGTCCTCCTTCTGGGTCCACCTCCTCCTAGGTCCTCCTCTTTCTCCTCCTCAGTGTTACTCCTCCTCAGTCCTCTTCCTCCTCCTCCCTCTCAGTCATCCTCCTCAGTCATCCTCCTCAGCCATCCTCCTCAGCCATCCTCCTCAGTCCTCATCCCTCCTCCTCCTGGGTCTTCCTCCTCTTCATCCTCCTCAGTCCTCAGTCCTCCTCCTCATCCTTCTCGTCAGTCTTCTTCATCCTCAGTCCTCCCCCAGTCCCCCCTCCTCCTCCTATTCAGTCCTCCTCCACCTCAGTTCTCCTCAGTCCTCTTCCTTTTCAGTCCTCCTGAGTCCTCTTCCTCTTCCTCCTGAGTCCTCCTCCTGGGTCCTCATCCTCCTAGGTCCTCCTCCTTCTCCTTCTCCTCAGTCCTTCTTCTCCTCCTCCTCCCTCTCAGTCATCCTCCTCAGTCATCCTCCTCAGCCATCCTCCTCAGTACTCCTCAGTCCTCCTCCTTCTCTGTCCTCCTCAGTCCTCTTCCTGAGTCCTCCTCCTGAGTCCTCCTCCTCCTCCTCCTGGGTCCTCCTCTTCCTGGGTCCTTATCCTCCTAGATCCTCCTCCTCAGTCATCCTCCTCAGCCATCCTCCTCAGCCATCCTCCACAACCATCCTCAGTCCTCCTCCTTCTCAGTCCTCCTGAGTCCTCTTCCTGAGTCCTCATCCTCCTCCTTCTCCTCCTGAGTCCTTCTCCTGGGTCATCCTCCTCCTAAATCCTCCTCTTTCTCCAATCATACATCTACGTCTCCAGTGTCTCCAATGTCTCCAAAAGCTTTGTCTCCAATGTCTCAAATGTCCCCAATGTCCCCCCCCCCCCCCCTTAAAATAAAGATCACCAAGTCTGTTCACAGAACGGCTGTTATAAATACTCATTCACCCATCATCTAACATCTTTAAGTGTATTAGGAGGGTAAGTCGAAGGGTTAATTCATGATTTTTCATTCGATTATAAGATTCAGATAGTTCAGCGAGTCGGCTACTTCTACCTTCAAACTTCAATTTACCTCAATCTGAACTGACTTGTACAGTGGTAGAACACATTACAACCGGGCTTATCATTTTACTTTTAAGTCAGGTTTATCCTACTCTTATCTTGGACAAAACATCTCGATCGTATCGTTATTAAACTAACTTGGAAACCATAAATAACTGTCAAAAATTCTGGGGACTTATGGGGACAAATGGTGAATTACGTCAACGAGTTGACCTCCAGTCCCCATGATTTTTAGTCCCCAAAAGTCTCCATTGGTAGTCATTGGCCCCCCCCCCGGATGGTTATTAAAAGTCAGTGTTACCTGTTTGCTTTCAAGAAGTACTGTTAATAAATAAACGGAGCAGTCGAGTATAGAAGGTTAATGTAGAGGCAAATAATTGAAAATAAGATAATAACTCAACCAGAAGCACACGACAGTGCAGTCACTGTTATACAGGGCCCCTTATACACTGTATATTATTCTAAAACGATATTTATCAGGTATTTGGGGTGTCAGTGAACAGGAAGCAGCGTACAAGTTACCTTTGAAAGGGAAACGAAAACGTAGCGGATCTCTTTCTGGTAGTGTACAACATATACATTATACATTATACATTATACATTAAATTGAAGTACTCTTCTGTAACTAATCACAGGATTTCAATTTGAAACAAAAATTAATAAGGTAATAGCAACACCTCCAGTGTGTTCAAACACATGATGTCACGTGGTGTTGTTATGACGTCACGTGGTGTTGTGATGACGTCACGTGGTGTTATAATGACGTCACGTGGTGTTATGATGACGTCACGTGGTGTTGTGATGACGTCACGTGGTGTTGTGATGACGTCACGAGGTGTTGTGATGACGTCACATGATGGTAATAGCAATACATTTAGGTATACTAACCAGCGTGTTCAAACACAACAAGACGACGACTAAACACTCTGTTGTTTTGAGAACCAGACCAACTTTAACTAGAAAGTCCGTCTCTAACCAAGATCTCAGTGTTGAGAATAAGATGAGAAATATTCCCATACACGGAGGTGGAGTATTGCTTCTTATTTGGATGTGCTGAATTGCATAATGCTGCTTAGCTATTTAACTTTCATCCTCGAATCCCTGTTAATTTACTTCTCCAGTTCTCTATTGTATTCCTTTAAATATGGCCTGACTCAAATATTTATAACAAATTACCTCTGTATAAAATTAAACTTCGTTTAAGTTTCTCCACAGATCTGTAACTTTACTCCCTCACAGATCTGTCGTTCTCTACTCCCTGTATCAGAACACCTGGGCCTGCTCCACGTGGACCTGTTATCGGAACTCCTCTTCTCACGGCACAACGCAGGTATACAGCTAGTTATAATTTATACAGTTCCCTCCATATTATCATACGGAGTTTTAACTCGCTCGACTTGCTAAACTTTTATAGTCTCAAATCATTCGAATAGTTTTATTTTAATTCACTTGTCATGATCCTAACATTCACCATGTAGAGTCCATTGTTATGTACTGTACAGGTAATCTAAATGAGGAGATCTAACAATTATAGGAATATCGAGAATATCTGTCGGGGGGGGGGGGGGGGGGGGGGGGGGGGGGGGGAGGGGGTGGGGGGTTCGCATATTAATAGTAGTAGGACAATAATACAACTTTGGAATAAAGTGAATTTTAATTCTTCGTAGAAGCTTTGAGGGGATTATTTAAAACATAAGAAAGAAGAGTAATAAAATTACAATCATTTGAGAAATGAAGGAAGGATTACGATGTTTAATAAAGGATAATTAAGGATTAACCTTCAGCAGTTTAACAACTCTTATAGTTGTGCAGATGTAGCAAGTAGGATTGTAGCAATGCTAGTAACATTATGTCATAATTATGTTGACCGTAGGTACTGTTTAAGAAGGAACATGACCGCGGACGGCCGGTAAGTAGCATGGACTCTTAGGAAGCTGAATAAAATAATTATTATCAAATCTGATTTAATTTATTGTTACTTATAACTTTAGAAATTAGTTAATTTATGTAAAATTTAAATGAATTCCAACACTAACCTGCACTTGTAGACATGAGCCATTGATTAAAAATATAATTTGAAAAAAGAATAATTTGAAATTGTTAATGCATGGTATGACGCGAATGACGTTACTGGCTGTACTTTTGTCACCAAATGCTATGATCTGAAATCTACTAAATCATGAGATTTATAGTTAAAATAAGATAGTTCTGATGATCGATACATTTGATATAATAATAATATATAATAATATTATCGTGAAACTTGAAGTTCATACTTTAGTTTCTATATCGCTCCTATCAGTAAGTTATTTTAACCTACAGTTCCACAACTGAATATTATTAACTTTCAGCCAATATAAGTGACCATCTTGTTAATGATCAGATATCGCTTGTAACATCCACTTGAGTTACTTACTTTAAAGTAGCTCCGAGAAAAACAACCTGTCTTGTCAAATGACGTCATGTGATTTAGTGATGACGTCACATGTTGTTTTGATGACGTCACAAGTAACTCCGGGCAATATAACATGTCTTGTCAAATGACGTCACGTGGTTTAGTGATGACGTCACATGTTGTTTTGATGACGTCACAAGTAACTCCAAGCAATATAACCGGTCTTGTTACCTGTCTTGCTACAGTTACACGTTTTATAAATACGGAATGCAGATATTATAATGATATTTATGTTATTACACATATTTCAGTTATTTCCAGTATTTGTTATAATTATTTTTCCACAGTTTTATAATATTATTAACATTGCGACTCTTTATATGTTTAAAGTTGTCATGTTGTATGCCCGAGTAGATTATTTAATACCCTAGTACAGATAATTTTTACCATAGGGATATGCGCTGTATTATTATATAAGTCTGGACAAAAAGTCTTGAAAATAGACTACAGAACAGCGTTGCTGACACGTCACGTGATGTTTTGATGACGTCACGTGGTATTCGAATGACGTCACGTAGTTTTGTGACGACGTCACGTGATATTTCACAAGAAATGTTCCAGGAAAGCGTTATTGAGACAGACTCCTGTGGATCCTAGGAAGAAACCAGCCAAACCGAATAACACAACAGTAAATGTGACGGACTTTCCCTCACCAGTAGATCTAGGTGAGTGTGGTGTTGTGACATCACGTGGTTTTTTATGACGTCACGTGATGTTTTGATTACGTCACGTGTTGTTTTGATGTTACGTCACGTGATGTTTTGAAGTTACGTCACGTGTTGTTTTTATGACGTCACAACGTTCTACAATGAATGGCACAATGTTATCTATTATCTATACTAACGGTATCGGCTATGTCCGTCTACGAACTATTAGTTGTGCTTGAAAATATAAATTTATGTTTTTAAATGTTCCGCGCCCTCCATAAAAGATAACTTTTCGCGCCCTCCATAAAGTTAATGCACATATATACACACAATAACAGCCAGCGACTTCACGTTGCATTATAAGGAGTAAGCTTTATTGTATTTAACCACTACATTATCACAGATCCCCCAAACAAGAGATCTAAGTTTGACATGTCACCACAAGCTGATCCCGTTAAGAGGAAGAACTTTAAACAGAGGCTCAGCGAGGGATTGTGAGTGTGGCATCTTATTGTAAAGTTATAATACCTTGTTATTTTACCTTCTTATAATGATTTGGATGATTGATCTGGTTAAGATTTTTTAATTTCTGTGACGTCACGTTGTGTTGTGATGACGTCACGTGATTTTATGGTGGTGTTTCGATAATGTTAGGTGACAAGGGACTGATGGAACATCCCATGCAGATGTCGTCGTCGAATACAATGTAAAATGAACACACTTTCAGGACATCACGCTATCGTAAGTCGCGACTAAAGCGCAAGAGATCACGTGTTCACCGCAGTTCTGAGGGCAGTACAGTCACCACCACCACCTCGACCACTACAGATGTTACTGATGTTACAGACGAACAGACAGGTTGTGACACTCCACTTACTGATAAAAAGAAGAAAGAGAAGGCACCTGTCTTCTGCTTCAAGGTATGTTTCATATTTTCATAGATTCTTCTTGTTTTTATGCAGCACCGGATTTTCCTAACTAAATCACGGAATTTTCCTAATCACGTATTGGAAATTAACTTTTTGGGGCTCATCGATTTTTCTGATCTTCTTATGCAATATGCATGGGTAATATAATGGTGGTATGAGTGTTAACGTATGTAACGTATTTAAAAATATATAATATAATAACTAAAATTCTTATCATGTCCAGGCAAAGCCTGGTAGTTTTAACGACCAACAAAAGAGGTTAACATACACAGCGGGGTTGTCAATTAACAACATTAACAACTCTGAAGTGGTTGTTAACAACTGTAACGTTGAGCCCAATCTGGAGTCTCCTGTACAACCTGGTTAGTTCCACAACCACGTGACTACCTTATAAGGAGTGTTGTGTCTTTCAATTTGTTCAGATATTCTGTGAACTATTCCAATCTTTTAAAATTTGTTCAGATGTAGTTGAAGGCTGATCATGCTTGACAATTTGGATTCCTCTTTGGGAAGTTTCCCATGGATAGTTATGATATTTATCATTGGTATTTGTTGTTATCGACGTATTTTTCAGAACTAGGAGAATATTCTCCGTCAACTTATGTGAAGCAGCTAGAACATGGGGCATCAACACCTGGAATAACTGACACTACAATCAGTAAGAAGAAGCTGTTCCCCTCTCCTCGGGTGAGTTACTCATGATGTACTTGAATTTTGCTATTCTGTTATTTGCGCGCCATTTTGTGGACTCAGCAGGAAACGAAACATGCTGTCACGGTTTATAAGCTTGTTAACGTAGGGCGCGTTGAGTGGTTTGTGTTGAAAGTTTTCTTGTTTTCGCGCCGTGCGGTAAATTCGAAATTGCATGAATTTAATTTATGTACGTAATCGTAAATCATATTCAAGTTTGGATACAAATTATAATGGGCTGCTAACGTGAACTAAAGACTAAGTTTCAAGCGACAAACTATGGTCTAAGACGCCAATGTTAGACAGACTTTTTGATGGGAGAAATGAGGAGTATATCATAGTAGGATTTAACGGAAATGTGGGACCAATATTTAAATCACCCTGCAACCTCAGTTGGACGTATCTATCGAGTATCATCCCGCGAAGAAGAGTCACATGATCCCAATATCACCTAACGTAAACCTGCACAGACGAAGGGACTCTTATCTTCAGAGTTGCCAGGTCACAGAGGAGGTAAAGGTAGATGCCGCCCCGCCCCGCAGGAGGAGCCCCAGACTCAGACGATCTGCTCCAATCAGTTTAGCTAATGTTCAGGTGTGTTGCTTTCTTTAATTGAGAAGTTTATATGAACCTCAGTCCACAGACTTAGTGTTTTCTGTTGATTGTTTTGCCAAGTGATTACGTAATATGTGAACGACCCCTAAGTACAACTGGACCTGATAAACACCCCCACTAATAAACCCAACCTCCGCCAGGTCACAAACACACCCGTCTCTCGACGTTCACCTCGTCTGGCTGGCCTACCCCTCAGTCCCCCCAAAGTCCGGTCCGTCTCCGGGGACTCCTTCACAGCTGCTCGTCACAGCGTGTCTCTCAATGCTATTAATATTACTCCGCAAACTTTCAGTAGATCTAGCATGAACAAACTCCAGCTTTCTCTCCATCAGAGTTTCATTAAACTGTATTGCTAAGTCCCCTTACGGGAATGGTAGCAAGGCATCACCCGGGTGCGAGAAACTGAGGTCCAGTTTATCGTCAACCAAATCTGGAACCTCTGATGGAACTATTTTCTCAGTCTGATTTATCGAATACCCGGAATGAGACCTCAGATTTGGCTAACAATATGACTGATTTGTTTACCTCACGCGAAATAACGAGACTTGACATGAGCTTGAACGTTCGAGAGTTTGATAAGAATTTCTGTCAACAACTTGCACAATCAACTGAAAAATTGGCCGCTCTCCAGCAAAAATTGAACTTTGACTCGCTTGATGCAGACATTCCAGAGTCTGGCTCAGATAACATTGGTGAAGGGCAGGTCACTGGGGAGGTGGAATTTGAAGACTCAGTAATCATATCAAAACCAAACGCCAGCTATAAAACTCCCGATGAAACACTGAACATTACCGGTATTAATGAGTCTCACATGCCCTATATTACTCAAAACATGTCTAATTTCTTTGGAAACAACACCACATTTCAACTGGATCCTGATTCCAGTAGGGTAGATTTTCCCAAGTTCGGTGCTCTCCCTCAGTTGCCGCCAATTATTGCCCTAGAAGAAAACCCCCTTGCGGAGAAATCCCTGTCATCCGAATGCTCTGACGCTAGATCAATGTTATCCGAACTTGAAATATCGGAATGTAGATCTCGTGATGTTACCCTGAGATTGAGCTCTGATGTGAGTGTCACGACTAGAAATCCGAGCAAAGCTCCACTCAACTTATCAATCGAGCCGAACTGTTCCAAGAATCTCACGGAATCTCCCTCGGTTCAGGCGATCTTTGAAGACTCTATTAAGTCACCACCAAAAATTAGTAGAGTGATCATGCCTGAAATGCCGGCTTTTCAACTGGAATCCTTAGCGCTTAGTACTTCAGATGTTTCTCCACCCCAAGACCTGGTTCAACTCTCTCGCTGGATAGGTAACTTTTGTAATGAATTCAATATTCCTGGTATAATGAAAAAGTCGTTTATTTATCGGATCAAATTTTCCAAAGGATGTCAAACATCAGTTTTGCTGTGAGACTAAACAAATTGGTTCATTTTTGATAACACCCGACTTTCAGGAAACAGTACAAGAAATTTCCTGCAGAAATCGACACTGAACACGGTCAAACGTTTACCCAATTTCTTTTGACGAACCAAACACTTCGGCAAATAGTTCAGGTTCTTGAACGAGTTTTCTGGGTCTTCAGATCTAACTCCCATGCAATCGATAAAGTCAAGTGTCATTCTGAGAGATCGGCAAGGTTCCAGCTTCGCACCCACAACTCCTCTTAACCTCCCGGAGCAGCAGAAAACGGACTCAAACGGGCACTTGTGGTCCGGAAGCAAGCCACAAATCTGACCCTTGAAAGTAATCTGAGTGTTTCGGGGAAACAACGGGACGAAACCTGCTGCCTCAATAAATAACAGAACTATCAATGCTGATGAACAAATTTCATCTGTACCAAGTTATTGTCCGATTACAGTAAGTTCGGAAACAGATCCCGGACAGTTTAGTAGAGACTGGATTAAGCAAGTGCTTCAAGACGACCAAATATCAAGCACAGTTCAAGGTACGAACATTAAATTAAACCTTCAGAACTTGTTTTTATCAAAATATTCAGAGATTAGAATAAGTAAATTCAGGGCTTTTTATCACATATCAGAATTGATCCCATCCATTCTTATCACTTGTGAGTTACCAATGTGTTTCTCAGGTAGTCCTGTTAAAGAGAACATACCACCAGTCTCCACCTCCGTGAAAGAGAACATAGCACCAGTCTCCACCTCCGTGACACCCAACCAACCTTGCTCAAACACCATCACCCCTAACGTCACCCCCAATGTAACCCCTGCCAAGCCTGCTCGTACACCAAAACACAGTGGTGAAGTGGACATGAACAAGATCAACATCACACCTCGAACTAAAATACCGAGGGGTTTTACTAAAAACCTGGCGAGTCAGTGGGAGAATATGAACAGGTATTTTGGGGGTTGATAACATGGTTGCTACTTATTCATGGATTGTTGATAGCCTGCTTTGTTGGCGAACATGCAGTGTTTGAACATGTAATATTATATAGTTTTTTCGCATTAAGAATGTGCCCTTTTTGTAAAGAATCTTCTATCGCAGTGATTAAATGCACCAGGCCGGGGACTCGGTCAACAACTACAAGGAAAACTAGGATACCCTTTACGCAACGCTAGCAGGTAGAGACTAATTGATTAATTAATAATTAGCAATTATCATAGATTATTTATCATCATGCTTCATTGAATGAATTAACGCTTTTTTGGGTAGTAAACGTTGTCTGTCTGATAATTGCTTTATGAATTTGATTGGGGACTGGCCTCTTAATTAAATGTACTTTATCCTTTATCCTTCCCCCCGAATAATAAGATTTAATTTCAGGGCTGGTTCAAACAGCAGAACAAATAAAACAGATGCCGTCCCCCCCTCAGTCCACCGTGTCCCGCAAACTGAAAAACTGGTAATCAGATCACTGAGTCTGTGCGGCGCGCGGACCTGCACGTGCAGCTTCAGTCAAATCAGTTGTGAACCTACTCGAGTTTTAACCAGGACCAAGTCGGACAACGCCGGTAAAAGATCAGGTAGTAGCCGGCCTGCTTGGAGGTTGTAGATACATGAACTGGTGACGATTTCTGCTCTTCTCGGTCATAACACCGTGAAGAAGACCTACCTAGTAGTAAACAATGACTAAACTAAATTTTGCAGTGATTTTTTTTGTTAAACAGCCCACTTTAAAGCGGAATGTTTCTTTTTAATTTAAAATTGTTAAGGTAAAATTAAATTTATTGCGGGGTTAAATTTCGTTTTGTTCCTTTTATTTCGAAATATCGGGTTTTTTTTTTTCAGACGGCCCTTGAAGCCTTTTTCAACCCAAAATTTAAGAAGTTCTTCGCTTATATCGTAACTATAAAAAATTTGATACATCCAAATGGCTAAAAATTGTTTTTCGGCGTCCCTGATCTTCTTTGCATATTATTGGCGTTCAAAAGTTATTCCGTTCCTTTTCCCGAGAAAAATTCACTTATTCTTCAAGAATAATTAGAAAACTGATAGCCCTTTATTCCATTAATTTCGATTTTTTTTATTGTTTAAAATTTCAATTAAATTGTTTCATTGCTCTTTGGAGAAAATGCTTGCTTTTTTCGCCTTTTAACTGGTGTTTTTTTTTCCCTGATTGTAAAAAATCGCAAATCTGTTTTCTCCTTCGCCCATTTTAATCGTGGGATGATATTTGGGATGATGTTTGGGCAACGTCTGCCAACTAAGGGCCATCTACTTAGGACGTCCGCCAAAATCGCAGATATTCAGACCACTCCCCCCCTGCAGTGGCGTACGTTGCTTGTTTGTGCCCCCCCCCCCCCTCCCGCCGAGAAAGCGCCTCCTCCATCCTCCCCTTTTGGTGCCCTCCCTAAAATTGAACAAATTAGGTGATTTTAGAGGATACGCCTGTAAAATCTCTAAAGAGTGAGTATCTACAATCTAGAGCAAAACGCGCAGTTTTGCTAGTAAAGTTAAGTTTTCGAACTTGTCCCACATTCAAACGGACGATTTGCCCCCCCCCCCCCCCCCCCGCACAGCGGGGTCAGCGGAGCCCTTCTATTCGTTACGTCACTGTCCCCCTGTCCGAATTTTCAAAACCACCGGACCAGCCACGTGCGCGCCCAAGTTCTAAACGCGCGCACAAAAGATCATAAAAAGATGGATTGTCTTTCGCGCTCCGCGATTTGAACATGTGCCAAGATTTGAACATGTGCCAATGGCAAAACAAATACTGATCAGACTAATTAATATAATTATTGGGGTTGTGTCTACAGTAGTATTCGTCAAAATACTCATAACTCACCAGAGAAGTTTTATGTCACATTCGGTAACTAATTCACGACACAAAACACACGATTTGCTGTCAACCATTGTCTCCTGATCACACACTATATTATATAATATAATTAATTAATTATGTCCGATAATTAAATCCCCGGAAAGTGGTGAGCTCTGAACGCTGATATTCCCCGCAAGAGTCGCAAGAGTATAACTGCGAGTCGTCCTGATTAAGCAGTGTAGGAAGTTTCAAAACAATAACAGTTGCACACGATACATAACACACTTTATTGTATGTTGTGTATATCACATTACACATTATTGCATTCTAAGCCCAGGTTGATAATTATGGGCAAATACTCCTTGGCTTAGTTTCGTGTCACCGCTATCCCCTCCGCTTGAACGTCGGGAAATATCGTGTGTAGCACTCAGCAGCCAAGGTATCATTTTATACATCACACATTAAATGTGATTTAACACGTCATTTTCCACCAGAAGCAGTTATTTTTAGATAAAACACCGAACAGTTTCAATTATGCAGACTTTCAGTGTGACCTTGGTAAAAATAGCTAACTCTGACAGTCAAACAAAATGTTACATTGTCTCAAAAGCGGGTTCTCGAATTTCATTCTTACAAAAACCAATTTACCAGCGGTGAGATTAAGTTTGACAGTGGTCCTGTCCAATAACTATCTAGCATTTGCATCACGTGTCTTGGTTTCCTCCAATGAGAGAGAATTTGAGCGCTAGAAAACTATCGTGCCTTTCGGTTAACAAGAAAAACTCGTGAAATTTCCTTTAAAAAGAGTTAAAAAACCCAAACACACGGTGTGAATATAACTGATAAGGTATAGAATAATATACTTAGTTGAGCATAGAACTTATTCAAGATAATGCACACAAAATAATCAACACACTAGATGAAGTCACGCTCAAGGAGCCATCGGCGATTTATTACAGTTTTTATTAGTACGATCTAATATTATATTAGATTGATTTATTGAAAGGGGAGTGTCAAATGAAGTCAAATGTGATAAAGCACAATCAATGTAATCCTACCTACCCATGTCTCTATGTCACCTATGTATGTCGATGGTACATTGATTTTAATAGTTGTAAAACAAATTATAAGAATTAAATAAATAATCAAAGAAAGTCCTGTACAGCTAATTGGTGCTAATGTTTATTATCAAGTTTGAATATGCCTATTACTCTATTGTGAACTTCTCACATCACATTTACATTGAGTTTAATTACACTGTGTGAATAATTCTGCAATAATTATAAACATAGCATTGATTTAATTGGATGATAGAGTGGTCTCAGGAATCGCATTTAAACAACTTAATTGTAGATATCAGCAGCAAAACAGTTACTTCTATCTAACCTGCAAACAGTGCGAAGGCCGATGATTTTGTGAATGAGTAATTAACTTGGGGACCAATCATTTACATTATCAATAGTTGAGAACTCGTAAAGTGTTCCCTTAACTACTCAACCTTAAATTTATCAAACATGCTAACTTCAAACGAAGTTCTTCTTCCTTCATTTCTTGGATTTAACTTTTGTTTAACTGAATAACTGAAATAGTACATGTCTTAATTGAAAGCTGAACGATAACAGGCGGTTCTAATGACCAATTAAAACATATAAAATAAGAGTGAATAATATTCCTCTGTTCAGGCGCACCCACTAAATTGCTTTTAGGAAAATTATTGTGAAAAGGCCCGAGGGTATGAAAGTAATCTAATTCGGTATTTCAACAAAGCGTCCTTGGATTTAGGATTACAGTCACAATATTCGCCTATTATGAATCCAGAAAAAACAAGCCTTTTCAAAATTGTAGCCATCTTTAATTTCGGACCCAGTATTGTGTTAAGGTTTCTCTCCTTTGTGTTTGATCTGTTCGTGAATGAAAAGAGGGTATGCTCGCCTCGCTTTATAATCACAAAATCTGCAAGAATAAGGTTTCTCTCCAGTGTGTGTCCGTTTGTGAACAGTAAGGTGACTCGATTGATTTGATTTGTAATCACACAAACTGCAGGAATAAGGTTTCTCTCCGGTGTGTTTACGTTTGTGAACTGTAAGAGCACTCAAATGAGTCGATTTAAAATCACACAATCTGCAAGAATAAGGTTGCTCTCCAGTGTGTGTCCGTTTGTGAACAGTAAGGTGACTCGATTGATTTGATTTGTAATCACACAAACTGCAGGAATAAGGTTTCTCTCCGGTGTGTGTCCGTTTGTGAACCCTAAGAGCACTCGAATCACTCGTTTTATAATCACACAAACTGCAAGAATAAGGTTTCTCTCCGGTGTGTGTCCGTTTGTGAACCCTAAGAGCACTCGAATCACTCGTTTTATAATCACACAAACTGCAAGAATAAGGTTTCTCTCCGGTGTGTGTCCGTTTGTGGACAGTAAGAGAACTCGATTGATTATATTTATGATCGCACAAACTGCAAGAATAAAGTTTTTCTCCGGAGTGCGTCTGTTTCTGTGTTTTCAACTTTCCAGAAGTCCTGTAGTCATATGATGCACATTTGTTAGCAAGCTCAGCGTGTTGTCCAGTCCCAGAAGGAATGGTTTCCCCAATAGATAGAGTTTCATCTACTTGGTTGAAATGTTCTGAACCAGCTTCAAACTGATTAGCCGGCACATCCTCTATCTTTACAACTTCACCTACTTGGTTGAAATGTTCTGAACCAGCTTCAAACTGATTAGCCGGCACATCCTCTATCTTTACAACTTCACCTACTTGGTTGAAGTGTTCTGAACCAGCTCCAAACTGATTAGCCGGCACATCCTCTATCTTTACAACTTCACCTACTTGGTTGAAGTGTTCTGAACCAGCTCCAAACTGATTAGCCGGCACATCCTCCATCTTTACAACTTCACCTACTTGGTTGAAGTGTTCTGAACCAGCTTCAAACTGATTAGCCGGCACATCCTCCATCTTTACAACTTCACCTACTTGGTTGAAGTGTTCTGAACCAGCTTCAAACTGATTAGCCGGCACATCCTCTATCTTTACAACTTCACCTACTTGGTTGAAGTGTTCTGAACCAGCTTCAAACTGATTAGCCGGCACATCCTCTATCTTTACAACTTCACCTACTTGGTTGAAGTGTTCTGAACCAGCTTCAAACTGATTAGCCGGCACATCCTCCATCTTTACAACTTCACCTACTTGGTTGAAATGTTCTGAACCAGCTTCAAACTGATTAGCCGGCACATCCTCCATCTTTACAACTTCACCTACTTGGTTGAAGTGTTCTGAACCAGCTTCAAACTGATTAGCCGGCACATCCTCTATCTTTACAACTTCACCTACTTGGTTGAAATGTTCTGAACCAGCTTCAAACTGATTAGCCGGCACATCCTCCATCTTTACAACTTCACCTACTTGGTTGAAATGTTCTGAACCAGCTTCAAACTGATTAGCCGGCACATCCTCCATCTTTACAACTTCACCTACTTGGTTGAAGTGTTCTGAACCAGCTCCAAACTGATTAGCCGGCACACCCTCAGCTTTCAGATTGTTATTTTCGTTGTTTTCCTCACATTTACCAAAGCATACTGATGATGACCAGGTTGAAGTAGTGTTAACTTGTTGAGCGTCTATCATCTCTTCTTTGATATAAACCTCCTCAAACGTTTCTGTTTCTTGAACTGACATTCCTGATAGAAAGTTTCGTATATATTAATGTCAAATTTTTTAATAAGCATGATTAACAAGAAATGCGGCCGCTTTTCTTTTGTGGATGGCCGCTCAATTTCCCGATCCGTGATGGAGTATTTGATCATATTCCATACCACCTGGGAACCCCAGTCTTTACTGTTTATAAGCATGCAGATATGGCGGAGTGACAGGCCGAGCGCCGCCCAGTTGATATAATTCCATATTTAATTTGAAAATCGTGTATATTTCTATGTAACCATATGTTTATTGTTTATGCAACCTGACACGGATCTGTGCAAAATAGTAATACTAACTCAAAATAATAATACTATGCTATCAATTAGTCCCTAGCGGGATGCGTACATGGTGAAATTAACAATGTACTTGAACATTTCAGCACCGCGCGCCAACAATTGTTTAATTCAGATTTTCGCGCAAAATAACTTTGCGCAGGCAGACACGTGGGCGACACGTACGCAGGCACGCACGCTCGCACGGTCGCACGGTCGCAAAGCTACCATATCCCCAAAAAAACCTCGATTGCTAACCCTTGTCCTTGACTCTTTTGTGCCTTCGGCACTTTGAGTCATGGATCGGGAAAAAATAACGGGTATCGGGATGACACTTATCATCAAGAATACCAAATAACTAATAAGATATTATAAACTAGCCACAAATTTTATTTAGGGATTGGAGGTCGTTGACATATAATTATATTGTAACATGATAAATGTTTTGGTAATTTTAACCAGCTGGCTACTAAAAAATCTCCCTTTTGGTCGTCTACAAGTACAAATTAAGACAGTGTAGTGTATACTCCTGTAACAGGGTCAATGAAGTCTAGTTAACTAACTATACCACGTGATACTATCATAGAGAAAATATCTACAGTTATTAGATAGATTTGGAATATAGTGTTCCAGTAAATACAACATCACAACATGATGTACCATATTGTGTTTTTAAATAGCAGTGAGACTATTGAGTAAGATTTTAAAAATTGAAATTTTAAGTTATCAACATTTTAATTGTCAGAACTAAAACATCAAACCAACACAATAGAAAATAAAACATGATAGAAAATTAACACGATACGATAGAAACTGCACGATAGAAACTGCATGAAATTATATAGTCTTGAAGCAAATTCAAATCCAGAAATTTTTTAGATATCTTAACTTATAAATAATCAAACAAATCTAGAAATAGACATTATACGGTAATTCCTTTAAGATAAAGCAGTTTTATTTCAAATGTTTCAACATATTATTATGACTAAAATGTTTCTACTCACGTTTCTGCTCAATTTAACCTAATGATTAAAATATTTTTAACTAAAAAACTAATAGATATGGTAAATGAATTTAGATAACAGAGGGTAAATTAACCAAATTTGTTTTTACTCGTGACGGCGATCCCCGGTTTTGATTGGTCATTGCTGAAAACTGATTGGCTCACCCTCCCACCTGTGTTATTCAGATCAATATAATATTATTCAGTAATCACAGTCTATCCTGACCTTCACGCCCAGTTCTTTAAGTTCCCTTATAATTGAATGGCTCCCAAACATGGTGTTCCTCATAGGTTCAAGTGGTAAAGTTATCTCTTTAAGGTTTTTTAACGTCATTATTTTGCTCATATAATCGAAATATTGACATGGTGCAAATCTGCGGTATAAGGGACGATCGTCTGTTAATATAGTGAGACTCTCAACGTTCACCATGGATCTAAACAAGCTCATTACAACATTTTCATCGTGTTCCCTGATTCCACCGTTTTGGCAGATCTCATACATAGTTACACATTTCAATTTCTCCATGATCAGCCCAGCGGGGATTGGTATTGTCATGATGGATGTTGGGAAATGTAGCTCTTCAAGTGTACCATGATAAGCTTTGAAGATAAACGGGAAAATAGATGGTTTAAGTCTGAAGCAGCCAGAAAGGTCTAGAACCTTCATCTTACAGCCGTGTAAGTGCTCAACTATGGACAGCCCCGAAAATAATCCAGCTCTTGTTAATTTGAGTTTTTGTAACGTCATGCAGCTTGATTGAATAATGTGGCTCAGACCTGGTTCCTTTATCCACTTGTTTGTAATCGAAAGTTCGTTGAGGTTTGAGGGGAATAAAAACGGTTGAAGACCCACTTCCTCTAGATCTACTATAGGGAGGCCTAAGCATCTATCGGTGGAAAATTTATTAAGATTAGGACACAATTGCACGATGGCCCTGTAGCGAATTTTAATAGTGCTCACCGATGGAACGACTTTAATTACCTCGATTGTAGCGGAGAAGTTATATGGTTCTTTTATCTTCGATAACATCAGCTCAGATACTATTTCCTCTGTAAAATACAAGGCCTGAACAAAATTGAAAACACTATGTCCAATTTGAACTACATTCTCATCTCTAGGATATTTTCCATCTTTATGATATTCAGTAGCCGTGAACAAATTCAGTTTTGGTCTACGAAACATCATAGAGTTTATCAGTGTAAACCATCTCTTGCAGACTAATTGGACATGAACTGTCTGAAGAGTCTGCCTAGAAATAAACGAAAATATCAGTCTCAAGCAGTCATTATTAAGCCAATGTAGGGAGGTTGTTTCAATGTGGTCTGCTTTACTGTCAACACTGCTCACGATTGATCCAATGAAAGCTAAGGCATCATCCAGATCAATCTGATTATTGTTTGACACAATTATATCTTCCATCAATGTACCTAAATACTCATTGGAGATAGTAGCGAAGAGGGTGGTGCTTCTCAATCAATCAGTCTTCCTTCTTTAATGATATCTGATGTTGTGTTGTAATGTAATTAGTAGTTCCCAACTAATTGTGCTGCCAATAATGTTTTCTCCTTAAAAAATCTACCTGAGATGATTTGTTAGAGATAATTATATTCAGAGAACAACATTAAACTTGAAAGTATAAAGTTCATCTTTAACTAGAACTGGATCTTAGTTGATATCAAATTTTTTATTTGTGTTAATGGAATTATTGGTGCCAGTACATTAAAAAAAATTTGCATTCGAACAAAATGGGTTGAATAACGAATGAACAGAACAATAAACTTTAATTAAGAAGTATACAAAATGAAATCACACGATAAGTTACACAAAAAAGTTTTGACGTTCAGTAATTGACAATCATATAATAATATTATAAAGTTATTCTGGAATCAACTAAAAGTCTAACAAAAATAAATTAACAACCGTCTTGGAACAAACATAACTAAATTAAGTAAATATCAAAACTCTTCCATCTGCGTTATCTTCAAAACTACTGATCGAACCGTTTCTTGTTCTGTAGTGGCATTGCTACTGAATCTCTCTACTAGTACTGATCGAACCGTTTCTTGTTCTGCAGTGGCATTGCTACTGAATCTCTCTACTGATCAAACAGTTTCTTGTTTTGCAGTGGCATTGATACTGAATCTCTCTACTGATCAAACACTTCCCCGACAGAGTTCCATACCCTTATACTCTGACCAGTGCTCTTCACCTCGTAGTTCAACCTAAATATAATTTATTTAATTAAATCAAGTTTTATACAGCAGAATACAGTAAATATCAATGTTATCACCGAGATAATATCATGATGAATATTATTACATTTAAGTATAAATCTGAACTACAGTATGGTGAAAAATGTAAAAATGGTGGCTTACAGTGCAAGAGATAGAGGTTTTAAGAAAAGCTCCTGAAAGTGGATATATAATATTAATATAAACCTGAACTTGATACCAGGAAACACCGTCACAGATTCCCTATTTAGCCTCATCTTGCTCATTGTAGTGGAACTTGACTTGAAGGAGATGTCCGCGTACGAGTTGAGGTCTCTGAGCTGGGGATGTCCGTCCAGACGGGAATGGCGGGAGTCAAACGTGAGGTTACCCGTCAGTGTTAACTTTTCTGAGGGATAACACGTGATGCCCATGTAAGGAGATGTTGTTGACTCGATTTTTGAGTGATATTAAATATTACATAAAAATATGATATATTTATTTAAATAATACCTGTAACGGGGGGTTTAGCTCGTCTCCAAATAATCTGATTTTTCTTCTTGTTCATTACCACATCACTGTTTTGAGGTTCAAACTTCAGAGAGTTAATAGGACCGCGGTTAGGAAAGGGTAGAGCCACCTGACAAAATAGGAGGGAAATGTTAACTTATCATAGTACCGTCAAATACGTCCCAATTTAAGCTTTTGTCGGACATAATTAGCAACAAAGCGATTTCAACGGGAAATGGTCGGAAAAGGTCCCAGGAATCATTCTACTCCATAGAAATAATTTAACTGTGAACAGGATTTAAATAATGGAAATTGAAAGTAGATAATATCATTACATTATCATGATAATATCTTAAACAATAAAAATAGTGGTATATAGTGTATCGATTAATTACTTAATTAAGCTAGTATTTTATTTAAGCATCTAATTTGCTTCAAAACATTTAAACTAACTTAACTACTTTAAAACTGTCAATAGCAATACCTCGATAAAATCGAATGATATCTTTTGCTCAAGAAAGAACTGAAGATCTAGCGTGAAGGCGAGACCAGGATTACCGTTTGTTACTTTATAGGTCGCGAAAATTGGCGGTTTCACCTGCTCAAATGCGTACCTGAAATGAAACAAAAATTATATTGGTAAACTTTTAAAAAAAAATACAGTTATAAGTCCAGTTAGCGACAGCTTGAAGACTATCGAGATCTAAGTATGTTGCGTTAATATTTATGGTTAGTATTTTTATGGTATATATAATATACAATAAGTATTATATAATATTACATATATATATTTTTGGAGTCCTTGGAGTCCTACAGGATCACGCGAAAGAGCGGTCAAAAATTGGAAACTCACTTGAACACTTCAGTGACGTCGTAGCCGGGTGTTAAAAAGAGCTGCAGCCTGTTTTCTTTGAAAGTATCATGGAACTTGTCCAGCTGAGGGCCAGGGACTACATCCGTCAGGTCTAGGGTGGTCAGCAATGTCGCTGAGATGTCTGTTTTTACTGGTAGTGTCGATACTAGCTGAACGTGTGGATTGAATTGTCAATTAATTAATTAATTAATTATCATCAATTAATAAACAAGTTAACAAGCTTTGCAAGCAATACTGAGCAATTGATACCTGTTTCCATAACAAATCCATTTAACCTAGAACTCATTATTCAACAAATGCAGTATCGAGGTGTGCTCATAATTTCTCAACTAAAGTACACAAATAGTTCGTTAATTAGTTAAGTCTACAAAACATTTAAATAACGGTTCAGACTCACATAAAGGGAGCCAGTGTAATCGAAAGTGTCTTGTAACCGTTTCCTGTTGTAGATTATCCCTCTGACTGCTTCCTTTAGTGTTACAGTGATTGTAGGAGCTAGCTTTGCACTGCTCTGTAGGTGCTCTGAAGGGTGATGAACATTTAACAGTCCTGTTAGTTTCAGTTACATTGTATATCTTCGAATTAGAGTGTCTTCTAATACGAAAGAACGAGTGATAATCACATATTATTTAAAATCATGGTTTAAAGTCACAGCTGTAAGCCGCGATATAGTGGCATGTAAAGACTAAAGATATTTTCTTATATTACATAATATTATTATCAAGACATGGAAACATTGGAATGTCGCAAACTCTGGCTAATCAGTTTGGTGTTTTTATTTACTCTAAACACAACACATAATAATATGTAAGTATGTATACACTAATATACAGTATACATTTTTCCAGATCTGACAAATCCCTTTATGCTGATTGAATCCAAGGAAAAGTAACCCATCAGGCCCAGGGAATGTCCAACATTTCAGTACACCTTTTTAATTCACATCATTATAAAATTAGGTATATATAATACAAAGATAAAATCACAGCTCTAATGACACTTGACAGCTGTCGACGTATAAATATCCTTGGATCACTTTAACAGGAAATCAAGAAGTTAGCTACATACAGTTGGATAATATCATTGTTTCCAAATTTATCGTTACGGTGAAAACCAACACTTTTTCCAAACTTTACTGATTTTTTTGAGACACATAATATTTATCCTAACGATGTAGCACACAAGTGGTACACAAGTGGTACACAAGTGGTACACAAGTGGTACACAAGTGGTACACAAGTGGTACACAAGTGGTACACAAGTGGTACACAAGTGGTACACAAGTGGTACACAAGTGGTACACAAGTAGCCTGGTACACAAGTAGCCTGGTACACAAGTGGTACACAAAGTGGCACCTCTACTAGAAGTCTCTAGAATAGCTGTTCCTGACAAAGCATTCTTAAAGTTGGCCACTGAACTGTTGGTTAGAATACCGTACGGAGCCACAAAATTAAGTACATCCTCAATGTCAAACTGAAGAGTAAAAAGCATTAAACTGGTTTAAGATATTTCACAATAAAAGTGTCAACTTTGTTGCCCTGCCTGCCTAGGTCGATCCAGATGGAGTCCGGAATTCATTAATTCAAATTGTAAAGTATTATAACAGCAACCCACCACTGGCTCTTCAGCAGAGAGTTCAGAAGACAACTCTCTCAAAAAGTTCCCAAACGTGTCCAGTAGCTGCAGAGTGGCGGGTATTTCCGGGGTTTTGCTAAACCCTGTTGAAGTGTCGCTCTTCTTCATTAGTGGAATACCGATAATAATGTGTTTAGATGTTGTGAGGTACACTACTGGCCAGATATCATTGCTGTCTACCTGTAAATTATTGTTTTACAGTTTAAATGCTTTGAATTTGAATTTCTGATGATATTTATTTTCAGTGCTATGTAACCTGGCAGTAACGTTGTAAAGGACTTTGAGGGGGTCTGTAGTCCCCCCGCATAGTATGTTTGTGTTTCACTGATTTGTAAACTGAAGACGTAAATAGGTTAGATTAATTAATGAATCATGGTATGTACCTATTATTAAATGCTTGTGTTTTAAATAACCTTATTTTGAAATGGTATGATAATTGAGTGATATTTACTTACATTTAATTAACTTAAATTTAATTAACTTACGTTTAATAAACTTACATTTAATTAATTTACATTTAATTAACTTACATTTAACTAACTTACATTTAATTAACTTACAATTAACTAACTTACATTTATAGAGATCACAGGAAACCAGTCCTCCCTATCACAAGAATCACGACCAGCCTTGAAGTTTATTTTGTATTCACTTTCAACAGAGTACTTTTCAACAAATGCTTTCACTAAAATCTCGACTTTGGTTGGAATCTCGCAATAGAGAGGATCATTGAGACACTGGGATTCTGTGACGTAGAAAGTGTGAGAGTACAAAACAGTTAACAGTTTCTTGTCCAGGAGGATAAGTCTCCGTAACCTCATTCTAGTAGGAAGTACTTTGTTAGGAGAGTTGCTCTGATATTGGTTAGGTGGTTGCTCTTTTATACATTAATCAACAGAATTTATTTTTCTTATTAGGACACTGAGGATGGCACAAGACACGATTGAGGTACTCAAAGTTCTATTCCCGAAGAAAGCTTTGATAAACGGAAAATCATCAGAATATAAAAAGAGATTTTGAAATGTTTTTGAAGAGGAGCTTTTCTGCCGTCCCCTTGACCGAAATTTCGTGGTTTTGACTGAAATTTTTATCAGTGACCAATTAGTGGTATATCCAGAAAAATCTTTGATGGAAGGAAAGTTTTGAAAATGTCCTACTACGCCTATTACAGTCCTGATAACCTTGTAAACAGTTATACATTTATTTGGCATTTTTCTAAAAACCCTTTGCTGAGTCAAAGTTATGATTCAAAGCTATTTGCGTCCCAAACCATGATATTGGGTAAAAACTAATGTAAGCATTACAGAACTATGTGGTACAGAACACCCCATTATATATATCATTGTTTCTATTTAAATTGAAGTTTTACAGTTAAAAGGAAAACATAAACTTAAAAAAACCTTTAAGAAATGTAATGTATCATTCTGAATTAAAGCAGCCTGCAACAATTTTGAAATTTATAATTATTTTGTTCAACATATCAATAGGTACAACATGCAATCTTAAAAGAATGCGTTGACAAAATATCAATTTACAGTGCAGAAATGTTGCATCACAATCAGTGTACTGACACTTCCGACAGAAGCTCCTGTAGGTCAAGTCTAGTTTGCTCAATTACTTGATCTGGGGGAACTTCATGGTTACTAGCATTGTATCTTGTAAAACACTTGCCTTCCTCGGTAGTGAAATATGGCCACACTTTGAACCTGTTGCTGTCTCTGTTAGGGTCCCATTTGTTTATTTGAACATGAATCACATAAAGGGGTGGATTTTTTCCACCTTGAAATTGAAGTTGAGAGATTTCTTGTTCGCACCAGCAAACATTTGGTTGCAAGAGCAATTTGTGTTCTTGTTTTATGGTAAGTCCTGGAGTACTAGGATAGACAGCAGCCCCATCAAAAGCCTCAACCTTTCTGAAGTTAACAACATAACGGTATCTGTCTACAGGGGGATCAAATCGTTCCTTCATTAACAAATCTAGATTTTGATTAAAATGTTCCATCTGAGCTCCAAACATATAATGCCCCTTCACTGTACCATTGTCTTGTATTCCTAGGTATAAGTGACACAACTTATTTATGTTAAGAAAGGCACATAAAGTTCTGGAAGCAGGCTGGTATTTGTGCTCAGAAATAGCTCTAGCAGGCATCTGTGTGTAACCCAATACCTTGTGTGCCTTGAATTCCACGGTTTTGCTTTCTTCTTCATTGAACTCCTCTTTCTCCCTGAGAGTACACATTCTGGAGTGCACAGATCGTTAAGAATTGAATGACACATTAGTTTGAAATTAATTATCGAAATAAATTAGACACTGATTTGAAATACTCGACTTACCACAGAGTCAATGCAAATTGTCCATTAAATTCAATTAACAATGGCGACTGACAGTGCTATTTACATAGCTAAAGATCAATCTTTGGGGTTGACTAAGGACTCTATAAACCTATAATAAGGTCTCTAACAGTCCCCATAGGCTCATATGAATTATCTCGAAATCGTGATTATATGTCCTGCTGAAAGATCTAAAATCACGTAAGAGTATTATACCTTTTGATATGATACACATACACTGTTGACTGTAGTGTATAATTTAAAACATAAAAAGGGACATTGTTTAACTTTCCAGGCATCCATCTGTTAGTTATTAGAGACAGGTTGTAATGATAGCTATTTATAAAGCTTTGATAAGACCTCATCTTGAGTATTGTGTCCAATTGTGGAATCCAGTTGCGGCTCATGGAAGATGGGGGACTGTTTTGGAGCTGGAGAGCGTCCAGAGGCGGTTTATCCGTCTTATTGATGAGGTGGGTACTCTTCCATACAGCCGTAGACTAGATATTTTCAATTTGACAACGCTGGCAGAGCGGCGAATACGTGGGGACCTTATTGAAGCTTTTAAAGTAACTAGTGGTTTGACTGAATATGGATTGGGTTTGTTCAGAATGAGCAGATCTGGTCTTAATCTTGTTTCAACCAATAGATGTAGTAACAGTGGCGTAACGTTGCCTGTTGGCGCCCCCCGCCGAAAAGGCGCCCCCCTGTTGGCGCCCCCTCCCCTTTTGGTGCCCCTCCCTAAAATTGTACAAATTAGGTGATTTTAGAGGATACGCCGGTAAAATCTCTAAAAAAGTGTGTATCTAGATCAAAACGCGCAGTTTTGCTAGTACTTTAATTAAGTTTTCAAAATTGTCCCACATTCAAACGACGATTTGGCGCCCCCCTAAGACGGCGCCCCCCTGCACAGCAGGGTCAGCGGGGCCCTTCGTTACGCCACTGTGTAGTAAGAGTGTAACTAAAGTAAAGAATCTCCGGTCTTCTTTTCTTCCGGAGCGAGTCATTCCTTATTGGAACAAACTCCCTCCAGATGTCAAGAACTGCTCGACAGTTTTAAGCTTTAAAGTTAGATTGGAAGGATTTAAGAAAGAAATGTTTTAAAAACAGTGTAAATGATTTTTATTTTTGGAATGTTTCGAATGAAGTTTTAGGAAAAATTGAAGGACCCAGTTAAGGCCACAGGGGGGGGTCCGAGGTCGAAAAAACTTTTTTTTGCCAGTTGGCAGACCACGTACTATCTGACGCTTGCACACCACCCTTAGCCCCCCAGAGCGCCTAGTTTGTCGTGAAATTGAGGTTAACTATTGCCTTTTTAATCAGTTAACCTCACAAATAACCAGTTCTTAGCATTTTGTTGCTCTCATCGCAAGTTAAACTTATCAATGGGTATCAATTGGCCATCCAATGTGAACGGAACTATTATATGTCCTTTATTTGTTGGAAAATTGAGGTTAACATATTTTCTCAGAATCAGTCTTTTGACTCTCCTGAACAATTTATTTACCACCTCAAAAACCTATCTTCTCCTAGAGCTTTTATCCATTTCACCTCAAATTTGGAACTTATGTTCCTGACATAAATTTAAAAGTTTGTTATGTAACGATTGTTGTAATTTTGCTCCTAACTCTTTTAATGAGGTTAACCATTTTAAATTTTGTAAATTTTGTAACCCGCACTCATGGTTAACCTCATATCTCAGCTTTGGAGCAAGATATCATAAATCGTTACATAACAAAAACTCAAAATACCTTGAAGAACATTGTTGCCAAGTTACAAGGTTCTAAGTCATAAACTGAAAAAGACTTGATAGATTTTGAACACAATTTCATTTAAAGTTTTCATATACAATAGAATTACAGGTAAACCTCAAAATTCAATGCGCGATATCTCATTAAACTATATAAAAAATAAGTATAAAGAATAAGGAAAAGGAACGGGAATGAAGCCAATACCATAAGTGAAACCCCACCAAAGAATAATTGATCCTTAGGTAGACCTGGTGAAATAAAGTAACTGAACTGTAAGTTTAAGAAAAGACGGAAGGAATAAAGGAGAGAGGAAATAATGTTATGTGAACATCATCAGCAGATGACTTGGCACACCGGTTTCGGGGGTTTAATACCTGTACCGGTTTAATGTGCCAAGACCCCCTAGCAATCACTCGTCAGTGATCACCTGTTCACGTTAAATGTGATGTCAAGGATGTCGCTGACATCAAGTATACTGTATTTGTACAGAATACTAGGTCGGTCTTTCAGAAGCTTTCTGAATTTACTCTTCAGGAGTCTGTCATTATAACATCTTGAAAGAAGTGTCCTATAAAGGGTGTTGGTAGAACACAGAAAAGAATCAAGGTCAGAGATAATGGAAGAGTAACGAAGGACCTGACCGTAAAAAACATTATAACCAACAGAAGAGGAAATATTACTGTTAGGAAAGGTGTACATGACCACAGGAAAGTTGAAGTCATCAAGTTTGTTGTAAAGCTTGGTGGCGACGTGTCCGGAGTTATTCATCGAGATGTTGATGTCGAGATAGTTTACGGACTTATTGTCGTCACCACTCCTCTCCATAAGCAGGTCAGGTGGATAAATGGACCTGATTAGGTTAGAGAAATGCAAATAGTTCATGGTGTTGAGGTCGTCGACATATCTGCAGTTTCTTGAGAGGAGCTTAGCGAGACCGAACTTCTTTTCTTTGATTAGGCGTGTCATGTAGTTGAATTCACACTTCCCTAGCGAAAGATCAGCGAACTGGCTACTAGAATTCCCTCCCATGGGAATGCCTTTCGTTTGTCTTAAAATCTGATCCCCAAAACAAACAAAAGTGTTAAACAGAATAAATGTGATAGCTGTTTTGAGTTTATCAGCAGAAAAACATAAGTATCCGTTATATTCCTTTTTAGAGAAAAAATTGTTGTTCTTATACAGAGAAACACAAATAAATTTATTCGTATTACTAAAGAGGAGATCTATTAGCTCGAAAAGCAGTGACTGTACAACCTGAAGGTCTAGATTGGTATACAGAGTGGTAAAGTCGTATACCTGCATATTAAAAATCTCTAGTCTAGGCAGCCTTTCCAGGAACTGTTTAGAGCTGTTAATGCTCCAGTCGCAGTTAATTCCAGTATTGTTGTAGATAGAGTTGCAGTATTTGGAAAAGTATTCTTTTAAAACTTTTAAAGCTTTGTTGACTACAACTGATATCTGCTTAGTGGTACATTTACTGGCCCCAGCTATAAATCTAGACTTATAAGGATTCTTGTGAAGTTTAGGAATCCAAAAGATTCTCGGTAGACAAAGGTTGTCCTCAGAAACACGAATATTAAAGTTATCTTTAATGAAGTTCACATGTTCCTGAATAATATCATCCTCTACAGAGTTAACCGGATGATAAGTAGAATTGCCACGACACTCTAGAGAAGTGAGATCGTAGCCAAGTTCGTTGAGAAGGGTTAAAAGATAAAACTTCTTGCAGACAAAAACATAATTATTTGAAGCTTTATCTACGGAGCAAATAATAAAAGAAGAAGAAAGACTGTCGAGATAAGATTTAACATCATCCCTTTGTAGAATGGAATTGTAGGGAGTGAAGTTATTAGGGGAGGAGGAGAGGAAGTTAAGGCGATTGGTGAAGATCCGGGAGACCTCATCTTTCCAATCCTGGAATTCCAAGCATGAAAGTCCATGTTTCCTAGCCATACGGGTGGCGAAGTTGGCTGAACACTCGTTGAGGCTCTCCAAGATTTGCTCAGGAGGAACAGACACAGGTTCCCTAAATTTGGTACCGTAACTCATGATGCCTCTTAAATCCTCGTGCTCAATGAAAGCAAGGTCACCGGTGATGATGTGGCCTCGAGGCTGATAGCAATAAGGGTTACTGGAACAGGGGCAATCACCTTCCAGGATGGAGGAAATAGTAGTATTATCAAGTGATTTAAGGAATGTATTATAATTAAAAAGCTTACGCCCGACAGGAATATCGTACTTATAGTAAACTTTTAAGGGAAGGAAAGGCGTAAGGTTTGGAGGGAGAAGAGTCAAGATCCTAGAGTCACGAATGACTGATTCTATTCGGAGTTTATCAAATATTTTAGAACAATAGTGAAAAGTGATAAACTCGCTATTAACAGAGGTGATATTAGGAGAAGAAGTGCTGTCTTGGCCAGCAAAAGATTGTATAACAAGGAAAATGGCTCCAGATTTGCAGAGGGAATGAGAGCTAAGTTGCTTGAGCTCGCCTTTTTGAAGGCTACTTATATCTTTATAAAAGGTGTATTTGCTTTCAGACATTTTTCTTTTTAAACTTTCATATTTATTGTCAATCTCTCTTAAAGTGAGAGTCCTTTTGTATATTCTATCTTCGTGGCTTTTGTTTTTCTTTTTTCTGCCATGTCCTCTTTTATATCTTTTTATTTTACTTTTAAAATAAATATCGTTAAAGTTGCTTTTAGAAATATTACCAGAACCTTTTATGTTGTCATTGAGACCTAGAGGGTGAGCAGTGCTCAGGAGATTAATCCAAAGAAGTTCCCTGTCAGCTAAGGCCAGACGAGGGTCTTCAGTAGAGGAAGGGTCAATAAAATCAATAATTTGAATGGAGGCGTCATGAAAATTATGACCGGGAGTATTAAAGTGGTCATGGACAAAGGAGGATTTGCCGGCTTTAACCGAAGCACGGTGTCCATTCATGCGTTCATTAAGGCGCTGTTCTGTGAGCCCAACATATTGAATACCACAAGAACAAGTGAGGAGATAGATAATAGAAGAAGATTTACAAGAAAAGGATTCAGAGTGAGTTAACATGAAAGAATTATTAGTAACGTAACTGGTGAAAATATTACTTGACCTGAATGGTTTACAGGTGAGACATCTTGACTTATTACACGGTGTTATATCAGGGGAAATAATACTGTTGGGATGAATCCAAGTGTTGGATGTGATGTTATATATTTTATTTCCTTTCTTAAGTCAAGAATTTACAGGACAAACTTAACAGCCGACTCCAACTGAAAAAGCCCTGGGAACCATCACCAACCAGATGCCTTGGGGCTGCCAAGGTTAAGCGGGCGTTAGGTGACATGAACTAATGTTCTCCCACTGTCACAGTGCAGCCAAGCAGAGTGCTGTTGTTCCAAGAACACTCTTTATAACCGGATCACACACTGCCGCTGCTTCTCGTACCGTAGCTAGGGCGGGCAGCTCACGCCCCTGTTTGGTCTAAGGAACAGAAAACATGAAGGGAAACACTCCTGAAGAACTGTGCAAAAGGGGGTAATAATATCATAAAAAGGGCCAACTAGCAAAAACTAAGGACGTAAATCATATAATAACAAGCTATCACTTGGCGCATCCGGCAGGGCGGAGGAACCGCCACACACTTTCAACAGTGATACAAATTGCAATCTCATTAAACTATATAAAAAATAAGTATAAAGAATAAGGAAAAGGAACGGGAATGAAGCCAATACCAGAAGTGAAACCCCACCAAAGAATAATTGATCCTTAGGTAGACCTGGTGAAATAAAGTAACTGAACTGTAAGTTTAAGAAAAGACGGAAGGAATAAAGGAGAGAGGAAATAATGTTATGTGAACATCATCAGCAGATGACTTGGCACACCGGTTTCGGGGGTTTAATACCTGTACCGGTTTAATGTGCCAAGACCCCCTAGCAATCACTCGTCAGTGATCACCTGTTCACGTTAAATGTGATGTCAAGGATGTCGCTGACATCAAGTATACTGTATTTGTACAGAATACTAGGTCGGTCTTTCAGAAGCTTTCTGAATTTACTCTTCAGGAGTCTGTCATTATAACATCTTGAAAGAAGTGTCCTATAAAGGGTGTTGGTAGAACACAGAAAAGAATCAAGGTCAGAGATAATGGAAGAGTAACGAAGGACCTGACCGTAAAAAACATTATAACCAACAGAAGAGGAAATATTACTGTTAGGAAAGGTGTACATGACCACAGGAAAGTTGAAGTCATCAAGTTTGTTGTAAAGCTTGGTGGCGACGTGTCCGGAGTTATTCATCGAGATGTTGATGTCGAGATAGTTTACGGACTTATTGTCGTCACCACTCCTCTCCATAAGCAGGTCAGGTGGATAAATGGACCTGATTAGGTTAGAGAAATGCAAATAGTTCATGGTGTTGAGGTCGTCGACATATCTGCAGTTTCTTGAGAGGAGCTTAGCGAGACCGAACTTCTTTTCTTTGATTAGGCGTGTCATGTAGTTGAATTCACACTTCCCTAGCGAAAGATCAGCGAACTGGCTACTAGAATTCCCTCCCATGGGAATGCCTTTCGTTTGTCTTAAAATCTGATCCCCAAAACAAACAAAAGTGTTAAACAGAATAAATGTGATAGCTGTTTTGAGTTTATCAGCAGAAAAACATAAGTATCCGTTATATTCCTTTTTAGAGAAAAAAAAAAAAAAAAAAAAAAAAAAAAAAAAAAATTGTTGTTCTTATACAGAGAAACACAAATAAATTTATTCGTATTACTAAAGAGGAGATCTATTAGCTCGAAAAGCAGTGACTGTACAACCTGAAGGTCTAGATTGGTATACAGAGTGGTAAAGTCGTATACCTGCATATTAAAAATCTCTAGTCTAGGCAGCCTTTCCAGGAACTGTTTAGAGCTGTTAATGCTCCAGTCGCAGTTAATTCCAGTATTGTTGTAGATAGAGTTGCAGTATTTGGAAAAGTATTCTTTTAAAACTTTTAAAGCTTTGTTGACTACAACTGATATCTGCTTAGTGGTACATTTACTGGCCCCAGCTATAAATCTAGACTTATAAGGATTCTTGTGAAGTTTAGGAATCCAAAAGATTCTCGGTAGACAAAGGTTGTCCTCAGAAACACGAATATTAAAGTTATCTTTAATGAAGTTCACATGTTCCTGAATAATATCATCCTCTACAGAGTTAACCGGATGATAAGTAGAATTGCCACGACACTCTAGAGAAGTGAGATCGTAGCCAAGTTCGTTGAGAAGGGTTAAAAGATAAAACTTCTTGCAGACAAAAACATAATTATTTGAAGCTTTATCTACGGAGCAAATAATAAAAGAAGAAGAAAGACGGTCGAGATAAGATTTAACATCATCCCTTTGTAGAATGGAATTGTAGGGAGTGAAGTTATTAGGGGAGGAGGAGAGGAAGTTAAGGCGATTGGTGAAGATCCGGGAGACCTCATCTTTCCAATCCTGGAATTCCAAACATGAAAGTCCATGTTTCCTAGCCATACGGGTGGCGAAGTTGGCTGAACACTCGTTGAGGCTCTCTCTTTTTTCAAATTTTTAATTTTCAATTGATCAGTGCGCGCGTTACCTGGGGACCCCAGGCTATTATGTTCATAAACATTCATAAACAATAAAAATTCGGTGGAATGGCAGGCTGAGCGCCGCCTTGCTCTAACCAAAGCCCTCTCGCTTGCAGTAGCGGGCGACCGCCGAAGGCGGTCAATTTGTGAAACAAGCGCGTCACGCACTACGCGTATACACATGTTTATGTGAAAGCGCCGCCCAGTAATGCGCGCGCAAAGTTTTACATGCTTAGGAATAAAAATAAAATTACTATATTGCAAAATTTTGCATTGTTAGTTTTAATAATTATTCAAAATGAAAGCTGCAGCATAAGCTATTTTTTGTTTGAATTACTTTTTATAATATAAAAATCAATTTTCATCTCTAACATCAAACATGTCTCACAAAAGTAAAACTGCAAAAACTAAAATAAATCATAATAATAAAAAACACAATATAACACATTCATGTATTTTACATTATTTTAACATTCGAAAATTCATTTAATTATTATGTATATAAATTAAGCGTTATTAAATTTCAGCCATGCAAAATTGCAGTAACATATTTTGATATATTTATATATGGTCATGGTACTGCAATATAAGTTGTTTAATATGTGGCCGAATGACAACTAACTAAAGAAAAAAATAGACTTGATTATATATATATAATAATTAATTTGGCTGAATCAACACATAGCAAAAGCCACATTGTCGTTGGACCCGTCATAATGATAATCGAAAAAATCGAGTGCTATTTAAATATTTGTCATATCGTCAACGTGGTACAGCGCAATCGGCAATATTGTTCTTGGTTCACTTAAATTCATTATGGACCAAGAATAGTTATTTGTTTGTTTTTAAAATCTTTCTAACATTGTTTAAGCTTTACTTAATGATATAACAAAATATTTTTAATTTCTCAGTTCTTATCAAAAAAAAAAGGGGGGGGGACCCCCAACCCATGTAGCTGATACACCTCACAGCAAGTAGACCAAAGTGGCTCTTGCTTGTGAAGGGTGTATCAACTACCCGCCGAGGCGGTGGGTTGGGAGTCTGCCCTGGGATCATTTCGTCCGTAAAATTTTACACATTATAAAAGCTACAATAAATTATCTATAAATTTACATAAACAAACTTAAGAGACCTCAAAGCTCGTCTTCTGAGGAATGAGATTGAAGGATACGTCATCCAGTCCAAGGTGCTGGGCTTTTTGTCTTCCTCTGATTCCCCTGAGTGCTATAAGTGTGCTTCGTAGCAGATCAAACCTGAATTGTGTTCTGATGTGATTTTTGACCTGGCTCTTAGCTTCTTTATTGTGGTCAGCTATCCTTTCAGAAATACGATCTACAAACACAGTGCAGAGTGGCAGTTCTTATCATCAGGAGTTATAGTGAAACAAATTTTAGTGAAACAAATTTAAATTTTTATAGTATTTTGATTTCATTTCAGTTATTCCAATAAAATGCTGACTTCTCTTTTCCTGTGTGCTGATCGATCAATGAAACAAGAAATTTCTGTGAAACAAGAAATTTAATTTTAGCACATTTTACAGAATAAAAAGATGTAAAACAATTCATAAAATATGATGCCCATTTGGTGTATGACTTTTCGTCCTTGACTGCTAGTTTGGTTTTGGAAGGACAGGTAACTAACGGGGCAAGGAATACGTGTGCCTGAAAGCTTTTGCACACACCGAAACGCTAGTTCAGTTAAGTTTTTCAGTCAGTTAAACAAAAATTCAGTCAGTTAAACAAAAATTCAATTTTATGCCATTTATTATAGAGTAAACAAGTTTACAATAAATCAATTTGATATTTAAAGGAATCCTAATTCAATGTGTAGTAGTATGTGTAGTAAAAATATTTTAGAGACAAAGCTCATATTAGGACTAGAAGAAAATTGTTAGCAGACATTAGGGGTTCTGGTTATAGAACTGTTACTATAGTTCTATAGGTTGCAGTCTTGTTGTGACAAAAAGTCTACACTAAAACATGCTTTAGTTTATATTGTGTAGTTCAAGGATTTAAAATGTAGCTTCAAGGTGGATCACTGATCTGTGTGTCTTGATCTGTTAAAAATATTGGCATAGCTCCCGCAGGGGCCCTTTAAGATAACATCTGGTGGTTAGGTTACTGTTATGAATTGGTTTCAGTAACAGTGGCAAACTTATTTGTTGGCAAAGGTCATTTGAATAATATATACATTCAATTAAATCAAAGTGCAATGATTCAATCTTTGGGTTGTGATTTAAAAATGATGTGACATAAATCTTTCTTCCACTGGGAAGATTGATTAGGTTTTAAAAATAGAATAATGTTTTGATTTTTAAAAAAAATATTGCATTTGATAAATAATTAATGTTGGTGGGGAAATATTTATTATATATTTTTTGCATAGTGCGATGATATTTTGTAGACATGTGTGATGATGTGATGTCATAAATGTTACTTTACTTTGCTGTTTATTATGTCTATGTAGTCTTTTGACATAATATAATATGGTAGTTTGTGGTGAGGATGGGCCTTGGGTTAGTTCCTGACAGTAAAGTACACTATGTGAA
The DNA here is from genome assembly GCF_026151205.1 of Bolinopsis microptera. Classification (NCBI taxonomy): domain Eukaryota; kingdom Metazoa; phylum Ctenophora; class Tentaculata; order Lobata; family Bolinopsidae; genus Bolinopsis; species Bolinopsis microptera. The sequence goes on along the minus strand of NC_087081.1, from coordinate 7,733,560 downwards.
CCCTTCTTGCCTACTAACTGTAGTCCATCTGTTCTTACTGCACTGAAAGGACATAAAGCATACATATTAGGGGACTTCAATGTTAACTTAACCAATTTATCAGGCCCAGATGAAGATATATTCGAAGAAGTTATTTATAGTCACGGGTTCACACCCACAATATCCATTCCCACACACCAAATGCCCCACTGCTCAAAAACGTGCATTGATAACATACACACTAATGACATTCACTCATCAACTATATCTGGAGTAATTCAGGATAGTGCTTCACATCACCAGCCCATTTTCTGCCTTCAAGTAATGAATTCTGATACTAGTTCGGAACAGAATAAATCACCTGAAAAAACAACCATTTATTATAACTATAGTAATGCAAACCTTGATAAGCTCTGTGAAGAAATTGAAAACGACATAGATACATTTTACCACAGATGTGACTCTTTTGAATCCTTCATGGATCTGTTTCAAGAAAAGATAGATATATCTTGCAAATTGGCTTCACCAAAAACCACCAAACGAAATAATATAACAAATCCATGGATCACAAACGGCCTTATCAACTCTGTGGAGAAAAAAGCCAGACTTTATTTTGAATGGAAAAAAACAAAAACATTGTTAATTCCAGATGGGGATCTGGAAAGACATAATGTTTACAAGGACTACTCAAAATATCTTAAAATTGCCATAAAAACTGCCAAAACCAGGTATTATGCTGAAAAGTTTGAGAAAAATAGCCATAACTCCAAAAAAACCTGGCAAATAATTAACGAGCTTCGTGGCAAAAAGAAGAATCAGCTAAAAGATGACTTCATTATAGATGGAACTAGAGTAATTTGTAGGCGGACAATTGCAAACAAATTCAATAGTTACTTTACATCTTTAGCTAGTAATTTAAATGAGAAGGTTTTGTCCGAGAACCAACTGTCTATCCAACCAATGCAATCATTTGTTGAGTTTATGTCGAAATCAGTCAACAGTTCAATACATCTAGAAGAAACTCATCCTGAGGAGATTCTTGAAATAATTCAAGAATTCGTTAACGGAAAAGCCAGTGATATACCAATAGCAGTTATCAAGAAACCGGCTCATCTCTTATCCAACATATTAGCAAATTTGTATAATACATGTATTCAAAAAGGCACGTTCCCATCCATATTCAAAATAGGCAAAGTAACTCCTATCCATAAAAAAGATAATAAAGAAAATATTGAAAATTATAGACCTGTGTCAATATTGCCAATCTTTGGTAAAATATTTGAAAAAATAATATACAAACGGCTTTATACCTTTTTCACTGCTAATGACATTCTCAGTAATGAACAATTTGGTTTTCGAAAAGGCCACTCAACCTCACATGCACTCCACAAATCAGTTCATTCAATCACAACATCAACATCCAGTGGTAATCATGTTCTAGGAATCTTTATTGACCTAAGCAAAGCTTTTGATACTCTTGACCATGGCATTCTCCTGAGGAAACTGGAAAATTATGGGGTTAGAGGTCTAGCTCTAGGACTTCTAAAAAGCTATTTATCCGATAGATCACAGTATGTTTCATTTCTCAACACTAAATCAGAGACTATGAATGTAAAATATGGAGTTCCCCAAGGTTCCATACTAGGCCCTCTACTTTTCTTATTATATATGAACGACATAATAAACTGTTACAAAGGCGATGAATGCAAATTTGTGCTCTATGCTGATGACACAAATATATTTATCACTGGACCGTCCAAAGAAGCAACATACTTGAAGGCCAATAAAGTTCTTGATTTCGTATGCAAATTCATGAGAAGTAATCTCTTACATATAAATATGTCTAAATGCTGCTACATACATTTTCTACCTGCATACGAATCTGATGAAACCTGCGCCAGGGTTAGGCCGTATGCCAATGAACATGACAAATCACTAGGAATATTTATAAATGGACACAAAATTGTCAAGGTTAACAACATGTATACAAAGTGGTACATTCCCAAGTATTTTTAAAACTGGTAAAGTTATTCCTATTTACAAGAAAGACAATAAAGAATGCATTGAAAATTATCGGCCTGTATCAATATTACCTTTATTTGGAAAGATCTTCGAGAAGGTTATTTATAAACGCCTCTATAATTTCTTCACATCTAAAGGTGTACTAACAGACTCACAGTTTGGATTTAGAAAAGGCCATTCTACCACCCATGCTCTACACAAATCTATAGACTCCGTTACTAAGTCTCTGGCAAGCAATAAACATGTCCTAGGGATATTCATTGACTTGAGCAAAGCCTTCGACACCCTTGATCACGATATTCTTTTATGCAAATTAAATTCCTACGGTATTAGGGGCACAGCACTTACCTTACTAAAAAGCTATTTGACTAACAGAAAGCAGTATGTTATGTATAACGATGTACCATCAGAAACAATGGACGTGAAATTTGGAGTACCACAAGGGTCAATTCTAGGGCCGTTGCTCTTCTTATTGTATATGAACGATATAGTAAACTGCTTTTCAGACAGTGAGGTGAAATTTGTACTTTATGCTGATGACACTAATATCTTCATATCAGGACCATCTAGAGAAGCAACATACAAAAAAGCCAACTTAGTACTTAAACATGTCTCGATTTACATGAAATGTAATCTACTTCATATCAATATGTCCAAATGCTGCTACATACATTTTAAACCTGCCTCTGAATATGATGACACCTGTGCACGGACCAGACCATTTGCTATCCTGCTAGATGAATCTAGATCAATATTCATCAATGGTAAGGTTATTACTAAAGTCAAGGATACCAAATTCTTAGGTGTTGTTATAGATAGTAAGCTAAACTGGATTGCCCACATGCACTACATCCGTAAAAAACTGCGATCTATGACTGGTGCAATCTGCAGAATTCGGCACTCGATACCTTCTGAACTATATTTGAAAATATATAATGCTCTTTTTGAATCACATCTCAGTTATGGTATAAGTGTGTGGGGTGTTGTCCTCAAAGAACGGTCCAATGATAGTCTTTTCATCACACAGAAGCACTGTATAAGGATCCTTTTTGGCGACCTTGACTCATATTTAGATAAACAATCAACATGTGCACGTACTAGACCATACGGTATGCAAAAACTAGACCATAAACACTTTGAAAAGGAACATACAAAACCCATTTTTAATAGATTAAAAATACTAACGGCTCAAAACTTGTACAAATATCACTGCATCTTAGAATTTTCTAAGATTATCAAGTACCACTGCCCATACTCCCTTTATGAGGCTATCAACATTTCAAACCGTGCAACGAGTCTCACGGTTATTCTCCTAAATAAATCAAATACCTTTTTGTTTAATGCAGCCAAGCTTTGGAACGCTGTTCATAAAAAAATTTTAACTTCAAGCAATTGCTTAGAAACGTCCATTAGCTTGATAAAACTGAGAACAAAAGCACTATTAATACAAGCACAGGCAGCTGACTTAAAAGATACTTGGACTCCAAACAATTTTAAATTGCAGTAATCAAGTCTAATTGCAGCGGCGCACACTTACTATTACTATCATGATTGTACTATAGACAGAAAATCTTTCAAATCGATTTTGGGCGCTTTTTAACCATTTGTTGTAATGTTTTTAGATACTAAATATCTAAATTTATAAAATTTTTTATCGGAATGAATTAATTGATTGATATTTAATAATTTATTCGGTAGGTTTATCTGGTATTGATATTGATTATTATATTGATATTGTTATTATTGAACGAAGCTAACTCTAGACATAGTTAATACTACTTCTTTTAAGAAAGGGACTTGGAGTATAAACGACCAAGTTTGCATAAATTTCTATCCAACCAAGAACTCAGGAGGCAAAGGTGAGTGCGTAAACTTTTGGTCTGCACTCTCCGATCCTGTATCACCCTGGATTCTTCTCGACGTATCTTTGTAAAAGGTATATATACCTTCTAGTCAATCTCTTGCTACTCCAAGTCCCCTAAGATATCTGATCTAAAGTTCGTGCTAGTTATATATATAGAAAATATATTTTTGTCTGCTTTAATTGATACTAAATAAAATTGTTGTTTTCTTGAAATTGTTGTTTTCTTGAACACCAAATTTCTTGGTGTAGTAATTGATGAAAAACTTAGCTGGGGCCCACATATAGAATATCTAAGAAAAAAAATTAGATCCACTACAGGAGCACTTAACAGGATTAAACATTCAGTTCCAGGGGAACACTACCAAAAAATATACTCTGCATTATTGGAATCACATCTTGCTTACGGAATAAGTGTTTGGGGCTCAGCTATCAAAGACCAACCAAACGATAAGCTGTTCATAACTCAGAAACGTTGTATAAGAATCCTTTTTGGAGACCTAAATGCATACCTCGACAAACATGCCACTTGTGCACGAGCCAGACCTTATACAAAACAGAGGTTAGGAGCTGCTTTTTTCGAAAAAGAGCACACCAAGCCACATGTGGGGTCGTGGGAGCTGTGAGAGTTGTTAGTTTCTGCGGAAGGTGTTATTTGCCTGTCGGGAAAAAGCGGTTTTATGCTGCAGTTTCAAAGGTTAGTAGAGGCTATTAGAGCCTTTCCTTGTTGTTGAGATGCTAGTCCCTTCCTTTGCATAGGTTTCTAGGAAACACCCATGCACCTCCCGTTCGAGCACCCCCCTCACCGGTGGAGTCAGTGAGGTTTTTGTGGGGCGTTCGATCACGTGATATACCATTTAAGGAAGTTGGTCTAATTTCCGTTGGGTGAGGGTTAGCAAAATGCTTTTGTCCCTAGATTGGGTTAGGTTAGGGTTTGGATCAGATTAGTGGGCTAGTATTTGGAAAATGAGGACCAATTTAAACAATATTTGCAAATTTGATTCATTTCATATATAATTTGCAAAAATTGAGATTAGGTGTAATTCTTAAATTCAGAACAGCCTTGCTTTATGAAAACTCTTACTGTTGGCAGCGAAATTTCAATTATTAGGATGTTCTGCAGATCTGAGTGGTTAAAAGTTGGTGAATCCTGAGCCAGTGGGAGGGGTAAGAGAGGGGGACCTCCAAGCCCCCAGAGTCCGTCGATGGCCAGCCTGCTCCACGAGCCCGCCTCTGAACTAACCCAGAGAAACTGAGATAGTTATATTGTCCTTTTAAAGGTTTTGCCTCATGCATCATTCATGAGTATTATCTCAGATCATATATCAGCCCAATTAAATGGCTAGTGCAGGGTTGACCTTTACCAAGTGCACTGCCTTGGACAATTCGGGAATAATTTAAGAGTTTTGTAAGCGCCTGTCTGGGTCGAGTTGAGAGGCAGTTCTAGTTGGACTTCTGTTTCATGCTTCCTTCCGTAAACGTTTTACAAGCGTAGACGTACATATGGTAGTTCCCAAAAGGTTTATACACAGCTAACGTTTGGGGTTATATCCCGGTACAGAGTAACACTAACAGCGCAATTTACTCCTGTAGCTTGAATGATATGAATTATTAGTAAATGTATCTGGTAGTGTTCGTTGTCAAGATAAAGTCATAATTTCTCGCGAGGTGGCTTGGCTGCGGTCAAGTTTACAATGCAGATGCATTATACGGATGTCATTCGTGATTTTACTGATAGCGTTTTTTATTGGTGTAGAATTTGCATGATCCATGCACTTCTTTTTTCGACCGTGTATGCTTGAACGTTTATGTTATTCGGGGGTGTCCTGACCAATGATGAAATAGCTTTTGAGAGAAATTTTTGGACATAATCCTTGGTCAGCCGATGATTTATTGCTTGCAAGCCAAGACAGGAGACAACACTATGCTAAAGAACTGGTCTGATTTATCTGTTAATGCTGTAGAAAGCACACACATTCCATCTGCATCAAGGATTCTTCCAGCAAGAATAAGAAAAGACTTCCACTTTCTTTCATGAATCTTAATGACTGTAACACGGTTAGTTTTTCATTAAGTTTCATTCTTATATCTGTTTAAATGCGTGTATTCCTTCAATGTTTTATATTGTCAAAATCTTCCATTTTCTCAAAAGGTCTTCAATGGCGTGCGAGGAAATGGGACATTGCCATTCGGAAATTTCGGGGTTTTAAACGAGTTCAATTAAAAGTTTGTAGGTGGACTGGTCTAGAAGCTTATTGCCCCACGGATTATAATCGGGATAAGAGCTTGGTGAAGCAAGTATAGTGAGTAGTTCCTTTTGTGTACACACTTCCTGATGATAAACATCGGTCTATGGCACTGTCAAGGTTCTTATACCTTCATCAGTGTTATCTGGCACCGTTTCATATTGGGTAGGTGTTGTGCGAAAGAACAACTACCAGGTTTGATAAATATCTTCTTTGAGCACGTCCACTTGCTTCAATGGCCTTGGTGGCACCATAGTAGAACCATTGATCAACAAGCCCTGCATTGTCAAATTCCATTTTTTTCGGACATCCATTCCAAGACTTGCTTTCGAGTTCCAGGAATTCAAAGCTACCATGAACTTGAGAATATCTGGGAAGTTTTCCTCAGTAAGATGACTGAACCACCATAAAGATGGTCAAAACAGTCGCTGACGGTTTGTTGTCCTTTAGGAATAAATCATTGTCCTCCCCCCCTTTTAATATACTCTCTGAGCACAGAATCTAGTTGGGCTAATAACACTCACTACATTTATGGATTTCAGATTCCGTTACAATATGAACTGAATCATTAAAATCTCCTTTTCAGGAAGTACGTGAAATCATTGTTGAACTCGAGCTTCACTGTCATCTCTGCAGCCGGTTATTCAAGATTTTTCTGCCTTCAAATCTAACAAAGGACGGGGATTCTGTTAGTGTTACATTTTAAAGGATTTAATATTTACCTGATTGTGATATAATTTGATGTTGCACTATTATAGTGGCACTCTATGGACAATCATCCATTTCTACCATCACATCTACCATGGTGACCTCCATCTACTCTACCATATTCACAATAACTCCACAATTAAAAATTATTGATAATTATTACTATGATATCATACATGTTAAGAGTAGGTAATAGGTAAGAAGAATAACAAAAATGACCACCCTTATTAAAAATAGATTAAGCAGAAATTCTGGAAACATATATATACAACGAGGAATCAACTACGAGGCTCCCATGCTGCATTCGCTTCACATTGTTTAATATCGAATATTATATTTTTCATTTCCGACCTTAAGTGACTATAGGAACAGGGATTTGATGGAATCACGTTCCGCAAGCATTGCGGATCCCTGTGGTTACCCGGTAGGACTACGGTTGGAGGATGAATAATTAAAATCCCAAACAGCATCTTGTTCCCTTCATTATGTTTGGATTCGGAAGCATTCTCTAAAATTCGTGTCTCCTCTCAGCAAAGCTCATGTAAATTCAAAATCAAAGATTAGCTAAGATTGAGATACTTAATGCTAACGCAACCCCTTTGCATGCTGGTGCCGCATCAAATGTAAATTCCTATCCTGGGAATTTGAGATCGATTGTAATACAAACTAAGAAAAGCAGATGTCCCCTTAACATTATAAATCTTAAATGACACAAGGCTAGTTGCCAGTTTCATTATACGCACAATCATTTGATGACCAAATATTTATCACACGATACAATATTAGATAATATTCACGATTGGGATCAAATATTGTGTATATTACCTACAACTTACACAAGTTAAGCTTGTTGTCATCGAGAGATAATATGCTGATCATCTTTAATATGACGAGGGTTGCTAATAACTTATCAAGCTACGAGAAATCTCGTCTGCTTTTGTAGCAGTGGACTTCAGAACCTGTGATAAAGAAAATTGTTGTGAATTTTGCTTGAACATGTGGAAAAATGGCTGATATCAAGCAAAAACCAAGGCAAACTTTAAAATATTGTAAGTAACTTTAAGATACTATTATAATGAGCTCGGCTGAAAAAATAAATGCGTGATAAAGCGGCAACATGAATTCCTTCAATCATTATCTTTTGTTCAATAATCTTTTGTTCAATAATCCGTTAACTTACGTTTAAATGCTCAAAACTTGGTCGTAATCCAGGATCACAGATTTTCACATCAGCGCCGTGTTTCAGGATATTCAAGGGTGTAGAAATGATTTTCCTCGTGGGGGGGGGGGGGGGGTCAAAATCGTAAAGTCTTTATAATGTATACATAGTATGCACTGTGCAACTCAGCCATAATTTCAAAAATTTCATGTCATACCTTGAAAAAAGTTTAATGTGCAGGCATTATAAAATGTTGTGCAGTTAAGAGTCTGACGAAAGATAGTTATTGTTACAATCTTGCAGTACTACTAGTAGCTGTCTTTTGGTAGTACATGCCCTGCTTCCTTCCTTTCCTAAATTTCTTACAAGCTCCTCCATCCTCCTCTCTTACACCCTTTTCACTCACTTCATTTCACTCATTCACTTTATATTTTATTACCACAGTATCTGCCAAAACCAACATGGCCTAAGTAGAAAGGGGCCTTGACGTTGTTTCCCGCTTGGCCCTGCATCCCAAGCTGACGGTTGGCCTTCACTCTAAAGAAACTTACCTTCAGTGGAGGCCGATGGTCAACAATTAGCGATGTAAGAGCTTGGCGGGTACAAATCCTGACCTCCTTTTACACCTTTGGGACGACTTTCGCAAATGCGAGAGGAATGACCCCGAGGAGGGCTCCATTGGTTTTAGTAGGTTGCATATTTATAAAAAATTTTTAAAAAAATAAAAAATAAAAAATTTAAAAAAAAAAAAAAAAAAAAAAAAAAAAAAAAAAAAAAAAAAAAAGAGTCTGACGAAAGATTCAGTATGGCAGGATGACTTAAAAATGCATTTTGTTGTGCCAACTTCGGAGTTTTGGTACGAAGTTCTAGAAATTTTTGAATTTTACTAATTATAGTAGTTGATCTCGAAAATTCACTGCAAGCAGAGGGAACCTGGAACACATTTGGGGGGGGGGGGGGGGCAGCTTCCTTTTCCCTGAAGAAATTGGTTTATTGGCAATAAATTCGGCTAACTGTATCTTGGAGAGAATTCAAATATGTTATACACTATTAAAATATATTTCTGAATGATAATCAACGATTTATGTCTAAAAGAAACTTTTAAAAGATCTCAAGAAGTAAGAAAACAAGTTCTCGGGTGACTTACTTTGTGGATTCTGGTTACTCCAAGATTATAGTCTCGTGTCTTCGTGCATTCTGGACTTCAGTAGTCTGGTACTACAGGGATCATCTAACTGCTTCTCAGTTGATTAGCTAATAGCTTTCTTCATGCCCTCGTCTATTTAAAAAGTTATAGTTATCCTGCAAAACAGATCAATTGAAATAATGATCTTCAGCCATTTTATCTTGACACATGAAAATATGGTTTATTGTAATGGATAAATCCAATTAGAATACATAAATAATTGAACAACTAGCCCTCAAAACCATAGTAGATCAGAAAAGTGTATTGTTTGTGTGAGCAGAGTAGTATTTATAAATAATGTTGATAATTTAAGAACAAACCAAACCAAGAGCTCAGTTGAGTTCCGTCTGAAGGGGTCTGACTCAGCACTGTCCGTTTTGATAGAGTGGGCTCTGACTGCAACGATGTAATTAACCTATAATTTGACATATTATTGGGTTGTGACTTTGTGATAAGGAGAGATTTCAGATTTGAAGCGAAAAATAACTATACCTAGGATATTTGCCTTGCTAAAATAACACAGATATTTAGCAGATTTACCAACACAAAATGAGTTTCAAACCTGAGAGATAGTTCTAAGCAGGTCAAGTTATTTTCGTTTAACTGTGGGGATGAGAACAAAACATTAAACAAAAGAAATTGATAGAAATTATCAATGTTTATAATTGATCAGTATGTGAATGTAATCTCAGTTTAAACATGTGTGGTAATTTGTCCGCTTTTATAGCTTTATAGACAAGAGAGAGAGAGGGAGAGCTTTGACTTTAATGATGCGTTTAAACTGAAATATAAAGTGTCGCTTCTTAATCCAACAATAATGCTGCACTAAAACAATAAAACGTTTCTCGACTAAATATGCAGATTGTTTTTCGCAAAGTGTTATTCAATAGCTGAAGGATTCAACTCAGCTGCAATATCCAAATATAAACTCTTAAATTAAACTGTGAGCAAACCTGGTTGGAAGCTGATTGAGATCCATTATGTATCGCCATCTGTTAATCTTTTAGTCTTGATAAAATGGGCATTTTCGGTATACTTCGCCTGAAAAATAATAATAATCGCAATTGATTGATATCATGGTCACCCTAGAAATAAATTATAATTTACTATTATTTTTCTATATTTTATGCAAAATTTGATTTCAATATGTTTTATATATTTCGAGCTATCATATGAAAACATTAAACTTATAAATTAAGTTATCCCTTATTTTTTGTCAATTATGACAATTAGGAGTTGGGTTCCCGCGATGATTGAGGTGCAGTCATGACTTCACTTACTTTTACTTTCGGCGATCCTCGGTAGAAATTTCCTTAATATCTTCCGAAAACTTTACGGTTGAGTATAGTTGTTCGTTTAAAACCGACGTACTTAACTACTTATAGTTCATAATCATAATAAATTCCACAGTGTTCATCCTACTGGCTTTATATAGGGAAACAAAAGATATCTTAGTTAATAATTATTATATTTGGTTATAACTCCGAGATCATATCATGTCCAAGTTTGCAGTGCGCGCGGGGTGCAATGTGCATGGATATTGGATACGCACAAAGCTTGCTCTGCAACCGAAAGTTTTAAACATCCTGAAATAAAGACGGTTGGTTAGGGCTATCATATGATACAAATTAAAACTTTTTTAAATTACTCTAATGAATCAGTTGTGGGATATAAAGAAACTTAAAAAGCTTCATGATGTGTTTTCACACATATTTCACACTAATGTACAGACTACAGCGTGAACATATCCTACCTGCCAATATAATTTTTATAATAAGTTGTCTCACCTGCATGTAGTACTAGTTGTTTCCCGATTATCAATATCTCGTTAACATCAATTTTATGAAAGTATTCACTCTCTAGCTTCACCGTATCTCCGTATTTGCAGCTGGATTCAGGTGATAGGTTATCAGGTGCTGCTCCCTCTGTGTACACTGTGAGGGTAATGCTATTACAGCGCCAACCCTCACAGGTACTACAGTTTATGCCAGAGCAGGTCCAGGTGAGGAAAGGATCACCATTTCTTTCAAGTATTATCACTTGTTCCACACAATAAACCTGGTCTAGTGTTATCTTTAACCATCTAGGCCCGTAAGATCTTATGTAGGGGTAAGTCCCCAGGTTTAGGTCTATAGCGGGGTGAGCACCTTCCCTCTCCTCGTTATTATAGAAAGTGCTGGACTGTTCAGCACTGACTGGGACTATCTCACCATCCAGTCTTTCTCTTTTAGCTGCAACAACACATATTACTTATACAGTACCTACCTTTAAAAACTTATTTAGATTTTTAAGTAGCTATACTACGAACACCTAAGTTGATGTTACATGCAAAGGTTTATACAAGATGTATTGAAAAAACGTATCAATAAAATCCATATAACTATAATAATTGGCATTGCTAATTTTCGTTACTGATACAATCTTACAAGTAAGAAATTGATAATTGAAGACAGCAATAAATTTATATGATACTTACCACAGTGAGCAGGAGAGAAAAGTAGGTGAAGCATTAATAGGAGAAATATCGACATTTTTCTTCAGAAGGGATTAATTTCAGTTAGCTCCAAGTTTACATTACAGAAACCAATTTTTGACCAATTTATGGGCCAAAATCGATCAAATTTGGTGCGTATGCCCAAATATGGTCATATGGTGTTTTGGCTCATAACTCAGTCATTTTTTGTTCCATTTTAATGAAAATTCATATAAGAGTTCAGGGGACCACTAGCTACAAGTAGAGAACCTCAATTCTGGATTTCGGGCATGTTCAGGGTATTTAGCTAAATTTGGCCTAATTTGGACCAAATATGGACGTGGCTGCCCCGCGGGCACCGTTTGGCGGTTGGGGTCCGGGACCCCCTCAAAAGTTCGGTCACTGGTCCTAGTTTGTTGGTCAACTACTATTTCGAAACCAAGTTTCACAAAAAAATCAGGGTGAACATGAAATTGGACTGGTACAGGGGTTTGGAGCCTGTCCTCGTGCTAGACCCATGTTTCTCTACCGATCATGTCACAGCCTACCGCACACTCAAAAACAATCACTCCAAGTTAATTTTCGAAAGAAACCAGAGTATCGCAATAACACCAAAAGAGGATTTTCTTATTCACAACGGTTTCAAGAAACGATCATTCCTCCTCAATCAACAAAACCCATCGGAAGTAAAATATTCACACTTCTCGGAAATTAGAATTCTATCGTGACCTAAAATCCAAATATAAATTTAACAAAGAGTATTACCTAGACAGTGTCATTAAATATGCAGACCGTGCTAATATCACAAGACTGCGGATGAGTGCACATCGACTCGAAATTGAACTTGGCCGATATAATCAAACTCCTCGTGATGAGCGAATATGCTCCTGGTGCAATATAGTTTTAGGTTCTGGTATTATATTATTGAGAATGAAGATCACTTCCTTAACCATTGTGATCTTAACGCTGCATCGAGGCGAAAAGTCCTAGATAAGATCCAGTCACTCATATCAAATCCAATCAAACCATCTGCGACATCTTATTCTGTTCACACTGTCATCCCTGGAGCAAACGTCCTCAAATTCATCAGCAACAACAGTGAAATCATTGAATTAATCACGAACGAAAGTCAAGTCCACCTCACGAGAGTCGTTGCTAGATTTGCCACTACGTGTTTTAACAACCGCAAGAAATTCGTCGACTCTCTGGCCAGTACATGAACACTGAAAATCACTGTACCAGCGCTTTTGTTTCTTTTCGCGCAACAACGAGTGCAAAGTGGCCTGGCTCAAGCATTACAGCATTACCAAGGCGACTGTAAACAAAATATTTTTTGTCAAAATCTTTATTTTTCACTTTAGTTTAAGTTATATCAATATAATAAATTCAAATCTTATGATATTGTTATTATCTTAACAGTTACTATTGTAGCTCAAGATTTTAAATTTGTATTCCTTGTAGATCCTTGTATTCCTTGTATTCCTTACAAGCTGTAACAAGCTGCCAGTCATATCACAGCCTACATTGCCTACAGTAGAGCGGTATGGAGATCAGTTATTTACATAACATTTAAACTATTGTCAAATTTTTCGACATCAAATGAAAATAAACTATGGTAGAGTTCAGATCATGTCTCTAATTGGAAAATGGAAATATGTCGTATTGCAAATAGATCACAATTTTGGACAGATGTCCTTTTAACTGCATATCACAGTACAGGCTACGGTGTCCGGTCGTTTAACTTTCGATTTAAATTATTGACAATGGCAACCCCTCCATTTTGTGCTCTGTAACACCCCCAAAGAAATTTGGTAATTTGACCAATATGAAACGATTGTTAATTGTAATTGATTACGATCGATGGAAATCTAGCGTCCGCTCACCGGTGCAATTCTTGTTCCCCTACAATTGCCGAATGCAAAAAAATCTTAGGAAATAAGTTATCTATCGGGTTTGGATATATGAAGTGGCCCATGACAAAGTCTACTCCTTTGTAATATAATCCACTCTCCTTAAATTCTGTGTATAATAGAGTTATAGAGTAATAGGAGGAGTACATACACTTTGCTGTGCGTGACACCAATTATTTGTTAATTAATTACACTCATAGTGACATATGCATAGTTTCCATCTTTAGTGGTTGACAACTTAGTTATGTACTCGTTTTAGCACAGTACCTACTTTAGCGTAGTATTTTAGGGCATATATTAGTGTACTACATTTAGTACAGCAGAGTAGAGCAGAGAGTTCATTTTAACTATTCTGTTTCGATTATCAGAGGGTGCATTTTAGCACCTCTGTTTTGGTTACAAGGAGGATAGTTTGGGAATTGTTTAGAGATTGCTAAAACGAGTGGGACATTGTTTATACTATCTGGGGATACTTAAAAGTGGGCCTGTTGGATGGCAGGTTACCCTTTTTGGTAGTTTAGTAATCGCAATCCGAATTTCTACTACAAAAACTGCTGTAAGAATTGCTGATTTATTTAACATGTTTTTGATGATATTGATTTTATATTATGAGTATTGCTGAAAGCACAGTGTAAGGCCTACACGGACCGCCTCTAACTAGCCAATCCCTGTTTACATGCCGTGTAGCAGGGGACTAGAAAGAGCTAAACTAGTAAGCGGGGCATAGCCAATACACTATACTCCCATCATTGAGTATATTACCAACCAGAAGGAAAATTTCCTTGTGTTTGGAATCTACCAAGACGAAAGTTGTACAATCCAGCGAAATTCCGAAGAATCATTCCAGTAGACTAGGCGCATTGCAACCACAGCCACGGAAATACTTATGAGTATTGCTGAAAGCACAGTGTAAGGCCTATAATATTATCGGGTTCACAAAAAATACTTAACTGTTCACATCGGAATTTCACATCATATTCTGTAATTTTTCTTTTTGATAACTTGATTATTTATCTAGAAATTCGTTACAGTGGAATTATATGTGCCATTAAACCCCTCCCCTTACGTCTGAACATGACCCAGCACCTGCACTCCCTGAACCCCACCCAATACTCTCACCAATCTGTTTTAGCTTGCCTCCACTAACAGTCTGACTCAGACATCACAACCTAAAGTTGAGTCACTTGATGGGGAGTTAAAAGACGCGTTTGCTGATCTTCTGAGTCTACATCCTCCGGAAGAGGATGCTGCTGCAGAAATTAACGGGGGAGCTAATGGCGATGTGGGGAGCCTCGGTTAGTGACCGGTGTTTTATTTTGAATTTATTTTAAACGTGAATCTATCATGATACTGATTCAATTTTACGTTTTGATGCCACTATATGGGATTATAATCACGACAATCTATGATCTTATCAATTATTTCAAACCTCAGCCTCGGATTCTGGAGAAGATTTCTCAAACAGAGACCCAAACTGAGACTCAATGTCATCTGCTGCAAATTTGGAAAGTTCGAGATCATCCTCAAATTACATACCTCAACTCTCGGAGTACCTCGGAGCTTGTTTACCTGTCTCAAGATGATAGGTATCGAACTAGATGGTGAGTGGAAATGATACGCGATAATGACACGTGATGTTATGAAAACAGGTGTAACGGGTCATAATGACAAATCGGAAGTTCATTATATGCATAGACAAAAATAAATTGTTAGGGGTTTTTGTTTTTTATTAGATTATTATTTCCTGTGGTATTTTCACGTAATCGCACCAAGATTTGGGTTTAAATGCATGTGTCAGGTTGTGGGTTGAAAATATGAAACGCCCACGTGGTAAGCACGTGACAGGTGGTAAAAATGAGTGTAGAGCTCTGCATGGTTAGTTCAGATTGTGTGTTCTAGTGTGTTCTAGTGTGTTCTAGTCATATGTGTTCTAGTCACGTGTTCTAGTCACGTGTTCTAGTCATGTTTTCTAGTCTAGTCACGTGTTCTTGTCACGTGTTGTAGTGTGTTTTAATGTGTGATGGTGACCTTTTTTTGTATGCTAGCCTTGCCCTCGAATTTTGGCTCGGAAAATTATTGAATCTCGCAGTATGACTTGCAAATCTTTACAAATACACTTACATAACTTAAAGTTAAACGTCAGTCCAATATGCATGCTAATGTGCATTCTTCTCGGCAGCTTTATCTTAATTAAAACACTTCATCTCAATTTATTTATGGCCATAGTTGATAAAACTCCCTATAATATCTAAAGTTTCAATAAATTGCTCTTCTGGAAATTCAGAAAAAAAAATAAAAGCGTTAACGAGATTTGACTGGAAATAATTTCTACCCGTCACATACAAAATATGTCACGTGACTAATCCCATATCTCAGGGAGTGATACTCCGCGAAGGAAACGTCACACGGGAGGAAATCTAAAGGGAACTATAAAACGAGTGTTTGGAAAAATGAGATCAGATCCTATAAAATAATGAATGCTGTACCAAGCATCTGCTATTGGACCTAAGGATCCGAAACAAAAGCCCTGGCATGTTACTTAACTATCCGAGATAGGGGTTTCAATGGTAAGAAAAACTTGGATTGGGCATACTGTAAATCAAAGTGAGTAACGGGCAGTGCAACCCATCATCCAGTGTCTCCTAAATACACAATAATCCAGGGCCAGGGGAGTCAGAAGGATGTCACTTTGAATGTTTTATTCATTAACCAGGTCGAATTGGGCAATTAAAACCGTCAAGGATATTTAAAGTATTAGGACGTTTTGACATGAATTTTAACTGGGGGAGGTTGCCCATCTCGCAATTGGGCAAAACCTTATCACTGAATCACGTGACTTGATTCCATGTCCGTTATTGGCCCTCAGGAGGCTGAGTACTATGCTCCATATTCATGATAACCAGGTTTTGTGCGAGCAAATTTTATTCGAGCAAATTGTATTCCGGATAGGTGCGTTGACATGGGACTAGAGATTTGTTTAATAAAGAGCTCATCTTTGAGCACTTGTCTGCTTGGCGACAAGAATTCAACAATAGATCACATACTGAAAAGGTGTCCCAAACATTCACAGACAGAATACGTAATTGACTGTCAAAGCGTATATATATATACATATATCAAATGTGGAAACTAATATTGGGAGAAGTTCTTCAACATCCCAGACAAGTATTTCCTAAATCACCTCCACAAAGTCATCAACATAAACACGGTAAAATAAACTGCTATTGCCGAATTTATAACTATACGCTTACAAGGCGACTCCACCGACCAAGATTCCGCAACTTGCAACTGTAGAAACAAAACAAATTGTCCATTGCCGTGGAAATGTCGGATCAAATTAATTGTTTACCAGGCCAATGTATTATCGGAAGGCAGAGCATCATATTTATACATATAAAGATATAAGGTCTGACTGAAACGCTTTCAAAAAGCGTTGGTCAAATTATTGCCAAAGCTTAAAGAATGAGTTATACGAAACATCAACCGTGTTACTGTTATCCAAACTCATATGGAGACTCAAAAGAGACACTAACAATATGAAATACACTAATAACTTGCAAATATTAACAAAATGCCAATAATACAAGCTTGGTGCGAGAATGAGAAACTTGTGCCTGACATAAAAGCTCATAATCATCAAAAATCCGACCTCCGCCTTGTCACAAAATATTAATTTCTCTTTTAAACTAATAACAAATAATTTAAACATTAAGATTCTAACGAGCCAGGCAGTAAAAACTGCAGGGGAGGTATGCAATGGGAGAGCCAAGCTCACGAGATTTGTCGAATTAATTCATTTTGTTATACTCATTTTGTATCATTTCCTTGTAGCCCAATACAATTATTGTTTAACTTGAACATTTATGAAGAATTATGTAATTACAGAAAGTGTCATTTCCTTGTAGCCCAATGCTCCAACGGAATTGTTTAACTTGAAAATTTATGAAGAATTATGTAATTACAGAGAGTAGCAGAAAACTTTTAAATGTGGCTCGAAAGCACAATAAGACCAAACATAAGTTTTTAGCGATTTTACCTGGGGAAAAACGTAAATCTAAATTTGCAGAAATCGGCCGACCCGGGTGTTAAAACCAAAGATGATGCACAACCCTAAAACAACTCTGGCCAGAGATTTGGGTCTGGCCTATATAGGCGAGGGCATTGCATGCAGGAGAGGGACAAATCGTAATATGCTAAACTAATGGTAAGCGCCCATTAAAATAGGATAAACTATGCTCATCCACATGGGACTCAGTGTCTAAACGTTGACCGTTTAGAACTGACATACTATGCCAACTTGGAGATTTTTCCGAAAGGGGTTAGTTT
This sequence comes from Bolinopsis microptera, assembly GCF_026151205.1. Taxonomy (NCBI): domain Eukaryota; kingdom Metazoa; phylum Ctenophora; class Tentaculata; order Lobata; family Bolinopsidae; genus Bolinopsis; species Bolinopsis microptera. The sequence goes on along the minus strand of NC_087081.1, from coordinate 7,715,690 downwards.
TGGGTCCAGCCGGGATTGCATGCAGGAGAGGGACAAATCGTAATATGCTAAACTAATGGTAAGCGCCCATTAAAATAGGATAAACTATGCTCATCCACATGGGACTCGGTGTCTAAACGTTGACCGTTTACACCCCTGCGCGTGAGGGCACGTTTTTGCTAGTATAAGTTGGCGACGTTACTTTATGGGTATCGAATCTCGCGACTTCAACGAAGTCCTGGGAAAGCCCCCTCCCGGGTTGCAACATTGCCATGTTACGCAAATAATTGCCGCGCTAACGAAATATTTGCCATCTTAGCAAAATATGCGCCGTGTTATGATGTATTTGCCAGGCTGCGCGTGATGATGCAAATATTTCATAAGGAGGCGAATTTTACGTTAGGAAAATGCGCATTCTTAGAAAAATATTTGCCAAACGGTCAGACGCGCGCTGCACGCTCCTTTTTAGTTTGTTTACGCGAGAATGAAATCTTCGCATTCTTAGCAAAATATTCGCCTCCTTATAATTTATTTGCGCGAGAGTTAAATCTACGCTTTCTTAGCAAAATATTCGCCACCTTATAATTTATTTGCGGGAGAGTTAAATCTACGCTTTCTTAGCATAATATTTGCCGCCTTATAATTTATTTGCGGGAGAGTTAAATCTAGCTACGCTTTCTTAGGAAAATCTTTGCCACCTTATATTTTACATAACTTCATTTGTGATAGGAATTAGGATCATATGCTGCTTACGACTCTGCAGTGGATCACATACTGTATACGTGGATTGAACTGACCCGAAGGAATTATGATCAGTGGATCGAAATACATAACGTGACCGACGAATCGCGTCCACAAGATCACTTCGAAATAAGTAACGTGAACCGGCCTGACGAATCACTTGATGAGTTTATGATCCAAAAGAAGGATAGGATCTGACCTGAACTTGGAAATAAGATAGGATATTGTGTCGCACTGAATATAATAGAGTACGCTACCTGGATTGTAGTGCGACACATACTGTAGTCAGTGTAGTGCGAAAGATTACTTTTATAGTGTTAGCAGTTAAAAATCTAAACTTCATCCCGTTTCAAATATCAAACCACAGTACGAATTATTGCACTAATGCCGGTTATAATGAGGTCTAAAACACACGCTCAAAGTTAAAGTGTGTTTATATTTACCAAATCCAATTAAACTTTAGTTGATGTTAACTTGTTAATTATAACTGTGTACGAGTACGACTACCTACCTAACAGTAACCGCTTCGATTTGTTTAACAAAACATCATTTTCCGAACTAGAGTGCGGTACCTATGACTTAGACTTTACTCCGCTAGAAACAACAAAATTTAAACAATTGGACAGTAGCGAATCTACCTAGCGAACTTTAGTGTTAGAACTTAGCGGTGACCGACAACTAGGAACCTCTCATTCCGGCCTCCCACAGCTAGGTATCACATGACATGGCCCAATCAGTGACGTATCATTTGTGATGTGATCCATATTATTCACATGACAGTTTAGTAAGTAGTTGTGTTTGAGAAGTGTTTGAGCTCTCGGCATGTGTTCACATAACGGACGTGAGCCAGGTCCAAAAGGGGCTGGTTCTCGTATCCAAGGATGTGAGCCGAGCATGCACTGAAGCGGAAAGCTGCTGAACAGCCCAAGGCAGTAGAGCCAAGGCGTCCGGATCTGCACAGCACTCTGAAGCGAAGACCTCAGAAGAATTCCTCCTTCCTTCTACATGCACCTCCACGAGACGGGACCAGCCCTTTGTTATCTTCGGCGGGAAGACAGATCGGAATGTACGAGTCGTTGCCTTCTCTACAGCCCGGAACCTTGCTACGCTGGCATGGTAGCAACTGGATTGCAGACGGCACGTTTTACGTCGCCCCGAATATATTCACCCAGACCTATACGATTCATGCTGTTATTGACCAGAAATTTTTGCTGTGAAATCAGTGGATACCTGAAGATTGAGAGATGGACGCCTCGAGATTGTTCTACAAGGGCCCCCGACTGTTTAAACCAACTTCGATCGGTGTATTTTCGAACGCTGATTCCGAATAACCCCTCATGACATCGATCACGTGATATGACCGTAAGTTGACCCGAACTAAAGTCAACTACCTTCAGAACACGCACTGAAGTCCACCAGGGAAATATATTGAAAAATCTATTTTGTCAAATTCGAAGAAAACTTTTTGTGAATTACCTAAGTTATGTTTGTAAACAGTAAAATAACTAATTCGTCAATCATGGATATGCAGATGATCCAGTTTCTCTCTCAACTTAAAACTCGTAATATTTTAAATCGATTTACTCGCGCATTCTTGGAAAAATAATTGCCAAACAGTTTGACGCGCGTTGCACGCCCCTTTTTGGTTTGTTTACGCGAGAATGCAATCTTCGCATTATTAGCAAAATATTCGCATCCTTATAATTATTTGCGCGACGCAAATAAATCTTCGCTTCCTTAGGGAAATATTCGCCACCTTATAATTTATTTGCGAGAGGATTCAATTTGTGTTTTTTATGTTCGCGCAGTTCTTAGCAAAATATTTATCTGAACGAAAGCTCAAAATTTACCGAGAAATTGACCGTCTAATTAATCTATTTTGATGACTGTTTCTGACCTAAAATTGCACAAAAAATCGATTTAACTAGGTTTCAGAACCTATAAACAAATCCTTATTCCTCAAAATTTATGTTTTATAGTTAATACGAGCAACAAGCAACGCCAACATGTAGGTATATTGTATTGATCCTTCGGTTCTACAGCTCTTGACCTAGGGCTGAAACCGTAAGATCGAGGCAATCCTCACCTCAACTGATCGAACTTGATCGGAGAGCAGAGTACGACAAAACACAGCAGGTAAGCAATTCATTTTTCTGACTGTTCCTCACCTGTACAACGTTGCACGAGAAATCGATTTAAATTGGTTTTACAGCCCTAATCATGACCTACGGAGTTGAACTTAAGCTGAGACCGAAAGATCGAGGCAATCCTCACCTTCAATGATCGAACAGGTACTACTAACATCGATCACGTGATATGACCGTAAGTTGACCCGAACTAAAGTCAACTACCTTCTGAACACGCACTGAAGTCCACCAGGGAAATATATTGAAAAATATATTTTGTCAAACTCGAAGAAAACTTCTTGTGAATTACCTAAGTTATGTTTGTAAACAGTAAAATAACTAATTCGTCAATCATGGATATGCAGATGATCCAGTTTCTCTCTAAACTTAAAACTTCGTGATATTTCAATCGATTTTACTCGAATTCTTTAAAAAATATTTGCCTAATAACGGTCTGACGCGCGTTGCACGCTCCTTTTTAGTTTGTTTACACGAGAATGAAATCTTCGCATTGTTAGCAAAATATTCGCCTCCTTATAATTTATTTGCGCGAGAGTTAAATCTACGCTTTCTTAGCAATATATTCGCCTCCTTATGATTTATTCGCGCGAGGATTGAATATGCGCGTTTTTAAGTTCTTACTTCTTAGCAAAATATTTATTTGAACGAAAACTCAAAATTTACCGAGAAATCGACCTTTTTATTAACTCATTTTGATGACTGTTTCTGATCAGAAATTGCACGAAAAATCGATTTAACTAGGTTTCAGAACATATAAACAATTCCTTATCCCTCAAAATTGATATTTTATAGTTAATACGAGCAACAAGCAACATATATTTTGATCCTATGGTTCTACTCATGATATGACCTAGGGAGTTAAGCTGAAACCGAAAGATCGAGGCAATCGAACAAGTAGGTACTAACACAATTTTCAGATAGAAATGTTCGTTGCAATATTATGTTTATTGCAGCTATGCAACTTGAGCGTAAAGAGCAAAGTACGAAAAAACACAGCAGGCAAGCAACTCATTTTGGTGACTGTTCCTCATTTAACTGCTAACGTTGCACGAGATATCGATTATAGTTGGTTTTACAGCCCAATAACGCTTTTACGCTTTCTTATTCCTGAAAATTATTATGTTACTCAAACAAACAACCTCGCTCTAGTCCTAATGCTCTCTGGTCCTGACTTTCTCTCTCTGATCCTTACTCTCTCTCTGATCCTGACTCTCTCTCTGGACCTGCCTCTCTTTCTGGTCCTGACTCTCTCTGGTCCTGACTCACTCTCTGATCCTGACTCTCTCTCTGATCCTGACTCTCTCTCTGATCCTTACTCTCTCTCTGGACCTGACTCTCTTTCTGGTCCTGACTCTCTCTCTGGTCCTGACTCTCTCTCTCTCTCTTTCTGGTCCTGACTCTCTCTCTGGTCCTGACTCTCTCTCTGATCCTGACTCTCTCTTTGATCCTGACTCTCTCTCTGATCCTTACTCTCTCTCTGGACCTGACTCTCTTTCTGTTCCTGACTCTCTCTCTGGTCCTGACTCTCTCTCTGGTCGGTCCTGGCTCTCTCTGGTCCTGATTCTCTCTCTGATCCTGACCCTCTCCCTGGTCCTGAATTTCTCTCTCTCTCTCTCTCTCTCTCTCTCTCTCTCTCTCTCTCTCTCTCTCTCTCTCTCTCTCTCTCTCTCTCTCTCTCTCTCTCTCTCTCTCTCTCTCTCTCTCTCTCTCTCTCTCTCTCTCTCTCTCTCTCTCTCTCTCTCTCTCTCTCTCTCTCTCTCTCTCTCTCTCTCTCTCTCTCTCTCTCTCTCTCTCTCTCTCTCTCTCTCTCTCTCTCTCTCTCTCTCTCTCTCTCTCTCTCTCTCTCTCTCTCTCTCTCTCTCTCTCTCTCTCTCTCTCTCTCTCTCTCTCTCTCTCTCTCTCTCTCTCTCTCTCTCTCTCTCTCTCTCTCTCTCTCTCTCTCTCTCTCTCTCTCTCTCTCTCTCTCTCTCTCTCTCTCTCTCTCTCTCTCTCTCTCTCTCTCTCTCTCTCTCTCTCTCTCTCTCTCTCTCTCTCTCTCTCTCTCTCTCTCTCTTTCTCTCTCTCTCTCTGGTCCTGACTCTCCCTGGATTTCAGACTTTCTCTGGTCCTGACTCTCTCTCTCTGGTCTTGACTCTCTCTCTTTCTCTCTCTCTCTCTGGTCCTGACTCTCCCTGGATTTCAGACTTTCTCTGGTCCTGACTCTCTCTCTCTGGTCTTGACTCTCTCTCTCTCTCTCTCTCTCTCTCTCTGGTCCCGACTCTCTCTGGTCCTGACAATCTCTCTCTGGTCCTGACTCTCTTTGGTCCTAACTCTCTCTCTCTGGTCCTGACTGTCTCTGGTCCTGAGTGTCTCTTGTCCTGGCTGTCTCTGGTCCTGACTCTCTCTGGTCCTGATTCTCTCTGGTCCTGACTCTCTCTCTCTGGTCCTGACTCTCTCTCTGGTCTTGACTCTCTATCTGGTCCTGACTCTCTCTCTCTCTCTCTGGTCCTGACTCTCTCTCTCTCTGTCCTGCCTCTCTATGATTTTGGGCCTCGCTCTGGTCCTGACTCTCTCTGATCCTGACTCTCTCTGGTACTGACTCTCTCTCTCTCTCTCTCTGGTCTCTAATGAAGCGTAAAAGCGTTATTGGGCTTTAAAACCAACTAAAATCGATTTCTCGTGCAACGTTAGCAGTTAAATGAGGAATAGTCACCAAAATGAGTTGCTTGCCTGCTGTGTTTTTTCGTACTTTGCTCTTTACTTCGCTCAAGTTGCAAAGCTGCAATAAAAATAATATTGCAACGAACATTTCTATCTGAAAATTGTGTTAGTACCTACTTGTTCGATCGCCTCGATCTTTCGGTTTCAGCTTAACTCCCTAGGTCATACCATGAGTAGAACCATATAATAGGATCAAAATATATGTTGCTTGTTGCTCGTATTAACTATAAAAAATCAATTTTGACGGATAAAGAATTGTTTATAGGTTCTGAAACCTAGTTAAATCGATTTTTCGTGCAATTTCTGATCAGAAACAGTCATCAAAATGAGTTAATAAAAAGGTCGATTTCTCGGTAAATTTTGAGTTTTCGTTCAAATAAATATTTTGCTAAGAAGTAAGAACTTAAAAACGCGCATATTCAATCCTCGCGCGAATAAATCATAAGGAGGCGAATATTTTGCTAAGAAAGCGTAGATTTAACTCTCGCGCAAATAAATTATAAGGAGGCGAATATTTTGCTAACAATGCGAAGATTTCATTCTCGTGTAAACAAACTAAAAAGGAGCGTGCAACGCGCGTCAGACCGTTATTAGGCAAATATTTTTTAAAGAATTCGAGTAAAATCGATTGAAATATCACGAAGTTTTAAGTTTAGAGAGAAACTGGATCATCTGCATATCCATGATTGACGAATTAGTTATTTTACTGTTTACAAACATAACTTAGGTAATTCACAAGAAGTTTTCTTCGAGTTTGACAAAATATATTTTTCAATATATTTCCCTGGTGGACTTCAGTGCGTGTTCAGAAGGTAGTTGACTTTAGTTCGGGTCAACTTACGGTCATATCACGTGATCGATGTTAGTAGTACCTGTTCGATCATTGAAGGTGAGGATTGCCTCGATCTTTCGGTCTCAGCTTAAGTTCAACTCCGTAGGTCATGATTAGGGCTGTAAAACCAATTTAAATCGATTTCTCGTGCAACGTTGTACAGGTGAGGAACAGTCAGAAAAATGAATTGCTTACCTGCTGTGTTTTGTCGTACTCTGCTCTCCGATCAAGTTCGATCAGTTGAGGTGAGGATTGCCTCGATCTTACGGTTTCAGCCCTAGGTCAAGAGCTGTAGAACCGAAGGATCAATACAATATACCTACATGTTGGCGTTGCTTGTTGCTCGTATTAACTATAAAACATAAATTTTGAGGAATAAGGATTTGTTTATAGGTTCTGAAACCTAGTTAAATCGATTTTTTGTGCAATTTTAGGTCAGAAACAGTCATCAAAATAGATTAATTAGACGGTCAATTTCTCGGTAAATTTTGAGCTTTCGTTCAGATAAATATTTTGCTAAGAACTGCGCAAACATAAAAAACACAAATTGAATCCTCTCGCAAATAAATTATAAGGTGGCGAATATTTCCCTAAGGAAGCGAAGATTTATTTGCGTCGCGCAAATAATTATAAGGATGCGAATATTTTGCTAATAATGCGAAGATTGCATTCTCGCGTAAACAAACCAAAAAGGGGCGTGCAACGCGCGTCAAACTGTTTGGCAATTATTTTTCCAAGAATGCGCGAGTAAATCGATTTAAAATATTACGGAGTTTTAAGTTGAGAGAGAAACTGGATCATCTGCATATCCATGATTGACGAATTAGTTATTTTACTGTTTACAAACATAACTTAGGTAATTCACAAAAAGTTTGTTGTAGAACAATCTCGAGGCGTCCATCTCTCAATCTTCAGGTATCCACTGATTTCACAGCAAAAATTTCTGGTCAATAACAGCATGAATCGTATAGCTGAATATATTCGGGGCGACGTAAAACGTGCCGTCTGCAATCCAGCTGCTACCATGCCAGCGTAGCAAGGTTCCGGGCTGTAGAGAAGGCAACGACTCGTACATTCCGATCTGTCTTCCCGCCGAAGATAACAAAGGGCTGGTCCCGTCTCGTGGAGGTGCATGTAGAAGGAAGGATGAATTCTTCTGAGGTCTTCGCTTCAGAGTGCTGTGCAGATCCGGACGCCTTGGCTCTACTGCCTTGGGCTGTTCAGCAGCTTTCCGCTTCAGTGCATGCTCGGCTCACATCCTTGGATACAAGAACCAGCCCCTTTTGGACCTGGTTCACGTCCGTTATGTGAACACATGCCGAGAGCTCAAACACTTCTCAAACACAACTACTTACTAAACTGTCATGTGAATAATATGGATCACATCACAAATGATACGTCACTGATTGGGCCATGTCATGTGATACCTAGCTGTGGGAGGCCGGAATGAGAGGTTCCTAGTTGTCGGTCACCGCTAAGTTCTAACACTAAAGTTCGCTAGGTAGATTCGCTACTGTCCAATTGTTTAAATTTTGTTGTTTCTAGCGGAGTAAAGTCTAAGTCATAGGTACCGCACTCTAGTTCGGAAAATGATGTTTTGTTAAACAAATCGAAGCGGTTACTGTTAGGTAGGTAGTCGTACTCGTACACAGTTATAATTAACAAGTTAACATCAACTAAAGTTTAATTGGTAAATATAAACACACTTTAACTTTGAGCGTGTGTTTTAGACCTCATTATAACCGGCATTAGTGCAATAATTCGTACTGTGGTTTGATATTTGAAACGGGATGAAGTTTAGATTTTTAACTGCTAACACTATAAAAGTAATCTTTCGCACTACACTGACTACAGTATGTGTCGCACTACAATCCAGGTAGCGTACTTTATTATATTCAGTGCGACACAATATCTTATCTTATTTCCAAGTTCAGGTCAGATCCTATCCTTCTTTTGGATCATAAACTCATCAAGTGATTCGTCAGGCCGGTTCACGTTACTTATTTCGAAGTGATCTTGTGGACGCGATTCGTCGGTCACGTTATGTATTTCGATCCACTGATCATAATTCCTTCGGGTCAGTTCAATCCACGTATACAGTACCGTAGAATGGGGGAACTTCGCCATGTTTAACAGCTATTTCATGTTATTTAGAAAATACGACACGAGTACTTGAAAAAGTTTATAGCTCATATGAACAGGATTGGTAAAGCAAATGTTTTCGTATGAACCACATCAGCCAGGCATAAATAGTCAGCTAGATTGGTGCCACTGAAATCAGGGCGAAGTTACCCTGCAATATGGGGTAACTTCGCCATTCTGAAACCATACCATATTCGGTGCTAAGCACCATACCACTCGAAACTCAATTATATTTCCTTGATATACCTGCCAATTTATCTAGCTCTAGCCTGCGTGTTACAATGGGCAATTTGGTCGCCGGGGTAACATCGCCATGCTGCGGGTAACATCGCCGGGATGAAGTAGAAATGTAGTCGAACTTCGCCAATACACGTGCGTGACTTTGCCAGCAGCGCGCGAATTTCGCGCCAAACTTCGCCGAACAGATGGGATCAGAAGAGGGTAACTTCGCCAAACACAAATTTGAAAACTTTATAATATCAGTTGTGTGCATCATGGCTAACTAAATTCGCCTTTAAATGAACAGGACATATGCTAATGATGTCACACAGAATTTATTAAGGATATAATTGTAAAATATGGGAAATATGCAAGCAGGAAATTTTAGCCACTTTATTGCATTATTTCATGTTGCCTGAGTTTAATTAACATAGTAAACGTTTATTTTTGAATAGGAATACCTTTATAACCATTTGTTCAACACAATACTTTACAAAAACTCGATCTCCTAACAATTCAAAACAGTAAAATGATTATTTGAAAAATAGTGGCGAAGTTCCCCGACACGGCGATTTTACCCCAATCTACGGTATGTGATCCACTGCAGAGTCGTAAGCAGCATATGATCCTAATTCCTATCACAAATGAAGTTATGTAAAATATAAGGTGGCAAAGATTTTCCTAAGAAAGCGTAGCTAGATTTAACTCTCCCGCAAATAAATTATAAGGCGGCAAATATTATGCTAAGAAAGCGTAGATTTAACTCTCCCGCAAATAAATTATAAGGTGGCGAATATTTTGCTAAGAAAGCGTAGATTTAACTCTCGCGCAAATAAATTATAAGGTGGCGAATATTTTGCTAAGAAAGCGTAGATTTAACTCTCGCGCAAATAAATTATAAGGAGGCGAATATTTTGCTAAGAATGCGAAGATTTCATTCTCGCGTAAACAAACTAAAAAGGAGCGTGCAGCGCGCGTCTGACCGTTTGGCAAATATTTTGCTAAGAATGCGCATTTTCCTAACGTAAAATTCGCCTCCTTATGAAATATTTGCATCATCACGCGCAGCCTGGCAAATACATCATAACACGGCGCATATTTTGCTAAGATGGCAAATATTTCGTTAGCGCGGCAATTATTTGCGTAACATGGCAATGTTGCAACCCGGGAGGGGGCTTGGGAACAAGTTTTCAATAATTCATAGACTTTTCAGCCACTATCATTTTAAGCATCGTTAGGGCTTTCCCAGAAACACTGCACTGCACTTGTTTTAGTAAAGAGAGAAGTCGCCTTTAAACCAGAATGACGTGTACGTTTTGGTCACCTGTAGAAAACCGAAGAAAAAATCTGAGACAAACCTGGTGGATAAAAGCCTTTCATCTCAGGTAGGTGCTAGTCAAGATCTTATCTCTTTAGACCTTAAGATGGCCTCAAACACCTCGTAAAAAGTATTCAAAAGTACAATTTACTCCAGACCTCCAAAAAGCACCATAAAACGTGCTGTCGCGCGCGCGCGACAGCAGCAGTTAGCGGCAGTTAGCAGCAGTTAACAGCAGTAAGCAGCAGTTAGCAGTAGTCAGCAGCAGTCAGCAGCAGTTAACAGCAGTTAGCATCAGTTAACAGCAGTTAGCAGCAGTTAGCATCAGTTAGCAGCAGTCAGCAGCAGTCAGCAGCAGTTAGCAGCAGTCAGCAGCAGTTAGCAGCAGTCAGCAGCAGTCAGCAGCAGTTAGCAGCAGTCAGCAACAGTCAGCAGCAGTTAGCAGCAGTCAACAGCAGTCAGCAGCAGTTAGCAGCAGTCAGCAGCAATTAGCAGCAGTCAGCAGCAGTCAGCAGCAGTTAGCAGCAGGCCCAAAAATCGGTTTTTTGCGATTTTACCCCAGAACAATCAGTCCAATCATCTTGAAACTACTTTCAATCGATTCTACGGTCAAAAATACGTCTAGTAAGGTGTATCTGGGGTCCCTAACGTATCGAGCAGACAATGCCCGTAAGAGCCTCTACTAATATGGCAAACCGTCAATCGATCAAACTAGAATCGAGCAACTGCAGAACGGGATGACTAGGAGTTATTTGCAGTTGGAACTCTCTGAATCTCTCGATCAAAACATAACACATGAAGAACTCCTTAGATGCATCAACTCCCTTAAAAGAGGCAAAGCGGTTTCCGAGGATTGTGTCCTGAACGAATTTCTTAAATCTTTGAATATGAACATGCAGACCGCTATCTTACACTTGTTCAATCAGTGCCTCTCTTTTGGTGTCTACCCCTGGAGCACCTAAGTCCGTCAGTCGTAACCCCGCTGCACAAAAAAGGTAGTATATACGACCCAAACAACTACAGAGCAATTGCTGTTGCTAGTACTCTAGTAATATCGGGAAGCTATTTTCTGATATTATTCTACAGCGCCTGATCAGTTTCAGAAATCTTGCTTGTCCTGACACCTCGAATCAACTAGGGTTCTGCAAAGGAGCACAAACTGCTGACCATATGCTAACCCTTTCAACATGTGTAGAGAAGTATATATCAAAGAAGAAAGAGCGAGTCTACGCGTGCTTCGTCGACTATGCCAAAGCTTTCGACACAGTTTGCAGAGAAGCTCTCTTATACAAAATTTGGCACCTAGGAATACAAGGCCGATTCTTCAGCTGTTTGAAACACATGTATACTAACTCATCAGCGAAAATTAAACTCTTGAACAAACTGTCAGAAAGGATTGATGTTCTTTGTGGCACAGAACAGGGTCACCCAATGTCTCCTAAACTTTTTAAGATATTTATCCATCAGCTCTCTGAAGACCTTAACGAGCTGGAAGAAGTTGAAGTGCCTATCATCAATTCGACACGAGTAACTCACTTACTCTGGGCTAATGATCTAATACTGCTTGCCCTAAATTCGATGAGTCTCCAGAAAATGCTCAACACTCTCGAATCCTACTGCCTTGAGTGGGGCTTGTCGGTTAACATATCTAAAACAGCTATGATCTGCTATCATGGTTTTCAACCGTGCAGGGAGGATACTAAAAGAAAGCAAAAACTTCACTTACGGTCAAATATCCATCTCCTCTGTCCGACCCAGGAAAACTTACCGTTAGGGGCCTAACTTCGGAAGTAAAAGAGATAGAAAGTTCAGGTTTTCAACAAAATGTCCGTCTCGTAAAACTAAAGTTAGCTCCCCAGGAGCCAAATTTGGGACAACTTAGATTTTGAATTAAACCGAAAAGTTTGATTTTGGGCTAAATAAAAGATCACAGCTTATAAACGTTGCAAAGTAATGTCGTTGTCATGACTCCAGATTGTAATTCACGCGAGTGAACATGCAGTGAACATGACGTCACGCGCGCTGACTCACGTGCTATGAAAAACGACCACCTCTAGTAACACGGCCAGCCGGTAAGCTTTCCTGGGGAGAATATACCTACCTCGGCATAAAATTTACTCTTACTGGAAGTCTAAAGCTAGCACGCGGAGTGAAATTGAAGCAGAAAGCTATCAGAAGCTACTTCTCACTCAAAAGTATGATTGACCTACAGTCAATTAAGAAAACTGTGATATTTAAGCTTTTCGACGCCTTAGTTTTTCCTATCGCCTCTTACGGTTGTCAGATATGGTTACCCCAGACCAAATTCATGACGGCATTCTCTTCCCGGAACAAGTTCCCTCAACTCAAGGAAATTGCCGAAGATCAGATCGAGAAAGTTCACCTCTCCTTCCTAAAGTGGACTATAAGCGTCGGCAAAAGAACCTCCAATGCAGGAGTGTGGGGTGATACGGGTCGATACCCTCTTGCTATTGAGGCCAGTCCCCAAGTATTTAAATATGTTCGAAGACTAGAAAGCTTGGAAACTTCCGGATCGGAAGCCCTTGTTTGGCATGCATTCACAGAACAAAAGAAAATGGGCATATCATGGTACTCCGGCATTACGTCGATGAATCAATTTCTGGCAGAAACGAACAAAAGGCAACAATCGAACCCATTCAGAAACGAGATGTTCTCCGTTCTTGCTTTAGAACGCAATGGGATGAAGAGAGACAGCTCAACAGAAAACTTGGATTCTACAATTCGATTAAATCAAGTTTTGGTTGTGAAAAATACCTCTCTCTATATCTTCCATATAAGTTATAACCAGTCAAAAAGACTAGCCCAAATAAGGACTAGCTCTCACCGCCTAAATTATGGACATGTCAGTGGTCAGAAGAAACAACATCCTAAATCGTATCTGCGCTACATGTTCCACTAAGGACAAGAACACTTTGGAGTACATGGCAGAGTTACCCTTCTTTGATCCCATAATTGAAGATGAGGTTCATGTGCTTAGAACCTGCCCACTCTACCAAGACAACAGGGACCGCCTTAGCCCTGAAGCTAAAACCAACCTCTTCGAGGAAATGGATCTCATATTCACTCAACCAAAGCTTTTAAAAGAGATTGTTAAATTTTTAGTTGATATAGATGCACTTCGTTTCCCGAGAGACTTAGCTTAAATTATAATATTTGTTTCTTTACGGTTTTCGTATCTTATTTCTATGCTATAATTTCATTCTTGTATTGTCAAGCCAGGAGTGTTAGGGCTTCTCTTGACCAATTAACGTTTAATCCGTATAATCCGTTTAATCCGTTTACACCTCTATGTGACCAACCTTCCATTAAGGGCTATTCTAGACGAACAAGTCACCACTGATTTTTATAAAGATCGCTTGGCCCGTGGCATGACACTCACCAGAACCTGTAAGCGTAAGACCTCAAATCATGTTTTGTACAAGATCTGTAAGGACGAATAAATACTTCACTATTTGTTCAAAGTATCCAAGTACTTTGGACACGATCTGTAGATTTTATGTGCTGATTATTGATTACTAATACTATACTAATGTGATTTATTATTATATCTCTAATAATGGTTTGGGTCACCGTGTCACATGACACATTTAAACTTGTATTTGTTGACTACCTTCTGCATTCACGTTTCCAATGTTCGTTTCTGTTTTCACCCTTCCTCGGGTCAGTTCGGGGCAGTATCGAGATAGCCCGACCACTGTCCGCGGACAGTTGTCCGCGGTCAGTTGTCCGCAGACACCTGTCTACCAGATCTTATTACTGTATAATAACAGTATCCCCTGAATCAAGCAACAGGTGTTTGTGAATAGTTGATTGGTTACCAGATCATATGAATGGTATGTATGGTATCGTGGATGCAATTAATTACGACTAGTATAATTAATTGTAGCGTAGTAAATTACTGGATCAAACTATTGATTACGATTCAAATGTGGTCTCTCGGATATAATTAGTTACGAATAATACGAATAATAATAACGCGAATTTCAATCAGCGGTGGTGTCAAGGCTTATTAAACGATTATTTCATTGAGCAATCAATATTATTAATATTGATTGCTCAATGAAATAAATGAGTTCATCCGTTTCGTTTTCTCTGAGACCATAGTTGTAGTTGTTCAAGAAGGAGTTGATGATAGAAATGATTGATGCAGTCTGATAATAGTTATTCTTTATATATTGCATGATGTGAACTGATCTCGTAAGGTTGCTTAATCGTTTAATAAGCCTTGACACCACCGCTGATTGAAATTCGCGTGCGATGATGTGAACCTGAACCGATGGATACTGTTATTATACAGTAATATGATCTGGTAGACAGGTGTCTGCGGACAACTGACCGCGGACAGTGGTCGGGCTATCTCGATACTGCCCGATCGCGATCGATTCCCCAATACAGTAAGCAGTATATGGTAGGAGGGACAAGCTGAAGACTGTGGCTGTAAGGACAGTTGTCACAATCCCCTGCTCCGAGAAACTAATTTTCTGGCTTCAATCAGCAACCAAATTGTGGTTGATACAACCAGGGATGTTGTAATAGATCCGAATAGCACTGAAATAAAAGGCCTCAGATAGTGTCACAACTCCGCTGAAAAGCCATGTTCGCATTCATAGCTCCTATACGAAAAGGAAGCATAATCTTTATGTACGAGAAAGAGTGTCACAGGTAAGGTGAAAGCTGCAAACCAACATGCCACGCAGATCAAGTGTGCTTTCTTCGAAGTGGTTGTTCCAAATTTGAGGGGATAGTTCAAAAGGAGCAGCTTGCTGGTTGTCATGGTACAGATGAGAAGGACACTCGTCAGGTTGGAATAGTATGTAGCATAGGAGTTCAAGTAGCAGAAGAAGTTTCCTAGAACCTTCGAGATGGCAGGGCCTACTCTCATGCTGTCTATAGGTGATGATTAATTCTGAAAAATTAATGATCGGTGTAGTTGGTGTTGTACACACTGCACACTGCACTGATAAGTGATAATGATATCACGTTGAACGTGTTATGTAAATATAGTGTGGATATATGCGAATATATATTCTAATAACTTTCCTAGATCCCACTTATCAGAGATGACAGAGACCATATTTGGGAGAACGCGGGTAGCAGATACCACCAGGTCACAGAATGCTATGTGCTGGATGACGACAATGATGACTCGGTGGAGCTTAAAGGCCTTGTACTTAATCGATGCTATCAGAATGGTTGTGTCTCCTATTAAAGATGAGGCAATGACGAATAGATAATGTCCGGCCCAAGTGTATCGTATAATATCACTTTTAATACCATAAGCAGTTCTGTTACCGTACTCATCATGATATTGGTTTGTTGTCATAACAAATTGTTTGTGAAAATTGACAACTATTGAACGAGCGACAAGAAGGAGAATGGGCTATAAATTATTAATATTACTCACATTGATATGGTAGATTATTTCATATAATATCTTGAGCTCTGGGAGTGCGTCAATTTTGCTACTCAGTTTACAAATCAAGAGGAGCGAGCTCTATCTTCAATGGCTCGTTTGTGGGAGACCACCAAAGATCACTTGTCACTAGGACACCTTAGTCTCTGAGCTGATGCATTGGCTAAAGTTTTGTTTCATTGGAACTGCTTATTGAGAATGTTCAACCACAAATGGAAGCTGAGATAGAACTTATTGGTGGTTGAATTTAGGACACATGTTAAATACTCAAATTTGTCTTGAATGAAGATGAAAATTGCGCGCCTATCTTAGCTAATAAATATATAACTTAGCAGGCGCAGGCGCGCGCGCGCTCCGTTTTGCGCAACTATCATCACAAATTGACCATTTAACGTTGCGCGTTCCATAAAGTCACCATCTAGAACCTTCTCGCCACGGTCCATGTCACCTTCGCCACTGCCTGCCTGCCTGCCTAGCCTAGGTCGGTCCGGATGAAATCTGGAACGAGTTTCGTGTCAGCGCATGTCTCCATTTATCTCTATCACTCACGAGCAGACGTATCATGTGGGGCTCTAAACCAGTATCTTCTTGAAGGACATCCGGAAAGGTCTTGTGTGGTCGTCCTCGATACCTTTGGCCGTAAGATGGTTGCCACTAGGTCGTATTTAAAAATTTTAATTTGTCAAAAAGGCGTGCTGCTTTTATTGTCGCTATGTTTTTCGATATACACTGGATGTGTAATATGGAATACACGACTGAAGACAATTTATAACCATTGACAATTATATACATGATATTATAATAGGCAAAACAAAAATTGAAACAACTTCAATAATGACAAGAAATAAATAAGAGATAGTTTATCCCCACACAAGTAAGAAAAGTGAACCGTTTTTATTTGAAACTCTTTCAGGTTGTACGGATTAATACAACAAACAGAACTGACCCTTGAAACATGTTTCAATCCATCTCGAATGTTCTAATGAGTATACAAACTCTAGAAGAATAATTGGAGGTTGCAAGGACTGGTTTTCTATTTCAAACAATATCTTAGATTTGTAAAATTTCCAGAAGTAGAGAAATAAACACAAATACAAAACTACACTTTAGAACTTTATACTACACGACTCAAACTCTGAAGAAATGTTACAAAAATATCATAGTGACAAAAACATACAATTATTGTGCTAAAGTGCAATGCGCCCACGTGCAAAGCGCCCCCTTGATAGCAAATAAGGTTTAAAAATCATGTTAAAAATCTTCTATACAATTGAAGATAAATTAATTCGAAAACAAATCATTTGTCCCTCATAACGGGAAACTTTAAATAATGCAAATAAGTAATATTATCAAATTGACAGGATTCTTAAGTAAAATGAGCCCAAAGACGCTGAAATTTCTGATTTACCGAATGTTTTTGATAGCACTGAACAAAGACTCATCCCAGGAAGTGCCGGTATTACAAAGTTGCACAGTTTTAAAATGGATTGCGTCTCTGTCCACGATCCCTCGCTTTATGAACTGATGAGTCAACGCTCTTGCAGTCTTCTTAAACACTTCCTTATCAGGAATGCACTGCTTGTCATACAGAGGCTGGAGCAGTTTTATCACGTTATCCGCCACACCCTCACGTTTCTCACGGGAACGCTCTGCTTTCAGCGCTTCCTAAACTTTCCTTGCGGGGTATCCTTCTCTGCGGTTGTTTGTGCAATCCAGGGTATTAGGTTTGGGTTTCTTTTGATTCGACCGCGCTTGGATGAACAACACTACTGAGGTGAGGATTTTTGGGGCCCGTTTTTACCGAGGGGGGCCTTCGGGGAACAGTAGGTCCCTCGTTTAAGAAACTCAAACATCAAGGGGTTTCCGGTTTTGGTTTTATTTAAGAATCCAGGGGGAGTGGGGGTTTTTTCGGGTGAAAAGGCTTTACCTCTTTCTCTTTTCTCCCTCCTTCTTTCTTTATTCCTGCCACTTACTAAAACTCTTATTGTCATGACGGTTAGATTATTTAGGGAAACCTTTACGTAAAAAACCTCCTCTTTCTCAGTGTTCTACTATGGGGACTTTTATCCTCTTGTTTTTTGGGGAGAGTGCCTGTTTTTTAGAATGGGTTTCTTGTAGGACATGGATGGGAGTTTTCAAGGGGGAGGCAGTATTAGTTGTTCTTTTTTTGATAATCGCTACCGTTTTTTGCGTTGCTCTTCAATTTCAAAAATCATTTTCTTTCAACTTTACCTCCCACAAGGGGCACTCCAGTTGACATGACTTTCACCGTTGTGAACCCGGTGGCTTTACCTTCAGGATTGCTTGTGGGCTCAAAGGTGGAATCTAGGGCCACAGTAGGTTGGGTGGTGGGGGGACTTTACAAGTTTCTGTGACTATAAAAGGGATGTGTGCTCCTTTGTCGGGCGGGCTGGGGCTGGCTACACCAACCGATGAAAAGGCCTGTTCTGCCCCACCAACCCCCCCAGTAATTCCCCCCCCCCCGGTTTAACCAAGTTAGATATTCTATGCTGCTTTGCGAGTTGTTACTTATCGTTTTCATATTATCTTACTGATCAACAAACTTGGCGGGCGGGGCTTGAAAACACTATCCCTTTCAATCTGAGGGACATATTACACTTGAAGAACCTTGCCACAAACCAACCACCGTTAGGGGAACGGGCCGGGGTACTGGGAAACCAAACCCGGCCCAAAAAATTCTCAACATTCCCTACTCCTCCCCCCTTTCCTTTATTTCCTCTCCTTCCTTTCTTTTTCCTCTTAAGCTTCCTCAAAAGCTTCACCTACAATTATTGCGGGAGCCCATGTAATCTCAAATTCGATTTTTCCTGATAGGCCCGCACCTTGTAGATAGTTGGACACCAGTCCCATGAAGGTGAAGTCTTGGGTGTTTCCGTTTTGTCTGGGCTTACCTTCTTCCCGGAGATTTTGATTTCTGGGATATTTATTCGTCCGGGCCGTGCTTGGGCAGGTTTAGATTTTACGCACGGCTACGGGTGTCCTAAAGGGGAGGAAAACAAACGGTTTAGGAATTCTTAAATGTCGTTACACCTTGTGTAACATTGTCTACCATTTGATGGCTTGACAGTCACAAAAAAACGATTCACAGATTCAATGAGGACTACGATCTTTCCTCAACGGCCACCATGTATAAATTTTGAAATTTAAACAAAAATCTAAAGGTCCCTAGGTTAGAAATTCAAGTTTTCAAGAATTTCAAAATTCTGATCTTCAGAAATTTATGTATCCCTGTAAAATCTCTAAGCCGTGAGGCTTTGGTTCCGTGATGTTGTTTTTTTTCTTCTTTCGGCCGCGGGACACGTCCAGCCCTTTAAATTCTTTTTAGGGAAGGTTATCCCTCTCTTCAACAAACCAGGAGGGAGCCATATACCCGGTGCCTGAGGAAAGATGGGGGGCTTTTCTATATATTTCAAAAACCTAGTAGGCAGTTAGCTGGTAAAAAAAACTGGTAACTGGTATACTATGATAAACTCGGGGTAAACCTCTGGCTTACTTGCTAACTACTGGCTTTTTAACTGGTTTTTTTCGCCCCGCCGGCTCCTGATAAGGCTATGTGGGTTACTGGTTTAACTAGTATACTAGTTATCTGGTTTACTTGGGGGTTTTAACTGGTTACTGGGTACTGGGTTTTACTGGGCTTAACTGGTTAACTCTGTTATTAGCCTGTGGTTACTACTGGTATAAATTGGGTACCAAATGTACACCTGGTAACTGGGGGTAATGGTTTAATAACTGGGGTTACTAATTAGCGAACAAAAGGCGCATCGTATCTAGAAACTAGCTTACCAGGGACTTCCTAAAATAGCTTCTAATTTTGAACGGGAAAAAGTCTTACTACTAGTATTATTAAAAGCATTTGACTGGTCACGATTAGCGTAGTTCCACCGCAAATAAAAAATATCTAATCTATATTTTACAAAATAAACCGGTATTACTCTACCTATTTTTTATTTTCTACGGTCTTATTTAAAAAATTCCTGATCTCCGTGGGTAATTAACAAACCGTGGTTTTTCTTTACTGGCCCCCGTTCTCTCTAATAGGCAAAAAAAACTCGTTTCCGCTTTCAAAGGCTCGTCTCATCTTCCTCCTTTAACCATTTTTTTATCCTTTCCATCCTGTGAGATGTAGGCGGGAAAAATGTCTTTCACCTTTTTGGGGAGGGGTCTGGGGGTTATTGGGTCTGTGTTGGGGGTTCCACGTGGGGTAAGGGTCCCACGAGTTTTGGAGTTCACCTTGGGGTGAGTCACCGGTGTGGTAAGTCACGTGGGGAGGGAGGGGGGGTCCACACGGTGGGGTGAAAAATCCTGTATGGTTAAAGGTCCCAACACGTTTGTATCATTACCAAAAAAAGTTTTACCCAATTTTCCTTTGCTTGCCTTTACAACTATTCTTCTCATTGATTTAAAAAAAGGGTTTTCCAGGTTTTTTTAAAAATTGCCCCAGTAAGGATGGACCTCGAAAAAAAACACTAACAAAAAACCGGGTTTTGGGCGTAGGGCTTATCAAACAACCTTATATGATTCAACCAGTTCTCTATTTTATTTTATAGGTAGGTTTTTAAAGAAAACGGGACCCTGGAAAACTCCCATACCCCACATTAGTAAGCCAACGGGGGACCCACCTTTCGTCCCAAGATCGGGGATAGGTATCCTTTTATAAGTCTAACTTTGCGGTTGTATTATCCTTATTTTTTTTCCTCCCATATTTTCCTTTCCCAATAACATCCTGGTAGGAAGTAGTAAAACACAGGTAACAGGGGTAATACAGGTAACCAGGTAAAAGGGTAAACAGGTTAACATGTAAAACATTTGGGAACAGGAAAAAGGGGGTATTAACAGGTAACAGCAGGGTAAACAGGTACATTGGTTTAACACGGGTTACAGGGTATAACAGTAATGTAAACTGGCTTTACCAACTGGGTAACTGGTATACTGGGTTTTTACTATTAAAACAACTAATAAACTTACACAAACACGGTTAATTTCACTTAAGCAAATGCAGCTGATAACTCCCCTGTTTATAATCTCCCCCACGTTTTATAGCGAAAGCGGTCTTGGGGTGTTATTTACATGTCCTCTACCTGAAAGGCCCTTCAGCTTTGGGGCTTGAGGAGAAAGCATTTGGTTTTGTGGTTAGATCAGGGGTTCCCAAACAACAAGAGTAAATTTCCCACCCACAGTTACCCCACCCCACTTCGCCACGTTCTACTCCTGGTGGAGGTTTGTTTGGTAACAATTAATTATTAATAGATTATCATTTTTATTAGGGAATCTTATTTCCTCAAACACCATCCCAACGGGGTTTAAAAGTTAATTTTTCCCCCTACACTTTCCCACGGTAGCATGGATATGTTTAGGTTCACGGCCACGGGATCGGGAGTTTGCATGTTGCCTAAAAGGGGTTTTTCAACTCTTTCTTAACTATCACAGGGGGGGGAAACTATGTGTTTTTAGGATTTTTTTCGGCTTGGGGCAAAAATCTCTAGTAATAAAGCATGGGGGGGCGGGGGGGGGGGGGGGGGAGGGGGGAGGGGGGGGGGGGAAGCCAGGAGGTTGGGAGTTGTTTCCTTAGTTAACGTGGAAATTTTATTTGTTGTTAGAAGCATTCATACAATTTTTTGCAACAGTTGGCATACAAACCATCTTTGTAAAACAGTTAATGGACTATCTTTAATTATAACAAAACCAACTGGCTATTTCGAAATACCAACACTTCGTTTCAGGCTAGACAACGAGTGACTCACACATCCCCCCCCCCCGATTATAAATTTATTCAATCCCCAATTTAGGCTCATTTACTAACTCTAATTTATTCCTGACCTGAAATAAGACATTTTGGGGATTTGCTTACCTTGGTAAAAAACGTTCTTTTCAATAAACTACAAGGAAGTTTCTAACTAACTTGATAAGTTAATTCTTCATGGAATCAACCTTTTTTAAAAACGGTGAAAACTTAGGTGATGCCCCTCAAAAAGTCCTCTCTCCAGAAATTCACCCACCTTGGGGATTACCAAGGTTCTCCCTTCGCGAACCATTTGCCAGGGCGACTCAACCATTACCAACAACCCAACCCCAAACCCCCACCACTTCCATTGTCCATTCCTTCTTTGAATCATATACACACCCACCACCTTTTAGGCTTCCCATTGGCCCCGTCAGCTTGGTAACCCACCTTGGACTATTGGCAACCATTCAAACTTTTAAACCACCAATCCCCAAACCCCAATCTAAAATAAACAAACCACTGGGGGGACGGTCGCTGCACCTTCTGACGGACATCTTCCCCCCCCACCTTAGGTCCGTCTAACCCACCGGCTTCTCTTCAGTTTTTTTTAGGTTTGGTTTCACACAGCTCTCCTGGGATAACAGTGTCTCTGAGATTTCCCGTTCTCGGGATGTACTCTTCCAGGGGCTAGGGGGGGAAACACTGGGACCAGGGATTTGGTAAGGGGCGCTTGTGGGCTCCATTAATGTTCGCTTCTCTTACCGTCAATAAACGGATTTCGATTGGTTCGGCAATTTTCAGTAGTTCTTCTCCAATTCAAAGCAAAAATGTCCCCCGGCGTAACATTTGTTATTTTTTAAAAGAGGCTTCGGTTTTTCAAAATCAAAAAGTTTTTCATGGGGCCATGTTCCCAGGAATTTTTAATACTCCAGGTAGGGCAAGATTTGGAATCTCGGTATTTCTCCCTGCAGGGGGAAACGGAAAGATTTTTGGGGGGGACGGGGGAGGTTACCCTATGCATGGCGGATTATGGAAGGTAGTTTAACGTGAGGCAGAGCTTTCTCCTCTCCCCCGTTAGCAAACATGGGTGGGAGGCGGCTTGTGGGCAAAGAAAAAAGGTCGAAGTGCAGGGGACACGAGAACACGACACACATCAAAAGTTAAAACAAACTCACCTCCGCCACAATACCACGTCTTCTATTGCTATCTCTTTATTTTCTTCATATCCCCCAAGCCCTTTTTTTTCAATACACCCGACCCAAAAGTAATATCTTCTTCCCTCCAGGAAAAAAAAAATAACACAAAAACTGGCTTCTTCGCGAACCCCAAAAAGGCGCCCCCACCCCCCACGTATCGCTGGGTTGTCTGTAAGGCTTGAGGGGACCCTTCCTTCGGAGTACGCCAACTGATTATTTCCACACTTTAAAAATTACCTGTCAAACCCCTAAACCAGGCCATCCCAACATAAAGCAGAGTACAAAAAAACTTGTTCTTCAATTAGATTCCCCAGGACAATTCGACAAACCCACAGGAGCCGCAGATAGGCTTTCTTTTATCTATATCCTGTTTCCCCACTAACCTTAGTAACGGGGCCTCTTAAAAAACCCCAGGGTGATCCCCACCCCCTTCCACTAACATGGCTGTTTCTTAAGGATTGGAGGGTGGGTGACCTGTGTCCCCGCTTAAGGGGCGTTTCTGACAAACCCCCCCAAATACCTCCTGCTGTATTACGATCAAGGCCCTTGTTTTTGGGGGGGAAAATTCTGTTGGAAAGTTTGGAAACTCTGGGAACTGTGGCCAGGGTTCCAGCATCGGAGGGTTCTACTTCCAAGCAAAGTCCTGAGGGAAATGTGGGGGAGATTGTTATCGGGGATTTGGGGATTTGCTCACGGAAAATTGGATATGAATCAGAATTTTTACCCAATTTAAGTCTCGGTTCAATGTGATTTTCATTCCAGATATCACGAGTATAAAAAAACACTTATATATTTATTGGACTTTAAATTGAATACCTCGTTTTTCGGGCTTAATTCTGTTTCCCTGTTATTTTCCATTAGGCATTGCTAAACCATCGAGGATTTACATTCGAAGCCAACATATCAAATTATTCTTTCTTGGATCGGCAAGGGCCACTCCGACTATTGGAGTATTTTCAGTTAATAAAAATTATGCAAATGATTTAAATTTTTTAAACGATACAATAATATAACCTGATAGCTGGTACGTAACGGGGTAAACTTGGGCCCGTTCATCAATGAGGGCATAAGTTCTTTAAAAATTATTTGGGCCCCGGAGGGGGGGACAATAGAGGCCAGGGACACAAAACCAACTTATAAAAAACAGTTTCCTCTTAACACAAACGGGGGAACCCAAACAAGCTCGTTCCACTGGATAGTTTAATAAAAAACCAAAGGTGGACCCCAACCTTTCTGCACCGGCTTTCCCTCTGTGGCCGCCCCAGCTTCTCGTTTTCCGAACCCCCCCCCAGGGGTCTGAACTCGGGTGGTTCTTATTTTCCCCCGGAAGGATCGGGGGGAGGGCGGGGTATAACAAATAAAAACGAGAAACCTCGTTCATTAGTACCCCCCCTTCCCTCGTTGTTGGGGAAAATACACACTGCTCTCCCGCTCGGTCTGTCTTTAAGGGCTGCCCAAAAACTGGAATTCTTATCCTTGCCAGTTTTAATCCCTTTCAGTAGGAACGCATGGGTAGTGGGAGTGCTCAACATAAGAGTTGAGGGGGGGGGTTTCGTTAAGGCTAGTAGTTGAAAAGAATTTTTGGAGGTACCCAAAAGGGAAGTTGTTGAGTGGAGGCGACAGTCGGGGGAGGAACATATCTTGGGGGAGAGGTGGAGGAGGGGCGAGGAGGGGTGGAGGATTTAGGGATGGTCTTATAGTTGGGACTCCTTTAATCTTCCCAAAAAGGGAATAAAACACCTATTGGTAAACCCCCTAGTGCGGGGGGGGCACCCAGGTTTTTACCCTTTGTGATATTTTTTTTCATGCCAGACTCAATATTAGAGGAAAGTTTACAATTAAAAATTTTCCCGGGGGTGGGACTTCAGACAATTTTAAGAAATGCCGGACTTAAAAAAACCCAAACTTGGCCGGGACCCTCTAAAACGGGGGGGAAAAAATTGATCAGGCCAAACTACACAGGACGGAAATAAAATTCCCCCAAAAGGTTGCCAAAAAAAAACCACGGCAAGACTATTGGTAGGGAATTATAACCTAAACACGTTACCCCTACGCCCGTGTCTGTGTAGCACCCCACCACCAGCACCAATAACCGGGTGGGAACCATGGGTGGCCCTACCCACTTTAATGGTAAACACAAATAAACCCCAGGAAGGGAAAAGTTTTTCCTCGAGGCCGCGCTGGGGGGGGGGCCATGGGAATTCTACAGGAAAAACATTGATATCCTGTGTTCAACGGGTGTATTTGTTCACGTGACACGTGTTTTAAGGCTTGTTTATAGGTTCAGACGGGCCAGATCGCTAACAGGTTTTCTCCGGTCTCATGGAAGTTATTCTTGGAATATATAAAAATTTAATTTCCTTCAGGTCTAAGGGAGGGGTGGGGACCTTTCCATGGCGGTTCTCGTCACTGTGATAGTAATACGAACTACAGGATTTTTTAAATATTAACAGCGTTTTGTTATTATTTTCACACAGGTTTTTTTCTTCATGGTCTTGTACTTTACCTAATTACGTTACCTGGGGGGTGGGGGACTTCGGTTTCTCCATGATTACATGTTTACGGTGAATAACACTTTAGTTAGTAACAGAGTTTGGGTGGTTTAGGGTGGGAGGCGGGGGGGGGTGGGGAGGAACTACCCAGATTTAGTAATGATTGTTCTCGAGGAAGGATACGCCACTGGTTCTAGACATTACTATGTAATACTATTTTAGGCAGGAAACCTAACTACAATTCTTACCATTCCAAGTTATTTATCCCAGAGTCGCCTATTGTTTCTATGGAAGGGACAGGAGTACGGGGAGGGAGCCAAGGAGGGGCGCACAGTGGTCAGGTTAATTAGTAACCACGCAATTTAGTTAAAAGTACATTTATACTTTCATTCCCATGGGGGTCCTGTGCGGGGGGACTACAATTTCAATACACATTGCCAGCTGATCTTAAAACATGTAATAACCCACATGGGAACAGAGTTACCTGATTGCCTGGTTTTTTACACGTATCGATTAATAAACAGGAGATTCGGTTTGTATCCTGGGTAAACATTTTAATCCAATTTATAGTGCGATTTCTTAAACTTTTTTAAAAATAAAAATTCTCGTTGTCATTTGCCCCGTGGTAGGGTTGGGGGGGGGACCTACGCTGGTTAGTAATATAACATAATATTTCAGGTTGCAAAAAATCTATTTTTACTAGTTAATTTGTTAATTTTCAATCTAAAATTATGTTAACAAAAAAATCACTATTCGGGAACCACGGGGGTTGGTTTTACCAAAATCAAAGAAAATCTTGTCAGAAATCGGTTTCGCTCTACCGAATTTAGCTTGGCCTGATACAAAAAATCTACGATCCAACAACTTTTTTAAAAAAACTAAAATAATTTTTCTTTCCCCAAGCCGGAAAAAAGCGCGCTTACCAAAGGGCTTGCTGCTTCCAAAAACAAAAATAACTGCTTTTGCTTTCAAAGGCTGGCTTGCTTTCCACAACGGCTAGGCTGCTTCCAAAAGCTGCTGCTTTCCCAAAAAAAGCTGGCTGGCTTTACCAAAGCTATGGCTGCTTCCAAAGCCTCTTGCTGCTTCCAAAAAGCTGCTGCTCCAAGCTTGCTTGCTTTGTATTTCCCAAACGGCTTTTGCTGCTTTCCCAAAGCTGTGGCTCCCAAAGCTTGCTGCGTCCAAAGCTGCTGCCTTTTCCAACAAGAAGCTGGCTTCCGTGGGGGGGAAATCTTGCTTTCCAACGTTCCAATCCCCCTTCAAGACATATTCTGCTTTCCCCACCGGAAACCTGCTACCCAATGAATCCTCGCCTTTCCCAACGTGGGAATCCTCGCTTCCTAAGAAAGCTGCTTTCCACAGAACGCTTGCCTTTCCAAAGAATGTGCCTTCCCAAACAGAATTTCCTAACTTCCAAAAAGGGAACGCTGGGCTCCCGGAAGGAAAGGAAGCTGCTTCCAAAAGGAAGGCAGCTTTTTCAAAAGGGGTGGGATAGGGGGGCTTGCTTCCCAAAATAATTTATCTACTTCCAAAAGAAGCTGCTCCCGAGACGCTACTTTCCAAAAGAAAGCAGACTCCCGACAGTACCCCGCTTGCTTTTCCCGACAAGGAAGCTGCTTCCAAAACAGAAAGGCTTGCTTTCCCAAAGCTGCTGCTTATCCAAAAAAGGAGCTGCTTCCAAAGCTGCTTTGGCTTCCACCAGCTGCTGCTACCAAAGGGGCTGCTTTGCTTCCAACGGCTGCTGCTTCCAACGGAAGCTGCTTCACCAAGCTGTACTTTCCACAAAGGGAAGCTGCTTCCAAAAGCATTTCTTTTTGCTACCAAAGCTGTTGCTCCCAAAGAAGCTGCTTCCAAGGAAGCTGCTCCCCCAAGGGGAGACGCTAGTTCCCAAAAAGAAGCTGCTACCCGGAAAGGGGGCAGACGCTTTTGGCTCCCGAAAAGAGCTTGTCCCCGGAGACGATGCATACAGAAAAACATGGCTCTCTTCCAGCTTTGGCTTGGGGGAGGGCTTTCATTCACGCTGGTTTTCTTCCTCAAACCCACCAGAAAACGTTAAAAACTATCAAAAAAACACATTTCAAATATTACCCGGCACGTGGAATACCGTTTTACAATTATGGACGGTGTGGAAAAACAAGCAACCACCCCACGGTGTGGACGGGGCGGGAGTTGGACTGGTTAGGATTTTAAGCGTTGTTTTAAAACTATAAGAGGGGGGGGCTTCTTGTTGTACTTCTGAAAAAACCACTAGGGGGGGGTGACAAAATCACGTGGTTGTTTTCAACTATTATCCCATTAAGTTGAATCCACGTGAACAAGTTATTAAATTGTTGGTCAACGTTGATTTACGGATATTTTATACTATGAAGGTCAGTTGTAAACTTGGTGGACTAATTCAGGGTATTTACCAGGATTTAGTAAAATTATTAAAAAAAATTAAATTAAAAACGGTCTAGATTAGAATGTTATTTCAAAGGGCGTTGATCAACCAAACCCAATGAAGCTCGGGTTTAGGTGAATGTAAATTTAAATTTATTTCAGATTTTGGTAATTTTTTTCCCTTACCATCTGCCCGTCAGGGCCTAACAAAAGGGATCGTAGGGAATAAAGGGAACCCTTGCGGGTTTTGGACTATATTTATATATATTTTTATATATATCTTCATATATTATATATATTCTTATATTGGGGGCCCGGGGTGTGGCCCAAAAAAAAACGGGGGCAAACTTTCAAACCTAATACATCCCGCAAACTGAAGGAATTATTGGGCAATTTTTAGATTCCTTATCCTTTTGACCATTAGGTTTTTCACAATTTCTATAAGCATAACTAATTATTAAAATTCCTTAGGGGAAACGGGGTGTTGTGCACCCCCCCCCCCCCCCCTAAATTTCCCTTTTAGCGTTTTATCATGAAAAAGTAGTTGCCGGGAATAAGGGGGGCAGTATGTTCTTTGCCAGGTTTTTTTTCAAGGATGCCTCCACAGGAACCTTTTATTCCTTTGTCTCTAAAAAACTTTTTTTCATAGCACGCCCTATTTCTTCTTTTCTTCCGGGGGTTACTGTAGGTTTTTTACTACCCAACGGGGGAACTAGGCTGGTTTATAACCGGTAGATAATTAATTAAAACTCAACTTTAACTTTAGCTTTTTAATATATTATTTTGCATTACCCCACACCTGTTGGTTTTGGGTTTTTACTTTTTTTATCTACATTAGATATCGAAATTAAAAATTCTGTTTTAAAGATGTCTACCTTTATTTGACGACGCTGGGGAAACAGGAAATAATGGACGTACCGGGGGGGGGGGGACGGGGACCTGCCAGAGGGGGGGGGCTCATACGAAACATAACGGGGGGGGACCGGGGGACAAAACATACGGGGACAGTTACCTGTATTGAGAACAGGGATGACTTGAGATTTGCTGTCTCCCGTGGAGTTAGTTGGGCCAGGGGGGGGTGGGGGGCGGTTGGGTTGGGGGGGGACAAACTCTGGGGGGACCTCTTTACCCTTCCCTCCCTGCACCGACCTTGATCTCCTGGGGGGTAGTGTAGGGTACGTGGGAACAAGTGAATTCTGGCGTTTCGTGATTGGTTAAACTTTCTATGGAACGCTGGTTGGTTTATATTAACTTGAAAAGCTGATTTGGGTTACCTGGCTTGACGCTAGGAATGGGTTTAATGCTTTGGGAAGCTGGGGTTGGTTTTTTAATTGGGCTTGGGAAAAAGCTGATTGGTTAAAGCTTGATAGTGATTGCGAAATCCGGCTGTTCAGTGGTTCAGAATAAAAATGGGGCTCTTCTCCTTACCCACGAATTCAGGGATTTCTCTGGATAAAACATTATAGAATAAATTACACCCCGGTTTACTATGATAAACCAAGTATTATTTACCTGGACTTAGTCAGATTCCTGCGAGGGAGATGGCATACTCCCAATGGTACCCACCAAATTTAGGGTACATCCTTTCTCTATTCCACCACCCGCATCTCCCAAAAAACTACAAACTGTAGATGTTATTTTTTTTTCCCCCTTGGTTGTCTCATTCCTTTCATCCCAGTAAGCCCTGAAACAACAATGAAGGGGGGTTAAACCACGGGCTTTCCAATTAAAAACACAATATATTATTAAAACAGCCGGGCCCGGGAGCCAAGGTTCATTTTACCATGGTTTTGATGTTTATAATTCCGCGAAACCTATGTCTCTGATAGTTTTATTTACTGCTGAAGGGACTACACCCTGACAAACTTTGGTCTCTGATAAGTTACTGGCTGAAGGGCACTTAAAATCCTTGCAACTTTGTTTTGATAGGTACTTGCTGCCAGGAACTAAACCTGAACCTTTTGTTTCTGATTGTTACATGCTGATTGGGGGACTACTCAAACCTGACACTTTGTCTTCTGATTTAGTTACAGCTTGAAAGGGGGGGGGGGGGGGGGGGGGGGAACTAAACCTGAAAACTTTGTCCTTCTGGCTTAGTATTTATGGATAGGAACCCCGCGTGGTAAATGGCTGCCAAGGCAGGGGAGAGGAAAATTTCCCATTTTTGGGGTGGGGGACCAAATCCTTAACAGCTTAAGGGACACCACCAGTTCCACCCCACGCTTGATGGCAGATAAAATATAATACTGGCAAGAGGAAAGAAAATACGACGGAAAAAGAGGGGAAAAAGACAGGTCAAAGGTTTTGGGGGGTTTAACTAAGGAAAAAATGGTGGAAGGGGATGCGTTTACTTGGGGGATTTCCCAAGGGAGGGGTTTTTAAATGGTTTTTTATCCTAAAGGCTGGGGGGGGGGGGGGGGGGTTAACCCCGTGATTAATCCCTTCAGTTTTTCCTGGTTTACTTTTCTGTAAACGTGTTAAAGAAAACCTCCCCCATGGTTTTTTACCCCCCCCCCCCCCCCCCCCCCCCCCCCCCCCCCCCCCCCCCCCCCCCCCCCCCCCCCCCCCCCCCCCCCCCCCCCCCCCCCCCCCCCCCCCCCCCCCCCCCCCCCCCCCCCCCCCCCCCCCCCCCCCCCCCCCCACCCCCCCCCCCCCCCCCCACCCCCCCCCCACCAACCCCCCCCCCCCCCCCCCCCCCCCCCCCCCCCCCCCCCCCCCAGACAACGCCCTTCCGCATTGCACGCTGCCCTCTACAGTCTTTTACAATTGTACCAGTATGATTCTCGGGTCTAATTCCTTTCAGGGGGAAAAAGGTCATTCCAGGGTCCTTCTCAAGGGGGGCTTTCTGTATAAATTTTAACATCTTCATCTTTACCCCCACGTAATAAAGGTGTATCTCTGCCCAAAGTTTATTTGCAAAAAAAAGTTTAACTTTGCAAGTATACTTTACTCCCCACATAGTGCCAAAAATTAAAAATAATCTGATATTTTTGTCATGATCTGAGTTTAAACACCAGATAATTTGATGTGAAAATTTGCAAAACTTAAACATTTAGTCATCATCCAGATAATATCTCACATTGTTGAAGTACGGTTCATGAACGATTCCCACAAACCTAAAAACAGAAGCGGTGAAAGTTTTGAGATTTTCCATTTTCAGCTGCAGAACTACGTCTTTCTGCACGGATTTGTTAGCTGTAGCCGTGAGTGCTACACACGGACATTTGTTTATCACTCGAAAATCTTTTATCTTGAGGAAATCTGGCCTGAAAACAGAACAATTTGACAAGATGGTATTGGTTATCCAGAACAAAAGTAAACTTTCAGATCTTCAACAAATATTTACTTTCATATCTTCATAATATTATATATTATAATTTTGATAATTATATGCGGTTAAAAAATGGTGTTAAAAGGTAAACTGTAGACAGTAGATCTAACAATGTAGGCACCTGAAGTCATGACCCCACTGTGACACACAGTGCGCCTCATCCACAACAAGCAAGGACAGCTTACCCCTCTTCCTCAAGTCCCCCATCAGCTGTGGAATTAGCCAATAAATTGTGAAACCGATTTAACAAATATGTTTTGATGAGGTCTGAGGATAAGGTATAACCGACGAGTTATACCTTATAAGTTATATAGGTCTCTATAATCTTTTTTTTTAATATGGGCTACGCCTAACTCCCTTTAAAACCAATGGACCTAGAAATCTTCTAGCAACTGTTTATAGAAATCAGAGACTACAATGTAAGGAAGAAACCTGAGTAGCACACAAAAATATGTGGTTAGTCACGACTCACGTGGGAAATCACGTGATTGATGGTTGGACACTCACAGATCTAAAAGAATCAGTAGCCAGTAGTTCCGGAGTCACGTACAGGAGCTTGATGTTCGGGGTAACCAGGTTCAAGTCCGCCATTATTGAGATCCGCTCTGATTTCTTAGTTTTACTGTTCAACGCGGACGCTTTTACTCCCTTGTCTTTCAGCTGTGTCACCTGACAGATATTTTGTTAATTAGTTGATATTTTCGAATTAATAGATTGTAGAACAAGGGATTTTAAACGTTTTCATGTTTTAGAATAAAGTGTTTTAGGCTTCAATTAACACTACGAAACAACTTGTTTTTCTTCCGCATGATCTATACTCTAAAACTAATATCCTCAGATTATTAAAATAACATAAAATGCCATTTCATTGAAATGACTACTTTGTTTTCAAACAATTTATTACCTACTTTAATTAGTTAATTAAGAAACCATTAAGAAATATGTGCAGAATTAAAACTATTTTCACGTGATGCCCATATAAGGAGAGAACAGACCTGGTCCTGTATAAGAGCGAGGAGGGGTGAAATAACGAGAGTAACTCCCGGTAATAGAACTGCAGGTAACTGGTACAGCAGCGACTTACCTGACAGTTTACATATATTAGTTAATTAGCTGATTTAACTAATAACAGGTGCCATTAAACGTTAACCACAGTAACATGTAAGTTACCATGGTAACCGGTAAAGTAACCATGTTGAGTTAGTATTGGGTGTATGCAGGATTATTGTTTAGAACCATGATGTTAATCAGAACTAAACAAATTCACATAAAGAAATAAAAGTAAAGTAAGCTAAGATAAGCTAAGATAAGCTAAGATAAGCTAAGATAAGCTAAGATAAGCTAAGTAAGCTAAGATAAGCTAAGATAAGCTAAGTAAGCTAAGGTTGCTCACCGGCACCAGTAGGCATACACACGAACACATCACACAACCCCTCAAACACAGCTTTACAAGCTTCTTCCTGGAGCGAGGTCCTGAACTTATCAAACTTAAACACTCTCTTCCTTTTCTAAGATGAAAACGGTAATCATAGCCTATCGTTTATTAAAATCCGAATGGATGAATTAATCAAGGTAATGTTCCCTTTCAACACAACTAAACAACAAACCAAATGCTTGCTCACCGGTGTGACGCAATCGTATGGGCATGCAGTTGTTCAGATATCTCTACCCGACGAAGGCGTCGAGACAATTATCAAAATTATGAATTTGCGCCATACTGGACACATTTTATATTTAATATTTGTGGTTTGTAGAATTTGGGTCATCTACTGCAGTATAGCGTAACTGGCGGCATAGCATGTCCACTCGGAGGGACGAAATACCGAGTCCATAATCACTGCAAGTTAGCAAAGATAAAACAACAGAGCTCTATTGAAAGATCTACCACCTGCACCCTATATTCACTCTTATTGAGACTTTCCCTGCACTCTGTGCCAACACCTGATTCATCAGACAAAATTACTTTTACCTCTACGGACTATAGGAATGCTAACTTAGAGAAGCTCTGTCTTGAATAGAAAACGATATAGATAGGGTTCCAACTCAGCTGTAACACATTGTCTCTTCGTGCAGTTATTTCAAGATAAAGATAGATTGTCTTGCAACTTCTAACTCCTAGAACCCACTTATGTAACAGAAAACCAAACCCTTGGATCACCAGGCATCATTAACTCCATCGACAAGAAGAAAGCTAGGTTGTATTTCGGATTATGGAAGAAGACTTGTACATTAAAACTACCTGATGGGGATCCAAACAAGCAACATATACTACAAGAACTTCGACAAGTTTCTCACGCTCAATAAAGATGGCAAAGCTATGTGTATATCAAAAAATCGAGAAGTACGCGCATGACTCAAAAAAAGACCTGGGAAATTTACATTGACCGTGGCAAAAATATTCTAGATGTAAAGACGATTTTGTCATAGATGGCTGAGAGTTATTGCAGACGAATAATTGTAACAAATTCTGTGAAAATTTTACTCTCTTGCAAGTAATCTCAATAAGAAAAATGTACTGTCAAAAATTAGTATTTTCTCTGCGACCAGTAGAATCATTGCTCAGTTCTGTTATTTTCGGTATCTGACTCCATATACCTGCGTGAAAACTATATGGAGAAGAAATTATAGAGGTGATTCGAGATTTTTCAAAAGGTTAAGCCAGTGACCCACCTGTAGTTGTTGTAAATAAACGGCAAAACTCATTGCAGGGATCTTTGGCTAGCTTTTCAAAAACATGTATAACAAAGTGGTACATTCACTAAGTATTTTTAAAATCTCGGTAATGTTATTCCTATTAACAGAAGACAATAAAGAAGCATTGAAAATTATCGGCTGTATCAAGATTACCTTATCTTGGTAAAGATCTTCGAGATGGTAATTTATAACGCATCATAATTTTTCACAATCTATAGGTGTAATAAACGACTCACAGTTTGGATTAGAAAAGGCCATTCTACACCCATGTTCTCACAAATTATAGACTCCGTTATAAGTTCTGGCAAGCCAATAAACTGTCCTAGGGTTATTCATTGGACTGAGCACAGC
Source organism: Bolinopsis microptera (assembly GCF_026151205.1). Classification (NCBI taxonomy): domain Eukaryota; kingdom Metazoa; phylum Ctenophora; class Tentaculata; order Lobata; family Bolinopsidae; genus Bolinopsis; species Bolinopsis microptera. The sequence goes on along the minus strand of NC_087081.1, from coordinate 7,681,992 downwards.
CTTCGATCACTTGATCACGATATTTTTATGCAAATCACTGATTCTACGGTATTTGGGGCACAGCCCTTAACTTACTAAAAGCTATTTGATAAACCAGAAATGCAGTATGTTATGTATAAACGATGTACATCAGAAACAATGGACGTGCAATTTGAGTACCACATGGTCAATTCTAGGGCGTTACTTCTATTGTATCTGAACGATGATAGTAAACGCTTTTCAGACAGTGAGCTGAAATTTGTACTTTATGCTGATGAACTAATATTTCATATAAGACAATAGAGAAGAACATACAAAAAAGCCAACTTAGTACTTAATATGTCTCGATTTACATGAATGTACATATCTTCATATCATGTCCAAATGTGCTACTTACATTTTAAACCTGCCTCGGATATGATGACTCCTGTGCACGGACCAGACATCTTGCTATCCTGCTTGATGAAAATATAGATCAATATTCATCAATGGTAAGGTTATTATATAAGCCAAGGATACCAACTTTTAGGTGTTGTTTTAGATAGTAAGCTAAATCTGGTTGCCCACATGATACTTGTAAAAAACTGCGATATATGATGGTGCAATCTGCAGATTTCGGCTTCGATACCTTCTGAACTTTATTTGAAAATTATATAATGCTTCTTTTTGGAATCACATCTCAGTTACGGTTTAGTGTGTGGGGTGTTTCCTCAAAGAACGGTCAATGTAGTCTTTTAATCACACAGAAGCACTGTATAAGATCCCTTGTGGCGACCTTGATTCTATTTAGATAAACAATAACATGTGCATACTAGACCAGACACCGGTATGCCAAAAACTTGACCATAACCACTTTGAAAAAGGGAACATACAAAAACCATTTTTTAAATAGAATAAAACTACTTACGCTCAAAACTTGTACAATTATCACTGCATCTTCGAATTTTCTAAGATTATCAAGTCCCACATACTGCCCATACTCCCCTTTATGAGACTTTCAACATTTCAAAACCGTGCAAACGAGTCTCACGGTTTTTCCTAAAATAATCAAATACCTTGTTGTTTATGTCAGCCATGCTTTGGAAACGCTGTTCATAAAAAAATTTTTACTTCAAGCAATTGCTTAGAAACGTCATTAGCTGATAAAACTGAGAACAAAGCACTATTAATCAAGCACAGGCAGATGACTTAAAAGATACTACGGACTTCAAACAATTTTAAATTGCGTATCAAGTATAATTGCAGCGGCGCCACTTACTATTACTTTCATGATTGTACTATAGACAGAAAATCTTGCCAAATCGATTTTGGCGCTTTTTAACAACTGTTGGGTGAGAATCCTTGTCAGGTTTTTGGTTCTCCAGGGCTCATCGTCTGTGCATACGGCACTTTGGGAGAGGCAGATTTGTGTCTATAAAAGAATCTTGTGTAGCGAGGGACTGCCAATGCCTTGGTGGGCTAGAATACACCGTTTAAACACTCGAGGAAACTCCGCACAAGCCATCGGTGGGCCTTGAATTACGCCTGTCTCGGGTTACATATAGAGCCGACAGCGTAGTGGGGCCACCTTATTTGTACCAGGACTATACCGGCAAACGATGACTAACCGGCCCAGATATAAGCAAAGATTTGGCGCGCAGTCATAAACAGCGGGTGGCGCACTGAACTGCTTCCCGCTAGTACCAATAACACTCACCGACTCCCCAAGATGTCACTAACTCACGCCGCGGTGCGGTATGTCGATCATGACAAGCAAACACCGGATTATACACTTGTTAAATTATAAGCGTTTGCTTGACTGTACTCTACATTAATTAGCCAGTGGGTTGTGCTGCCCCCTGTTTGCAAATGTGACCGCCCCATGGAGAGTGTAAGGGGAGTATCGCTACAATGTGGGAGTGTAATGGGAGTATCGCTACAATATGGAGTGTAATGGGAGTACGCTACAATGTGGGAGTGTAAATGGGAGTATCGCTAAATATGGGAGTGTTAATGGGAGTATCGCATACAGTGTGGGAGGTATGGGAGTATCGCTGCATATATGGGAGTGTAATGGGAGTATTCGCTACCATATGGGAGTGTAATGGGAGTATCGCTTCAATGTGGGAGTGTTATGGGGTATCGCTACATTGTGGGAGTAATGGGAGTATCGCTTCAATATGGGAGTGTAATGGGAGTATCGCTACAATGTGGGTGTGTAATGGAGTAATCGTACAATATGGGAGTGTACGGGAGTATCGCTACTTTGTGGGTGTGTAATGGGAGTATCCGCTTCAATGTGGGTGTTATGGAGTATCGCTACATTGTGGGCGTGTACTGGAGTATCGCAAGACAATGATGGGAGTGCACTGGGAGTCTCGCTACATTGTGGTGTGTTTTGGAGTAATGTATAGTTGTTACACATCACAGTTACCACACCAAAAGTGCTGTAAGGTGTGTATGGCCATTAAATGGACCCTGGATCGAACTGTAATTTCTGGAGTCGTAAATATGATCCTGCTCCTGTTATTTATGGACTGAGTGAGGAGTCACACCTCACGTGACGTCACAAACCCTCACGTTTAGCTCAGCCACTCCAAATGGAGTAGTTTCAATAAACCCCAGTTCCCACCACCTAACACACTATCAAACGTTAGCACACCGCAACGCCATTAGAACCTACGTCTCACCAAGTCTCAAGAGCAGCATTATCAGCACGGAAGTCATCCTGTTCATGGTCGTTGATGCAGGCCAGGGTAAACACCAGAACGTCCTAGTGACAAGTTAAGTAAATCTCCGGAGGTGCAACCGATTCGGTGATACTTGGCAGGTATATCTCCAGTGGCCTCAGGGACGGGGCTTAAGCAGATGGATGGACTCCTGGGGGAACGGGGGGGGGCTCCCAAGTGGAGGTCGCCATCCTCTATTGACGGTGGTCTGGGTGTCGCGAAAAAAACAAAAAAAAAAAAAAAAAAAAAAAAAAAAAAAAAAAAAAAAAAAAAACCATCTTTTGTAATGTTTTTAGATACTAAAAATCTATATCAATAGAAATTTTTTTCGGAATGAATTAATGATTGATATATAATATCTGTATTCGGTAGGTTATTGGTATTGATATTTGATTATATTGATTATTGTTATTATTGAACGAAGCTAAACATTAGACTAGTTTATATACTTCTTTTAAGAAGGGACTGGGTATGAACGACAGTTTGTTTTTTTTTCTTAACATTTCTTATCCACACATGAACTCAGGAGGCAAGGTCTGGTGTGGTGCGTAAAACTTTTGGTCTGCACTCTCGATCTGTATCACCTGGATTCTTCTCGAACGTATTTTGTACAAATGTATATACATTATAGTCAATCATCGTGCTACTCAAGTCCACATAAGATATTGATCTAAAGTTAGTGCTAGTTATATAATATAGGAAAATATACTTTTGTCGGCTTTAATGATACTAAATAAAATTGTTGTTTCTTGAAATTGTGTTTTCTTCTTATTGGACTACCCATTTTTGCTTTCGTCAATTAATATCTACCTAAAAAACGTTGGACTCTTAACTTGCTTTATTTACGTATTATTCAGAGTTAGTATATTTTGGATTCGTTACTGCTCATTATCTGTAGCTGTACGTGACAGATTGATGTGAATGTAGGCAGCATTTCTTTATTTTATATTGTAATAGAGTGCATTTCTTGTTACTTGGTGTAACCAAACGGAGAATTTTCGTTTTTGCTCTTTCATACAGTTTTTTTCTAATTCATCTACTTCGATTTTGTTTGTGTCATCTGAATAGTATGAACTTGCCCAGATCAGTTGTTCTAAATAGTCGTTAACATTATATTATAAATAGCAAGGGGTCCGAGACAAGAGCCTTGGGGAAACTCCAAAGAGAACAGGCAGGCTGTCAGACTCTTCGCCACAGTTCAGAGACATATTGATATTATTAGAGAGATAACTAAGCGATGAGTCTATTGGCGTTTTCCAGTATTCCCATAGGTGTCTAGGTTTATCTAAGTAGTTTTCTCATGTGAGATCGTGTCAAACGTTTAGTAGATTCAATAAATATTTCCAAGTATCATGCAGTGTTTTTGCTAAGGACAGGTTTCTTGTAATTCACTGAGGAGTTGAGGGCATGGCCTTCAACTGATGTGCAAAATATAATGACTCGACTTTTCTTTGATCTTGGAGGTTTTTAAATACAGGAAGCGCGACGAATTGGACTCGTCAGCGGTAATATATGGGAAATTGGACCAAATCTTTTACGAGTATCTCAACCCGTTAAGACTTATAATTATCCGACTCGACTAGACTTTGGCGCTTCAACGTCCGAACAGAGATAGTTTTTAGCCCAAATCTGTCTATCCAGCATCGAATTTGATAATTTCTAATTGCCTCATTGCTGTCGTCAGAGTCTCGTGTCCTTCGAAAGGATGTCAATTTGTTGGTTTATAACTACAGGACGAGCGCCGATTTGGACTCCTCAATTTGGAACAAATATTGTTGCGCGATGCACTACTGGGTCGTGCGCGGGCATCAAATGCTGCTTCTCGCAACCACAGATCTTAAGCAGATCGGCGAAGCGAAGATTGACTTCGTCATCCAGAACCAATATTTTGAATATGTTGGTCTCCAAATATCAAAGATTTTTTCCGCCTTCGGCGGCGCGCGCTTCACGCGCACTAAGTGGCATTGCAACGTAGGTCAAAAAATATTTTCGTGTATCACCGTTAAATGTTATATATGTAGTGCATGTGTAGTACTCCCCTTCGGACGATGTCTGAAGGGGTTCCGACAGAAAAAAGTTGATGATAAGAAGTTTTCACATAGCATGTGCTACGCGTACTGCGTGACGCGCTCTGTTTCACAAGTAGGATAGGCACATACAGATCGCCAATATAAGGATGGTACGTGTGCGCGCGCGCAGTGCTGACAATAGCGTCGTATTAACCCGGGTGCACGTACAACGTGTGCGATGCTTGGTATCTATTTGAGGGTTTATGTCTTTCAAGAAGTTTTTCGACGTTGTAAATCAGTACTACAGAATTGTGGTACAATAAGAAATTAGAAATTTTACATCTACGATTGAAATACAATTTGAATTAAACAGATTACATAAAAATATAAGTATTCTTTGTATATTATAATGAAATCTAAAAAGCCGTGGTCACACAAGGAAGCTATTAGTTTCATTTTTAGTCAGTTTTTATCGCATCAAAAATATCTGTCCGACCGAGTACTACGCCAATAAATATAGCTCTGCAATGACACACAAACGTATAATTTCCACAACGTATAATTAACCACAACCGATAAAATGTTGTTTTAAACCCCCAACTTCACGTGGACGGCGTACACTGTTACAAAGACTAATTTAGATTTATTGTAGAGATTTGTACTAATTTATCAATTTGAATTGCATGTATATAATTTTCATATGATTCGGTCATGAATGCTATATAAAACTTTTTACGTAAATTAAACAATAATATGTATAAATAAATATAGACATTTCATAGATGAATTACGGAGATTACAGATTGAAGTATAAATGATAACGAGATACATAACCACTTCGTGATCGCAAGATACGGATTCATTTGCATAAATATAACATATAACAAATCCGGTGACGACACCATCTTCCTCGGACGCATCATTTCACTTCGCGTTCAGTAAGAAATAGGTTACGATCTTTCAGTCCATCATTGAATTCGTGTTTCAGTAAGAACAGGTTAGTTCTTCAGTACCAAACTATTGACTTCGTATTCAGTAAGAAACAAAAAAAAAATTAAACGGGTTCTTTCTGCAGGACACTACGACCGGATGCTGATAAAAGTACATGTTGTCATTTGACATAATTTACCTTTTATTATGTAAATGTAGAATATATAATCTGTTATCGTAAAACAGCAATGATAATTTAGCCCCTATCACTTGATCGTGCTAATATTTATATGCGTAAGATACTTTTTGTTCTTTACTACTGCACGATCGGTTGAACTTGAAGTTTGGGGAGAATAGTGGACTAATAATATTTTCACAATAAAATGTATTTAATTTTAATTGCGTTGTGAGGATGTTAAACATTGAAAATGAAATGATGCGAGGATTCCTCTTTTGTGCTAATAGGACATAAAGTGTCGGTTGATCAGGAGCGAGCTTAGTGTGCAGTGTGACGCTGAAGACATTTAACAAGTATTTTCGAAAGTCTGCTAATAAAATCCTTTCACGTGACTTGTATGTTTTAAATATCCCTCAGGTTAGTGTGAGTGTGTGCAGTGCAGGAGCGACACAAACCCCCAAAACCCACAAAACAAATAACCATACAATATTAACACAACCCCTACGGGCGATTGTGACGCTCTTCGTACCTCTTAATCTCGGGTTACGTGCACTGGCAGCATAAGGGGACAGATGATTTTCATTTCAAAGTTAGCTACTTATAGCAAAGAAAGCTTGTGGATCAGAGGTTATGAAGTTGGCAAATACAGCTTACTGAATATAGGGGGCCACCACACCCGGGTAGCAAGTTTTGTGAGAATGTGCTTCAGGAGCGGAAATTAATGTCACGACGACGTCGCAGATTGTGAGTCAGCGAGCTACATTACGACTTCTAATCGGACCTTACTTAAATAGTTAGAGGCAAGAAATTGCTGTTTATGGGTTCAATCTAGTGAACAAATTCGTAACCAAGGTTTGTTACAGGAATGTGTTGTCTATGTCAGGAACCACAAAAAAAAAAACCGTCCAGCTGAAAACTTTTGGGAAAAATTTTTATAGTATTATTCTACAGGACCATACGCCCTACCCACTAATATTGGTTATTCGGCTCCGAAGTCTTGAGATCTCCATAGGGGGTGAAATAATGACCGCAATGGCCACATTATGGGCGGCGAATGATAGTTTCAGAAAATCGATTGGAGCTTTATTTTTGAAATAAATGGAATTTTTTGAAATTTTTCTCATTTTTTATGAAATTTCGAAAAAAAATACACCTAATTTTGTTTAAAGATTATTTTACAATCTATTTAAAACTTATCTACAAATAACAATTACAGTTAGTCAAAAACTGTGTATTTCAGTAAAAGTACCAAGACTATTATTAATACCAGTTTATTTTAATCAAAATACCGCTGTTCTTAGTTCATATGTCTAATGTTTGCTGCAGGTTCAACCAGGCATCGTCCACAAGTGGCAAACAATTGAAGATATTTCCTACATGAACATCTGAAGTCAAACAGGCCTTTTCAACATCGACAGAAAGTTACACATATAAGGTTTCATAAATGAGACTATGGTGCATCTGGTTCGTAAGTGCACCAGGAGCCAATTTCTGCCGTAGTCAAGGGGATTCAGATCTGTCAGCGTTAAGCATGACTCAGTTATGTACTGTAAGTAAGCTCTAAGGATGTGTCCGTTGCTGAAAGCTATTGTTGGAGGTAGCCTATTCGATTGAGATCTTTTTCGCTACCATACCTCATTGTATGCTAGGAATTCAATGCAGAAAGGTCTTTTTCTTGTCACCATAAATGTACTGCCAAAGAAACAGAGGCCGCTGCATCACTAATATTTTCTTTTGATTCCTCACCGAAAGCTATGTTGCAACTGATACTTGCTCACATCAAAGGTGAGAGTTTTTTAGCACTCTTAAACCTTGCTAAATCCAATCTGTCCACTGCGCTATACACAACCTGAAATACTATGAATTAGAAGAAGTATCTCCTTTTCTTTATGATCTAGATGACTTGATATTTCTTTTCGAATTGGAATATTTACCATTATTCGTTGTTAGATAAATATCATTGTGATGGTCTACTGTTGAAATGTGTACTAACTACGACTTGAACTTTATCGCGATCCTCTGACTTCAATTCATACATCGCCAGGAATGGACATTTCCAATGTCTTTCTTTGCTATTTTAAGTATCAGCATAGTTACAGGCTATGTCACTTCAATACCATTTACAAGTAAAAAAGGCTTGAGATTTAAGGTCGATCAGTTCTTGTTTGTTATGTTCACTTGCTCAGGAATGTTGTTTTGAGAGGGCAGAACAAAATGTGGATTTCTTCTAACGCATTTCTTCGCACAGAACCGCTGTTACTTCCTCTTGTGCTCGTGATCTTTAGTAGAAGGCTCCTGATCATCAAAAATACAGTATAACTACCGATTTTTAGCGGATAAGATTAAGTACTCCATTGATACCCTCACACAGAAATGTCCCACCCTTTAAGTGACGCTTTGTTGCTGATATTAGCCAACCTCCATCTCAATGACTGTGGATCGTGATAGCTGCAAAATTTATGTGTAGATTGGTTTATCAAGAGCGGCTATATTAGTTTTCCTATCATTGATATTGATCCAAATAGCTCATCGGCACACCGTTATACTCGTATGTTATGGATTCCTCTATTTGAAGTCTCTCTTCAGCAACCTAAAGACTAGACGGTTAAAACACTTCAACGGATCGTGCTAACGCTTTTATTATTCTCTTTAAACTGATTTATAGTTGTGTCAAGTTCTTTACTTTACCTTTGACACTTATCTTATCGAAGAGATTGTCAAAACCATCTAGCTCACCGTAGAAGGACAGCCCAACGGCCAAAATTCCTCGGAGTCAACTCAATCGTTCCCAGGCTGTGAGATAGACCAGTCGAAAAAGATAATAACTTAGTCTTATCTTCGGATTCTGTAAGTCGACAGTAACTTTAATACCAAGTTAATTACATTTCAATTACATCACAGTTTTTCTTGATTGTTGACATGGTAAAGGATTCTGAGTGGATGGGCAGCTTTAGTTGGTACTATCGCTTCGATGAATTAGCTAATGAATCTCCAAAAACTGATTATTTAAGCAATTGATTCAGGGTGGCCCACCCATAACTGTGAGCGGATCTCGATTACGCATCCTTCCACTTGTTAATCACCACTAGATTTAGTGCCCTCATAATGACTCTGCTCTATGGAGAGGGTCAGTCCCACACTCCGCACTCGTGGTCGTTGTAACAAACGTGTGAAGCCAGTTTACTTTAAAGGTCTTTTAAAGGCGCCCCATACTTGACTTTATTTCCCAATCCTGCTTCAAATACCAGTCTTAAAGCTTCTTGCATACTGTCCCTACAGCTGCTGCGAAGATAGGGCAGCATCGCAGATGCTAAGCTGATCATAGATATCAGTAGTCGTGTCAACCTCTCTGCTCTTATGAAGTCCTTTATAGTGTTATCACTGTTTGGTAAGTATCCATAGTGCTTGATGTTCTACTGTTTTGAATACAGGTTATTTAGAAGCCAGAGTTATTTGCTATGATGATTCACTGAATAGATTATCAGGTCTAAAGTAAAACACCTCTATTTGCGTTCACAATTTCGGTTGATGTATACCTTCCATAGTCTACTAGTCATCGTCGTAACACTTTTCCTCTATAAGAATCAACAAAGAGCGGGTCGGATCAGATCGTGGCTATACAACGCTTAATAGTAAGATCCTCCATCACGATATATGCGTTGACGTCTCCAGGATACACGAGTTTGATGAGCTCCTCTAAACCCGAGTCTGCCATGATATAGTTTGCAGCAAGAATAACTCGTGTGAGTGGAAGCCCTCAACCCTGACACAATAGGCATCAGTTTCCCAGTACTATTCGGTGGCTAACTCCATATGGCAAATCGAATGTGATTAGTCATCGGCTCACTGGTAGCGATAACTTTTAAAGACATTCAAAAGAGTAGCAGTACCGTCGAATAGCTGTCTGGGGGTTGGTCTTAATCGCTGTTGTTTGTTAGTTTAACTTGATATTTGTTAATTGAAGGTATTTCGAGTAAGATTTGATAAGCGTTAAAAATAATTTGGTGTATATTTTTTGTTCGAAATTTCAATAATAATTGAGAAAAAATCGAGAACAAAATTCATTTATTTCGAAATAATAGAGCACCCAATTGATCTGAAACTATCATTGCTGCATATGTGGCCAATTGCGGTCATTTTGCACCCTATGGAAGATCTAAGACCTTCGGAAGCGGAATAACCAATATTAGGGGTGGGTTATGGGTTCTGGTAGAAAAAATTACTATAAAATTTTTTGCCCAAAAGTTTCAGCTGGACGGTTTTTTGTGGTGGTTCCGGGGACTACTGGACAACAACATTACAAGTAGACAAACATTTGTTACGAATTTGTCACAGAAAAATAACTCTTGCCCTAACTAAAAATGTATTCCAATGAAATCGCATATTTGGAAAGAATTAGTTACGGTAACAAGACATCGGTCGACAGCGACTATTGTCCGACTAAGTTATCTGAAAAAGACTTTGTCACGAATTGTGTTAAAATTTCATACGACAACTTTCCAATTAGAGGACATGTTCTGAAATGTTACTAGTCTACTTTGTTTACGTAACAATTTCCAATTTGATATATGATCTGAGTGAATCGACAATAGTTTATTTTCATTTGAGTCGATATATTGGACGAATGTTATTATATAAATCAGTTTCTGGTTTTGGTCCTTCGAGCATTGCTTGCGTCGAGGGTAAAAAATGAGTTGGTTGCGGTTTTGGATTGCGATAACTTGTTTCCCCATACCGCTCTCTTTATTTGCAACTGTAGGCTGTGATGTGATCGACAGCCCTGTTACGCTTGTTAGTGTACGGCTAGCACGATCTCCTTTTCTTCCCATGTCCTCAAAATTGTCAACACGTATCGATGGATCGGATCTCAATGGATCAAATCAGGATTAGGACAGTGGAGCCATGGGAGACCTTGGTTCGAAAATGATACGGCCCCCAAGAGGGGTCAGATCAACCTCAATAATTAGGGACTTTATAATTAGTGATGTGATTCCTGATTCATGGATTGAATCTTTAAGTGACACATAAATGGGGCTAGATTGGGGTAGAGTTCACATGTAAATTCATGTTAAATCATAGCTGTACATTAAGAAGTAAAATGATTGACTGCTCGACATCGAAGACAAATAGGGACGGGGAGCTCTTGCTTAAGGGGGGTTTCGTTAAGGGATGTGAGAGTACTTGCCAAAGGCATGTAAGGGGAGTGGAGCGATCAAGTGTTTTAGGTATTTATACTGGTAAGATAGAAGGTCGCTTCTATCAACAGTCATGCCTCCTTTCTAAGGTCTAAATGTTTCAGAGGATCATCAGGATGTCATACAAGTGCTTGATTCTGACAGATATATCATACACCAGGAAGAAATTGATGACAGCGTCTTCTTCTCTGCTGGTCGTTGCCAGGAGAACAAACTCTTAATGTCTGCCCACTGTTACCTCACGCTCTCACAGACCACCAACTATTTCCATTGGGACGTAAACCAGATTCGGCTACCCCACTGAGGAATCGAACTCCTTACAACGTCATGAGGAAGGCTGCAGAACAACATCCTGTTCGGCGTATCAGAACTGATATCTGATGTCCTTCCTGTGCCTTCATCAGAAGTAACCAGACGCTATCTAGTCGAAGACTTCTCTTGAATTCTTCTTCCTCCCAGCTGCACATCTACAAGAAGAGACGAAACAATTTATCTCTTTTGTATGGGAAGAATGACATGAGATGAGAGTAGATATTTCCCCAAAGTACACCATAACATATCACCGAGGATATGTGGGTGTTCTGGAATCATTTCGCCAGTATTTTTCGGATCCAGAGCTCCCTCGGAGAGGTTTTTAAAGAGGTTTCAAAGAGGTTCATTACGAAGAATCGCCAAAGCCCTCTGTTCAAGATTATTTTCTGCTATTAAGGAACAAAGGTTGTTACAGATTTTCATCTGGATCGGCTTGCTGTTGAAAGATCTTCCAAAAAGAAGAGGATTTCCAGCAGTCTCTGTAAACCTTTCTTCTACACGGCATACCAACAAAGATTGAGTAATTGTTTCGCTGTTGCGAAAATACTTTAGTATTATATTGAGTAATTTGTTGTATTGAAGGTATTATATCGATTAATCGATTTAAACATTTTATTAACATTTTATAACCTACCAATATTGTCTCAATTTCAAAACATGTTCACTCTTAATTTATGCTTCTATGTAGAGTTGTCATATTGTAATCTCCCCAATCTAGGCCCATTACAGCTCAATATATTCAATCCTTGATCAATTCAATATAGATACGAGACAAAGTTAAGTTGCAGGTTATACTTGATGACGTATATGGTAGTCAGTTTATCCTTCTGAAACCCAAGGTCTGGCAGCGTGGGTGCAACGTCACGAGATTACCGTGAGACTTGTGGAAATACGAATGTGACCGAAATTACAATTGTGATCCGAAGTCCGGACAGATGTCGCCAAAAAATTACTTCTGTCGAAAACCGCTAATTCGGCTGTCGGATAGGATCATTAGCTACTAAATTATGCATGAAAGAAAAGAATTAATCCTGCTAATACAGTGACTATTACCATATAAGGTTACTTTATGAAAAAATATACGGAATCCTATTCGTATTTCACAAGCTCCCGGGAATGGGGGGGGGGGTTGCTGGAGACGAAGAAGTTAAATACGGGAACAAAAATCGAGCTGTTACGTGCAAGGTTGAGTTACTTATAGCTGTTATTACTTCGGTAATAGTAATACTGGAATAAAAAATAGCTTTTTACTTTTTGAAATGCCGTTTCCTTAGTTAGTTTAAATAATTCTATCTGGTTTGGTTCATTGGTCCCTTATCAATAGTGATTCTAACCCATGTCAAAAAAAGTTGCTCAATACGTTGGTGCGAGTTGAATAAATCAATTTTCCATGATGATAATTTCATTTTCCAGTTTTACCAGTAAGTACGACATGTAAGTTTGACAAGTAAATACTCGGCTTTAGCTCGATAAGTCGAAGGGGAATATCAAAATCCCAGGAACGTTTCTCGCATTAGATGCTAAAAACCAGTCCACCCACATGTCGGCAGTATCTAGATTGCCCGACCCTGTCGCGGACTACGGTCCACGGACCAATGTCCACGAACAACTGTCCACGAACACCTGTTACCGATCATGTTATAAAATGCATAATAACAGTTATACCCTGAACAAGCAAAGGTGTTGTTTCTGGGAATAGTGATTGGTTTCCAGATAAATATGACCGCCTAAGGTTATGAAATGATGGTATGAATGGTATCTTGGATGGCAATTAGTTCGATGCATAATCAATACTTGATTAGATTCAAATGTGGTCCCTTGGTTATAAATGAGTTACGAATAATATTGATTGTAGGTCAGTATAATTCCTGACATGGTTATTTCTGTCTAATGACGAAAGTTTAATGGACACACGGCCTCCTTAGTGAAGCTCGAGACTTCCTATCCAGAAAAACCTCTAAAGAGCTCCATGTTGTGTGGGTGTAACGCATCTATGTCCTGGTTCCCTGCTCGTAGGTTGATTAATCGTTTCAACAAGCTTGAACCCACCGACTTTTTTGAATTCGCGTGAGATGATGTGAACCCTGCTGGATTCAAGGGGATACTGTTATTAGCGTATATATGATTGTATAATGTTGTTTCGTGGACAGTTGTCCGCGGACAGGGTCGGGCTTAATATGATACTGCCACATTGTTTATACTTAATTAATTTCAATGTTCGCACAAGTTGAGTCTTGCTTTTTCCGATTAGTTGCAGCCAAATAGTACAGCAGTCGCAATTTAACTTTGATTCTTCTTACAGCAGGCAACTTACAAGGATCTGTGATTATTTCCGGTAGTAATCGTCTTCCGCCCGAGGTTATAAGTACATATATTTCGACTCGCGAGAGCGTACAACAGGTTTTGACTAAGAATATCAAACAACTGAAGCTCTGTAACTTTAAAACTTTGCTTACCCCACTCTAATGTGATGTTGCTTGGACAATTTTTTGCCAAAGATGAGCCTTAGGCTACCACAGAAGCTGAGATTATCTTGTAATAAATAGTACAGAGTTTGGTCGCGAGAGCGTTAAAAATAGGTTTTGGACCTAATTACTCGAAAAACCTGAAGTCTGTGACTTTAAAACTATGCTTCACCCAATCATGGTGATGATTTGTCATTTTCATACCTAGGTTTGATATCCTTTCTCCAATAACAAAGTGGAGATATGTGGGTTAGAAATCACGAATGCGTCACAAAGGGCGTGGTCAATTTGAGCAAGACTGCCCATATTCAGAAAGTCTTACCAAAGCCAAATATTTGTTTCCTCGGGGCGGAAAGAGGGTCACCGGAATTTATCAGAACTTGTCTAGTTGGCTGCTGTAAGAAAGAATTAAGGTAAATTGTGACACCTGCTGTAGACTATTGACTGCAACTAATGGAAATAGTGTAGTGGCCGATTAGTAGCCACCTTTGTTGGCTACTAGCCGATTTGCTGCCGGTTAGTAGCGTCTAGTGAACTTTTCAAGTGCCGGCTAGTGCTGCTAGAATGACGGTTTGGGACCTCGAGAATAGTAGGTCTGCTTAGAGACAAGTATTAGCCGGCTAGTGACCGACCTTGTATCACGTTATGGTTACTAGCGGCTAGTAGCCTGTGAGTAATCGGCTTAGTGACCACTTATTAAGTGCGGTGGTAGCTGGTTTCATTGTAAAATATCTTTTAAGTGCCGTACTGTGGCCAGATTGACTATAGAGTACCGTATAGAGGCACGTATTATAGTGGGCGCATGTATTGGGCAAACCTAATAGCCATTTCCCCATATGGGAGCATATCTTCTTAAATTGGTTCTTGGGTTGCTTCATAGATCCTATATCGGGTCATCAGATGGCTGACCACCGTGTCGCCGATGTTGTTGCCAGAGAACGGGAATTGAATTAGTTATTGATGGTACTGCGCAGACGACAGAAAAAAGACATGCAACTTCGCGGCCAAGGGTGGTCGCCGCGTTCTGTTGACGATAGTGGTTCTAATGGAAGAACCCAAGTAACCCAAGTTAAGTAGATATGCTCCCTTATGGGAAAATGGGCGATTTAGGTTTGGCCCTATACTATGCGGTCCACTATTTATACGCCTCTATACGGCCTCTATCATGTCTATTTGGCACTGTACGGGCACTTAAAAGATTTTTTACATGAAACCAGCTACCAACCGGCATTAATAAGTATGGTCACCGAGCACGATTTCTAACAGGTTAGCCGCTGGCTAGTTGACCATAAAAGTGGCTTCTAGGCGGTACTAGCCGGCTATTAGCTTGTCTCTAATGCGAGAACCATACTTCTCGAGGGTCCAAAACGGCTTCCTTGAAGGATACTTGCCGGCAACTTGAAACAGTGGTCACTAGACGGCTACTAACCGGATGCTAATCAGGTAGTAGCCACAAACGTGGCTACTAATCGAGCCACGACTAGTATTTTCCAATTAGTTGCAGTTAAAATAGTCACAGCAGGTCACATTTAACTATAATTTTTCTTACTGCATAGGCACTAGACTATGTTCGGAGAATCATTCCGGTAGTACACCGTACTTCCGCCCGAGAAAATTTGGCTTTGTAGCTTTTTGAATTATGGGGCAGTTTGCTCCAAATTGACCACGCCTTTTGACGCTTTCGTGATTTCTAACCCACATTTCTCCACTTTGATTGAGGATAGGATATCAATTTGGGTATTGAAAATGATCAGAATCATCAATTTTAGTCGGGTTAGAGATAGTTTTAAAGGTCTACAGACTTCAGGTTGTTGGGTATTTAGGTCCAACCTATTTTTACCTCTCGCGAGCAAAATTTATGTATTATTACAAGATATATCAGTTCTTATGGGGAGCTAAGGGCTAATCTTGGGATAATAAATGGTTCAGCATCATCACATTAAGGGGGTAGAGCTAGTTTTAAAAGTCTACAGAATTCAGGTTGTGAGTTTTAGGTAAAAACTATTTGTACGTCTCGCCGGAGTCGAAATTTATGTACTTATTACCTGGGGCGGAAGACGTTTCTACGGATTATTCTCAGATCCTTGTTAAGTTGCTGCTGTATAGGAAAGTAAATCAAACGGTAAAATTGAGACCTGCTGTTATATTTGTTTTTATTTTGCTGCAAATAATCGGAAAATAGCAAGACAACTTCTTTTGGAACTTTGAAGTGAAATTAATTAAGTATGAAACATGTGCAGTATCTAGATAGCCGACCCCTTGTCGCGGACAACTGTCCACGAACAAACTGTATACCAGATCTTATTACTGACATAATAACTGTATCATGAATCAAGCAGGTTCACATATCGCACGGTTTTTCATCAGCCGGTGGTGTCAAGGCTTATGAAACGATTAAGCAACCTTACGAGCAGGAACCGGGAATAGATGCGTTACACCAGGAGACAGGACTTGGTGCTCTTTTGGAGGTTTTTCTGGAATAGGAAGTCTCGAGCATTCTCGAAGGAGGCGTGGGTCTCAATTAATTTCGTCCATTAGTACAGAAGGAGTACCATGTCAAGGAATTAGACTACGTATAATCATATTATTGTAATCATTTTATTTCCACGGACCACATTTGAATCGTAATCAATAGTTTGATTATAGCTAGTCGTTAACTAATTGCATCTAGATACCATACATACCGCACAAATTTTCATAACATTTGCGGTATATGATCTGGTAACAAATCATAACTTTTCTCAAACTCCGTTGCTTGATGCAGGGGATATGTTATTTGCAGTTATACATGAAGTGTAGACAGGTGTTCAGTGGACAGTTGTGAGTGGACAGTTTCGTGGACAGTTCGTCGCGGACAGGGCTCGGGCTATTAATACTGCTCCCGAACATCGTGGGGGGTGGTTGGTTTGAGCTTCTGAATGCGAGAAGAATAACGTCTGGGAAGGTCTCGACTTATCGAGCTATAAGTCGGAGTATTTAATTGTCAACTTACATGTCGTACTTAATGGATAAAACTGGATAATCGAAAGTGATTCATTGAAAATTGATTTTATTCAACTCGCACATAACGATTGAGCAACTTTTGAAAATGGTTAATCTCATTATGATAAGGGACCATTGTACCAAACCAGATTATGGAGGATTTAACTAAATAAGGACACGGACATGTCAAAACAGTAAGAGATATTGTGATTCCTGTATTACTATTACCAGTTAATTACAGCTATAAGTTTAAACCTCACCTTTTGCAGTAACATCTGGTTTTTGTTCCTTATTTTAACTTCTTCGATCACCTAGCAGCCCCCCCCCACATTACCCGTGAGCATTGTAGAAATACGTTCGATGTCGTATTTTTTTTCAGTTATAGTAACTGTTATATGGTAATCTCGTACACTGTATTAACGGATAATGGTTTTTTCTTGACCATGCATTAGTAGCTAAGTGATCTATCCCCGAAATCCAGGCGAATTAGCTCGGTTTCGACAGAAGTTAATTTTTGGCGTCATCTGTCCGACTTTCGGATCACAATTGTAATTTACGGTTTCACATTCGTATTTCACAAGCTCTCGGGTACATCTCGTGACGTTGCTCACAACGGCTTGCCAGACTTGGGTCAGAAGTGTATGGACTACCATATACGTCATTCCTAGTAAGTTACATGCAAGCTTGACGCTTGTCTCGTAATAATTTGTGATTTGATCCATGGATTGAATATAATTGAGCGGAAATGGGCTAGATCTGGGGTAGAGTTTCATATGACAACTCTGTACATAGAAGGAAGCTATAAAATTAAGAATGTGAACATGTTTCTCAAATTGAGCAATGTATTGGTTGGTTATAACATGTTTTAAATCGTTAAATCGATTTCATGATATAATACTTCAGAATACACAAATTACTCAATATAATTACTAAAGGATTCGCAACGCCGAACAATTACTCAATCTTTGTTGGGTATGCCGTGTAGAAGATGGTTGTACAGGGATTACTGTGGGAATTCCTCTTTTTTGGATGGATTCTTTTTCAAACAGCAAGCCGAATCCAATGAATAACTCTGTAACAACTGCTTGTTCTTAATAGCACGAAAATATTCTTGCAACAGAGGGATTTGGGCGATTCCAGCGGGTTTGAAACTTCTTTGAAACACTCTTTATAAAAAACTACTCACAGAGGGAGCTCTGGATCCTGAATAATACTGGGCGAATTGATTCAGAAACACAAATTCATCCTCTGGTATGTATGGTGTAACTTTTGGGGCAAATATCTTCTTCATCTACTGTCAGTCTTCCCATCAAAGAGGATAAATTGTTGTCTCTTCTGTAGATGATGCAGCTGGATGGAAGAACGGAATTCAAGAGTCAGTCTTCGACTAGGTGCGTTGGTTTACTTCATGTGTAGCATCACAAGGCATTATGATTTCGGTGTCTGAGTCGCCGGACAGGGGTTGTTCTGCAGCCTTCCCTCTTGTGCGTTTGTTAGGGAGTTCGTGTCTCAGTGGTGGTAGCGAATCGGGTTTACATCAATGGGAATAGAGTGTTTTGTCTGTGAGAGCGAGTAACAGTGGAAGGGATCATTTAGAGTTTTGTTCTTCTGGCACCGCAGCAGAGGAGTGGTCGCTTGTATTCAGGGGATATTGCTTCAAGGTGTAGTTTTTCTGTTCTGAATCTCAGACTTGTTGACATCCGTGATCCTTGAAACCAATTAGGAAACTTGGAAGAAGGTAGGGCATGGTCTGTGATAGAAGGCGACCTTCTATCATCCAGTTATATACTAGAACACTTGATCGGCTTCACTCCCTTCCTGCCTTTGGCAAGTACGTCTCACTCCCTTGATACGAGAACCCCCTTCTAAGCAGAGCTACCGTGCCTTATTGTGGTCCTACGAGTCGAGCGTCAGATCTGTTTACTTCTTATTGTACAGCTAGATTTACAGAATTTACTATGTGAACTCCTACCCAGATCTAGCCCTTTTATGTGTCATTATATTCATTCACATGAATCAGTGAATTCACATCACTAATTAACGTCACTTATTAGTGATTGGTGATCTGACCCTCGTTGTGGGCCGGATCAGTTTTCGGACCAAGTATACCAGTGGCTCCCACTGTCATAATACTGATCTTGATCATGAGATCCCGATCCATCGATACGTGATTGATATTTGAGGACAGGATCGTGCTCGCCGTTACACTAACAAGCTGTAACAGGCTGTCGATCACATCACAGCCTACAGTGCATATAGAGAGCCGGTAATGGAATCAGTTATCGCAATCAAAAACGCAACCAATCTCAGTATTACCCCTCGGACGCAAGCAAGGTCGATTGACCATGTCCTGAACTGATTTATATTATAACATTCGTTCCAATATATCGACATCCAATTGAAATAATCTATGTGAGTTCAGCTCAGTTCATATTCAATTGAAAATTGTTCGTATACAAAGTAGCTTAGTAACAGTCTGATTCATGTCTCTTAATTGGAAAGGTGTCGTATTGAATTTATATCACAATTCGGACATTTAATTGTCTTTTTTTGATAACTGAGTCGGAACAATAGTCGCTGTCCGGACAAGATGTCGTGTTTTAACGTAGTAATTCTTTACAAATTTGCGATTTCATTCGGAATACATTCTTTAGTGAGGGCAGAGTCGATTTTGCTGTGAACAACTTCGTACACAAGGTTTGTCTACTGGAATGTGTTGTCCATAGTCCAGGAACACAATAAAAACGTACAGACTGAAAACTTTTGGGCAAAAATTGTTAATAGTTCAATTTTATCCAGGAGAAAAACCATACGACCCACCCTAATATGGTTATTCGGACTCCGTTGTTTTGAGCTCTCCATGGGGCGTGCATAAATGACCGCAAATGGCCACCATTATGGTCCAGGGGAAATGATAGCTTCAGAACATTTGGGGCTTTATTTTTCGAAATAAATGGAATTTTTCTCATAATTTTGCTCAATTTATTGATATTACAGAAAAAAATACACAAATTATTTTGTAACGCTTTTCAAATCTTACTCGGGAAATAAAATCAATTACAATATCTAGGTTAACTAACAAGCAAACGATTTTTGCACCAACCACGACAGCTATTCGACGTACATGCTACTCTGGTTTGAATGTCTTTAAAAAGTTATTCCTACAGTGAGCGATGATAATCACATTCGATTTGCCATTATGGTTTAAGGCCACCCGAAATAGTATGGAAACTGGGATGCTATGTGGTCAGGGTTGAGGGCTTTTCCAATTCACGAGTTTTTCTTGGCTGCTTAGGCTATTTTAATGGCAGGATCGGGTTTAGTGGACTCATTCAAACTAAGTGTTATCCTGGAGACTGTCACGCCAGTTATCGGATGGAGGATCTTACTAATAAAGGTTGAGAGCCACTTTCTGATCGACGCCGGTCTTTGGTGTTTCATTATAGAGGAAGAAGTTTACGACGATGTACTATAGACTTGGTAGGTTACATCAAAATGTACGTTGAACGAAAATATAGGTCGATAACTTTAAGATATCTATTCAGGATCTATCAGAGAAAATAACTCTGCTTCTAAAGTACTGTTTCAAAACCAGTAGTACAGCAGCTCTATGGGTATTATTACCACTCAACATGATTACACTAGGTAAATGGACCTTCATAGAGCAGTGAGGTTGACTTTGCACGACTACAATATGCTATTTATCAGCAGTAGCTTTGATGCTGCTACTTCTGCAGCCAGCTGGGGGAGGGGAAGTATGCAAAGCTTTAGACTGTATTTGGTGGCAGGATGCTACTTTTTAGTTAGTATGGGGCGCTTTATAAGACCTATAATGTAACTGGGCTTCACAACGGTTTGTTAAACGTCACGAGTGGGCCGGAGTGTGGACTGTCCTCTCCCATAGAGCAGAGTCTTATGAGGGCGGCTAATATAGTGGTGGCATTTTAACAAGTGGAAGGATGCGTAATCGTGAGGTCCGTCACAGTTATGGGTGGCACCGGAATCAGATGGCTTGAATATCAGTTTTTGGAGATTACATTTAGCTAATTCATCGATGCGAGGTGTACCAATAATGCTGGGCATCCATGAGATCTTACAAGTCATCTATCAAGAAAACTGTGATGTATTTGGATAAAATTTATAACTTGGTTTAAAGTTACTGTCGACTTTACAGAATCGAAGATAGAAAGGATCTAAGTTAATATCTGTTTCGATGGTCTTATATCACAGCCTCGGCGAACGATGAGGTGAATCCCGAGGAATGTTTGGCGTTGGGGCTGTCCTTCAACGTGAGCTAGTTGGAGTTGACATTCATCGATAAGATAAGGTCTAACGGTAAAGTACAAGACTTGACACAACTAGAAAGAGGTTAAAGGGAATAATAAAGCTTTGCATCGTCGATCCGTTGAAGTGTTTTAACCGTTAGTCTTGGTTGCTGTAGAGAGACTTCAATAGAGGATTTGCAATTACCATACGAGTTACTGTGGTGACCGATGAGCTTATTTGATCTATATCACGATGATGGAGGAAATCTAAATAAGGATGCTCTTGGTATAAACCAATCTACTCTTTTTAAATTTTGCAGCTTCACGATCCACTTAGTCATTGATGGAGGTGGCTAATTCACCACACTAAAAGCTCAATTTAAGGGTGGGGACAAATTATGGTGACGGTAGCAATGGAGTATTGAAGCTTTATCCCTAAAAATCGGAAGTTATACTGTGATTTTTGATGGGATTGAGACTTATACTAAAGATCACAGACAAGAGGAGAGTAAAAAGAGTTCTGTGCTAATATTGATGTAAAGAAATCCCACTTTTGTACTGTCCACCAAAAGAATTTTCTGAGCAACATCAATAACAAAAATAGAACTGATCGACCTTATATTCTCAAGCATTTTTACTGTTATGGTATTGAAGTGTCGAGCTTGTAACGTTGCTGATACTTTAATTGAAAAAGAAAACATTGGAAAATGTCATCCTTGGGCGATTTGAGTGAAGGAGAGGTTACCGATATAGTTCAAGTCTATTAGTACCTTCATGCAACAGTGACATCACAATGATATTTATCTACAACGAAGAAGGGTAAATTTTCAATCAAAGAAATCTCAAGTCACTAGATATAGAAAAGGAGATACTTTTTAATCATAGTTTTCAGGTTGTGATAGCGTCTGTGGTCTGTTTGGTTTTAGCTAGGGTAAAGTGCTAAAGAAAGCTCTCACTTTGTTGAGCTAGTTCTGTTGGCAAACATTATTTCGGTGAGAGAATCAAACGAAAATATTTTTGAGGCACGGCTATGTTTCTTGAGTACATTTATGGAGACAAGAAAAAAGACTCTTTCTGCTTTGAGCTTCCTAGATTACAATAGGTATGGTAGAGAAAAAAAGAGTATCAATCCGAAATAGGACTACCTCCAACAATAGCTTCAGGCACCGGGAAGCACATCCTTAGAGACTTACTTACTGTACCATATAACTGAGTCATGTTAAGAGGTGAGAGAGTCTGAATCCCTTGACTACGGCTGGAAATTGGGCTCTGGTGGCACTTAAAACAGTTTGCACAGAGTCTAATTTTGAACCTTATATGTGTAACTGTTCTGTCGATGTGGAAAAGGCCTGTTTACTTTATGAATGTTCATGTAGGAAATATGGCTTCAATGTTTGCAGGCTTTGTGACCGATGCATGGTATGAACTGCACAAACATTAGACATGATGAAACTGAAGAACAAGCGATTTTGATAAATATAAATGTGTATTAATAATTGTCATGTTACTTACTGAGGGAAATAATTTTAGACTAACTGTATTTGTTATTTGTAGTAAGTAGTTTTACATAGATTTGAAATAAAGCGTGTTAAAAATACATATGGTGTATTTTTTTTCGATAATTTACTAAATTGAGAAAAATTCGAAAAAATTCATTTATTTCGAAAAATAAAAGTCCATGTTCTGAAACTTATCATTCGACTGCCATAATGTGGCCATTGCGGTCATTTTTCACCCTTATGGAGAGATCTCAAGAACTTCGGGAGCCGAATAACCAATTTTTAGGGGTGGGGCGTTTATGTGTTCCTGAGAAAAAATGACTATAAAAATTATTGCCAAAGTTTCAGTGGAGGATTTTTTTGTGGTTCCTGGGACATGACAAAAACAATTCTGTAGACAAAACTTGTTATAATTTGTTCCAGATGACATAACGAATTCTTTCCCAAACTATTTTTAATACCGTTATATACTACGTTAACTTAACTAACTATACACACACAACTTCTATTGACTATACTTTAATTTCCTCTCATTACTAATCTACAACAATTAACTACTTACAGTTACTTTTATGTTTTCCAATTAACCCCCCTCCCCCCCCCCCCTTTTTTTTTTTCCGGGGGGCCCCCCCCCCCCCCCCCCCCCCCCCCGGGGATCCTACAAGCTTTTTTTGATAGTATAGTAGCTACTTTGAAAATAGAAAATCTTCTGCTTATGCCTTGCAGTTTGCACGGTCAACCGAGAATTAAGAGTGTAGCGTTGGAGCGACACATCGCCCCCGTGCGCTCTGCATCTGCACCACACTACCACTAACTGGAGGGGATATTTAAAAATACAAGTGATATGAAGGTTTTTATTAGCAGGAGCTTTCAAAGATACTTGTGTAAATTGTCTTCAGCTCAACTGCCAACACTAAGCTCGTCCTGATCAACCTAGCACTTACTTTTCTATTGCACTTTGAGTATCTTCGCATTCATTTCAGTGTCAATGTTTAAACTATACGTCACAAACACCGGCAATTAAAATTGAAATACATTTATTGTGAAAATATATTATTAGTTCACTATTTCCCTAACTTCCCAGTTATCCGATCGGTCAGTAGTAAAGAACAAATTGTTCTTACGCATATTAAATTTGCACGATCATGTGATAGGGGCTGAAATTATCATTTGATGTTTTAGTAGTCCAGATTTAGTAGATTACATTTAAGTTGAGTAATTATGTCAATGGATGCAGGTATTTTTCAGCATACGGTCGGAGTTGGCCTGCAGGAATGAACCCCGTTTCTTTCTGATTCGAAGTCAATGTTGGGACTGCAGATATAACCTGTTTCCTATGATCACGTAGTCAAATGTTGGACTGAAAGATCTTACCTATTTTTCTTACTGATCGCGAGTTATTGTGACGGCCGGATGGATAGCGTTGTCGGTCACGGATTGTTTATATGTTATATGTTATGCATAAATGAATCCGTTTCTTGCGGACACGAAGTGTGATGTAATTCGTTTTATTTATACTTTCAATCTTGTAATCTCGTAATCATTTCTATGAAATTGTCTGTAGTTATTTAGTACATGTTATTTGTTTATGTACGAATTTGTATTTAGCAGTCATGACGTATCATTTGAAACTTATTTACCTGCAATTTCAAATTGGTAAAAACTATCTTTCTACTAATTCTAGAATGATCTTTGTACATTGTACGACCGCACGTGAAAAGTTGTTAAACGATCATTTTTATCGGTTTTGTGTAATTATTCGTTGTGGTAATTATAGTTGTGTTCATTGCGAGCTATATTTACTTTAATGGGCTGTATACTCGGTCGTGAAAGATATTTTTGATGCGATTAAAAAATGATAAAAAATTACGATTAGCTTCCTTTGTGTGACAACGGGCCCTCTTTTAGTTTCTTTATAATAACAAAGAATACTTTTATTTTTATGTAATTCTGTTGAATTCAAAATTGTATTTCAATCGTGGATTTTTAAAAAATTTCTAATTTCCTTATTGTACACAATTCCTGTATTTCTGATTTCATCGTCTTCAAAAAATTCGTGATAGACATAAACCCTCTAATAGACAATCATCGAACAAGATGTACGTGCCGGGGTTAAATACGACGCTAATTGTCAGCACTGCGCGCGCGCAGACACGTACCAATCTTATGTGGGCTGATCTGTTTGTGGCCTATCCCTTTCTTGTGAAACATGCGGTCACGCAGTACGCGTAGGCACATGGCTATGTGAAACTTCTGAGTCATCATCTTTCTCTTCCTCCTTCGGGAACCCTTCAAGGACAATCGTCGAAGGCGAGTACTACACTGCACCTTACATATATTGAATTTAACGGGTGTACTCGTAAATATTTGTTGAACTACGTTGCATGCACTTTGGTGGCTTGATGCGCGCGGCGAAGGCGGAAATTATCTTTGATATTTGGATAGAACACATATATCAAAATATTTGTTCTTGAGTGACGATGTCATTCTCTTCGCATTTCCGCCGATTGATTAGATCTGTGGTTGCGAGAAGCATTATTTGATGGCGCCGACCCAGTAGTGCTTCGCGCTTCAATATTTGTTCAATTGAGGAGTCAAATCGCGCGGCGTCCTGGTTTGGTTATAAACTACAAAATTGACATCCTACGGAAGGACAGGAGCTTGACGTCAGCATGAGCAATTAGGAATTATCAAATTCATGCTGGATAGACAGATTTGGAAAAAACTATTCTCTGTTCGGACGGTGAATCCGCCCTAAGTCTAGTCGAGTCGGTTAATTATAAGTCTGTAACCGGGTGATACTCGTACAAATATTTGTTCCATTTTCCCTTTATTACCGCTGACGGAGTCCAATTCGGCGCGCGTCTGGTATGTTATAAACCTTCACAAGATCAAAGATTAGTTCGAGTATAATTATTTTGCCAATCAGTTCGAAGCCATGCCCTCAATCCTCAGTGAATTACAAATAGAATTCCCTGTCTTAGCAAAAAACTGCATGTAATTGGAACATTTCATTGATCTATCTAAAGCGTTTGACAAGATCTCACATGAAAAACTACTTAATAAACTAGACAACTATGGAATAACGTGGGAAACGCCAATAGATCATCGTGTTATCTCTCTTAATAGATATCAATATGTCTCTGTAAGGGGCGAAGAGTCTGACCCCCATAAAAAAAAGGCTTTTTGGGGTGCCCTGTTCTCTTTGGAGTTCCATTGTGGCTCCTTGTCTCGGACCCTTGCTATTTTTAATAATATGTTAACCGACTTATTTAGAACAACTGATTTCTGGGCAAGTCATATATTTGAAGATGACACCAAACAAATTCGTAGTAGATTGATTGTAGAAAAAAACTGTATGAAAGAGCGAAACGGAAATTCTCCGGTTTGTTACACCAGAGTTCATGAATGCACATTATTACATATAAATATAAAGAATGCTGATACTTACATCAATCTGTCACGTACAGCACTGTATATTGAGGCAGTTAACGAATCAGAATAATATATAATCTGAATAAATACGGTAATAAAGCAAGTTAGATAGACAGTTTTTCGGTGTTATTATTGACGAAAAGCTTAAATGGATGATCCAAATAAGAAGAAAGGAATCAACAATCAAGTATAAACAACATTTTATTTAGTATCAATAAAGCAGACAAAGTATATTCTTCTATTAATATAACTTGCACCGAAATTTAGATCAGTTATCTATAGGGATTTGCGTAGCAAGAGATTGATTAGAATGGTATATACCTTTTACAATGTTATAGTCGAGAAGAATCCATGGGTGATACAGGTCGGAGAGTGCAGACAAAAGTTTCGCACCCTCCTTTGCTCCTGAGTTCTTTGGTTGGATAGAATTTAAGCAAACTTGGTCGTTTATACTCAGTCCCATTCTTAAAAGAAAGTAGTATTAAATATGGTCTAGAGTTTAGCTTCGTTCAATAATAACAATATCTATATAATCAATATCTTTACCAGATAAACCTACCGAATAAATTAGTAAATATCAATCAATTTAAATATTCCGATAAAAAATTTTATTAAATTTAGAGATTTAGATCTAAAAAACATTACAAAAGATGGTTTTTTTTTTTTTTTTTTTTTTTTTTTTTTTTTTTTTTTTTTTTTTTTTTTTTTTTGTCGCGATACATCACCAATGACCACAGTCATATAGAGGTGGCGACACTTCCATTGGGGGCAGCGTCATACTGGAGTCCATCCATCTGCATTTTGCACCATTGCCCATGAGGGACATGGATGATAATACCTGCCAAGGTATCAGCCGAATCGGGGTTGACCTCCGGGAGATGTTACTAAACTGGTCCCTAGGTCAGTTCTGGGTGGTTTACCCTGGCGTCTTAAAAACACCATGAAAGATGACGCCCGTGTCTGAGTAATGTGGTCTTCGAGACTTGGTGAGACTTAGGTTGATAATGGCGTTGAGGGATGTGCTTACGTTTGGATAGTGTGTTTGTTGGTGGTGGGAAATGTATTGTATACTTTTTCCTCTTTGGTGGCTGAGCTAAACGTGAGTTTGTGACGTCACGATGAGGAGGACTCTCACATCTGTCCAGTTTAACTGGAGCAGGGATCATATTGTAGCACCAGGAAATACAGGTTTGATCCAGGGTCTCATTTATGTAATTACACACATTACCACGTTGAGTGTGGAAACTGGTGTGGTAACACTATACATTACTCCACATAACACTCCACAATGTTAGCAGATACTCCCATTGCACTACCCATTGTAGCGATATACCATATACACTCCACATGTGCGATACTCCCATACCACTCCACATTTGTGCGTTACTCCATGACACTCCAAATTAGCGATACTCCCGTTTCACCTCCCATATTGTAGAGATACTCAATTACACTTCCCACATTGTAGCCGATATTCCCATTACCTCCCATATTGTAGCGATACTCCAATTATAATCCCACATGTAGCGCATACTCCATTTACACTCCCAATTTGTAGCGGTACTCCCATTACATCCCATTGTTGTCGCGATTTACTCCATTACACTCCATATTGTAGCGATATCCCGTACTACGCCCACATGTAGAGATAAACTCACAATTACACTCACCATATTGAGGATATCCATTATCACTCCCACATTGTAGCGTACTCCCCCAATTACACTCCCTTATTGTAGCGATACTCCATTACACTAACACATTGTTAGCGAATACTCCCATTACACTCTCGAGGGGGCGGCAAATTTGACAAACAGGGGAGAGCAGCAAACCCTTGGGGGCATAATTATTGTTAGAGACTGGCAAGCAGATTGGCTATATTAACAACTTGGTTTAATCGGTTTGGCTTGTCATGATCCGAAATACCGCCACTGCGGCGTGAGGTTAGTGGTCACTGTGGGAATGTCGGTGAGTGTTCATTGGTTACTTGGGGAAGCAAGTTCTGTTGCGCGCACACCGTGTTTATGACTGCGCGCCAATCTTTGCTTATTTTGGGGTTAGTCGATCGTTTTTTGTCCGGTTGACGTCCTGGTACAGAAGGGGGCCACCACTAGCGCTGTCGCTCTTAGTAACCGAGGAGCTGGCGTATCATGGCCACATGGTTTTGCGAGTTGCCTGTGTAGTTCAACTGGTTGTATTCATAGCCACCATGGCATTGCGAGTCCTCGATAGGACATGATTCTTTTATTAGACACGAATGCTGCCTCGCCACAAAGTGACACTGAGGCGACAGAAATGAGCCTGAAGAACCAGTAAAACCTGACAAGGTTTCCCACACAGATGGTTAAAAAGCGCCACCCAAAATCGATTGAAAGATTTCTGTGATAGTACAATCATTGAAAGTAATAGTAAAGTGTGCGCCGCTGCAATTAGACTTGATTACGCAATTTAAAATTTGTTTGGAGTCAAGTTCTTTTTGAGTAGCTGGCTGTTCTTGTATGAATAGTGCATTTGTGTTCTCCAGTTATTATCATGCTAAGGGACGTTTCGAAGCAATTGCTTGAAGTTAAAATTTTTTTATAGAACAGCGTTCCTAAAGCTTGGCTGCTTAAACAAAAGGTATTTGATTTATGTAGGAGAATAACGTGAGCAATCGTGCCGGTTATGAAAATGTGATCTGTCTCATAAGGGAGTATGGAAGTGGTACTTGTTAATCTTAGAAAATTTATGACTGCAGTGATATTTGTAACAAGTTTTGAGCCGTAAGTATTTATAATCTATTTAAAAATGGGTTTTTTTGTATGTTCATATTTCAAAGTGTTTATGGTATTGTTTGTGCATCCGATATGTATGTAGGTGAATTGTGGTGTTTATTAATATGTGTCAAGGACGCAATGGTTTCCTTATACAGTGATTCTGTGTGATTACTAAAGATATCATTGGACGTTCTTTGAGGACAACACCCACACACTTATACCGTAACTGAGATGTGATTCAATAAGGAGCATTATTTATTTCAAATATAGTTCAGAAAGGTAGCGAGTGCCGAATTCTGCAGATTGCACCAGTCATAGATCGCAGTTTTTTACGGATGTTAGTGATGGGGCAATCCAGTTTAGCTTACTATTTATTAACAACACCTACGAATTGGTATCCTTGACTTCTAGTAATAAACTTTACCATTGATTGAATATGATCTAGATTCATTGCGGATAGCAAATGGTCTGGTCTGTGCACAGGTGTCATCATTTCTCCAGAGGCTGCGTTTAAAATTGTTTGTAGCAGCATTTGGACCTGTTTGATATGAATTAGATTACATTTCATGTAAATCGAGGGACTTGTTTAAGTACTAGTTTGGCTTTTTTGTATGATGTTCTCTAGATGGTCTGATATAGAAGATATCTAGTTGTCAGCAGCATAAAGTACAAATTTATTCTCACTGTCTGAAAAGCAGTTTAATATATCGTTCATTACAATAGGATGAGTACGGCCCTAGAATTGGACCCTTGTGGTACTCCAAATTTACGTTCCATTGTTTTCTGATGGTACATAGTGCATACATTCTTACTGACACTTTATGTTAGTCACAAATAGTTTTTAGTAAGGTAGAGCTGTGCCCTAATACCGTGGAATTTAATTTGCATTAAAAGATCTATCGTGATCAAGGGTGTCAGAAGGCTTTGTCGAGTCAAATGAATATCCAAACGTAGGACATGTTTATTGCTTGCAGAGGACTTAGTAACGGGTTATGATTGTGTAGAGCTTGGCGTGGTTGAATTGGCTTTCTTAATCCACAACTGTGGTTGTTAGTTACCACCTTTTAGATGTGAAGAAATTATAGAGGGTTTATATAATTATCCTGCTCGAAGATCTTTCCAAATAAAGTATAATATGTTACAGGCGATAATTTCAATGCATTCTTTATTGTCTTTCTAGGTATAATTGAATAACTTTTACCAGTTTTAAAATACTTGGGAAATGACCACTTTGTATAAATGTGGTTGTAAAGCCTAGCCAAATTTATCTGCAATGAGTTTTGACGGTTTTCTTTCAACAACTACAGTAATGTCAATGGCCTTTCCATTTTGAAAACATCTGGATCACCTCATATATAATTTTCTTTGCATTAGTTTTCTTACAGGTCATTATGTAGTCAGATTACCGATATTAGAAATAAACTGAGAAATTTTCTACTGGTTCCAGTGGAAATACTATTGTTTGACAGTACTTTTTTATGAGAATACTTGCAAGAGATGTACAAATATTCCAGAATTTTGTTAGCACAATTATTGTTCTGCACGTACTCTATGGCCCATCTATGACAAAATCGTCTTTACATCTAGATATATTTTTTGCCACGAGTTCATTTATAATTTCCCACGGTCTTTGTTGAGTTCAATAGCTGTACTCTAGATATGTTTTGAGTATAGCACATGCCTTTGCCATTTAATTGAGCTCTTGAGAAAAACTGTCGAATTATTGTTGTATATGTCGGCTTGTTTGGATCCCAATCAGGTTGTATTAATGTAAAGTCTTCTTCACTTCGAAATACAACACTAGCTTTCTTGTCGATGGAGTTTAAGAAGGCCTGGGTGGAGCAAGTGGTTATGTGTTACGTTTCGTTGGTTAAGGAGTTTAGAAGTTTGCAAGTCATTTCTATCTTTTTTGAAATAACTGCACGATAGAGTCAAATGTGTTACAGCTGTTGGTGGATTCTATCTATTCGTTTTCATATTTCAGACAGAGCTTCTCTAAGTTAGCATTCAACTATAGTCGTAGTGTATAGTCATTTTTGTCTGATGAATAGGTGTTGGCACAGAGTCAGGGGAAAGTTTCAATAGATGTGAATATAGGGGGATGGTTGGAGATTTGTCTGATAGAGCTCTTGTTGTTTTTTATCTTTTGGTTAACTTTCTGTGATTGGACTCGGTATTTTCGTCCCAGCGAGTGGGACGTTGTTGCTCGCCAGTAAAACAGCTATACTGCAAGTAGATGACACTAATTTTTCTACAACCACAAAATATTAAATTATAATTGTGTCTGTATGGCGCATAATGGACATAATTTGATATTCTCGAGCCGTCGTGGCGGTGAGAGTTATTCTGAACCACTGCATGCCCCTACGATTGCTCACCTTGTGAGCTCAAGCATTTGTTTGTTGTTGTGTTGTGTTGAAAGGGAAAAATTACTTGACTTTAATTCATCATCGCGATTTTAATCAGATGAGCTATGAATATAACGATTCACTTTAGTAATGGATCAATCTTATTATATGATTAGATCTTTATAAAACAAACGATCTTGGCATACAATAGATTATAATGCGGGGTTGGTGGATTTCTATAATAAATTCGACACTTCAATTTACAGAATGCTTGATAGAGTAAGCAAAATTATTATCAGACTTTTCACTGCGCATGAGTAACTGGTGGATAAGCTTCGGTAAAAGCGGATCGGACAAAAAAGTCAATGCGGCACTGGGTTTGGTATGTCGGTCGTTTCTTATTGTCCATTATCTACGTTTACTGCTTGTGTAGTTATAAAACAATAGTGAGTTTCTAAATATACGCTTTAAACGATTTAGTATGAATTGAATGAATCTACTGTCAATCAGCACTCTTATAACCAAAAGCATGAGTAACTGTAGTGATGTATGATTTCTAGATACTTTAATAATTTTGGCGCTCACAGGGTTCCTCAAGACATGATTGCGGCTAAGGTTACTGCTAACTGCGCAGGGACCTTCAAGCTTAAATTTATTCAACTTATGAGGCAGTCTAACCAACGCGTGGCTTTATTTTTATTGATATTATAGTTTTGATTTTAGTAATAAATTCCAAAATTTAAATTTGTTTTAACAAAAAAAATTTGTTGTTCCAATTTTCGACAATATTTTAACGGGCGTACTTGTTAAAAGTTATTTGATTTAAATATTACCGTGGACGAGTCCCAAATGGCGCGGTCGGTAGGTTATAAACCTTACAACAAAAAATTGATCAACGAAAGTCAATCTTATAGTTGCAAAACAACAATATTGTCGATGTGCGACGCAATGCAAAATTTAAATATTTCGACAAAAGCTATATTCAGCAATTCATATTAATTGTGCTTTTTACGGGCGAAAAATAGTGAAAACTTGATAAACTAATAATATTTTTGAGCTTTTTTTTCTTCTTTCAAAAATCAAGAGTGATACTCGTAAAATAGTTGTTTCAGTTTTAAATACTTACAACACTACTATATAAACACAATAATTTCTAGGTCCCAATGTCAAAGCGATGAAGAGATATGACGTGCCGTTTGTATCCTAGCCAGGCATCTATTCCTGGGCTACAAGTATTGGACTTCGCCATTTTCACCTCCTCACGCCTTTTCTCCTCCATTTCATCACATCACTATGGATCTGAATTCTAGTTACAATGTTTTTAAAAATCGTTTTCATTACAATGAGCTGAAAGCTCTCACGGCAGTGTTGAGAATGTCATGAAACTTAAGAGAAAATTCTGTTAAAATGCGAGGTCTTCTTGGAGTTGCAATCAGATTTTGTTTAGAACACAAGAGTGTTAACATGGACGTGGATGGTCTGAACTTGAATCACTTAGGCCAGCAAAACTGCTGTTGAAAAATGCCTCTAAGTGGCTCACTTCGACTGGAGAAGAATATGTATGGTCTTCTTCAAATGGTCACACCAACGACTAGGGAGCCAATCGATCTGTTAAATTATCTTGGGATATCTGAGCTTATGCTTTATATACATCTCCAAGTTTTGGCTGCAAGCTAAATCAATGCCTAGGCAAGCATGTACACAGTTGGTTCTTGTGCAATCTAGGTACCACAACGACGACGTGGTGTTTTGACCGTCGAAAGGTATTTTTCTATGTAGTTTCATTTGGAGCTGAGAGGACCATCGACATAATTCCAGAAGAAGGCGGATAGCGATGTAACAATAAATGCTATATCACCCCAAAAGGATGACAGTTTGTATATATGAAACCGGGGTGTCAGGAATTTGTCTTCACAAGGTTGTGCAGAGAGCCTCAGTTTAATGGGCTCGGCTAATTGCTGATACTTTTCGCGGCCAGATACAAGACAGATACAATAATGTATGTCAAGAGCCAGAGGCCCGCACTACAATTCACTTATGCCGCCCACACCACTCAAACACCACTCAACCTTTTACCTACCGAAATACTCCAAGATAACCGTAAGAGCAGGAAAACCACTGTTGTTTGGTACCGTCAATGACAAAATTAGTACTGGGACAATTAAGTTGGATTCCGGGGACGGAAAGTAAATCAATGTGTCTCAAGTGGTGCAAAAATTATGAGAATCACGTAACATTCATAATTTTCATAAAACTCATGCAGCTGCGGAAGCTGACGATATTGAAAAAATTTATTGAGTGTTGGTACTAATGACATTTACATTCTAAGTATGGGGTACAGATCCTTAGGATGTATCTCACTGAATTAATTGACCCAATAAAGCAGTTATTTCCCGCTGCAAGTTTACTTTATCCAATGTTGTTTCCTATTAAATGTTTATATTTCTACAATAGCAAAGAAATGTCTAGTTTATTAATCTACTTAAAGACTTATGCCTAAATAATAATTGGTGTTCTTAGACTGTTTCCTGTCTTTTTAAAAAAACTCGAGACTTTAGATCATGTAATGAACTTCTATACATGATTGGCGTTCATCCTCATATGAGAGGAGTAGGTTTATGTCCATTGGCTTAGTTTGTTTGTAATCGATCACAGTTTTGGACCAGGGTTGTAAATCAACTCTTCTGGGAATTTAAATACTTTGCTCTTTCTCTCCATATATATTTTGCTTAAGTCGTTGGCCTAATATTAAAACTCAAACAAATCTACTGATTTATCTTTTCATCCTTTTATGCTCAATTTCGGTACATTGGTCTCTGTCCTATTTTCCAATTTGTTAGACATTGAAATCGGTTAGACTTAGAATAGGTCTTTTTGCATGCAAAAGGCTCGTACTCAGTCAAGAATGCACTTATTACATATCAACAGTTTTTACTAACTAAATTTACACATTTAAGCTATCTCATACACCACCCACACATCAACTAACAATTATATTAATATATGTGTCTCTTTATTCTCTATCATGACTTATCTCTTTTCTCCAATCTTCTTCCACGGTTAGGTCCATGAACACGCTATTACCCCCTAGATTCTAATATTCATTCCATCTATACTCCTTGGCAGCCCACGAGTATCTTTATTACCATTTCTTGCTTGCTCCCATCATCAAAACTTTTCTTAGTAATTATCTCTCATCGGTTTATATGAAATCCGTTCTTCTCCCCTGGTGAGACTGAATAGTGTCAAAGTATTCCAGCCGTCTCAGGCGTCTAGTATCTTTATTCATTCTTTGGGTTTTCTCTCTTACTTTCTCTTTGATAATCTTGTTAATCCTTCGATGCTTAATCCAGGTCCCCAACTCTATGTGTTACTCTACCCAAAATGTCATAGGTCTCATCTACTTTCAGTAACCTAAGCTCCTTCTCCATCCCCTCTTGATGGTAATAAGATTTCCGAACTTCAATCTTTGCTAAACATAGAGCAGCTGACATAATTGCCCCGAAATGAGATTGGCTACTAATAAAATCTATTTCTAGCAACGAAATCTTTCCATCTTCTCAATTGAATCTTCACCGAAAAAAATGACAGAACGACGGAATGATTAACTCAAGATCCTAATATACTAAAAAGTTTAGGGGATAATGGAGGTGGTGTTCTTTGGGCTTGTTCGGTCTGATCTCGACGCCACTACACCCGCCTACAGTTTGCCTGGTGCAGTAAATGCTTGCCGTTAAAATTTCTTTTCCTTAACAAGAGAGATTGTAATCTGTATTGTTATAGAGTAGGAACTTCTTGGGTTACATATTCTGTTGCTAGTTAGTTATTTCGCAAGCTAGTTTCCAAAATGAATCCCCTAAAATCTCTGTTATGGTGATTTAATTCCCCATACAGACTGCTCTATCTTAATCACTGTTCAGTAACTATTGAGCAATCCTTCAAAGATTTTTCAGTGATATTTTCTCTTCTCCTCAGTTGATCAATCACAACCATAAAAGTGGTAATGACATTAGAAATTCTTCTCTGTAATTATGCTACCACAATCGATAACTTGAATGTTGTGATACTATTGTGTGCAAATGATCTTTTCTGTTCACTTTTTCAATTAAAAAGCTCCTTTTCCCGTAGGAAAACTCTAAACGATGAATATCTATAATTTTAAGAAAGCAAACTGGACATGATTAATCGTGGAATTATGCTCGATTAATTGGCAAGTCTAGAATGCCTAGATCTGATTGTCTTGGAAGTTAGTTTAAAGACTGCATTATGATTTCGTTGATATTTATATTCCTAAAGTATTATTATCAGGTTCCTACCGCGTGGTTCGATAGTGTACTTTTTTCTTCTGCCGTAAAAAGATAGACTCAGAGCTAAATTTAAGACTTCTGGTTTATATTCTGATGAGTAATGTTTGTTACTAGCCGTAAAGATTTAAGGGCTTCATCAGCAAAATAAGAGATAATCTTTTTAATAGTGATGATCCGGCTTTATAACTAAGAAGTTTGTCACATGTTTAAGTATCATCATAACTCTCGCGTGTATTCCTATGTGTTAGTTTTTGGCAGTTCGGTTCAATCCAAAGTCAAGCTGATTTTTCAATTCTTTTTTTATAACCAGTTTCGGATCTTCAACTTTATGACATGACATCTCCTATGTCAATGATGTTGATTTTGATTTGACTTCGATCAGCGGGATGTTCGTAAGCTTCTTACCTAAATATAATTTAAACTAAAGCCAGGACAGATGGCATATCGGTAAAATTCTATAAAAAATTGTTACGTAGGTTTAGCTTACACGTATAACATGGATTTTCGTGGATCCTACAACAGCGGACTACATTTCCCACAAGAATGGAATCTTGCAAATGTATGTCCCACATTTATGTAAGAACAGTAAGAAAAGTGAGGTTGTAAAACTTAGACCATTTCCCTTATTGTTTAGTCATGAAAGTTTTAGTTTTTGAGCGCATTGTTAAACTGTATAACTGCTTTCTTTGACAAGTACCGTCTGATCCAGGCAGCATGGTTTTCTAGAGCACAAGTCATGACACAACCATATGGTTGATTTTTGTGATAGCGGGCATTGTCTCTTATCGGAAAACATTATAAATCATGTAGTGTTATTTGATTTTGACTGAAAGGATTTGATTCTGTAAAATCATGATATCTTCTTCATAAGCTAAAGACCTTATATAACATTGGATGGTACACTTAAAATTTCTTACAATTACCGTTCAAGGCCGTTACCAAAGTAGTGGTTAATTGGTAATAATGCAGATGTTCATCTACCTCTTCAGTTAATTCTGGTGTATCCCCAGGGGCTCTTCCTTGGTCCCTTACTTTTGTATTGTTTATCAATGATATTCTCTTGGCTTTCGGATTAATATCCTGATATTGTTTTGTAGGCCTGATGATACAAAATTCTGGCGTAAATACAGTCATCTTTGGATAATACTATTTAAAAGGATATAGGTCTATCTCTGAGCTGGGGCACTTAGTAAACAATAAATGCGATTCCATACAGCATATGTAAAGTGCTTATTGTTTCAGGAAAACCATCTTTTATTCTCTCCATTCGCATATAATCTTTGATGCTATCCTGCTTGGGTATGTAGATTAGAAAAAGATTTGGGGTCGAGGTTACTCCTAGCTCAGTAGGAACATAGTCAGTGCGACAGAATTTATTACTAAGGCTGCAACAACCTTGGTCTATTGGCAGTAGAGAAGTCAATATTGTCATGTTCAGAACGTCGCCGGTCGCTTTACTTCTGGTTCGTAGCAATTCGAAAATTGTTCAACTAATTGGCGCCCTTGTAATACATCACTTTGTGATAAATTAGAAAGTCTCCAACAAGAGAGCTAATTAAAGGATTCTGTCTGAAGAGGGCCGCAGTTATCCACTGAGCAATATGTCAAAAAAAGTGCAAGCTTGTCGAACAATTCTCCCCGTTTGTCTCAATAGTTTTGACTTGAATTGAGCTTTTTTTTTCTTCACAATGTTCTGAACAATGTATTTTCTGTATGCTGACTGCACTATCTCCATTTTATCAGTGCACTTCACGACTAATGCGTTGCCACATCGACCGTCTGTCTATTGGGTCATCATTGTTACCTAAGTTAAGTCAGATTTCACCAACTATGTTACCTCAAATAGCCCACTCGGCAAAATCATTTTTCTACAGGAATCATATACTGTGGAATGGACTCCTTTAAGGTAAGACAGCTTGTGTCTAAGTGTTTTCAAAGCTGAGGGCATAAGAATCTATGAAATGTTTATTGGATAGTGAAACAACAGCTAGCCAGTATCCTTTGCTCCCCACATATATTATTTTTTTTTACTTAATGTTTTTATTTACCTTCCTATACTTTCAACATCATATCACACTTCACGCACACTCACACAATTAATGACCATATCAGACTGTTTCTAATGTATCTTTGGAATTTGAGTATTGAATACCATTCTTGGATATTACTCACAGTTTTCACCATGGGATTTGTTTGTTATTAAAATTGTTTTTATAAATTTTTTGGATTAGATTAATTGATGTAATGGTGTCCAAGTTACTGCGACATAGTTCACTATGTGTTTACTTGTTTGGAGTGCCCATATATTTTACAGATTTGGGCACATATTTTGAACGGTTCTATTTTATATTCATCTTTGCTGTACTCTGTAAAAATTTGAAATTGTATGTATATAAAAAAAAAATATTACAGGACCGTCGAACGAGTCCACTCGGGGCGTCCTGATAGGTCTATAAACCTTATCAATTACAAAGTATTCATGTAATTTATAAAAATGATAAATGCATGTATTGACTTTAAATTACAATCATGCAAAATATTGTCACTCCTATTCATGAAGTTTGAACAAGTAATTTACAAACATGAGCAATTCGAGGAGTGTTCTTGCATTCTCAGGGAAATATAAAAACCTGCGCTTTTTCATAAATAAGAATATAATGTTTTTACTCAACTCAAAATTTAACGCGGAAGATGCATGCGACTGACGACGACAGACGTTCTCCAACTTTATTGGCAGTGTTATTAAAGATCAAGCGCGAGCACAGAAATGTGGTCTTCCTGATTTGGATAATTGGTACAAAAGTTTGCCTCTAGTGGTATATGCAAATTCCACGTGTTGTAGCAAAATAACGTCGAGGTGTACCGAGGATACAAGGATACAAAGGATACAAAAAAGTGATATATTATTTTATTGAATTCACAATAGTTATAATTCTGTATAATTTAAGTTTACCGCTTCTAATCATTTACAAATGTGTAGGGAATAAAATAGAATATGTTCTATTATATGCTATTTTCTTTAAGAATCAATATTTGTATGGTTCATGCATGACATCGTGTAATGTGGGCCTCCTGTGCATTGCAGAGTGTAAAAAAAAGGACGAAAAACTTGTAATTTATTGCTTTCTAAAAGCTTATAGCTCCTAAATATCGAATATTTTGACAGGACATATTGTGAGTGCAATAATTTTATGATTGAAATGTAAATTGAATTTTACCATTTCAATTCGTAACTTGAATCTTTTAATTCTGCATGGACATTTGATTCTGGAGATTTATCCAGAAATTCTTTAGCGACAATATGATCACTATAGTGAACGTGAACCAGTGCCTAACGGGCCGGGTCCGGGATATTCAATATCGCAGTTAAACTGCAGTATAATTAACTTCCAATTTTATTTGAAAACACGCTTTTACATTTTACGTTGTTAACCAGTGCGAAATGTTGACTCGCATCATTCCAACAGGACCACTATTTAAATTATGAGTGAACTCAATATCTAATAGTATACTTGATAGGAATATTGATCTTGAGTTCCCTGCCAAATTAACTATTATCTAGAAATTCATTATGAGGGGAGTGATAGGGAGAGTGATAGAGAAACAACAACACACACTAGTATTTGGTTCACAAATGATCAATTTAATCACTTACCACCCGATCGATTTAAAAAACCTTCATAAATTTGGCTTGTCAGAGTTTTCTCGCGGCACTATACAGAATTTAAAACCTAGGACCCGTAACTCTTACGTTTCTTGTTTAATTAATTTCCCACACTTGGCACAGAAGAGAGACAGACACACATTCCTGGTGATTATTAGTATGATGTTGCTCTATAATGCATTCCTAAACAACACAGTGGTGCGAATTGTTGATTGGTTGGAGTGTTAAAAAATGTATTCTCATTTTCTTTTATGATGACATTCCTATACTCTATCGAACCTCTTGGTATAGAGAAAAGAATTTTTCTTTGTCTTATTTATTTGTGACTAAATGCCTTTTTTATTCGTATTGCTGTGTAAATTAAATTAGATTCTAATTAGAATGACATGTTACCAATTCAGAAGTGTTTCATAAAACGTTTTGTCAGGAAACTGATGCTTCTTTAACCTCCTGCATCTCCTTAGAGCGTTACTCTATTCAGTAATAGTGTTTGTGTGTACACTTAAATTTGATGACACATTTTCACCCCTGTTGGTTTGTTTCTTCTGTACATATCCTGAAGCAAAGAAAAGAACTGAAGCAAAAGCATTTGTTCAATAAATCAGTCAAAGAATAATATCTTTTTCTCTATTCCAAGAGGTTCGATAGTGTATATATTGTAATCATAATAGAAAAATGAGAATCACATTTTTTAACTCTCCAACCAATCAACAATTCGCAACTTTTGGTTTAGGTATGCAATTACTATGCTACCTAAATAATAATAATCCCAGGATGTGTGTATGTCTCTCTGTTTGCTTCCTCATTTGGCTTGTGTCGGAGGAAATTAATTAATCACAGAAAAACAAGGTAAGAGTTACGGGGCTGGTTTTATCTGCTATAGTGCCGAGAAAAACTTGACGAGCAAAATATGCGGTTTTTTTAAATCGATGGTGTGTAGTGGTTTAATTGATCATTTTGTGAAACAAATAACTAATGTGTGTCGTACTGTGTGTACTCTATCACTATCCCTCTATCTCTCCCTCATATTGATTTGCTATATAATTAGTTATTCTGGCAGGAACTCTAAGTGTCAAAGATATGCATATCAAGTATTACTCTTAGTTATGGGAGTGCAATCAAGAATTAATTTGTGGTCTGATTGGAATGAGGAGTTAGACATGCACTGTTTAACTTCGAACAAATGTAAAGGTGTTTTCAAATAAAATTGGCATGTTTATACTGCATTTTAACTGCGTATAGTGAAGTCCACGGGACCCGGCCAGTAGGCACGGGATAACGTCACGAGTAGTGATATATTGTTCTATGATTTCTGGATTAAATCTCTACAGAATCAAAGGTCATGCAGAATTAAAAAAGATCAAGGTTACCGAATTGAAGTGGTAATATTCAGTTAAATTACAAATCATAAAATTTTGCAATCACAATAGTTGTCCTGACAAAATTATTTGATTATTTTAGGAGCTATATGCATTTTAAGCAAGAAATTAATTGTTTTTTCGTCCTTTTTACACTCTTGCAATTGCACAGGAGGCCCACTACAGATGCATTGATGAACCATACAATTTGATTTACTTAAAGAAAAATAGCATTATATTATAATCATTTCTAATTTTATCCTACACATTTGTAATGTATTTCGAAGCGTAGTAACTTAACATTCTATCAGAATATAACTATTGTGAATTAATAAATTATTATACACTTTTTGTATCCTTGTATCTTGTATCACTTGTACACTCGACGTTATTTGTACACGGTGAATTTGCCTTATTCTCACTTAGAGGCAACTTTTGGTACAATTTATCAAAAACAGAGACAAAATTTCTGTGATCGCGCTTGTATCTTATAACACTGAATTTATGTTGGAGGACGTCTGACGTCGTCACTTCGCATGCATCGTCGCGGTTAAATTTTGATTTGAGTGTAAAAACATTAATTTATGGATGTTATGAAAAGCGCGTTTTATTTCCTGAGGAATGCATTACACTCCTTCAAATTGCAATGTTTTAATATTGGTTTTCAACTTCATGCATTGTGACAAATATTTTGCATTGGATTTGTATTAAAGTCACTATCATGCATTTATCATTTTTATAAATTACTTGGAATACTTTTGGGAATTGTAGGTTTATTCTAACTATCAGGACGCTGCGCCGAGTTGGACTCGTCGCGGTCTGTTAATATTTTTTTTTTTTTATTAATCCTATTCAAAATTTTACAGGGAGTACAGCAAAAGATGTAATATAAATAGAATCGTTCAAAAATATTGCCCCCATCTGTTAAAATATGATGGGCAAACAAAACAGGTAAACAATAGTGAACTTATGTCCGCAGTAACTTGGACCCATTACATCGAATTAATTAAATCCAAAAAATTTGTACAAAAACCTAATAATAACAAAAAATCCATGGTGAATAACTGTGGATTTATAGTCAAAATTGGTATTTCAATACGTCAATTCCAGATACATTAGATACAGGTTGATTATGGTATTAATGTGTGAGGTTGTGAGGGTGAAGTGTGTTTGATGTTGATAGTATAGGAAGGTAGATAAAAAACTTAATAAAACAACTAATAATATATGGGGAGCAAGGACTAGGCTAGGGTGTGTTTCACTATCCATAAACATTCCATACGATGCTTAGTGACTCAAGCTTTGAAAACACTGTAGAAACTAATTGTCTTACTGTAAAGGGAGTCATTCCACAGTATATGAGTTCAGTAGAAAGATGATTTGCATTGGCTATTTGAGGTACCTAGGTGTGAGATTTGATTTAACTAGGTAAAAATGATGACCAATAGACAGATGTCGAGGTGGCAAGTTAGTCGAGAAGTGCCTGATATAATGCTGAGATAGTGAGCAGCATACGGAATTAAATTGTTCCGACTTTGTGGAAAACATAAGTATTCAAGTCAAACTTTTGAGCACACCAAAACACCAACCACACACACACAACACAACACAACACCCTACACCACAAACCCACACACAAACTCACCACCCCCCCCCCCCCCCACCACAAACAACCACACCCCCCCCCCCCCCCCCCCCCCCCCCCCCCCCCCCCCCCCCCACACACACAGGAGAATGTCGACAAGACTTGCACTTTTTGAATATGCTCAGGTGGATAACTGCGGCCCTCTTCAGACAGAATCCCATTAATAGCTCTCTTTTGGAGACTTTCTATTTATCACTAAGTGTTTTTTACAAGGGCGCCAGATTTGGACAATTTTCGAATGGTCTACGACCTGGAGAGGTAAAAGCGCCCGACGACGTTTCTGTATCAATGACTATATGGCACATCTCTTTGACCATACCTAGTTGTTGGCAGGCCTTAGTATAAATTTGTCGCATGACTATTCAAACTGAGTTAGAGTTAATATCGACACCAGGTTATTTTCTACTCTACATACAAGAGGAGATCCATCAAGATTATATGCGAATGAGGAGATAAGATGGTTTTTCCTGAAACAATAAGCACGTTTACATTTTGCTGATGGAATAGCTTTTTGTTTCTAAGTGCCCAGTCAGAGAGATAGTCTATAATCCATTTGAAATTGGTATTATCAGAAGTTGAATGTATTTACGCAGATTTGGTTCATCGGCATAACAAAACAATATCAGTATATCCGAAAAGCCAAGAAGGAATATCTTTGCTAAACAATATACAAAATGTAGGGACCAAGGATAGAGCCTGGGGGACACCAGAATTAACCTGAGAGGGTAGATGGACATCCTATACCAATAACCACTCTTGGTAACGGCCTTGAAGGTTATTGGTAAGAAATTTGAGTAAGTGTACCATCAATGTATTTAAAGTTCTTTAGCTTATGAGAAGGATATCATGATTTACTGAATCAAATGCCCTTTGCA
Source organism: Bolinopsis microptera (assembly GCF_026151205.1). Classification (NCBI taxonomy): domain Eukaryota; kingdom Metazoa; phylum Ctenophora; class Tentaculata; order Lobata; family Bolinopsidae; genus Bolinopsis; species Bolinopsis microptera. Next base: position 7,639,082 of record NC_087081.1, on the reverse strand, counting down.
AATCAAAATACAAACATGATGATAATGTTTGCGTTAAGAGACATATGCCCAGGGGCTATCACAAAAAATAATCCATATTGGTTGAGCATGATTGTGCTATTAGAAAACCTGTGCCTGGGATCACGAAGGGTACTTGTCAAGAAAGCAGTTTCCGTTTTACAATGCGGCTAAATCACTTTCATGACTAAACAAGTAAGGGATATTGTCTATGTTTTCAAACTCACTTTTTTTACCTTTCATTAAAATATTGGGTCAACATTTGCATGTTTCCATTCTTGTGGATGTTGAGCTGTGTAGGATCCACGAAAATGCATGTTAGTGGGTACAGCTAAACTAGGAAAACAATTTGAGAATTTTTACCGGTTGCATCTGTCCCTGGCTTTATTTGAATTAATATTTGAAGAAGCTTACGAACATCCGATGATCGTAGTCATAATCAAAATCAACATCATTGAATTGGGATGTCAGTGTCATAAAGTGAAGGATCGAAAAAACTGTTATAAAAACAATGAATTGAATAGTTCAGCTTGATCTTTGGGGAATTGAAACGAAGCTGTCAGAATAACTACACAATTTGGGAATCGGCCAGGAGTTAGATTTTACTTAACATTTGATACCTCAAAACTTCTTAGTTATTAAGCGCTGGATCTTACCACATATTTAAAAGATTATCTTTATTTTGGCTGTTTGGAGCCTACTTAAATTCTTTACGGCTAGTAAACAAACTTTAACTCATAGAAATAGAACAGTAATTTTATATGCTCTGAGTCTATGTTTTTACGGATGAAGAAACAAGTTCACTATGAACCACGGGGGTTGCGAACTATGATTGATTAATTAACTTTAGGATATGTATATCAGACTATAAATTACATAATGCAGTCTTTAACTAACTTCCAAGACGATTCAGGTGCTAGGCATTCTAGGACTTGCATTAATCGAGCATAAATCTCGATTAATCATGTCCCAAGTTTGGCTTTTCTTATAATTATAAGATTTTACGTTTTAGGAGTTGTCTACGGGAAAAGGAGTTTTAATGAAAAGTGACAGGAAAATGATCAGATTGCACACGGATTTGAGTATCACAGACATTTCAAGTTCATCGATTGTGTTATCATTAATTACTGAGAAGGATTGTCTATTGTTTATACCACTTTTAGGGGTGGGTGATGTGATCAACTGGGAGAGAGAAAGATCACTGAGAATCTATGAAGGTTTGCTAAATAGGTTACCGGTACTGGATGAAGATAGCCAGTCTGTATGGGGAGAGTAAAATCAACAATAATCATTGATTATAGGGGATTCTTTTTGGAAACTCTCAGCTTGCGAATATAAATAACTATGACTTATGATTAGGTAACCCAGAGTTCCTATCTTAACCAAGTACAGATAACAATACTCTCTTTGTTAGGAAAAGAACTTTTAACGGCAAGCATTTCTGCACCGAGGGCTAAACGCTGGTAGTCGGGTTGTTGTGCGTCGAGATTCAGACGAACAGCCAAAAGAAACCACCTCCTATTTCCCTAACTTTTGAGGGTTATTGGATCTTGAGGGTTGAGTCTTTCTCGTGCGGTCATATGAGAGTAGATTTCATATGGAGAAGTAAGAAAGATTTACGTGCTAGACACATAAGATTTTTGAGACCAGTCTCTTTTAGGGCAATTATGTCAGGGCTGCCTCTATGTTAGCAATGGATTGAAGTTCGGAAATTATTACCATCCAAGAAGGTATGGGAGGAGCGTAGTTAATTGAAAGGAATGAGAGCCTTGACATTTTGGTAGAGGTACACTAGGGAGTTGGGAACTGGATTAGCATAGAAGGATTAACAAGAGTTATCAAAGAAAGTTAGAGTGGAAAACCCAAAGAATGAATAAAGAGACTTGACGCCTGAGGCGGCTGGAATACTGACTCTATTCTTTTACCAGGAGAAGAACATTTCTTATAAACCATGAGGAGTTAATTTTCAATGAAAACGTTTGATGTGGGAGCAAGCAAGACAATGGGTATAGATAACGTGGGCTGTATAAGGAGTAGAGAGGAATGAATTTTAGAATTAGGGGAATCGGTGTTCATGGACCTAAAGTGGAGAGAAGAATTGGGAGAAGTAAGTCATGATGAGAGAAGAGTAAAAATAAAAAAGAGAAACATATGTTATGATAATTGTAGTGGATTGTGGGTGTATGAGACTTATATGTGTAAATTTTTGTTAGGTATAAACGTGTTGATAAGTATAAGTTGCATTTCTTGACTGTGTCCGAGGTCCTTTTGAATGCAAAAAGACTATTCTAAGTCTAACGATTCATTGTCTAAACATTATGAAATGGACAGTGACGTATGCTACCAGAATGGGAGGATAAATTGAGAAAAGATTAAATCAGAGATTTGTTTGAGTTTTAATTTTAGGCGCAACGTCTTAAACAAAAAATTAAATGGAGAAAAGGATCAAATGTTTTAAATGCCAGAAGATTATTTACAACCTGTCAAAAACGTGTTCGTTTACAACAAACTAAGCTCAAGTGGACAGTTAAACCTACTCCTCTCATATTGAGATGAGCCAAGCATGGTTATAGAAGTTCATACATGATCTAAAGTCTCGAGTAAATAAGACTGTGGAAACAGTCTAAGATCACGCAATTATTATTTCAGGCATAAGTCTTTTAAGTAGATTTTTAAATCTAGAAACATTTCTTGCTTATGTAGGAATATAAACATTTAATCGGAAGACAACACTTGGATAAATATTATAATGCCTGCGGGAAATAACTGCTTAGAGGTGTCAATTATTCTGTGAGATTCTTCATAAGGACTGAACCCCATACATTAGATGTTTAATGTCATTTGTACCAAACACTCAATATATTTTTCAATATCGTCAGCTTCTGCAGCTGCATGAGTTTTATGAAAATTATGCTGTTTTCAGTGATGTCTCTAATTTTGACCATTGAGACACATCACTGATACTTTCTCTCCCGGAATCCCAACTTGTTTGTACCGTACGAATTTTGTCATTGACGTAAAATCAGGACAGTGGTTTTCTGCTCTTCGGTTTTCTTGGAGTATTTTCGTGTAAAGGGTGGTGTTGAGGTGGTGGTGGGGGCATAGGAATTGTAGTGGGGCATTCTGCTCCTTGACTACATTTGTATTGTCTTCGGTATATGCAGCGAAAAGATAAGCTATACCGAAGTACACTTATACTGCGCTCTATGCACGAACCTTGTGAAGACTATATTCCTGACACCCGGTTTCCATATTATACATACTAACCAGTCCTTTGGGGTGATATAGCATTTACCTGTTACATCGGCTATCCATTTTCTGGAATTATGTCGATGTCCTCTCAGCTCAAAATGAAACTACATAAATACTTGCCGTTGTGGTCAAGTGACACCTCGTCGTCGTTCGTGGTATTTCTAGTTGCATCAAGAACCGACTTGTTCTTGCTTGTAGGAATGCGTTTGCTTGCAGCCAAACTTGGAGTTGATTATCTTGCATTAGCTCTGATATTCCAGGATAATTTAAAATATCGATGGCTCCTAGTGTGTGTGTACCATTTGAGGAAGAACCATACATATTCTGTCTCAGTCGAAGTGGGGCCTCTTTGTGGCAGTTTTCACAGACAGTTTCGCTTGGCCATAAGTGTTTCAAGTTCAGAACATCAACGTGCCATGTTGACACTCTTGTTCTGAACAAAAATTGATGCATACTCCAAGAGTCCTGCATTAAGAATTTCTCTAATTTCAAGACATTCATCAACACTGGCTTGAGAGCTGTCAGCTCATTTAATGAAATCGAGTTTAAAAACATTGGTAACAGAATTCACAGATCCATAGTGATGTGAGGAAGAGGGAGGAGAAATGGCGGTGAGGGAGGGAGAAATGGCGAAGTCATTATCTGGAAGCCAGGAAGTAGATGCGTTGCTTAGGATTAATACGGTCACGTCTGTCATCTTCTATCGCTTTGACATTGGGACCTAATATTTTTTTTGTTATATGTAGTGTTGTAAGTATTTAAAAAACTGAAACAACTATTTTTCGAGTATATCACTCGTGATTTTGAAAGCTAGAAAAAAAAGCATAATAAATATATTGTTTACAGTTTCACTTTTTTCTCCGTAAAAAGCACAATTTATTGTGATTGCGTGAATATCGCTTTTGCGAATATTTATATATATGCATTGCTTCGCATCGCCTAGATTGTTGTTTTGCAACTATTATGAGTTGGACTTCGTTGATCACTTTTTTGTGTAGGTTTATAACCTACCAAGGACGCGCGCCGATTTGGACTCGTCCTCGGTATTATTTAAATCAAATATTTTACAAGTATCGCCAGTTAAAATTTTTGTCGAAATTTGAGAAAACAAATTTTTTTGGAAAACAAAATTTTTATAATTTTGGTATTTTATTAATAACATTCAAAACATTCAATAATAAAAATAAGCCCACGCGTTGGTTGACTGCTCATAAGGTTGATAATTAAGCTTGAAGGGCCCTGGCATTTACGAACCTTATGCCGGCAATCATTTCATGAGGACCTGTGAGCGCCAAAATTAATTTAACAGTTTCTAGAAATCATACTTCACTACGAGTGACTCTTGCTTTTGCGCTTATAAGAGTGTGATTTGTCAGGTATTTCATTTCATTTCATCACTTAATCGGTTTTAAAGCTGTCATATTTTAGATACTCACTATTGGTTTAAAATACGAAGCAGTAACGTTAGTTAATGGACATTATTCCGACAGACTATACCAAGGACCGAGTCCGCATTGACTTTTACGGATCGTTTTTACGAGGCTATCCACCAGTCTACTCATGCTGCATGTATAGTTGATAAATCATTTTGTCTTATCTCTAGCAGCATTCCTTGTAAATTGAAGTGTCGTATTTATTATAGAAGAGCCAGCCAACCTCCGCATTATAATCTATTGTATGCCAAGTTCGTTTATAAAATCTAATCATATAATAAAAGATTGAATCCATTAGTCTAAGATGAAACGGTATATATAGCTCGTCGTTATTAAAATTCGAATGATGAATTAATCAGTACTGTTCCCTTTCACACAATAAACAACAAACCAAAATGCTTGTCACCAGTGGTGACGCAATCGTAGGGGCTTGCTGTTGGTTCAGATAACTCTCACCACGACGGACCGGCGTCGATATATTATCAATTATCGCTTTGCGCTACTGGACACTTTTTATATTTAATATTTTGTGGTTGGTAGAAAATTAGTGTCATCTACTGCGTATAGCTTAACTGGCGAGCAAGCATCGTCCCACTCGGCTGGGACGAAAATACCGAGTCCAATCACAGAAAGTTAACCAAAAGATAAAAACCCACAAGAGCTCTATTGAACCAGATCTCCACCATCACCCTATATACTCTTATTGTACTGTCCCCTGACTCTGTGCCAAACCTGAATTCATCAGTACAAAATTACTATACACTAGATATAGTAATGCTAACTTCAGAGAAGCTCTGTTTTGACATAGAAAACGATTAAGATAGGTTCCACTCCACAGCTGAACACATTTGATCTTTACGTGAGTTATTTCAAGAAAGATAGATTTGTCTTGCAAACTGCTCACTCTTGAACCACTAACGTAATAGCATAACCAACCTTGGATCACCCTAGGGCATATTAACTCATCGACAAGAAAGCCTGGTTGTATTTCGAATGGAAGAAGACCTTGTACATTAAACTACCTGATGGCGGATCCAACAGCACATATATACTAGGAATTCGACAGTTTTCAAGAGCTCAATAAAGATGGCATAGGATCTGTGCTTTACTCAAAATTGAGATCAGTACAAGCATGAACTCAAAAAAGACCTGGAAATTATAATGGAACTCCGTGCAAAATTATTCTGATGTAAAGACGTTTTTCGTCATAGTGGCTCCAGAGAGTTACTTGCAGACGAATTATTGTAACAAATTCTGTGAATTTAAATCTAGCTTGAGTAATCTCCAATTAAAAATGTACTGTCAAAACACTAGTTTTTCTCTGGAACCAGTTGAATTCATTGTCAGTTTATGTCTATATTACGGTATAGATCCATATACCTGGAAGAAAACTAATGAAGAGAAAATTTTAAGAGGTGTTCCGAGATTTTCAAATGGGTAAGGCCATTGACAACCTGTAGTTGTTGTATAAAACGGCAAAATCATTGCAGGTACTTTTGCTAGGCTTTCAACACATTGTATTACAAAGTGGTTCATTCCCAAGTATTTTTATAAAACAGGTAAAGTTATTTCATTTACAAGAAAGACAATAAAGAATGCTGAAAATTATCGGCTGTATCAATTTACCTTTATTTGGATCAGATATTCGAGAGGTTATTTAACAACGCCTTATTCACATTTTTTTTCTTCACATCTACAAGGTTGTACTACAGGACTACAAGTTTGATTGGAATAGGCCATTATATCCACCCATGCTCTGACAAATCTATAGACCTCCGTACTAGTCTCTGCAAAGCAAATAAAACATGTACTAGGGATATGCATGACTTGGAGCAAAGCCTTCGGATACCCTTGATCAACGATATTCTTTTATGCAATTAAATTCATCACCGGTATTAGGGGCACAGCACTTACCTGACTAAATAGCTATTTGACTAACAGAAAGCAGTATGTACTGTATACGCATGTACCATCAGAAACAATGGACGTGAATTTTGGGAGTACCTCAAGGGTCAATTCTAGGGCCGTTACTCTTCCTATTGTATTTGAACGATATAGTAAAAATGTTTCAGACAGTGAGATGAACTTTGTTACTTTATGCTGTATGACACTAATATCTTATATCAGGACCCATATAGAGAAGCAACTCTCATAAAAGCCTACTTAGTACTTAAACATGTCTCACGATTTACATGAATGTAATTACTTCATATCAAAGGTCCAATGTGCATACTACATTTACCTGCCTCTGAATATTGATGAACCTGTGCACGGACAGACCATTTGCTATCCGGCTAGTGATTCTTGATCAATATTCATCATTGGTAGGTTTTACTAAAGTCAAGGATTACCAAAGATATAAAAATTCTTAGGTGTGTGATAGCTAGTAAGTAATAATTGGGTATTGCCAATGCACTACATCCGTAAAAACACTGCGTTCTTTTTTATTTTTGACTGGTGCCAATATGCAGACCTGCGGCACTACGATACCTCTGAACTATTTTTTGAAAATATATAAATGCTCTTTTTGAATACATTCAGGTACCGGTTTACGGGTGTGGGGCTGTTGTCCTCAAAAAGAAAAAATCACCCCCCCCCCCCCCAAAATATAAACCCCGTCAATGATAGTCTTTTATCACACAGAAGCATGTATAGGATCTTTTGGCGACTGGACTATATTTAGATAACAATCCACATGTGCAATACTTAGACCATACGGTATGCAAAACTGGGACCAATAAACACTTTGAAAAGGAAAACATACAAAAACCCATTTTTAATTAGATTAAAATAATACGGATAAAACTTGTACAAATATTCCTGCATCTTAGATTTTCAAGATTATCAAGTACCATGCCCTACTCCTTATGAGACTATCACATTTCAAACCGTGAACGTGTCTCGGTTATTCTCCCTAAATAAATCAAATACCTTTTTGTTATGCAGCCAGCTTTGACGCTGTTCTAAAAAATTTTTTACTTCAGCATTGATTTAGAAACGTCCATTAGCTTGATAAAAACTGAGGAAAAAAGCACTATTATAACAAGCAAGGCAAGCAGACTTAACAGATCTTGGATCCAACAATTTTAAATTGCAGTTATCAAGTCTAATTGCATCGGCGCAACTTACTATTACTATCATGATTGTTCTATAGACAGAATAATCTTTAAATCGATTTTGGGGCTTTTTAACCATCTGTTGGGTGAGGTAATCCTTGTCAGGTTTTACTGTTCTTCAGGGCTCTTGTCTGTCCGCATTGCACTATGTGGCGAGGAAGCATTAGTGTCTATAAAAGAATCTAGTGCTGCGAGTGGACTCGCCAATGCATGGTGGTATGAATCAACAGTTTAACTCAAGAGGCTATAGCAAAAGCCATGTGGGCCTTGTATAGCCAGCTCTCGGGTCTACTTTGAGCCGACAGCTGCTAGTGGCGCCCTTATGTAACCAGGACTTACGGCATCGAATCGACTAACGCCCAGATATATGCAAAGATTGGCGCGCAGTCATAAACAGCGGGTGCGCGCACAGAATGGCTTCCCGTAGTACCAATAACACTCACCTGGTCTCTCCCACTTGACACTACTCACGCGCGGAGCGGTATTTCGATCATGACAAGCCTAACGGATATAAACCATTGATAATATTAGACGTTCTGCTTGCAGTTCTACTTAATTAGCCCGCTGGGTTTTTGCAGCCCCCCTGTTTGCAAATTTGCCGCCCCCCTCGGAGAGTGTAATGGGAGTATCGCTACAATGTGGGAGTGTATGGGTGTATCGCTACATCTGGGAGTGTAATGGAGTATCGTACTATGTGGGAGTGTAATGGGGAGTATCGATAACAACTATGGGAGTGTAATGGGAGTAATCGCTTCATTGTGGGAGTGTAATGGGAGTATCGCTACAATATGGGTGTAATAGGGAGTCATCGCTACTATTATGGGATTGTAATGGAGTATCAGCTTACCAAGTGGGAGTGTAATGGAGTATCGCTACAATGTGGGAGTTTTAACGGGAGTCGCTACAATATGGGGTGAATGGGAGTATCGCTACATGTGGGTGTGTAATGGGAGTATCGCTACAATATGGGAGTGTAATGGGAGTATCGCTACATTGGTGCGGAGTGATTTGGAGTATGCTACAATGTTGGAGTGTTTGGGAGTATCGCTACATTGTGGGAGTGTAATGGGGAGTATCGTTACAATGTGGGAGTGCAATGGGAGTATCGCTAATTGTGGGAGTTTTATGGGAGTAATGTATAGTAGTTACCATCACAGTTACACTCCAACCGGTGTGTAATGTGTGATAATGGCAGAATTGGCCCTGGATCAGAACAGTATTTCCTGTGTCGTAAATATGGATCCCATGTCCGTTATTTCTGGACTGAGTGAGAGTCCACCTCACGTGAGCGTCACAAACCTCACGTTTTAGCTCAGGCACCAAAAGGAGATATGTATCAATTACAGTTCCCCACACAACACCTATCTACGTTAGCACACCGCAACCGCCTTTCAGCAAACCTCGTTCACCGGTCTAAAGAGCCAGCATTATAAGCACACGGGGTCATCCTTTCATGGTGTTTGAGCGCAGGGTAACACCAGAACTTCCCTAGGACCAAGTTAGTAAAATCTCTAGGAGTGCAACCCCCGATTGGCTGATACCTGGCAGGTATTATCATCCAGTGGCCCTCAGGGAAGGGGCTTAATGCGATGTAGGTTCCAGTAGGAAGCTCCCCAAGTGGTGGTCGCAACCTCTATATGACGGTGTTCAGTGGGTGTCGCGCTAAAAAAAAAAAAAAAAAAAAAAAAAAAAAAAAAAAAAAAAAAAAAAAAAAAAACCATCTGTTGTATGTTTTTAGTTACTAAATATCTTAAATTATAAAATTTTTTATCGAAGAATTAAATTGATGATATTTAATAATTTAGTCGGTAGGTTTATCTGGTATTGATATTGAGTTTATTGGATATTGTTATTATTGAAAGAATGCTAAACTCTAGACATAGTTAATACTACTTCTTTTTAAGAAAGGGACTTGGAGGTATAAACGACCAAGTTTGCATAAATTTCTATCCAACCAAGAACTCAGGCGCAAAAGGTGGGTGCGTAACTTTTGGTCTTGACACTCTCCGATCCTGTATCACACCTGGATTCTTCCTCGTACGTATCTTTGTAAAAGTATATCCTTTAGTCAAATCTCTTGCTACTCCATGTCCCCTAATATACTGATCTAATAAGTTCGTCGCTAGTAATATTTATATAGAAAATATTCTTTTGTCTGCTTTAATTGATACTAAAGAACATTGTTGTTTTTCATTGAAATTTGTTGTTGTATCTTCTTATTTGGACACTCCATTTTAGCTATCGTCATAAATAAACCTAAAAACTGGTCTCTATAACTTGCTGTATTACGTATTATTCAGAGTTAGAATATATTCTGATCGTTAAACTGCCTCTTTATCAGTAGCGGTACGTGACAGTTTGAAGTGATGTAGCAGCATTTCTTTATATTTTATATGTATTAGATTGCTATTATCTATGTACTGGTGTAAAACGGAGAATTTCGTTTGCTCTTTCTATACAGTTTTTTTTACATCATTACTACGAATATGTTTGTGTCATCTGCAATTTAGTTATGAACTTGCCCAGATCAGATGTTCTAAATAAGTCCGTTACAAATATTATAAATAGCAAGGGTCCGAGAAAAGAAAGCCTTGGGGAACTCCAAAGAGAACAGCAGCTTGTCGATCTTCGCCATTACAGAGCATAGTGATATCTATTAGAGAGCTAACTACGATGAGTTATTGGGTTTCACGTATTCCATGTTGTCTAGTTTTATTAAGTGTTTTTCATGTGAGATCGTGTCAAACGCTTTAGATAGATCCAATCAAATTCCATTGTACATGCAGTTTTTTGCTATGACAGGACTTCTATGTAATTCACTGAGGAGTTGAGGGGCATGGCTTCAACTGAGTGCAAAATATAATTACTCGACTTATCTTTGATCTTGTAGGTTTATTACCTACCAGGGACGCGCGCCCTGAATTGGACGCGTCAGCGGTAAAATGGAAAATGGAACAAATATTTTACGAGTTATCCACCGTTAAGGAATTTAATTATCCGACTAGACTAGAATTAGGGGCGGCGTCAACGTCCGAACAGAGATGTTTTTTTCCAAATATGTCTATCCAGCATGAATTTGTGAATTTCCTGGAATTGCTCATGCTGACGTCAAGCTCCGTGTCCTCCGAAGGATGTCATTTGTGGTTTATATCCTAACAGGTACGAGCGCGTTTTGGAACCTCATTGGAACAAATATTGTAGGCGCGCTGCACTATGGGTCGTGGCGCATCAAGATAAGGCTTATCGCAAAAAACCCCACAGATCTTAAGCAGATCGCGAAATGCGTAGGATTGACATCGTCACTCAAGAAAAAATATTTCTGATATATGTATTCGTATCCAAATATCAAAGATATTTTCCGCCTTCCGGCGGCGCGCGCTCACGCGCACAAAGTGGCATGCAACGTAGGTCAACAACATATTTCTACGAGTATCACCGTTAAATGTCAATATATGTCTAAGGGAGGATGCAGTGTTCGTATCCCTTCGACGATGTCCTTGAAGGGGTTCCGAAAGAAGTTGATGACTCAGAAGTTTCACATAGCCTGTGCCACGCGTACTGCGTGACGCGCTTGTTTCACAAGTAGGAATAGGCAATACAGATCAGCACACATAAGGATGGTACGTGTGCGCGCGCGCAGTTGCTGACAATAGGTCGTAGTTAACCCGGGTTTTACAGTACTCGTGTGCGATGTTGGTTTCTATTGAGGGTTTATGTATATTCCAAGAAGTTTTTTAGACGTGGAAATCTGAAAGACTGAGAATTGTAGGTACAATAAGAAATTTGAAAATTTTTAAAATCCAACGATTGGATACAATTAGATTTACCAACGGGATTACATAATAATATAAGTATTCTTCTGTATATTTTAATAGCAACATAAAAAGCCGTGGTCCACACAAAGGGAAGCTTATAGTATTCTTTTTAGTCAGTTTTTATCGCATATAAAATTTCTTTCACGACGAGTATACAGCCATTAAATATAGCTCGCAATGAACACAACGTATAATTAACACAAGTATAATTACCCAAAACCGATAATAATGTCGTTTTAACAACTTTCACGTGGACGGTCGTAAATGTACAAAGATTATTCTAGAATTATAGTAGAGTTAGTTTTTACAATTTGAAATTGCATGTAATAATTTTCAAATCGATTTGTCATGATGCTAAAACAATTCGTTACATAACAATAATTTGTACTAAATAATAAAGACAATTTCTTTAGAAATGATTACGGAGATTACAAATGAAGTATAAATGTTTAACGAGATTACTATCAACACTCGTGATCAGCAAGAAACGGATTCATTTGCTAACATTAAATATTAATCAATCCGGTGACCGGAAAACAATCCTCCGGCCGCAACAATCACTTACGCGATCAGTAAGAAATAGGTTAGATCTATCAGTCAAAGTGACTTTCGTGATCAGTAAGAAACAGGTTAGATCTAGCAGTCCACAACATTGACTTCGTAATCAGTAAGAAACGGGTTCATTTCTGAGGCCCAACTCCGACCGGATGATGAAAAAGTACATGTTGTCATTTGACATTTTTACTCTTCTGTAAATGTTATTATCTATCTGTTACGTATAACAAGCAAATGTATATTTCAGCCACTATCACTGATCGTGCTAATATTTAATATGCGTAAGATACATTTTGTCTTTTATACTAGCACGATCGGATGAACTGGGATAGTTAGGGAGAATATGTGGAACTAATAATATTCTTTCAAATAAATGTATTTAATTTTAAGAGCGTTGTGAGTTTAGTTTAAACATTGACACTGAAATGATGCGAGAGATATATTTGTGCTAATAAGGGACTTAAGTGCTCAGTTGACAGGAGCAGAGCTTAGTGTTGCAGTGTGAGCTGATAGACAATTTACACAAGTATTTTGAAGCTCTGCTAATAAAATTCCCTTTCATATCCTTGTATGTTTTAAATATCCCCCTCCAGGTTAGTGTGAGTGTGTGCCTTGTGCAGGAGCGACACGGGCGATTGTGTCGCTCCTTCGATACACCTTAATCTCGTTTACGTGCAAACTGCAAGGCATAGGAAGAAGATTTTCTATTCAAAGTTAGCTTACTATACTATCAAAGAAAGCTTGTAGGATTCGAGGTTATAAGTTGGCAAATACAGCATTAGACTGAATATAGGTAGCAAGTTTTGTGAGATGTGCTTCAGTGAGCGGAATTAAAGTCACGGACGGACGTCGCAGATTGTGAGTCATGCGAAGCTACATTTACGACTTACTAATCCCGGGACCTTACTAAATATTTGGGCAAGATTTGTGTTTTTGGGTCAATCTTGTGGAAACAAATTCGTAACAAAGGTTTGGTCTACAGGAATGTGTTGTCATGGTCCCAGGAACCATCAAAATAAAACCGTCCAGCTGAAACATTTAGGCATATAATTTTTATAGTCATTTTCTCCAGGAAACCCATACGCCCTCCATAATATTGTTAATCGGCTCCCAGAGGTCTTGGAGATCTCATAGGGGGTGAAAAATGACCGCAATGGCCACTTATGGCCGGCGAATGATAGTTCAGAACGATTGGGAGTACATTATTTTCGAAATAAATGGATTTTTCGAAATTTTTCTCAATTTTATTGAATTTCGAAAAAATATATAACCAAATTATTTTTACGCTTATTTTCAAATCTAATTAATAAAAGAACTCCTTATCTACAAATAACAAATTCAGTTAGTCTTAATTGTGTATTCTTCAGTAAGTACCATGGACAATTATTAATACACAGTTAATATTAATCAAAATTCGCTTGTTTTCAGGTTATCATGTCTAATGTTAGCGCAAGTTCATACCATGGCATCGTCCCAAGCTGCAAAACAATTGAAGCCATATTTCCTAACATGATACATCTGAAGTCATACAGGCCTTTCTCCACATTCGGACAGAACTAGTACAACTATATAGTTCACAAATTAGACTCTGGTGGCAACTGGTTCGTAAGTGCCACAGGAGCAATTTCAGCCGTAGTCAAGGGATTCAGTCTGTCAGCGTTAAGCATGACTCAGTTATGGTATGTAAAGTAAGCTCTAAGGATGTTGCTCGTTGCTGAAGCTATTGTTGGTGGTAGCTATTCGGATTGAGACTCTTTTCGCTACCATCCTTATTGTTTGCTAGGAATCTCAAGCAGAATGAGTCTTTTTCTTGTCCCATAAATGTAACTGTCAAGAAACAGTGGCCTGCTCAATAATATTTTCTTTTGATTTCTCTCACCGAAAGTATTGTTGCCAACTGAACTTGCTCATCAAAGTGAGAGCTGTCTATAGCACTTTTAACGTGCTAAAACAAAAACAGTCCACTGACGCTATACAACCTGAAAATACTATGAATTAGAGGAAGTATCTCCTTTTCTTTATGATCTAGTTGACGTGATATTTCTTTGATTGTACTATTTACCTTCTTCGTTATTAGATAATATCATTGTGATGGTCACTGTGAAATGATGTTTTAATAGACTTGAACTATAATCAGGTATCCTCTGCGCATCAATTCCACACTCGCCAAGGGAATGACATTTCATGTTTTCTTTGCTTTATTCGTATCAGGCATCGTTACAAGCTTGATCACTTCATTACCATTTACAGTAAAAAATGCTTGAGATATAAGGTCGATCAGTTCTTTTATGTATTGTTGTTTATCAGAAATAGTTGTTTTGTGACAGTACAAAAGGTGGATTTCATTTACAAGACAATATTAGCACAGAAACGCTTTTACTCTCTCTTGTGTCGTGCATCTTTAGTAGGAAGGCTATATCCATCAAAAATACACAGTATATCTTGCCGATTTTTAGGGATAAGCTTCAAGTCTACTCCATGTGCTACCTCACCATAATTGTCCACTTTAACTTGAGCTTAGTTGGATGAATTAGCCCAACACTCCATCAATGACTAGTGGATCGTGTAGCTGCAAATTTTAAGTGTAGATTCGGTTTATACAAGAGCAGCCTTTAGTAGATTTCTCCTCATCTGATATTGAGCAAATAAGCTCATCGGCACATCAGTTAACTCGTATGTTAGGCATTTCCTCTATTGAAGTTCTCTATCATAGCAACAAGTACTCGACGGTTAAAACACTATCAACAGATCGACGCAACGTCTTTGATTATTCACTTTACTGCTATCTTAGTTGTGTCAAGTTACTTTACTTTACCTTTGAACAACTTATCTTTTCGTTGAATGTTAACCCAGCTAGCTCACGTTGAAGGACAGCCCCAACGGCCAAACATTCTAGGGATTCCACCTCATCGTTCCCGGCTGTGATATAATGACCAGGTCGAAAATGTTATTAACTTAGTCTTATGCTTCTGATTCTGTAAAAGTCGACAGTACTTTAAACAAGTTAATAATTTTCCAATACATCACAGTTTTTCTTGTTGATTGACTTGGGAAGATCTGAGTTGGATGGCAGTTTAGGTGCGTACTCCTCGATTCGATGAATTAGTAATGAATACTCCAATAAATGACTTTATTAAAGCCATCTGATTCAGGGTGGTCCACCCTTAAATTGTGAGCGGGATCATCGATTACGCATATCATTCCAATTCCCCCCTAATTGTTAATCCACCACTAGATTTTTGGCTGCACTCATAAGTCTTGCTCTTATGAGTGGTCAGTCCACACTCGGCCCACTCGTGGTCGTTGTAACAACCGTGTGAAAGCCCAGTCTTTATAGGTCTTTTAAGCGCCCCATCACTTGACTTTAAAAATAGCAGTCATTGCTCCCATATACAGTCTTAAAGCTTTTGCATACTGTCCCCTCCAGCTGCGCGAAGTAGGGCAGCATCATAAGTACTGCTGATAAATGCTTATTGTAGTCGTGCAAACCTCTCTGCTCTTATGAAAGGCCTTTACTAGTGTTATCATGTTGTGGTATAAGTTAACCCATTGAGATGCTTTGCTTTGTTTGAAAACAGGTTCTTTAGACTGCAGTGTTATTTCTCTGATAGATCCTGATTAGCTTTAGTCTTTAGCTTAAAACATTTTTTTCGTTCAAAGTTGTTGATGTAACCTCATAGTCTACTTGTTCATCGTCGTAACTTCTTCCTCTTTAATGAACTAACAAAGAGCGGCGTCGATAAGAAAGTGGCTTCAAACGCTGTATAGTAGATCCTCCATCGATATAGATGCGTGACGTCTCCAGGATACACGAGTTTGATGAGCTCCTCTAAAACCGAGTCTGCCATTATATAGCCTTTGCAGCATGAAAAACTCGTGAGACTGTGGGAAGCCCTAACCTGACAACAATAGGCATCCCTAATTTTCCAGTACTATTCGGGTGGCTTAATCCATATGCAAATGAATGTGTTTATAATCGGTCACTGTAGGATAACTTTAAAGACATTCAACAGGTAGCATGTACGTCGTATAGCTGTCTGGGGTGGTCAAATAATATGTTGTTTGTTAGTTTACATTATTAATTTGTTATATTGAAGTTATTTTCCCGAGTATTATTTGAAATATGCGTTAAAAATTAATTCGGTGTCTTTTTTTCGAAATTTCATAAAATTGAAGAAAAAATTGGAAAAATTCAATTTATTCGAAATAAAGCCCCCAATTGTTCTGAAACTTTCATTCGCCTGCCATAATGTGGCCATTGCGGTCATTTTGCACCCCCTATGGTGATCTCATGACCTTAGGGAGCCGAATAACCAATATTAGGGGTGGGGCAGTATGGGGTCCTGGAGAAAAGTACTATAAAAATTTTTGCACTAGAGTTTCAGCTGGACGGTTTTTTTTGGTGGTTCCTGGGACTATGGACATCAATTCCTGTAAGACAATCCTTTGGTTACGAATTTGCTCACACGAAAAATCAATCTCTTGCCATAACTTAAAATTGTTTTCCTATGAAATCGCAAATTTGGAAAGAATTAGCTACGGTAACAAGACATCTGTCCGACAGCGACTATTGTCAGACTCAAGTTACAGAAAAAAAGGACATATGTCCGGAATTGTGATATAATTTCAATTACGATCACATTCAATTAGAGACTGATCTGAACTTTTACTAGCATACTTTGTATACGTAACATTTCCAATTTGATATATGATCTACGCTGAACTCTGACCATAGTTTATTTTCACTTTGGATGTCGATCTATTGGACGAATGTTATATATAAATCAGTTCAGGACATGGTCCTTCGTGACTTGCTTGGTCGAGGGTAAATTGAGATTGGTTGCGCTTTTGGATTGAGATAAACTGAGTTCATACGCTTCTTATATGCACTGTAGGCTGTGATGTGATCGAAGCTACTGTTTACAGCTGTTAGTGTACGGCTAGCACGATCTGTCTCAAATAGTCAATCACGTATAGATGGATCGGATTCAATGGATTCCAAATCAGAGATTAGGACAGTGGGAGCCACTGGAGACCTTGGGTCAGAAAAAACTGATCCGGCCAAGAGGGGTCGATAACAAACTCTTAGTGACGTATAATTAGTGGATGTGATTCCATGATTTCATGGATTGTATATAATTGTCAACACAAATGGGCTAGATATGGGGTTGAGTTCACTGTAAATTCTGTAAATCATAGCTGTACTTTAAGAAGTAAACATGAGCTGATGCTCGGAACTCGTAGACCACATAAGGGACGGAGCTTTGCTAAGGGGGGGTTCTTTCGTATCAAGGATGTGAGACGTTACTTGCCAAAGGCATGTAAGGGGGAGTGAGCGATCAAGTGTTTCTTAGAGTATATATCGGGAAGATTGAAGGATCGCATTCTTCAACAGTATGCCTACTTCTCCATGTTCCAAAATGGTGTCGATGGATCAAGGATGTCAACTCAGTGCTTGATTTGACAGATAATCCTACACCAGGAGTAAATTGATGACAAGGTCTCTTCACTCTGCTTGGCGTTGCCGAAGGAACAATACTCTTAAAGGTCCTGCCACTCGTTACCTCGCTCTCACAGATCAAACACTCTTTCCATTTGGACGTAAACCAGATTCGGCTACCCCACTGAGACTCGTAACTACTTACAACGCCAAGAGTGTGCTGCCAGAACAACCACTGTCGGCGACTCAGAAATGATATCAGAAGTCCTTGGTTGATGCTTAACAGAAGTAAACCAGAGTACCTAGGACGAAGACTTATTTGAATTAGTTCTGCTCAAGCTGCACATCTACAAGAGAGACGATCAACTTTAATCCTCTTTGACTGGAAGACTGACAGAGATGTGAGAAGATATTTCCCCAAAGTTACACACATTACGCATTCCAGAGGATCATGTGGGTGTTCTGGAATCTATTTTCGCCAGTATTATTCAGAGATCCAGAGCTCCCTGGAGAGGTTTTAAAGAGGTTTCAAGAGGTTTCAAAACCCGAGTGAACGCCCCAATGCCCTCTGTTCAAGAATATTCGTGCGATTAGGAACAACAGGTTGTTCAGATTTATCTTATGGTCGGCTTGCTGTTTGGAAAAGACTCCTTCCAAAAAGAAGTGGATTTCACAGCAGGTATTTTGTACAACTTCTTCTACACGGCATAACTCCAACAAAGATGAGGAATTGTTCGCTGTTGCGAAATACTTTTGTAATTTTATTGTGTAATTTGTTGTATTCTGAAAGTATTATATCATTAACTCGATTTACATTTTAATAACATTTTATAACCAACATAATACATTTGTCTTCAATTTTTAACTGCAGTTACTTCTTATTTTATTGCTTCTATGTTCAGAGTTGTCATATAGATACTACTACCCAAGATCTAGCCCTTTCCAGCTCAATTATATTCAATCCTGGATCAATTCACTAATTTACAGAGACAAGCTTCAAAGCTTGCATGTTTTTATTTGATGACGTATATGGTAGTCTACACTTCTGACCCAAAGGTCTGCAGCCGTGGGGCAATCGGAGTCACGAGATTTCCCGTGAGCTTGTGAAATACGAATGTGAGCCGAAATTCCAATTGTGATCGAAAGTCGGAACAGCTGTCGCTCAAAAATTATTGTCCGAAACGCTTTATTCGGCTGTCGGATAGATCCTTTGCTTCTTAAATTCATGGCATGAAAAATAGCATTATCTGTAACAGTTACTATTCCACTCTACAGTTTACTATACTGACAAAATTACGGATCAATATTGTATTTCACAAGCTCTCGGGTAATGTGGGGGGGGGCTGCTGGAGAGAGAAGTTAAAAACGGTACAAAATCCGAGATGTTAACGTGCAAAAGGTTGAGGTTAATATAGCTGTAATTACTGGTAATAGTAATACTGGAATCACAATAGCTCTACTTTTTGAATGCGTTTCCTTAGTTGTAAATTATAAAACTTACATAATCCTAATCTGGTTTGGTACAATGGTCCCTTATCATAATGAGATTAACCATTTCAATAGTTGCTCAATACGTCGGTGCGAGTTGTAGAATCAATTTTCAATGAATCTAACTTTCTTTTCAGTTTTTCCAGTAATGTACGACATGTAAGTTGAAGTAACTATCTCCGATTGAGCTCGATAAGTCGAGGTCATCCAGGAACGTTTCTCGCATTCAGAGCTCCATACAGACCTCCCCAAACAGTTCGGCACGTATTAGATAGCCCGACCCTGTCCGCGGACAACTGTCCAAGACAATGTCCACGAACAACTGTCCACGAACACCAGCTACCAATCATGTTATACTGCATAATAACAGTATCCCTGAATCAAGCACAGGGGTTTGTGAATAGTTGATAGGTTACCAGTCATTTGAACCGCAAATGTTATGAAATGTGTAGTATGGTATCTTGGATGCAATTAGTTACGATAGCATAATCAACTATTGATTACTGATTCAAATGTGGTCCCTTGGATTTACGTGTTACGTATATATGATGTTAGCGTATGTTAAATTCGCCTGAATGGTACTCTTCTGTCTAATGACGAAATTAATGGACCACGGCCTCCTTAGAGGACGGATCGAGAATTCCTATTCCAGAAAACCTCCTAAGAGCTCACATGTCCTGTCCTGGGTGTAAGCATCTATGTCCTGGTTCCTGCTGTTGGTTGTTATCGTGTTCATAAGCCTTGACACCACCGCTGATTGAAATTCGCGTGCGATGATGTGACCCTGCTTGATTCGGGGATACTGATTATTAAGCAGTAATATGATCTGTATACAGTTGTTGTGGACAGTTGTCGCGGAAGGGGTCGGGTATCTAGTTATGCACATGTTACTCTTACTTAATTAATTTCAATGTTCGCAAAAGTTGTGTCTTGATATTTTCGATTAGTTGACAGCAAATAGTACAGGGTCGCAATTTAACTTTGTATTCACTTCTTAAGAGGCAAACTTAACAAGGATTGAGAATATTCCTGTAAAACTTCATCCGCCCGAGGTAATAAGTAAGAAATTTCGACTCGCGAGAGCGTACAAAATAGGTTTTACCTACGAACTCAAACCTGAAGTCTGTAGACTTTAAAAACTTGCTTACCCCACCTTATGTGATGATTGCTGAACACTTTTTTGACGCAAGCATGAGCCCTTAGCTCCCTCTGAAGCTGAGATATTTGTAATAAGTACTAAATTTTGCTCGCGAGAGCGTAAAAATAGTTTTGACCTAATTACTCAACACATGAGTCCTGTAGCCTTTATAACAATATAGCTCTCCACTCTAATGTGATGATTTCTGAACATTTTCATCCCAAGTTGATATCTCTTTTCCAATCAAAAGTGGAGATATGTTGGGGTTAGACATCACGGAAAGCGTCAAAAAGGGCGTGGTCAATTGAGCAAACTGCCCCATATTCAGAAGTTACAAAGCCAAATTTGTTCCTCCGGGCGAGGACGTGTTACCGAATATTTCAGAACCTTGTCTGTAGCCTGTGTAAGAAAGAATTAAAGTTAAATTGTGACCTTGCTGTGATATTTGACTGCAAATCTAATTGGAAAATAGCTAGTAAGTTGGCCGATTTAGTAGATAACTTTGTGGCTTCTAGCGATTAGCAGCGGTTAGTAGCGTCTAGTGACACTTTTCAAGGCCGGCTAGTAGCTGTAGAAGAAAGGTTTGGCCTCGAGAAAGTAGGTCTGCTTTAGAGACAAGCTAAATAGCCGGCTAGTGACCGGCTAGTAGCCACTTTTTGGTCATAGGGCTGTGCTGTTAGTAATCGGCTAGTAGACACTTATTAAGAGCCGGTTTGGTAGTTGGTATCAGGTAAAAATATCTTTTAGTGCCGTACAGTGGCATATGACTTTAGAGGCCGTGATGGAGGCGAATTAATTGTGGCCGCTGTATAGGGGCCAAACTAATCGCATGTTCCCCATGGGAGCATATACTACTTACTTGGGTTACTTGGGGTGCTTATAGATCCTCTATACGGGTCATCAGAACGGCTGACACCCGATGCAGACGAGTTAGTTGCCAGAACGGGAAATTCGTTATGAATGGAGCGCAGAAAAGACAGCAATTTCGCCTGCAGGGTGGTCCAGCCGTTCTGATGTCCGGAAAGATGGATCTTTGAAGCAACCCAAGTAACCCAAGTAAGTAGATATGTCCACATATGGGGAAATTGGGGCTGATAGGTTTTTGGCCCTCTTTTACTATCGCAGGCCACTATTTAATACGGCTCTATAACGCCCTCTATAGTCTTATGGCACTGTACGGGCACTTAAAAGATATTTTACATGAAAACAGCTACCAACGGCACTTAGTAAGTGGTCAATAGGCGATTACCAACAGGCTACTAGCCGTAGTGACAAAATTAAGTGGTATAGGCGCGGTCACTAGCACGAGTTATTAGCTTGTCTCTAAAGCTGACCTCTTTCTCGGGTCCCAAACCGGCTTATTCGCAGGTACTAGCCGGGCACTTGATAGTGGTCATAGACGGCTAATAACGGCTGCTAATCGGCTGTAGCACAAAGTGGCTACTAAATCGGCCACGAATAGTATTTTCCAAATTAGTTGCAGTAAATAGTCACAGAGGTCACAATTTAAACTTTAATTCTTTTTTACAGCAGGCACTAGGACAAGGGGTTATGGAGAATATTCCGGTAGACACGTCTTAGCCCGAGGAACAAATTTGGCTTTGGTAGACTTTTGATTATGGGGCAGTTTTGCTTCATTGAGCCACGCACTTTTTAGCGCTTTCGTGATTTCTAACCCACATATCTCACTTTTGATTGGATGAATAGGCTATCAACTTGGGTTTGAAAATGATCAGAATCATCATTTGAGTGGTGGTAGCGAGCATTGTTTTAAAGTCCTACAGACTTAGGTTGTTGAGTAAATTATTAGGTTCATAACTATTTTTACGCTTCTCGCGAGCCAAAATTTATGAACAATTTTTACAAGATATCTCAGTTCTGATGGGAGCTAAGGGCTCATTTGGGCAATAAAATAGGTCAGATCATCACATTAAGTGGGTAAGAGCATAGTTTTTAAAGTCTACAGACATTCAGGTTGTTGTGTTCTTAGGTCCAAAAACCTATTTGTACGCTCTCGCGAAGTCTCGAAATTTAAATGTACTTTTACCCGGGGCCGGAAGACGTTTCTACCGGAATATTCTCAGATCCTTGTTAAGTTGCCTGCTGTCATTGAAAGAATCCATAGTTAGAATTGCGAACCTGCTGTACTATTTGGCTGCCAAAACTTATCGGAAAATAGCAAGACACTAACTTTGCTCGAACATTGAAATTAATTAAGTCATGTACATGTGGCAGTATCTAGTAGCCCCGGACCTGTCCGCGGACAACTGTCCACGAACAACATGTTATACTGTTCATATTAACTGCAGAAATAACAGTATCCTGGAATCAAGCTAAGGGTTCAATATCATCGCACGCGAATTTCACTTCTAGCGTTGGTGTCCCTAGGCTTATGAATCAGATTATAGCAACCTTACGAGCAGGGGAAACCAGGACATAGAATGCGTATACACCTCCCAGGACAGGACATGGAGCTCTTTAGGAGGTTTTTCTGGAATAGGAAGTCTCGTGCTTCTCTAAGGAGGCCGTGGGTCATAATTTCTGTCCATTAGGACTGAGAGTACCATGTCAGGAATATACGACGCTACAATCATTATTATTGTAATCATTATATCCAAGGGACTCATGTTGTATAGTAATCATAGTTTGATTTTGCTAGTCGTAACTATTGCATCCAAGATTCCATACATACCAATCAATTTCATAACTTTTGCGGTAATATGATCTGGTATACCAATCAAACGATACAAACACCTGTTGCTTGATCAGGGGATAATGTTGTTATGCAGTTATAACATGATCTGGTAGAAGGTGTTCGGGACAGTTGGTTCGTGAATGTTGTCAAGTGGCTCGTTGTCCGCGGGACACGGGGTCGGGCTATCTAGATACTGCGAAATCATGTGGGCGGTGGTATGGTTTGAGCTTCTGAATGCGAGAAACGTTCTGGGATGTCTTCGGACATGATCGAGCTAAAGTCGGTTTATTTACTTTGTCAACTTAATGTCGTCGTACTGGTAAAATGGAAAATGAAGTGATTCATTGGAAAATTGATTTATTCATGTCGCACCATACGTATTGAGAACTTTTTGAACTGGTTAATATTATTATGTAAGGGGACCATTGTACCAACAGATTAGGGATTATTTAAAACTACTAAGGATACGGATGTCAAAAATTATGAGCTTATTTTGTGATTCCAGTATTAATATTACCTCAGTTAATTACAGCTTAAGTTAACCTCAACCTGTTCACGTAATCTAGGATTTGGGTCGTATTTTCAAAATTCATTCGTCTCTCCAGCAGCCCCCAACATCCGTGAGCTTGTGAAATACG
This sequence comes from Bolinopsis microptera, assembly GCF_026151205.1. Taxonomy (NCBI): domain Eukaryota; kingdom Metazoa; phylum Ctenophora; class Tentaculata; order Lobata; family Bolinopsidae; genus Bolinopsis; species Bolinopsis microptera. The sequence goes on along the minus strand of NC_087081.1, from coordinate 7,615,515 downwards.
AATATGATCGTATTTTTTTTTTAAGTATTGTTACTGTATATGGTCTGTAATGTATTAACAGGTTTAATGCTTTTTTTTTCATGCCTGAATTTAGTAGCTAAATGAATTATCCACAGCCGGAGAATTAGCGGTTGGACAGAGTAATTTTGGCGAATCTGTCGACTTTGGATCAAATTGGAATTTCGGATCACTTCTCGTATTTCACAAGCTACCGGGGTATCTGTGAGTTGCTCCAACGGCTGCCAGGACCTTGGGTAAAGTGATAGTGACTACCTATACGTCATCAAGTTGTAAACATGCATAGCTTGAAGCTTGTCTCGTATAATTAGGATTTGATCCAGGATTGAATATAATTGCGTGGAAATGGGCTAGATTGGTAGAGTTCATATGATCAAACTTGTCCATAGAAGCTAATAAATTAAGAAGTGTACATGTTATTTAAATGAGGCAATGTTTGGTTGGTTATAAAATGTTATTAAAATGTTAATGATTAATGGTATATACTTCGAGAATACAACAATTTATCAAACTATAATTACTAAAGGATTTCGCAACAGCGACAATTACTCAATCTTTGTTTGGGTATGCCGTGTAGAAGAAGGTTGTACAGGATTTCTGTGAATCTTCTCTTTTGGAAGGAGTTTTCCAACAGCAAAGCCGATCCAGATGATAATTGTATAAAACCTGCTTGTTCCTTAATAGCACGAAAATATTCTGAACAGGGCTTTGGTGCGATTATCGTTTTGAAAACATCTTTGAACCTTTTAAAACCTTCTCCGAGGGGGGAGCTTGGATCCTGAATATACTGGCGAAATGATTCAGAACACCCAATACCTTGCGGATATTTATGGTGTAACTTTGGGAAATATTTCTTCATCTCTGTCAGTCTTCCATCAAAGAGGATTTTTTTAAATATATTGTTTTTTGTTACTTTCATGAAGATGTGCAGCTGGGAGGAAGACGAATTCAGGAGAAGTCTTCGATAGGTAAGGTTCTATGATTGTACACCTCCCCCTTTTTTAGTCTGTTTGATGATCAGCAGACTTCTGAGATATAGGTTTCCTGAGTCGCCGTGGGGTTGTTCTGCAGCCTTCCTCTTGGCGTGTAAGGAGCTTCGAGTTCAGTGGGGGTAGCAATCTGGTTTACGTCAATGGGAAAGAGGTCTGTCCTGTGAGAGCGATGGTTAACAGTGGCAGGGACTTTATGAGTTTGTTCTTCTGGCAACGCCAGCACGGAGACCGAGGACGCTGTATCAGATTTTATTCCTGGTGTAGATTATCTCGTCAGAATCAAGCACTTGTTGACATCTTGATCCTCTGATACATTTAAGGGAAATTGGAGAAAGGGAGCATGACTGCTGATAGATGCGACATGTATCTTACCAGTATATATATCTAGAACACTTGAATAGGCTCACTCCCATTACTATTGCCTTTGGCAAGTACGTCTCACATCTTGATACGAGAACCCCCCCTTTATGCCAGAGCTACGTCCCTTATGTGGTCTCGAGTCGAGCAGTTGATCCATGTTTACTTCTTAATGTAAGCTATGATTTACAGAATTTACATGTGAGACTCTACCCAGATTCTAGCCCATTTTATGTGTAATTATATTCAATCCATGGAATCAGTGATTCACATCACTTTTTAAGTCACTAATTAGTGATGTGAATCGACCACTCTTGGGGGCGGATCAGTTTCTGACCAAGGCTCTCCCAGTGGTCCATGTCGCTATCCAAGTTTTGAGCATTGTGATCCGATCCATCGATACGTGAGTGACCTATTTGAGGACAGGATCGTGCTAGGCGTACTACTAAACTAGCTGTAAAGGCTGGTCCGATCACATCACAGCCTACAGTGCATATAAGCGAGCGGTATGGGGAATAGTTAATAGCAATCACAATACGCAAAATCTTTAAGTTTACCACTCGACGCAAGCAAGGTCGAAGGCACATGTCCTGAATGATTTTTATATAACACTTACGTCCAATATTCGACATCAAATGAAAATAAACTATGTAGTGTTCAGTCAGATCATCTATCAAATTGGAAATGTTACGGTATATACAAAGTAGCTATTAACAGTTCTAGATATGTCTCTAATTGGAAATGTTGTCGTATGTAATTAGATCACTATTCCGGGACATATGTCTTTTTTTCTGATCAACTTGAGTCGACAATAGTCGACTGTCGGACAGATGTCTTGTTACCGTACGCTAATTCTTGCATATTTGCGATTTCATTCGTATTACATTTTTTAGTTAGGCAAGAGTTGTTTTTTCTGGGAACATATTCGTATCTAAGGCTTTGTCTATCTGGAAGCTGTTGACATTAGTCAGTACCACAAAAAAAAACCGTTACAGTGAAACTGTTCGTAGCAAAAATTTTTTTAGTATTTTTTATCCAGGAACCTCATACGCCCCACCCTAATATTGGTTATTAGGCTCCGAAGGTCTTGAGATCTCCATAGGGGGTGCACAAAATGACGCAATGGGCCGCATTTTGGCAGGCGAATGATAGTCAGAACAATTTGGGGGCTTTATTTTTCGAATAAATGATTTTTTTCTTTATTTTTCTACAATTTTATGAAATTTCGAAAAAAAATAAACAAATTTTTTTAAAAAGCTTATTTCAAATTTACTCGGAACTAAACTTCAATTAACAAATATCAAGGTTAACTAAACAAACAAAGATTATTGACAAACCCCCAGACAGACTTTTCGACGGTACATGCTATCTGTGAATGTCTTTAAAGTACTCCTAAGTGAGCCGATGATATACTATTTCGGATTTGGCCATTATGGTTTAGAGGCCACCCGATTAGTACTGGAACTGGGATTGCTTATTGTGTCAGGGTTTGAGGGCTTCACAGTATCACGAGTTTTCTTGGTGCCACTGGCTTTATTTTGGCGCGACTCGGGTTTAGAGGAGGCTCATCAAAACTCGTTGTATCCTGAGAGTCACGCATATATCGGTGGAGGATTTACTATAAGCGCTTGAGAGCCACTTTCTGATCGACGCCGACTCTTTGTTGTTTCTTTATAGAGGAAGAAGTTTACGACTCGATGAACTAGTAGATTGAAGGTTACATCAAAATGTGTAGATCGAAACTATGGTGATTACTTTAAGACTAAATGTATTCTAGGATCTATCAGATGAAATCTAAACGCTCGCTTCTAAAGAACAAGTTTTCAACGAGAACAGCAGCTTATGGGTTTACTACCACAACATGGATAACACTAGTAAAGGACTTCATATGAGCTCAGAGGAGGTTGACACAGACTACAATATGCTATTTATCAGCAGTAGCTTTGATGCTGCCCATACTTAGCAGCAGCTGGGAGGGGACAGTATGCAACGCTTTAAGATGTATTTGGAGAGGATGCTATTTTTAAATGTCTAGTATGGGGCGCTTTAAAGACCTTTAAAAGTAACTGGGCTTTCACACGGTTGGTTACAACGGTACCACGAGTGGCCGGAGAGTGTGGGAGCGGACCTATCCATAAGAGCAGAGTTTATGGGGCAGCTACATCTAGTGGTGTATTAACAAGTGGGAGGATGCGTAATTCAGGAGTCGCTCACAAGTTATGGGTTGGCCACCCTGATAGATGCTTTAATAATTCAGTTTTTGGAGACTTCAAGTGCTATTCATCGAAGCGTGGTAAGTACAACTAAATATTCCATCACTCAGATCTTACCAACGTCATCAATAAGAAAAAACTGTGATGTATTGGAAAATTATGACACTTGGTTTGTTTAAAGTTACTAGTCGGACTTTACTGAATCCGAAGATTACAGGACTAAGTTATTATCTTTTTCGACTGGTCTTATATCAAGCTGGGAACGATGAGGTGAATCCAGAGGAAAGTTTGGCGTGGGGGCCTTGTCCTCTCAGCGTGGCTAGATGGTTGACATCACTCGATAGATAAGTGCAAAGGAGTAAAGTAAGAACTTGAACAACTAAAGAAAGAGGTTAAAGTGATAATTAAAAGCGTTGCAGTCGAATTCGTTAAGTGTTTTAACCGTTAGTCTTGGTTGCTGATGAGAGACTTCAATTAGAGAGGAATCGCCTCAACATACGAGTTAAACTGTTGGTGCGATGAGCTTATTTGATCAAATTATTAGTAGTGAGGAAATATAAATAAGGCTGCTTCTTGGGTATAACACCACAATCTTACACTTAAATTTTGAGTTCACGATCCCATAGTCATTGATGGAGGTTGGCTAATTACAACTAACGCCTCATTTAAAGGGTGGGACAATTATGGTGAGGTAGCAATGGGTACTTGAAGCTTTCCTAAAAATCGGGAAGTTTATACTGTGATTTTGTGGGATATTTATGAGCCTCTCTTACTAAAGATCAGAGCACAAGAGGAGAGTTAAAGCTGTTTTTCTGTGATCGTATATTGCTGTAAAGAAATCCACATCTTTGTTTCTGTCACAAAAAAACTTTTTGAGCTAAACACACATACATAAAAAAACGAAAATGATCGACTTATATCTCAAGCATTTTTCTGTAATGGTATTGAAGTGATTCAGGAGCTTGTAACGATGCTGATTACTTTAATGCAAAGAAAAACATTGGAAATGGCATTACACTTGGCGTTGGTTGAATTGAAGGCAGGTTTTTTGCAGAGGATACATATAGTTCAAGTCTTTAGTACATCATTTCAACACGTGACCATCACAATGATATTTTTAACAAAGAATGAAGGTAAATATTCAATCAAAGAATATCAAGTCATCTAGATCATAAACGAAAAGGAGATTCATTCTTCTAATTCATTGTATTCAGCGGGTGTGATAGCGTCAGTGGATGTTTGGTTTTTAGCAAGGTTCAGTTGCCTAATGAAAGCTCTCACATTGATGAGCAGTTACAGTTGGCAACAATTACTTCGGTGAGGAATTCAAAGAAATATTAATTGAGGCAGGCTCTGTTTTCTTGCAGTAATTTATGGTGACAAGAAAAAAGAGCTCTTTCTGCTCTTGAGATTCTAGCTTATCCTAGGATGGTAGCGAAAAGTGTCTCACATCCGAATAGGCTACCTCCAACAATAGCTTTCAGCAACGGAGCACATCTTGAGTTACTTCACAGTACCATAACTGAGTCATGCTTAACGCTGACAGTTGAATCCCCTTGACTCGGTGGGGAAATTGGCTCTGGTGGCACTTACGAACAAGTTGCACCAGAGTCTAATTTTTTAATTTTTGTTGTAACTGTTTCTGTCGTTGTGGAAAAGGCCTGATTGATTTTCAGATGTTCATGTAGGAATTATGGATTCAATTGTTTGCCAGCTTGTGGCGATGCCTGGTATGAACTGCACAAACATTTAGACATGATGAACCTGAAGAAACAAGCGTATTGTTATTATTATCTGTGTATTGATAATTGTCATGGGTTTACTGAGAATACACATCTTTAGACCTACGGGATTTGTTATTGTTAGATAAGTTTTAAATAGATTTGAAAAAGCGTTAATAAATAATTTGGTTATTTTTTTTCGAACGAAATTTCAATAAACATTGTGCAAAATTCGAAAAATTCCATTTATTTCGAAAATTAACAGCTCCAACTCGTTCTGAAACTATCAATTCGCCTGCCATAATGTGGCCATTGTGGTCATTTTCACCCCTTGGGAGATCTCAGACCTTCGGGAGCGAATAATCCATATTAGGGGTGGTGGCGTATGGGTTCCTAGGAGTACAAAGACTATAAAAAATTTTGGCCCAAAAGTTTCAGTGGACGGTTTTTTTTTGTGGTTCCGGGGTCCTATGGACAAACCCTTCCTGTAGACAAACCTCTTAGTTCGTATTTGTTACAGAATAGAACCCATCAAATCAGCCTTTTACTGCCCTTACTTTTTAGTAGGTCGGATTTGAGTCGGTAAATGTAGCTTCGCTGACTTCACAATCTGACGACGTCGTAGTTGACTTTAAGTTCGCTCACTGAAGCACATCTCACAACTTGCTACCTATATTCGTTATGCTGTATGTTGCCAAACTTAAATACTTGATACTACCAGCTTTCTTTGATAGTCTAGTAGCTAACTTTGGTAAATAGAAAATCTTCTGCTTATGCCTTGCAGTTGCACGGTAAACCGAGATTAAGACGTGGTAGCGTAGGAGCGGACACAATCGACCGGGTCGCACATGCACTGCAACACTCACACTAACCTAGGCAGGGGATATTAAAACATTACAAGTGATATGAAAGGATTTTATTAGAGGAGCTTTCAAAAATACTTGTTGTAAATTGTCTTCAGCGACATCATGGCCACACTAGTCGCTCCTGTCAACCGAGACATTCTATGTCCTTACTTAGCACTAAAGAGTATCTCTCGCATATTTCAGTGTCAATGTTTAAACTATACTCCACAACCGCAATTAAATGTAAATACATTTATTGTGAAAAATACTTTTTTGTTCCACTATTCTCCCCTATTACCGAGTTTCCTCCGATCGTGGCAGTAGTAAAGACAAAATGTTATCTTACGATATTAAATATTAGCACGATCAAGTGATGGGGCTGAAATATATCCATTTGCTGGTTTACGTAACAGATTAGTAGATTTACATTTAAGATGAGTTAAAAATGTAATGACAACATTTGTACTTTTTCAGCATCCGGTCGAGGTGGGCTGCAGGATGAACCCGTATTCTCTAATGATTACGAAAGGTTCGCAATGTAGGGACTGCAAGATCGAACCTGTTTCTATGATCACGAAGTTCAAAGTTGGGACTGAAAAGTTCTAACTATTTCTTATGATCGCGAAGTGATTGTTGCGGCCGTTGATTGGTTGATCGGTCACGGATTGTTATATGTTATTATGTTATGCAAATGAATCCGTATCTTGCGGATCACGAAGTGTGATGTAATCTCGGTATCATGTATACTTTCAATCTGTAATCTTCGTAATCTTTCTATGAAATTTTCTTTAGTTATTTAGTACATATATTTTTTATGTACTGAATTGTTTTTTGATTATGACAGAATCATTTGAAATTATTTACATACAATTCAAATTGTAAAACTATCCTTACTATAATTTCTAGAATTATCTTTGTACATGTACGACAGACCACGTGAAACGTGTTAAAACCGACATTTTATCACGGTTTTGTCGCGTATTTTTCGTAGTGGTAAATTAAGTTGGTTCATTGCGAGCTATTTTTTAAGGTGTATTATCTCGCGTAGTGGACACCTCTTTTTTGATGCGATAAAAAGGACAAAATAGGAATACTATTAGATTCATTTGTGTGACCGGGCTTTTTAGTTTCTTTATAATATACAAATGAATTACTTATATTTTTATGTAATCTTGTTGTAATTCAAAATTGTATTTCAATAGTAGGATTTTTAAAATTCTAATTCTTTATTGTACCACAATTCTGTATTTCTGGATTTCATCGTCTTAAAAACTTCTTGGAATAAGACATAACTCAACATTAGATACCAATCATCGACACGATGTTAGTGCACCCGGGGTTTTAAATACGGAGCTATTGTCAGCATGCGCGCTGCGCACACGTACCATCTATGTGTGCGGATTGTATGTGCCTATCCTACTTCGTCGAAACAAGCGCGTCAGCAGTCCGCTGGTAGGCACATGGTATGTGAAACTTCTGCAGTCATTAATTTTCTTTCGGGACACCCTTCACAGGGACATCGTAGAAGGGGAAGTACTATCATGCCCCCCCCCCCCCCCACTTACATCTATTGACATGTAAGGGTGTTCACTCGTAAAATATTTGTTGACCTACGTTGCATGCCACTTTTTGTACGCGTGAAGCGCGCGCCGACGATGCGTGAAAATATCTTTTATATTTGATACGAAATCATTATCAAATATTTGTTCTTGAGTGACGATGTCAATCCTTCGCATTTCGCCGAATCTGCTTAGATTGTGGTTGCGAGAAGCATTATTGATGCGCGCACGACCCAGTAGGCATGCGCTACAATATTTGTTCCAAAATGAGAGGTCAAATCGGCGCGCGTCCTGGTAGGTTATAAACTACCAATTGACTCCTTCGGAAGGACACGGAGCTTGACGTCAGCATGAGAATTAGGATAATAACAAAATTCATGCTGGATAGACAGATTTGGAAAACACTATCTTGTTCGGACGTTGAAGCCGCCCTAAGTCTTAGTCGAGTCGGATAAGTATAAGTCTTAACAGGGTGTACTGTAAAATATTTGTTCATTTTCCCTTTATTACCGCTGCGAGTCCACATCTGCGCGCGTCCTTGGTATGTTATACCTACAAGATCAAAGATTTACAGTCGGTAATTATTTTGCATCAGTTGAAGCCCATTGCCCTCAACTCCACGTGAATTACTCATAGAATCCTGTCTTAGCAAAAAAGGCATGTACTGGAATATTTATGATTAATCTAAAGCGTTTGACACGTATACATGAAAAAATATTTAATAACTAGACAACTATTAATACGTGGAAAACGCATAGGACTCATCGCTAGTTATCTCAAAAATCGACATAATAGTTTCAATTGTCTTCTTGTACTCGGTGCGAAGAGTCTGACTAAGCTGTGTTATCTTTGAGTTCCTCAAGGCTTTGTTCGGACCATTGCTATTTATAATTATGTTAACGACTTATTTAGAACAACTGATCTGGGCAAGTTCAACTATTTGCAGATGTACACAAACATATTCGTATGTGATGGAATGTAGAAAAAAAACTGTATGAAAGAGCAAACGAATTCTCCGTTTGTACACCAGTACATGAAATGCAATCTATTACATATAAATATAAAGAAATGCTGTACATTCACTTCAATCCGGTTCGTACAGCTATGATAATGAGGCAAGGTTAACGAATCAGAATATATATAACTTGATATACGGTAATAAGCAAGTTAGAGAGACCACGTTTTAGGTGTTATTATTGACGAAAAGCTAATATGGGATGTCTAAATAAGAAGAAATCAACATTTTAAGAAAAAACAACAATTTTTATTAGTATCAATTAAGCAGACAAAAGTATATTTTATATATTTAACTAGCTCGAAACTTTAAGATCAGATATCTTAGGGGACTTGAGTAGCAAGAGTATTGACTAGAAGGTTATATACCTTTTACAAAGATACGTCGAGAAGAATCCAGGGTGATTACAGGATCGGAGAGTGGCAGACCCATAAAAGTTACGCCCATCCTTTGCTCCTGAGTTCTTGGTTGGATTGAAATTTAAGCAAAACTTGGTCTCGTTTATTCTCCAAGTACCTTTCTTAAAAGAAAGTAGTATTAACTATGTCTAGAGTTAGCTTCGTTCAAGAATTACAATATCAACTAATCAATATCAATACCAGATAAACTACCGAAATAAATTATAAATATCATGCCAATTAATTTTATTTACGATAAAAAATTTTTAAATTTAGATTATTTGTATCTAAAAACATTACAACAGATGTTTTTTTTTTTTTTTTTTTTTTTTTTTTTTTTTTTTTTTTGTTTTTTTTTTTTTTTTTGTCGCGAACCACTGGACCACCGTTAATATAGAGGTCGGGCCCTCCACTTGGGGAGCGTTCCTACTGGAGTCCATCCATCTGCATTCCGGCCCTTCCCTCAGGGCCACTGGATGATAATACTGCAAGGTATCAGCCGAATCGGGCGTTTCTGCACCTCCGGTGATTTTACTAACTTGGTACCTATTGGGGTAAGTGCTGGGTGGTTACCCTGGCGCTCAAACACCATGAAAGGATGACGCCCGTGCTGAGTAATGCTGGGATCTTGAGCTTGGTGAGACGTAGTTGTAATGGAGTTGCGGGTGTGCTACTCGTTTGGATTGTGTGTTAGGTGGTGGGGAAACTGTATTGATATATTGCTTTTGGGGCTGAAGCTAAAACGTGGGGTTTGTTGAACGTCACGTGATGTGGACTCTCACTCAGTCACAGAAATAAAACAGGAGCAGGATTCATATTCTGTACGACACCGGAATAAGGTTCTGAATCAGAGAGTTCCATTTATGCCATTACTCACATTACACCGTTTGGTGTGGTAACTGGTGTGGAAACTTCTTACTTAATCCCATAACACTCCCACAATGTAGGTACTCCCATATGCACGACCACTATGTAGCGATGCTCACAATTATCACTCCCAACTAATGTAGCGATCCTCCCATAACAACTCCCACATTGTTGCGTTACTCCACATAACACTCAACAATGTAGCGATACTCCTTACTCTTACCATATTGTAGCGTACTTCCCAATTTCACTCCCACATTGTAGCGATACTCCATTACACTACCATATCTGTAGCGATTCTCCATTATACTCCCAACTTGTAGCGATACTCCCATTACACTCCCACATTGGAGCGATACTCCATTACACTTCCTATTGTAGCAGATACTCCCATTACACTCCAATATTGTAGCGATACTCCATTTCCACTACCACATTGTAGCCGATAACTTCCCATTACACTCCCATATTGTGGCGTACGCCCATTAATCCCACATTGTAGCGATACTCCATTACACTCCCATTTGTAGCGATACTCCCATTACACTCCCACATTGTAGCGTACTCCCCATTTACACTTCCGAGGGGGCGGCAAATTGCAAACAGGGGGGCAGCAATAACCAGGGGGGTTCTATTAAGGTAGAGAATGGCAAGCAGAAACGGCTTTAATTAACAAGTGGTTTAATCGTTTGGCTGTCATGATCGAAATACCGCCAACGCGGGTCGAGGTTTGTGTCTCGTGGAGTCAGGTGAGTGTTATTGGTATAGCGGGAAGCGTTCTGTGCCGCACCGCTCCGTTTATGACTGCGGCCAATCTTTGTTTATCTGGGGGCGTTAGTCGATCGTTGCGGTTCGATCTGGTACATAAGGGGGGCCCATAGCGCTGTCGGCTTCTATAGTAACCCGAGGAGCTGGCGTTACTTCAAGGCCACCATGGCTTTTGCGAAGTTGCCTCGTGAGTTAATCTGGTGTATTCATAGCCCACCCTGCATTGCGATGTCCCCTCGTAGGCACAAGATTCTTTTTTAGACACTATCTGCGCTCGCCACAAAAGTGCAATGCGACAGTCATGAGCCTGGAAGATAACCAGTAAACCTGTCAAGGGATTCTCACCAACAGATGGTTATAAAGCGCCCAAAATCGATTCTGAAAGATTTTTGTCTATATTACAATCTTGCATAGTAAATAGTAAGTGTGCGCCGGTGAATTTAGTCTTTGATTACTGCAATTTAAATTGTCTTGGCAGTCCCTAAGTACTTTTAAGTCAGCTGCCTGTGCTTGTATTAATAGTGCTTTTGTTTCTGTTTTATCAAGCTAATGGACGTTTCTATGAAATTGCTTTGAATTTAAATTTTTATATGACAGCGTTCCAAAGCTTGGCTGCATTAAACAAAATGGTATTTGATTTATTTAGGAGTATAACCGTGAGACTCGATTGCAAGGTTTGAAATGTTGATAGTTCTAAAGGAGTATGGCAGTGGTACTTGATAATCTTAGAAAATTCTAAGAATGCAGTGATTATATTGTTAAAGTTCTTGAGCCGAAGTATTTTTAATCTATAAAAAATGGGTTTTGTATGTTCCTTTTCAAAGGTGTTTTAGGGTCTAGTTTTTGCTTACCGTTCGGTTCGAGTAGGTGCACATGTTGATGGTTTATCTATTTATGTCGTCAGGTCGCCAAAAAGGATCCTCTATACAGTGCTTCTGTGTGATTAAAAGGACTATCATTGGACGTTCTGTGAGGACAAACACCCACACACTTAACCGGAACTGAGAGTGATTCAAAAGAGCATTATATATTTTCAAATATAGTTCAGAAAGGTATCGAGGCCGTATTCTGCAGATTGCCCAGTCATAGTCGCAGTTTTTTTACGGATGTAGTTGCTGTGGCAATCCGTCTTAGTTACATATCTATAACAACACCTAGAATTTGGTATATCTTGACTTTGTAATAACCTTTCCATAAGATGAATACTGGATCTCGATCATCTCAGCAGGTTAGCTTATGGTTGGTACGTGACAGGTGTCATCATATTCAGAGGCAGGTTTTAAAATGGATGTAGCAGCATTTGGGACTTATTGATATGAAGTAGATTTAATTTATGTAATCGAGACATGTTTAAGTACTAAGTTGGCTTTATTCGTCTGTGCTTCTTAGATGGTCCTGATCTGAGATATTAGGGTAATCAGCATACAAGTACAATTTTCATCTCACTGTCTGAAAGCAGTTTACTATATCGGTTCTATTCCATAGGAAGAGTAACGGCCTAGATTTGACCCTTGTGGTACTCCAACAGTTCCTGTCCATTGTTTCTGATGGGACATAGTATAATAACATACTGCTTTCTGTTAGTCTAAATAGATTTTTAGTAAGGTAAGTGCTGTGCCCCTAATTACCGTTAGGATTTAATTTGCATAAAAGAATTCGTGATCAAGGGTGTCGAAGGCTTTGCTCAAGTCAATGAATATCACTAGGTAAATGTTTAGTGCTTGCACAGTGACTTAGAGTAACGGAGGTCTAAAATAGATTTGTGTAGAGGCATGGTTGGTAGAATGGCCTTTTCTTAATCCAAAACTGTGAGTCTGTTAGGACTACTTTAGATGTGAAGGAATAGTATAGAGGCGTTTATAAATAACCTTCTCGTAGATCTTTCCAAATAATGGTAATATTGGAAAACAGGCCAGATAATTTTAAATGCATTCTTTATGTCTTTCTTGGTAAATAGGAATAACTTTAACCTAGGTTTGAAAAATACTTTGGGAAAGTACCATCTTGTATACATGTGTTGTAATGCTCTAGCCAAAGTACTGCATGAGTTTTGCCGGTTTTTACAACAACTACAGGTATGTCAATGGCTTACCATTTTGTAAATACTCGGATCATCCCTCTATTAATTTCTTCTTCATTAGTTTCTTCCGGTATATGGTGTCAGATACCGAATTAGACATAAATGAGCAAATGATTCGATGTTCCAGAGGAAATACTATTGTTTGACAGTACATTTTAATTGAGATTACTTGCAAGAGATGTTAATATTCACAGGAATTTGTTAGCAATTATTGTCTGCAAGTAACTCTCTGGCCTTCTATGACCTAAAATCGTCTTTACATTAGATATATTTTTGGCACGGGTTCATTTAATAATTTCCCAGGGTCTATTTTGAGTTATGCTGTCTTATCGAATTTTTTGAGTATAGGAACAGAGACTTTTCATCTTTATTGTGCTCTTGTGAAACTTGTCGATATTCATTGTAGTATATGTGCTTGTTGGTTCCCCATCAGGTAGTTTTACTGTAACAAGTCATTCTTCATTCGAAAATACAACCTAGCTTCTTGTCTCGATGGAGTTAATGAGGCCCTGGGTGATCCAAGGGTTGTTATGTGTTACGTTTAGTGGTTCTAGGAGTTTAAGATGTTTGCAAGCAAAATTATCTTTTATTGTAATAACTTCGCACGAAGAGTCAAATGGTGTTTACAGTGTGGTGGAACCTATCTATTTCGTTTTCTATTTCAAGACAGAGCTTCTTAGTTATTAGCATTACTATCGTCGTAGTGTATAGTAATTTTGTCTGATGAATCATTTTGTTGGCCACAGTGTAGGGGAACGTTCTAATAAGTGTGATTATAGGGTTGATGGTGGCAGATCTTGTCGATAGCGTTTGTTGTTTTTATTTTTGGTTAACTTCTGTGATTGGGACTCTGGTATTTTCGTCCCAGCCGAGTGGGTCGTTGCTTGCCGCAGTTAAGCTATACTGCAGTAGAGACACTAATTTCTACAAAAACATATATTTAAATTTAAAATGTGTCCAGTATGGCGCCAAACAAACCTGATCCCATGCATTAATTTGATAATTTCGACGCCGTAGTCGGGGTGAGAGTTATCTGATACCACTGCATGCCCTACGATTGCGTCACCACTGGTGAGCAAGCATTTGTTTGTTTGTTTAGTTGTGTTGAAAGGGATCATTAAATTGATTAATTCATCCATTCGGGATTTTAATAACGATCGTGCTTATGTATCCGTTCATCTTAAGACTAATGGATCAATCTTATTATATGATTAGATTTTATAAACGAACTGGCATTACAACAGATTATAATGACGGAGGTTGGCTGGCTCTTGCTATAATAATTACGACACTTCTCCAGTTACAGATTGCTTGCTAGGAGATAAGGTACAAATATATCAGACATATACATGCAGCATGAGTAACTGGTGGTTGGATAAGCCTTTCGGTAAAAAACGGATCCGGGAAAGTCAATGCGGCAACTGGGCGGTCCTTGGTATGTAGGCGGTTTATTGTTCCAATGCTTACGTTCTGCTTCGTTGTTTAAATCAATAGGTGAGTTTCTAAATATACAGATTTAAACGTTTAAGGTTGAATGAATGAATACTGACAACAGCACTCTTATAATCAAAAGCATGAGTAACACGTAGGGATGTATGATTTCTCGAAACTTTAAAGTAATTTTGGCGTCACAGGTCCTAATGACTGAGTGCAGCTTAAGTTCTGTAAACTGCGCAGGGCCTTCAGCGTAAATAATTCACCTTACTGAGGCAAGTCAAACAAACGCGTGGCGTTATTTTATGTTTGTTATGTTTTGATTGTTTATTAATATTTACAAAAATTTAATTTGTTTTCCATAAAAATTTGTTTTCCATTTTCGACAAAAATTTAACGGGCGATTACTTGTAAAATATTTGATTTTAATATTACCAGTGGACGAGTCCAATCGGCGCGCGTCCTTGGTTGGTTATAAACTACCAACAAAAAATTGATCAACGAAGTCAACTCTTTCGTTGCAAAACAACAATCTTGACGATGCGAAGCATGCAAAATATTTATATATTTCGCAAAAGCTATATTTCACGCAATTCAATTAATTGTGTTTTTTCGGAAGAAAAAAGTGATACTGGTAAACAATATTATTTTTGGGCTTTTTGTTCTTCTTTCTAAAGTCATACGAGTGATATCTCGTATAAAATTGTTGTTCAGTTTTTAATACTTTCAAACACTACTATATAACAAATAATTTTAGTGTCCAATGTCAAAGGACTAGAGAGACTATGACGTGACCGTTTGTATCTACGGCAACGCATCTACTTCTGGGCATACTGTATTGACTTCGCCATTTCTCTCCCTCACCGCCATTTTCTCCTACCTAATTCTCACTCATCTATGGATCTGAATTCTTTTACCAAATGGGTTTTTAAACTCGTTCATTAAATGAGCTGAAAGCTCTCAAGGCCAGTGTTGAAGAATGTCATGATATTTATGAGAAAATCTGGTTAATTGCAGAGGACTTCTTGGAGTTGCATTCAGAATTTGTTCAGAATCAAGAGTTGTTCAACATGGCACGTTGATGTCTGAACTTGAAACACTTATGGCCAAGCAAACTGCTGTGAAAACTGCCACAAGTGCCTCACTTCGGATGGAGAAGAATTTGTTGGTTTTCTCAAATGGTCACAACCACGACTAAGGAAGCAATCGATATTTTAATTATCCTGGGATTCAGAGCTTTATGCATGATATCAACTCCAAGTTTTGGCTGCAAGCTAATCATGCCTTGCATGCATGGTAACAAGTCTGGTTCTTGTGATAACTAGGTTCCACAAACGACGACGAGGTGTCTCTTGACCAGTCGCAAGGTATTTATGTAGTTTATTTGGAACTGAGAAGGGACCATCGACATAATTCAGAAAATTGGGATAAGCGATTGTAACGTAATGCTATATCACCCCCAAAGGGACTGTGTTTGTATTTTATGAAAACGGGGTGTCAGAAATATTGTCTTCACAATGTTCGTGCAGAGAGCTCAGTTAAGGGGATCGGTATAGCTTATCTTTTCAGCTGCCAGATACGAAGAAAGGATACAAATGTAGTCCATGGAAGCAGATTGGCCCGCACTACTAATTCCTATGCCGCCACCACCAACCTCAACACAAAACTTTTACTACGAATTACTCCAAGAAAACCGAAAAAGAGCAGAAAAAAACACTGTCCTGGTTTGTACGTCAATGACAAAATTCGTACGTGACAAATAGTTGGGAGTCCGGGGAAGGTACGTAATTCAAATGAGTCTAAAAGATAAAAAAAAATAAAAAAAATGGTGCAAAAATTAGACGACATCACTGAAGAAAAAATTCATAATTTTCATAAAAATCATGCATGCTAGTAGCTGACGATATTGAAAAAATTATATGAGTGTTTGGTACAAATGTCATTTACATCCATTTCATATGTATGGGGTTCAGTTCTTAGAAGTATCTCACTGAATTAATTGACACCACTAAGCAGTTATTTTCCGCTGCAAATTATAATTATCCATATGTGTCTTCCTATGAAATGTTATATTCCTACATAGCCTAAAGAATGTTATAGATATTTAAAAATCTACTTAAAGATTATGCCTAAATTTAATAATTGAGTGTTTAGATGTTTCTCAGTCTTTTTAACTCGAGACTTTAGATCATGTAATGAACTTCTATACCATGATTGGCTTCAATCTCAATATGAGAGGAGTAGGTTTTACTGTCACTTGGCTTAAGTTTGTTGTAAACGAACACAGTTTGACAGGGTTGTAAATTATCTCTCTGTGGAATTTATTGCTTTGATCTTTTCTTCCATTTATATTTGATTATGGACGTTGCTAAAATTAAAAAACTAATCAATCTCTGTTTTAATATTTTTCTCAATTTTATGCCTTCCATTTCAGGTACATTACGCGTCATGTCCATTTTCCAATTTGTGAGACAATGAATCGTTTAGACTTAGATATAGGTCTTTTTGCATGCAAAAAGGCCTAGTACACGGCAAGGAAATGCACTTTATACTATATCAAGTTTATAATAACAGAATTTACCACATATAAGTCTCATACACCCCAACATCAACTACAATTTCAATAATCATATGTTTCTCTTATTCTCTCATCATGATTACTTTCTCCCAATTCTTCTTCTCCACGGTTGGTCCATGAACACCGTTTCACCTAGATTCTAATACTTTAATTCTCTCTAACTTCCTGACAGCCCACGTTATCTTTATACCATTTTTGCTGCTCCCACATTTCAAACTTTTCTTTGAAAATATTTCTCTCATGGTTTAAAGAAATGTTCTTCTCTGGTAAGGATGATTAGAGTCAAAGTATTCCTGCCGCCGCAGGCGTCTAGTATCTTATATATTCTTTGGGTTTTCTCTCTGCTACGTTGTGTTGATAAACTCTGTTAATCCTTCTATGCCTTAATTCTGGTCTCAACTCCCTTTGTGTCTACCTATACCAAATATGTCACAAGGTTCATTCTTTCAGTACCTAGTCCTCCATCACCTTATGATGTATATAAGATTTCAGAACGTCAATCCTTTGCATAACATACGAGGCAGCCTAGACATAATTGACCTAAATGAGGACTTGCTCTAAAAAATATATTTTCTTGCAACGGAAATCGTTCCGTCTTCACTCAATTGGAACTTCCGCATCTGTACGCACGAGAAGATTCATCCTCAAGATCCTATTAACCCTAAAAAGTTTAGGGTAAATGGAGGTTGGTGTGTTCTTTTGGCTGTTCGGTCTGATCTCGACGCAACTAAACCCGACTATACAGTAGCCTAGGTGCCAGAATTGCTTGCCGTTAATAATTTCTTTTCCTAAACAAAGAGATTATTGTATTCTGTACTTGTTCTAGAGTTAGGAACTCTGGGTTACCTATTCATGATGTATAGTTAGTTTTTTTCGATAAGCTAGTTTCAAATAGATAGACTCCCCTAAAATTATGTTATTGGTGTTTTAATCTCCCCTTACAGATGGCTTATCTTCATTCACAGTACCGTACCTATTGAGCAAATCCTTCATAGATTTTTCAGTGATCTTTCTCTTCCCAGTTGTTACTCATCACCCCACCCATAAAATGGTAATTCATTAGACATTTTTCAGTAATTATGTAACACCATCGATTATTGATTTTAGTCTGTGATTACTCATTCGTGTGCAAATTGATCATTTTCACTGTCTCTTTTTCAATTAAAAGATCACTTTTCCGTAGAAAACTCCTAAACTGTAAAATCTATATTTTTAAGAAAGCAACGGTGGACATGATAATCGTGAATTATGGCTCGATTAATTGGCAAGTATAGAAATGCTAGATTGTTCGTCTTGGAAGTTGTTAAAGACTGCATTAGAATTTAGTTGATATACATATCTAAAGTAATTTATTTATTATCGAGTCCTACCCCCGTGGTTCGATAGTGAACTTTTTTACTTTCATGCGGAAAAAGATTGACTCAGAGCTATTTAAAATTTCCTGGATCTATTACTGATGATGTTAAAGTTTGATTACTAGCCGTAAAGTTTATAAGAGGCTCTCATCAGCCAAATAAGAGATAATCTTTTAATAGTGTGATCCAGAGCTTTTAACTAAGATGTTTTGGTAACATGTTAAGTATAAATCTAACTCTCCTGTTTTCTAATGTGTTAGTTATTTGGACAGCTTCGGTCAATCCCAAAGATCAAGCTGAACTTTTCAATTCTTTCTTTTATAACCAGTTTCGGATTCCTTCACTTTTATGACACTGACATCTCTATGTCAATGATGTTGATTTGATATGACTTAGTTCATCGGGATGTTCGTAAGCTTCGCTTCAAATATTAATTCAAATTAAAGCCGGGACAGAATGGCATACACGGTAAAATTCTAAAAAATTTGTTCCGTAGGTTTTGCTTACCCTTAACAGCATTTTTCGTGGATCCTACAAAGCGGTTAACATTCCACAAGGAATGGAAACTTGCAAATGGTTTAGTCCCAATATTTATAGAAAGGTAATGAAAATGTGTAGGTTGAAAACTATAGACCCATATCCTTACTTGTTTAGTCATGGAAGTTTATTGGAGGCATTGTTAAACGTAAAACTGCTTTCTTTGGATACAAGTACCTCTTCTTGATCCAGGCAGCATGGTTTTCTAGGCACAAGTCGATGCACAACCAATATGGCTTGATTTTTATGATTAGCCTCGGGTATTGTCTCTTAACGAAACCATTATCAATCCCTGTTGTGTATTGTGATAGTTTTGATAAGGCACATTGGATTCTGTAAATCATGGATATTTCTGCATAAGCTTAAAGGGATTATATAACATTGTATGGTCACAATTTCAAATTTCTTACACCAATTACCTTCTAGCCGTTACCAAAGAGTGTTCAATTGGTTATGAGATGTCATCTACCCTCTCAGTTAATTCTGGTGTCCACAGGGGGTCTATCCTTGGTCCCATAATTTGTGTATTGTTTATCAATGATAGTCCTTTGGCCTTTCGGATAATACTGATTTTGTTTTGAATGCGAGATACAAATTATGGCCGTAAAAATCCATTCATTTCTCGATAATAACAATTTCAAAAGGATATAGATATCTCTTGGACTGGGGCATTTGAAAAATGCGGATTCATCAGCAAAATGTAAGTGATTATTGTTCAGGAAAACCCATCTTTATCTCCTCAATTCGCATATATTCTTGTTGGCTCTCCTCTTGTGTTGTACGAGTGAGAAAATAGATCTTGGTGTCGATGTTTCTACTATGCTCTGTTGGAATAGTCAGTGCGACAGAATTTATACTAAGCATGCCAACAACTTTGGTATGGTCAGAAGAGATGGCAATATTGTCATTGATCAGAAACGTCGCCGGGCGCTTTACCTCTCCTGGTTCTCGTAGCCAATTCGAAAATTGTTCCATAATTCTGGCGCCTTGTTATAAATACATCTTAGTGAGAAATAGATAGTCCACTAAAAGAGAGTATTAAAATTGATCTGTCTGAGGAGAGCCGCAGTTATCTCTCTGAGCAATTATGTCAAAAAGTGCAGCTTTGTTCGCCCATTCTCCATTGTCTCAAAAGGGTGACGTGAATGATCTTTATTTTTTTCCTACAAGTTTGAACAATTTAATTCTGTATGGCAGCCTCACATATCTCACTTTTACTATAGGGCACTTATCGCACTATGGGACGTTGCCACCTCGAACAGTCTGTCTTATTGTGTCATCAATTTTACTATGTTAAGTCAGAATTCACTCACCTGATGTACCTCAAATAGCCCACTGCAAAATCATTTTTTACAGAAATCCAAATACTGTCTGGAATTGGACTCCCTTTTCAGTATACGTTTGTGTCTACAAGTGTTTTCAAAGTTAGGTCACTAAGCATCTATGGAATGTTTTATTTGGATAGTGAAACAACAGCCTAGGCCTTAAGTTCTCTTTGCTCCATATTATTGTTATTTGTTTTTATGTAATTTTTTTATCTACATTCCACTTTACTTTAACATCACTCACACTGCACCGCACACCTACACATTAATGAACATATCAGACCGTACTATGGTCTGGAATTTGACGTATTGAAATACAAATTTTGTCTATATATCACAGTTATTCACATGGACTTTGTGTGTTATGAAATATTTTTCATTACTTTGTTGGATTTAGATTTATATTCGGGTAATGGGTCAAGTTAATGCGGGGGGAATAGTTACTATGGGTTTTACCGTGTTTGGATTGTTGCCATCAATATTTTAACAAGATGGGGGCAAATGATTTGATCGATTCTATTTTATATTCATCTATTGCTGTACTCTGTTAAATTTGAATGTATTATTAAATAAAAAAATATTTAAAACTGGACCGTCGACGAGTCCCAACTCGCGCGCGTCCTGATTAGGTTTATAAACCTACAAATTCCAAAGTATTCCCAAGTAAATTTTTAAAAATGATAAATGCAGTGTATGACTTTAAATACAATACAATGCTAAATATTGGTTCATCAATTCATGAAGTTTGAAACAAAGTATTTAAAACATGTGCAATTTGAGGAGTGTACTGCATTCTCAGGAAATATAAACCGCGCTTCTTTCAATAATCAGTAATAAGTTTTTTACCTCACTAAAATTTAATCCAGCAGGACGCATGCATGCGAAGTGACGACGTCAGAAGTCTCAATCTTTATTGTCAGTGTTATATTGATACAAGCGCGAGCAACAGAAATTGTCTCTGATTTTGATAATTTGGTACAAAAGTTGCCTCTAAGTAGTGAATAATGCAATTCCACCGGTGTAGCAAAATAACGTCGAGGTGTACAAGGATACAAGGCATACAAGGATACAAATGTGATAAATTATTTTATTGGAATTCACAATTGTTATTATTCTGATATAATTTAAGTTACACGCTTTCTAATCTTTACAATGTGTAGGGATAATATTAGAAATGTTATTATATAATGATATTTTCTTTTAAGTAAATCAATTTGTATGGTTCGCATGCATGCCTCGTGTTATGTGGGCTCCTGTGCATTGCAAGAGTGTAAAGACGGAAAAACATGTAATTTCTTGCTTAATAAATGATTTGATCTAATAGATATCAATATTTTACAGGACAACTATGTGATTGCAAATATTTTATGATTGAATTTAAACTGTATTTTCCATTTCAATTACACACGGACTTGATCTTTTAATTCTGCTTGACATTTGATTCTGGAGATTTATCCAGAAATTTCATATTTCAATTATGTTCACTACTAGTGAGTGTAACCGTGCATACGGCCGGGTCCCCGGGGACTTCACTATCGAAGTTAAAATGCAGTAGTATAATCTTCGCCATTTTTATTTGAAACCACGCTCTTATTTTCGTAGTTAAACAGTGCGAATGTATTGACTCGCTCATTCAAACTAGACCACAAATTTAATTAAGTGTGAGACTCATTACTCTAATAGTAATACTTGATAGGCAATCTTGACTCTTGGTAGGTCCCGCCAATTTACCTAATTATTTAGCTATACTATTAGAGGGGAGAGATAGATGGGAGAGTGTTAGCGTACACACATACACCCACTTTAGCTATTTGGTTTCAACAAATGATCAATTAAACCACATACCACGATTCGATTTAAAAAAACCTTCATAACTTTGCCGTAGAGTTTTTCGGGCATATTACAGATAAAAACAGCCCCGTTAACTCTTACAGTTTTTATTATTAATTAATTTCCACACAGCCACAGGACAGAGAGAGGACAGACACACATCCTGGGGATTTTAGTATGATAGATGTACATATATTTATGCATATAAACCAAAGTCGAGTGCGAATTGTTGCTTGGTTGTCGTGTAAAAACAGGTATTCTCATTTTCTTTTTTGATGGACATGTATACCACTATCGAACCTCTGGGATAGTAGAAAAGATATTATCTTTGATTATTTATTGATAATAAATGACTTTTTTATTGTATTGCTGCTGTAAATTTAATTAGAATTAATAATTAGTTTGACAGTACTATTCGAGAGTTTATAAATCGTTTTTGACAGGAAACTGATTTACTTTAATCCCTGCCATCATCTAGAGCGTAACACATGGTAATAGTGTTTTGAAGAGTACACTAAAATATGATGACACGATTTTACCCTGTTGGTTCTGTTTCTATTGTACCTATCCTGAAGCAAAGAAGAAAACTGAAGCAAGCATTTAGTTCAATAATAAGTCAAAGAATAATATCTTTTCTATATTCAGAGGTTCGATAGTGTATAAATGTATCATAAATGAAAATGAGAATACATTTTTAACATCCAACAATCAATCAATTCGCACACTTTTGGTATTTAGGTATGCCATTATCATGTACCATAAATCATACTAATAATACCAGGTGTGTGTCGTCTCTCGATATGTTGCATGTGTGGAAATTATTCTTAATCAGAAACGGTAAGAGTTACGGGCTGGTTTTTATCTGTATAGTGCCGAGAAAATTGACGAAGCAAATGATGAGGTTTTTTTAAATCGATCCCGGTGGTAAGTTGGTTTAATAGGATCTTTGTGAACCAAATACTAAAGTGTGTGTAGGTGTGTACTCTATCACTCTTCCTCTATCTCTCCCTCATAATAGATTTGCTATATAATTAGGTAATTTGGCAGGGAAGCAAGAAGTCAGATTGCTATCACGTATTACTATTAGATATGTGTGGTGCTCTCAGAATTAAATTGTGTCTGTTTGGAATGAGCGAGTTCATACATTGCACGGTTTTAACTCACGAAAAATGTAATAGGTGTTTCAAATAAAAATTGGCAAGTTTATAATGCATTTTACTGCGTTAGTGAAGTCCCGGAACTCGGACGTAGCAGGGTTACAGTCTCTTGTAGTGATCCAGATTGTAATATTGATTTTCTGGATAAACTCTCCAGAATCAAATGTCATTGCAGAATAAACAAGATTCAAGGTACCGATTGAAATGTTATAATGTTAATTCAATCATAAAATTTTGCAATCACAATAGTTGTCCTGTCAAAATCATTTGATATTTTAGGAGCTTTATGATTTTATGCAAGAAATTACATGTTGTTCGTCCTTTTTACAACTCGTTGCATTGACAGGAGGCCACATACACGATGCATGCTTGAACCACATACAATTTGATTTACTTATAGAAACTAGCATTATATATAACATTTCTATTTTATCCTACACTTTTGTTAAATGTTTAGAAGAGGTAACTTAAATTATTCAGAGTTATAACTATGGTGAACTTCATTAAATAAATTATCACTTTTGTATCCTTGTATCCTTGTATCCTTGTAAAACCTCGACGTTATTTGCTACACGGTGAATTTGCATTATTCAAACTTAGAGCATTTTGGTACCATATTTATCAAATCAGAGACAAAATTTCTGTGCTCGCGCTTGTATCTTATATCAATGACTATAAAGTTGGAGACGTCTGACGTCGTCGCACTTCTCGCATGCATCGTCCGCGGTTAAATTTTGAGTTGAGGTAAAAAAAAGACATTATTTCTGATTTATGATAAAGCGCGGTTTATATTTCTGAGAATGTAAAGTACATCATCTTCATAATTGCACTATGGTTTTAATACTTGTATCATACTTATGAATTGTATCACAAATATTTTGCATTGGATTGTATTTAATGTCAATACATTATTACATTTTATAAATTATTGGATACTTTTGGAATTGTAGGTTTATAACTATCAGGACGCGCGCGGTTGGAACTCGTCGACGGTTTTTAATATTTTTTTTTTTTATTAAATACTTTTCAAAACTTTACGAGTACAGCAATAGGGATGTATATAAAATAGAATCGTTCAAATATGCCCATCTGTAAATATGGATGGGCACCAACACGGTAAACAATAGTGAACTATGTCCCGCAGGTAACTTGGACTCATTACATCGTAATAATCTAAATCAAAAATTATGAAATATCTATTTAATAACAAACAAATCCTGGTGAATAAACTGTGGATATATAGTCAAATTGTATTTCATTACGTCAAATTCCAGACTACCATTTGATACAGGTCTGATACATGGATCATTATGTGTGCAGGTGTGATGGGTGAAGTGTGATATGATGTTGAATGTATAGGAAGTAGATAAAAAATTAATAACCAAAAAATAATAATATTTTGGGGAGCAAAGAGACTGGCTAGGCTGTTGTTTCACTATCCAATAAACATTTCCATAGATGCTTAGTGTCCTCAGCTTTGAACAACTCTTGTAGACACAATCGGTTCTTACCTGTAAAGGGAGTCCATTCCTCCAGTATCATGAGTTCTGTAAAAAATGATTTTTCCAGTGGGTTTTTTCGAGGTACATAAGGTGTGTGACTTCTGACTTAATTAGTAAATTGATGGACACAATAGGACAGATCTGTAGAGGTTGGAACGTCTTAGTCGAGAAGTGCCTGATATAAGTGAGATAGTGAGGAAGCCATAAAGGAATTAAATTGTTCAGAAACTTTGTGGGAAAAAATAAGATCATTCAAGTCAACTTTTGAGACAAAGGGGAGAATGTCGACCAAAGCTTGCACTTTTGACATATTGCTCGGTGGATAACTGCGGCCCTCTTCAGACAGATCATTTAATAGCTCTCTTTTGGAGACTTTCTTATTTATCACTATGTGCTTTATTACAAGGGCGCAGATTATGGAACACGTTTCGAATGGCTACGAACCAGGGGAGTGGTAAAGCGGCCCGGCGACGTTTCCTTTCTAATCAATGACAATATGGCATTCTCTTCTGACCATACCAGTTGTTGGCAGGCTTAGTATACATTTGACGCACTGACTATTCACAATGAGCTTAGGAGTAACTCGACACCAGTCTTTTTCTAACTTACATACACAATGAGAGCCATCAAGTTTATATGCGAATGGTAGGAGTAATGATGGTTTTCACCTGAAACAATATGCACTTTACATTTTGCTGGTGAATCGCATTTGTTTATACGTGCCCAGTCAGAGACGATAGTTATATCACCTTTGAAATTGGTATTATCAGAAGCATGAATGTATTTTACGCAGATTTTTTTATCATTCTGCCTTACAAACAATATCAGTATTATCGACAAGGCCAGAGGAATCTCATTGATATACAATAAGTAAAAGTAAGGGACAAGGATAGAGCCCTGGGGGACACAGAATTAAACTGAGAGGGTAGAGGACATCTCATTACAATCAACACTCTTTGGTACTGCTTGAAGGTAATTGGTAGAAATTTGGAGAGTGTACTCAATGTTTATATAGGTCTTTAGCTTATGAAGAAGGATATCTGATTTAACAGAATCAAATGCCTTAGCAAAATCAAAATACACACATGATTGATATGTTTTCGTTAAGAGACAAATTGCCAGGCTAGCACTAAATCAACCATATTGGTTGTGCATGACTTGTGATTAGAAAACCATGCTGCCTGGGATCAAGAAGGGAATTGTCTAAGAAAGCAGTTTACGTTTAAACAATGCGCTCAATATCTTCATGATAACAAGTAGGGACTATTGGTCTATAGGTTTTCAACACTCAACTTTTCTTACTTTTAAATAAGTGGGACATCAATTTGAAAGTTTCCATTATTGTGGAAATGTAGCGCTGTTGTAGGATCCACGAAAAATGCGATGTAGTGGGTAAGCTAATCCTTACGGAAACAATTTTCTTAGAATTTTACCGTGTATGCATTGGTCCTGGGCTTTATTTGAATTATTATTTGAAAGAGGCTTACGAAATCGATGTTCGAGTCCATATCAAAATCAACATCAATGACATAGGTGATGTCAGTGCATAAAGTGAAGGATCCGAAAACTAGGTTAAAAAGGAAAGAATTGAAAAAGTTAGCTTTGATCTTTGGGATTGATACCGAAGCTGTCATTGAATAACTAACACAATTAGGAATACGGGCAGGAGTTAATTTATAATAAACATGTGACCAATATCTTCTTAGTATTAAGCGCTGGATCTTCACTATTAAAGATTATCTTTTATTTTGGTGATTGAGAGCCGCTTAAAATCTTGACGGCTAGTAACAAACTTTAACTCATCAGAAATATGAACAGAAAATTTAAATTTAGCTTGAGTCTATCTTTTTACGGCATGAAGAAAAAAGTTCATCTATCGACCTCGGGGGTTGGACTCTGATTTAATAATTACTTTAGGTATAGTATATCAAACTAAATTATTAATGCAGTCTTTAACTAAACTTCAAGTCGAATCAGGTTTCTAGGATCTAGGACTTGCCCAATTAATCGAGCATAATTCACGATTAATCATGTCCCAGTTTGCTTTCTTAAAATTATAGATTTTACGTTTAGGAGTTTTCTTACGGAAAGAGCTTTTAATTGAAAAAGTGACAGGAAATGATCAGATTTGCACACGGAATGAGTATCACAGACAATTAAGTTATCGTTTGCGTTTCATAATTACTGAGAAGAATGTCTATGTATTACCAACTTCTTATGGGTGGGTGATGTGATCAAACTGGGAGAGAGAATGTCACTGGAAAGCATCTATGACGGATTGCTCAATAGGTAACGGTATACTGGATGAAGATAGCCAGTCTGTATGGGGAGATTAAAATCACATAACATAGATTTTAGGGATTCTTTTGGAAACTAGCTTGGAATATATCTTACTATGACATCATGATTAGGTAACCAGAGTTCATCTTCTCTATAACCAAGTACAGATTTACAATACTCTCTTTGGTTAGAAAGATATTTTAACGGCATGCATTCTGCACTAGGCTACTGGTAGTCGGGTTGTGTGCGTCGAGATCAGACCGAACAGCCAAAAGAACAACACCTCCCATTTTCCCTAAATTTTTAGGGTTATAGGATCTTGAGGATGAGTCTTCTCGTGCGTCATTGCGGAATGATTTCCTATGAGAGAAGGAAGATTTCGTTGCTGAAATAGATTTTTTGAGCCAAGTCTCATTTAGGGCAATTATGTCGGCTGACTATATGATAGCAAAGGATTGAAGTCGCAAATCTTATTACCATCATAAGAGGGGAATGGGAGGAAGATTATGGGTACTGAAAAGGAATGTGACATTGGACTATTTGTAGAGTACCCACATAGGGAGTTGGGGAACCTGGATTAAGCATAGAAGATTAACAAGAGTTATCAAAAAGAAAAGTTAAGAGAGAAAACCAAAGAATGAATAAAGTGGGATAGAAGTGAGGCGGCTGAATATTGATCTATTCTATCTCCAGGGAGAAGAACTTTTTTAAACATGAGGAGATAATTACATAGAAAAGAATATGTTTGATTGTGGGAGCTAGCATGTAATGGTATAGATAAGTGGGCTGTCAAGGTGTAGGTGGAATGATTTATTAGAATCTAGGGGATTCGGTGTTCATGCGACCTAACTCGTGGAGTGAAGATTGGGAGAATGTAAGTATGATGAGCGAATTTAAGAGAAAATCATATGATTATGATATTTTAGTAATGTGTGGGGTGTTATGCGAGACTTAAATGTGTAAAATTTTGTTAGGGTATAAACGTGTTGATATGTATACGTGAATTTCTTGAATGTGTACGAGGCTTTTGACATGCAAAAGACCTATGCTAAGTCTAAACGATTCATTGTTATACATATTGGATAATCGGACAGTGACCGAAATTACCTGAAATGGGAGGAATAAAAATTGAGAAAAAAGATAATCAGAGAATTTGTTTGAGTTTTAAATTTATGGCGCAACGTTCTTAATCAAAATATTAAATGGA
This sequence comes from Bolinopsis microptera, assembly GCF_026151205.1. NCBI lineage: Eukaryota > Metazoa > Ctenophora > Tentaculata > Lobata > Bolinopsidae > Bolinopsis > Bolinopsis microptera. The sequence goes on along the minus strand of NC_087081.1, from coordinate 7,587,477 downwards.
GAACAGATCAAAGATTGAATCCCAGATAGATTATTTACAACCTGTCAAAAACTGTGTTCGTTTACAACAAACTTAAGCCAAGTGGACAGTAAAACTACTCCTCTCATATTGAGATGAAAAGCAAATGGTATTGAAGTCATTTCTGATCTAAAGTCTCGAGTTAAAAAGACTGAGAAAACAGTCTAAGAACTACGCAATTATTATTTAGGCATAAGTCTTTAAGTCGATTATTAAAATCTTGAACATTCTTTGATATGTAGGAATATAACAGTTAAAGGAAGACAACATTGGTAATTATAATTGCAGCGGGAAATAACTGCTTAGGGTGTCAATTAATTCAGGTGATACTCCTAAGGACTGAAACCAATACTTTAGTATGTTTAATGTCATTTGTACCAAACAATCATTATAATTTTTTCTATATCGTCAGCTTCTGCGCTGATGAGTTTTATGAAAATTTATGGATTGTTATTCAGTGAGGTCTTAATTTTTGCACCACTTGAGATCACATTTCGATTACTTTACCTTCCCCGGAATCCAACTTATTTGTCCGTACGTATTTTGTCATTGACGTGCCAAAACAGGAACAGTGGTTTCCTGCTTACGGTTTTTTTGTAGTTTTCGGTAGAAGGGTTGGTGTTGAGGTGGTGGTGGGCGGCATAGGAATGGTAGTGGGGCAATCTGACTCCTGACTACGTTGCTATCTGTCTTCGGTATCTGGCAGCGAAAGATAAGCTATACCGAGTCCCTAACTGAGCTCTCTGCACGAACCTGTTGAAGATCAATATTCCTGACACACACGGTTTCATATATTTACAAATTACAGTCCTTTGGGGTGATATAGCTTTACTGTTACATCGCTTATCCCACATTTTATGGAATTATGTCGATGGTCCTCTCGCTCAAATGAAAACTACATATTACATTGCGAATGGTCATGAGACTAATCGTCGTCGTTGTGGTACTGGTTGCATCAAGAACCAGACTTGTTCTTGCTTGTAGGCAGGAGTTTAGCTTGCGCCAAAATTGGTGTTGATATCTTTGAATGCTCTGATATCAGGATAATTTAAAATTTTGATTGGTCTTAGTCGTGGTGTGTCCATGTGAGGAAGACAATACACTATTCTTCTCGAGTCGAAGTGAGCCACTTTGTGCAGTTTTCCAGCAGTTTTGTTGGCCATAAGTGTTTCATGTTCAGACATCAAACGTGCAATGTTGAAAACTCTTGTTATGAAACAAAATTGAATGCAACTCCAAGAAAAGTCCTCGACATTTACAGAATTTCTCTTATAGTTTCATGACATTCTTCAAACTGGCTTGAGAGCTTTCGGCTCATTAATTGAAAAACGAGTTTAAAACATTGGTATAACAGAATTCAGATCATAGTGACTGTGAGGAAGAGGGAGGAGAAAATGGCGGTGGGGAGGAGTAAATGGCGAGTCAATACTGTAGCCCAGGATTGAAGATTGAGTTGCTTAGGATAACAATACGGGTCACGTCATAGCTCTTCTATCGCTTTGACATTGGGACCTAAATGATTTGTTTTATTGTAGGGCTTTGAAAGTATTAAACTGAAACAACTATTTAGAGTTCACTCGTTGATTTTTGAAAGAAGAAAAAAAGCTCAAAAAATATTATTGTTTAACGTGATCACTTTTTTCTCCGTAAAAAAGCACAATTAATTGAATTGCGTGAATATAGATTTTGTCGAAATATTTAGATATTTTGCATTGCTTCGGCATCGACAAGATTGTTGTTTTGCAACTTTAAGTGTTGACTTCGTTGATCAATTTGGTTGTGGTTTATAACTATCCTGGACGCGCGACGATTTGGACTCGTACGGTAATATTTAAATCAAATATTTTACAAGTATCGGCCCGTTAAAATTTTTGTTCGTATTGGAAAACAAATTTTTTTGGAAAACAAATTTAAATTGTGGTATTTATTAATAACAATCAAAACATATCATATCATAAAAATAAAGCCACGCGTTGGTTGACTGCTTCTGAAGGTGAATAATTTAGATTGAAGGTGCCCTGGCATTTACAGAACCTTATGCGGCAATCATTCTATGAGGACATGTGAGCGCATAATTAATTTAATGTTTCTAGAAATCATACATCACTACGAGTTTATCATGCTTTTGGATTATAAGAGTGTGATTGTCAGGTTTTTCATTCATTCCATACTTTATCCGGTTTATAAGACTGTTATATTAGAACTCACTATTTTTAAACTACGAAAGCAGAATGTAGATAATGGACAATATTCCGCGATATTACAAGGTCCCGAGTCCGCACTATTGACTTTACGGAATCCGTTTTGACCGAAGGGTTATCCCCACCAGTTATCTCATGCTGCATGTATAGTCTGATAATATTTTGTCTTATCTCTAGCAAGCATTATGTTAATTGAAGTGTCGTATTTATGATTGAAGAGCAGCAAACTCGCATTATAATCTTTGTTTGCAAGTTCGTTTATAAAGTTATCATATAATAAGATTGATCCATTAGTCTAAGATGATCGGTATTGCATAGCTCCTCGTTTATTAAAATCCGAATGGATGAATTAATCAAGTAAGGTTCCTTTCACACAAATAAACAACAAAACAAATGCTTGATCACAGTGGTGAGCAATCGTAGGGCATGCAGTTGGTTCCAGATAACTATCACACGACGGACGCGTCGAGAAATTATCACAATTATGCATTTGCGCCATTAATGGACACATTTTATATTTAATACTTTTGTCAGTTTGTAGAAATAGTGTCATCTAAGGCAGTATGTCTTTACTGGCGAGCAAGCATGTCCCACTTCGGCTGGGGACGAATAATTACCGGTCCACATCACAGAAAGTTAACCAGAAGATAAGAACAACAAGAGCTTATCTGAAAAGATCTCCCACAATACCTTATATTTAATCTTATTGACTTTCCCCTGATCTGGGCAACACACTGATTCATAGACAAAAATTCTTACACTACGACTTAGTAATGCTAACTTAGAGAAGCTCTGTCTTGAATAGAATACGTTATTGATAGGTTCCCACACAGTGTACACATTTGACTCTTTGTGCAGTTATTCAAGAATAAGATAGATTTGTTCTTCCCCCTGCAAATTTAACTCTAGAACACTAACGTAAACAGCATAACCAACCTTGGATCTGCAGGGCCTCTTAACTCCATCGACAGAAAGTAGGTTGTATTTCGAATGGATTGAAGACGTGTACATTAAAATCCTGATGGGATCAAAGCAAAGCACATATATACAGGAATTCGACAAGTTTTCAGAGCTCAATAAGATGGCAAAAGGCTATGTGCTATACTCATAATTCGAGGAAGTTACAAGCATGACAATCAAAAAAGACCTGGGAAATTATACATGACTCGTGCAAAACTATATTAGATGTAAAGTCCGATTTGTCATAGATGCCGAGAGTTACTTGACAGAAGATAATTGCTAACAATTCTGTGTATATTACTACTCTTAGCAAGTAATCTCTAATATAAATGGTAATGTCCAAACAATGTATTTCTCTGGAAACAAGTTGAATCATTTGCCTCAGTTTATGTCTAATTCGGTATCTGACTCCATATATGGAGAAACTAATGAAGAAGAAATTATAGAGGTGATCCGAGATTTTCAAAATGGGTAAGGCCATTGAATACCTGTTGTTGTTGTTAAAAGGCGCAAAAACTCATTGCAGGTACTTTGGTAGATTTACAACCAATGTATACAAAGTGGTACATTCCCAAGTATTTTTAAATGTAAAGTCTAATATAATTTACATGAAAGACAATAAAGAATGCATTGAAAAATTTTCGGCCTGTATCAGTATTACCTTATTTGGAAGGCTCTTCGAGAAGGTTTATTTATAAAACGCCTCTCATAATTTCTTCACATCTAAAGGTGTACTAACAGACTCACTGTTTGGATTTTAGAAAAGGCCATTCTTCCACCCATGCTCTACACAAAACTATAGACTCCGTTACTATGGTCTCTGGCAAGCAATATACATGTCCTAGGGATTCATTGGACTTGAGCAATGCTTCGACACCCATTGATCATAGTTGTTCTTTATGCAAAGTATATGCCTACACGGTCGTAGGGGCACAGCTATTACCTTACTAAAAAGATATTTGACTCACAGAAAGCGTATGTTATGTATAACGATGTACTCAGAAACAATGGACGTGGATTTTGGAGTAACACAAGGGTCAATTCTAGGGGTTATCTTTCCTATTGTATATGAACGATTTAGTAAACTGCTTTTCAGACAGTGAGATGTAATTTGTACTTTTTGCTGATGACACTAATATCTTCATATCAGGACCATCTAAGAGAAAGCAACATACAAAAAGCCAACTTAGTATTAATCATGTCTCGATGTACATGAATGTAATCTACTCCTATCAAACATGTCACTAATGCTGCTACATACATTTTAAAACCTGCTTTGAAATGATGACACCTGTGCACGGGACCAGATCCATTTGCTATCCTGTAGTTGAATCTAGATCAATATTTCATCATTGGTAAGGTTATTAACCTAAAGTCAAGGATACCAAATTCTTAGGTGTTGTTATTGATAGTAGCTAATGGATTGCCCAATGCACTACATCCGTTATAATCTGCGATCTATGACTGTGCAATCTGCAGAATTCGGCACTCGTTACCTCTGACTATATTTGAATTATATATATATGCTCTTTTTGAATTCACATCTCAGTTACGGTATAAGTGTGTGGGTGTTTGTCATCAAAGAACGGTCCAATGATTAGTCTTTTAATCAACAGAAGCTCTGTATAAGGGATCCTTTTTGGCGACCTTGACTATATTTAGATAACATAACATAGTGCACCTACTAGGACCATACGGTATGCAAAATACTCAGACCATAAAATCACTTTGAAATGGAACATTACAAAACCCATTTTCTATAGTTAAAAAGACTTACGGCTCAATACTTGTTCAAATATCATGCATCTCCTAGAATTTTTAAGAATTATCAGTACCACTGCCCATACTCCCTTTTCTGAGACTATCAAATTTTCAACCGTGCAACGTGTCTCACGGGTTATTCTCCTAAATAAAATCAAATACCGTTTGGTTTAATGCAGCCAAGATTTGGGGAACGCTGTTCATAAAAAATTTTAACTTCAAGCAATGCTTAGAAACGTCCATTAGCTTGATAAAATGAGAACAAACATGCACTCTTAATACAAGCACAGGCAGATAGATTTAAAGATACTTGGATCCAAACAATTTTAAATTGCAGTAATTCAGTCTTATCTGCAGCGGGCACACTTACTATTTACCTACATGGATGGTACTATAGTCAGAAAAATCTTTCCAAATCTGAGATTTATGGGCGCTTGTAAACCATCTGTTGGGTGAGAATCCTTGTCAGGTTTTACTTGGTTCATTCAGGTCTATGTCTGTCCGCATTGCACTTTGTGGCGACGGCAGCATTGTGTTATAAAGATTCTTGTGCCTAGCGAGGGACTCGCAAAGCCCATGGTGGGCTTTGAAATACACCAGTTTAACTCACGAGCAAAACTCGGCAAAAGACATGGTGGGCTGAATCGCAGCTCCTGGGTTACTATAGAGCGACAAGCGAGTGTGGGCCCCCTTTGTACCTGGACTTACGGCAACGATCGACTAACGCCCCAGATATAAGAAGATTGGCGCGCAGTCATAACAGGGGTGCGCGCACAGAATGTTCCGCTAGTACATTAACATCTCACCTGACTCAAAGTGACACGCTAACTCACGCACGCGGTGCGGTATTTCGATCATGACAAGCCAAACCGGATTAAACCACATGTTAATATAGCCGTTTCTGTTGCAGTCTCTACATTAATTAAGCCAGCTGGGTCTTTGCTGCCCCCCTGTTTGCAAATTTTGAGCCCCTCGGAGAGTGTAATGGGAGTATCGATTCAATGTGGGAGTGTAATGGAGTATCGCTACAATATGGGAAGTGTATGGGAGTATGTACAATGTGGAGGGTAATGGGAGTATCGCTACAATTTGGGAGTGTAATGGGAGTATCCGCTTCATGTGGGAGTGTAATGGGAGTATCGCTACAATATGGGAGTTATTGGGAGTATCGTACAATATGGGAGTGTAATGGGAGTATCGCTACAATGTGGGAGTGTAATGGTATCGTACAATGTGGGAGTATAATGGGAGTTCGCTACATTATGGAGGTGTATTGGGAGATCGCTACCAATGTGGGAGTGTAATGGGAGTATTGCTACATTATGGAGTGTATTGGGAGTATCGCTACATTGTGGGAGTGTAATGGGAGTTTCGCTACAATGTGCGGAGTTTATGGGAGTATCGTTTCATTGATGGGAGTGTAATAGGGTGTATCGCTTCATTGTGGGGTGCAAATGGGAGTATCGCTACATTTGCTGTGCCAGTGTTATGGGAGTAATGTATAGTAGTTACCACACCAGTTACACACAAAGTGGGGATGTGTGTAATGGATAAATGGACCTGGCATCAGAACTGTATTTCCTGTGTCGTACAATATGATCCCTGCTTCTTTATTTCTGGACTGAGGGAGAGTCCACCTCACGTGACGTCACAATCCTCACGTTAGCTCAGCACCAAAAGGCAAGGATAGTTCAATACAGTTCACCACCTAAACACACTACCAAAACGTTAGCACACCCGCAACGATTAGATCCTTCGTCTCACCAGTCTCATGAGCCAGCATTACTCAGGAGGGCGTCATCCTTTCAATGTGTTGGAGCGGCTGGGTAACCACCAGAACTTCCCTAGGGACCAAGTTAGTAAATCTAGGAGGTGCAACCCGATTCGGCTGATTCTGGAGGTATTTATCCTGTGGCCCTCAGGGAAGGGCTTAATGCAGATGGTGGACTCTCAGTAGGGACGATCCCCATGTGGTGGGTCGCCACCTCTATATGGACGGTGTCAGTGGTGACGCGACAAAAAAAAAAAAAAAAAAAAAAAAAAAAAAAAAAAAAAAAAAAAAAACCATATGTTGTAATGTTTTTAGATACTAAATATCTAAATTTATAAAATTTTTTATCGGAATGAATGATTTGATGTGATATTTATTAATTTATTCGGTAGGTAGTATGATTTATCTGGTATTGTTATTGATTATATTGATATTGTTATTATTGAACGGAAGCTAACTTAGACATAGTTATTACTTCTTCTTTTAAGATAAGGGACTTGGAGTATAACGACAAGTTTGCTTAAATTTCTATCCAATCCAAGAAACTCAGAGGCAAAAGGTGGTGCGTAAATTTGGTCTGCATTTCCGATCTGTATAACCGGCGATTTTCTCGAGTATCTTTGTAAAAGGTATATACCTTTTGTCAATTCTCTTGCTACTCAAGTCCCTAAGAATATCTGATCTAAAGTTTCGTGTAGTTATATATATAGAAAATCTACTTTTGTCTGCTTTTAATTGATACTAATTAAAATTGTTGTTTCTGAAATTGTTGTTTTCTTTATTTGGACATCCCATTTTGCTTTTCGTCAAATAATAAACACCTAAAAACTTGGTCTCTCTAACTTGTTTATTCCGTATTATTCTCAGAGTTAGTATATATCTGATCGTTAATGCCTCATTATCAGTAGCTGTACGTGACAGATGTAAGTGATTGTAGCTTGCTTTTCTTCTATATTATATGTAATAGATTGCATGTCATGTATGGTGTAAACACGGAGAATTTCCGTTTGCTTTTCATACAGTTTTTTTCTTTTTTTTTATTTTCGGTTATTTATTTTATACCCATTCATCTACTACGAATCTGTTTGTGTCATCTGCATATTAGTATTGAACTGCCCCAAGATCAGTTGTCTAAATAAGTCGTTAAACATATATATAAAATTGCCAAGGGTCGAGACAAGGCCTTGGGGAACTCCAAAGAGAACAGGCAGACTTGTCGACTCTTCGCCCAGTACAGAGACGTATTGATATCTATTAGAGAGATAACTAGCGATGAGTCTATTGGCGTTTTCCACGTATTTCCATTGTTGTATAGGTTTGTTAAGTAGTTTTTAATGTGAGATCGTGTCAAACGCTTTAGATAGATCAATAAATTTCCAAGTACATGCAGTTTTTTGTAAGACAGATTTCTATGTAATTCACTGAGGAGTTGAGGGCATGGCTTCAACTGAGTGCATAATAATTACTGACTTATCTGTGATTTGTAGGTTTATAACATCCCAGGACGCGCGCCGAATTTGGACTTCGTCAGCGGTAATAATGGAAAATGGAAACAAATATTTTACGAGTAATCACCGTTAAGACTTATAATTATCGTCAGCGACTAGAATCTAGGTCGGCTTAACGTCCGATCAAGAGATAGTTTTTTCCGAAATCTGTATATCCCTGCGCTGAAATTTGTTAATTTCCTAATTGCTATGCTGACGTTCAGCTCCGTGTTCCTTCCGGAGGATGTCATATTTGTTGGTGTATACCTACCAGGACAGCGCGCGATTTGGACTCCTCAATTTGGACAAATATTGTAGCGCGATGCAATAATGGTTCGTGCGCGCATCAAATATGCTTCTCGCAACCTACAGATCTTAAGCAGATCGTGAGAAATGCGAAGATTGACATCGTCAATCAAGAACAAATATTTTTGATATTTGTTTAGGATCCAAATATCAAAGATTTTTTCCGCCTTCGGGCGGCGCGCGCTTCACGCGACAAAGTGGCATGCAACGTAGTTCAACAAATATTTTACGAGTATCATCCGTTAATGTCAATATATGTAAGGTTCAGTGTAGTACTCCATTCGCCGATGTCCTTGAAGGGTCCGATAAGAAAAGGTTGAGACTCAGAAGTTTCAATAAGCACATGTGCTACGCGTACTGGTGTAGCGCTTGTTTCACAGTAGGATAGCTTACTGAGCAGCACACATAAGATGGTTACGTGTGCGCAGCGCGCAGTGCTGACAAATAGCGTCGTATTTTAACCCCGGGTGCACGTACATCGTGTGCGAAGATTGGTATCTAGATTTGTGGGGATTATGTCTATTCAAGAAGTTTTTAGACTATGAAATCAGAAATACAGGATTGTGGTACAATAAGAAAGAGAAATTTTAAAATCTCTACGATTGAAATACAATATGAATTACAAAGGATTACATACATATATAAGTATTCTTTGTATATTATAAAGAAACTAAAAAGCCCGTGGTCACACAAAGGAAGCTATTAGTATTCTTTTTAGTACAGTTTTATCGCGTCAAAAAATATCTGTCACGACCGAGTTTCAGCCCATTAATATATAGCTGCTATGAACACATCGTATAAATACAACAAACGTATTATTTCACAAAAACCGATAAAAAATGTCGTTTTAAAACCACTTTCACGTGCGACGGTCGTACAATGTATAGATAAGTCTAGATATTATTGTAGATGATAGATTTTGAACATTGGAATTGCATGTAAATAACTTTTCAAATGATTCTGTCATGAATGACTAATAAAACAATTTCGTACATAAACAAATAATTGTACTTAAATAACTTAAAGGACAATTTCATAGAAGATGATTACGGAAGATACAGATTGAATGTATAAATGATAACGAGATTACATCACACCTTGTGGATCCGCAAGAAATAGGATTCATTTGCTTAACCATATAAACATTTATACAATCGGGATCCACAACTATCCATCCGGCCGCTAAACTCATTCGCGATCAGTAAGATAAATAGGTTGATCTTTCAGTCCCAACATTGACTGCGTGATCAGTAGAAACAGGTTAGATCTTGCTGTCCAAACTTTGACTTCGTACATCAGTAAGAAACGGGTTCATTCCTGCAGGCTCACCAATCCGACGGATGTGAAAAAGTACATGTTGTCATTGACATATTTACTCATCTGTAAATGTAATCTATATCTGTTTCGTAAAACGAAAATGATATATTCAGCCCCTATCACTTGATCTTGCTAATATTTAATATGCGTAAGATAATTTGTTCTTTTACTACTGCCCGACTCGGATGACTGGGGAAGTTAGGGAGAATAGTGGAAATAATACTATTTGCACTATAATGTATTTATTTAATTTGCGGTTGTGAGTATAGTTAAACATTGACAATGATAATGATGCGAGAGCTACTCTTTTGTGCTATTAAGGACATAAAGTGCTCGGTTGATCAGGAAGGAGCTTAGTGTGCAGTGGAGCTGAAGACAATTTACACATGTATTTGAAAGCTCCTGATAATAAAATCCTTCAATATCATTGTATGTTTTAAATATCCCCCTCCAGGTTAGTGTGAGTGTGTGCAGTGCTGAGCGAACGGGGATTGTGTGCTCTACGCTACATTTTATCTCGTTTACGGGCAACGCAAGCAGAAGGCAGATGATTTTCTATTTCAAAGTTAGCTACATATACTATCAAAGAAAGATTGTAGATCAGAGGTTATAAGTTGGCAACATACAGATTAACTGAATAATAGGTAGAAGTTTTGTGAGATGTGCTTACAGTGAGCAGGAAATTAAAGTCACGACGACGTCGCAAGATTGTGAGTCAAGCGAAGCTACATTTACAGTCTTCCTAATCACGGACCTTACTAAATAGTTAGGGCAAGAATTGCTGTTATGGTCAATCATGTGAACAAATCGTAAACTCAAAGGTTGGTCTACAGGAAATGTGTGTGTCATGGTCCCAGGAACAACAAAAAAAAAACCGTCCAGCTGTACTTTTGGGCAAAAATTTTTTATAGTCATTTTTCTCCAGGACCCATAAGCCCAAACCTAATATTGGTTATTCGGCTCCCGAAGGTCTTGAGATCTCACATGGGGTGGGAAAAATGGTCCGAAATGGCCACTTTTTGGCAGGCGAAATGAAGTTTCAGTAGATTGGGCTTTATTTTTCGAAATTAATGGTAATTTTGGAATTTTTCTCAATTTTATTGATATAATCTTCACGAAAAAAAATACAACCAAAGTATTTTTACAACGTTATTCAAATCTATTTAAAATACTTTTTCTACAAATAACAAATACAGTTAGTCTAAAATGTTGTATTCTCAGTAAGTACCATGACAATTATGATACACAGTTAATATTTATCATATTCGCTGTCTCTTCAGGTCATAATGTATCATGTTTGTGCGTTCATACCATGCATCGTCCACAAGCTGGCAAACAATTAAGCATATTTCCTCATGAAAACTTCTTGAAAGTAAAACGGCCTTTTCCCACTCGACAGAACAGTTACACATATAGTTCAAATAGACTCTGGTTCATTGGTTCGTAAGTGCCACCAGGAGCCAATTTCCAAGCGTAGTCAAGGGGATTCAGGACTGTCAGCGTTAAGCAGGATCAGTTATGGTACTGTAAGTATAGCTCTAAGGTGTGCTCCGTTGATGGAAGTATTGTTGGAGGTGCCGATTCGGGATTGAGACTTTATTCGCTTCCATCCTATTGTATGCTAGGAATCTCAAGCTGAAAAGAGTCTTTTTCTTGTCACCCAGAATATGTATCTGCAAGAAACTGAGGCCTCATGCATCAATAATATCTTTTTTGATTCTTCACTCGAATGTTATTGTTGACACTGAAACTTGCTCATCAAAGGTGAGTGCTTTCTTTAGCACTTTAACTTGCTAAAACCAACAGTCCACTGACGCTATCACACCTGAAATATTTGATTAGAAGTTGTATCTCCATTTTCTTAGGATCTAGATTGACTTGATATTTCTTTGATTGAATTATTTACCTCTTCGTTGTTAAGATTAATATCATTGTGATGGTCAATGTTGAATTGATGTATAATAGACTTGACTATATCGGTAACCTTGCTTCAATTCAACATCGCCAAGGCAATGACATTTCAATGTTTTCTTTGCAATTAAGAATAGGTCGTACAGCTCTGATACTTCAATACCATTTACAGTACAAAATGTTGAGATATCCGGTCGATCAGTTCTTTTTTGTTATTGTTGTTGCCTCATGGAAATGTTGTTTTGGTGACAGTACAAAGGTGGTTTTCTTTACAGCATTATTAGCACAGAACGCTTTAAATCTACTATATTGTGCTCGTGATCTTTAGTAAAAGGCTATATCCATCAAAATCTCAGTATAATCCGTCCGATTTTTAGGGATAAGCTTCAAGTCCTCCATTGCTTACCTCACCATATGTCCCACCCTTTAATTGGAGCTAGTGGTCGAATTAGCCACCTCCATCAATGCACTAGTGGGATCGTGATGCTGCAAAATTTAAGTGTAGACTTGGTTTATACCATGAGCAGCCTTTTTAGATTTCCTCATCAATGATATTGATTCAAATAAGCTCATGGCACCACAGTTAACTTCGTATGTTAGCATTCTCTATTGATGTCTCTCTATCAGCAAAACCAAGACTCGACGGTTAAAACACTTCAACGGATCGCTGCAACGCTTTATTATTCACTTTAACCTGCTTCTTAGTTGTGTCAAGTTTTACTTTACCTTTGACATTAATCTTATCGATGAATGTCCAACCCATCTAGCTCTCGTGAAGGACAGCCCAACGGCCAAACATTCACGGGAGTCACTCATCGTATCCCAGGGCTGTGATATAAGACCAGTCGAAAAAGATATTAACTTAGTCTGATCTTAGGATTCTGTAAAGTCGACAGTAAATATCAAAAAACACTAAGTTAATATTTTCCAAATTATCACAGTTTTTCTTGGATTGATGATTGGTTAGTTTTCTGAGTGGATGCAGCTTTAGTGGTACTTCCTCGCTTCGATGAATTAGCTAATTGTAATCTCCAAAACTGATTTATTAAAAAGCCATCTGATTCAGCGGTGGCTCACCATAACTTGGGAGCGGACTCGATTTAAGCATCCTTCCACTTGTTAATCCAACTCTTGTTTTAGCTGCCCTCATAAGGGACTCTGCTCTATGGAGAGTGTCAGTCACATCCGGCCCACTCGTGCGTAGTTGTACAAACCGTGTTGATGCCCAGTTACTTGAAAGTCTTTGAAAGCGCCCATTACTTGACTTTAAAAATAGCATCCTGCTCAAATACAGTCTACAGCTTTTGCATACAGTCCCTCCAGCTGCTGCGAAGTAGGGATAGCATCAAAAGCTATGCTGTTAACATGCATAATGTAGTCGTGCAACCTCTCTGCTCTTATGAAGTCCTTTACAGTGTTATCATGTTGTGGTAACTAACAATAGAGCTGCTGTTCTACTGTGTGATAAAACACGTTCTTTAGAAGCAGAGATTTTGCTTGATAGATCCTGAATGATTTAGTCATTAAGTTAAACTATATTTTCGTTCACCACATTTGTTGATGTAACTCCAAGTCTAACTAGTTCATCGTCGTCTACACTTCTTCATATATAATGAAACGACAAAGAGCGGCGTCGATCAGGAAAGGGGGCTCTCAACGCTTATCGTAAGATCCTCCATCTCGATATATGCGTGACGTTCCAGGATACCACGGTTTGAGAGCTCCTTAACCGAGTCTGCATTATATAGCCTAGGCGCCAAGAAAACTCGTAGAGAATGTGGAAGCCTCACCCTGACCCATAGGCATCACAGGTTTCCAGTTACTTTTCGGGTGGCCTTTACAACATAATTGGCAAATCAGATGTGAGTTATCATCGGCTCCACTGTAGGATAACTTTAAAGGACATTCAACCAGAGTAGCATGTTACCGTCGAATAGCTGTATGGGGGTGGTCATTAATCTGTTGTTGTTAGTTAACCTTGATATTTGTTAATGGAAGTTATTTCCGAGTAGATTTGAAAATACGCGTTAAACATTATTTGGTGGAATATTTTTTTTCGAAATTTCAATTTAAAATGAGAAAATTTAAGAACAAATTCATGTTATTTCGAAAATAAAGCCCCAATTGTTCTGAACTATCATTTCGCCGCCATAATGTTTTTTATTTATTCCCTATTTTTTTTTTTTTACTTTTTGGCCATGCGGTCATTTTGCACCCCCTAGGGAGATCTCAAGACATTCGGGAGCGAATAACCAATATTAGGGGTGGGGCTCTATGGGTCATGGAGAAAAATTACTATAATAATTTTGCACCAAAAGTTTCAGCTGGACGTTTTTTGGTGGTTCTGGGAATATGGACAACACATTCCAGTAGACAAACCTTTGTTACGAATTTGTTCACAGAAAAATAACTCTTGCCCTAACTAAAAAATGTATTCCAATGAATCGCAATTTGGAAAGACATTAGCTACTCAGGTAACAAGAATCTGTCAGACAGCGACTATTGTCAGACTCAAGTTATCAGAAAAAAGGACATATGTCCGAGAATTTGATATAATTTCATACGACACATTTCCAATTAGAGACATGATCTGAACATGTTACTAGCTACTTTGAATTACGTAACATTTCCATTTGTTATATGATCTGAGCTGACTCTACCATGCTTTATTTTCATTTGATGTCGATTTATTGGACGATGTTATATTATAAAATCTAGTTCAGGACATGTCCTTCGAGCCATTGCTTGCCGTCGAGGGGTAAACTGAAGATTGTTGCGTTTTTGGGTTTGCGAATATAATGATTTCCCATACCGCTCTCATTATATGCACTGTAGGCTGTGATGTGATCGACAGCCTGTTACATCGATTGTTAGGAGTACGGGCTAGCACGATCCTGTCCTCACATAGTCAATCACGTATCGATGAGATCGGAATCTCAATGGATCAATCAGGATTAGGGACAGTGGAGCACTGGGAGACCTGGGTCAGAATACTGATACGGCCTCCATAGAGGGGTCAGATACTTCACTAATTAGTGAGTATACATTAGTGATGTGATTCTCTGGATTATGGATTGAATATTATTGACACCATAAATGGGCAAGAATCTGGGTAGAGTCACATGTAAATCTGTAATTCATAGCTGTACATTAGAAGTAAACATGATTGACTGCTCGACTCGTAGACCAATAGGGACGGAGCTCTATGCTTAAGGGGGGTTCTCGTATCATGGGATGTGAGTGACGTACTTGCCAAAGGCATGTAAGGGGGGTGAGCCGGATCAGCTGTTCTTAGGTATATTTACTGGAAGATAGAAGGTCGCATTCTATCAACAGTCATGCCTACTTCTCCACAGTTCCTAACTGGTTTCAGGGATCAAGGCGACAACAATGTGCTGATTCTGACAGATTTATCTACACCAGGAAGATATCTGACGACAGCGTCCTCTCCTCTGTTGGCAGTTGCCAGATGAACAAAACTATTAAATGTCCCCTGCCACTGTTACCTCGCTCTCACCAGAAACACTCTTTCCATTCGGACTAAACCAGATCTTTTTTTTTTTTTTTTTTTTTATTTCTTTTTTATTTTTTTTTTTTGCTTTTTTTGTTTTTTAAAGGTACCCACTGAGACTCGAAATCTCTTACAACGCTCAGAGGAAGGCTGCAGAAACAACCCCTGGTCGGCGACTCAGACCTGATATCAGAAGTCCTTGCTGATGCTTCAACAGAAGTAAACCAGACGTACTAGTGCAAGACTCTCTTGAATTCGTCTTCCTCCCAAGCTGACTTCTACAAAGAGACGAACATTTATCACTCTGTTGATGGGGAAGACTGGGACAGCGGATGAGAGAAGATATTTCCAAGTTACACCATTACATATCTGTGGATATGTGGGTGTTCTGGAATCATTTCGCTCCAGTATTATGAGGTCCAGAGCTCCCTCGGAGAGGTTTTAAAGAGGTTTCAAAGAGGTTTCAAACCGAAGTGAATCGCCAAAGCCCTTGTCAAGAATATTTTCGTGCTATTAAGGAACAAAGGTTGTTACAGATTTCATGGATCCGGCTTGCTGTTGGAAAGGACTCCTTCAAAAAAGAAGTGGATTTCCAGCAGTATTTGTAACAAACCTTTATTTCTACACGGCATACCCAACAAGATTGGAGTTATTGTTCGCTGTTGCGAAATACTTTAGTTAAATTATATTGAGTAATTTAGGGTTTTTGGTAACATTCTGAAGTTTATATCATTAATCAGTTTTAACATTTTAATAAACATTTTATACCAACCAATACATTGTCTTCATTTAAAACATGTTCAATTCTTAATTTATAGCTTCTATGTACAGAGTCTGTCATATGAACTCTACCCCTGTTCTAGCCATTTCCAGCTCAATTATATGTCAATCCATGTTCAAATCACTAATTATACGAGACAATGCTTCAAGCTTGAATTTACTTACTTGTTGTCGTAATATGGTAGTCATATTTCACTTCTGACCCAAGGTATGGCAGCCGGGGGAGCAAAAGTCACGAGATTACCGTGCGCTTGTGAATTACCGAATGTGATCCGAAATTACACATTGTGATCCACGAAAGTCGGACAGATGTCGCCAAAAATTAACTTCGTCCGAAACCCGCTATTCGGTGTCGGACTAGATCATTAGCTAATAACTTCATGGCATGATAAAAAGCTTACTACTGTCTACAGTTACTATACCATATACAGTTTTCTATACTGAAATAAAATACGGATCATTTTCGTATTTCACAAGCTCACGGGTAATGTGGGGGGGGGGCTGCTGGAGACGAAGAAGTTACATACGGAACAAATCCGAGATGTTACGTGCAAAGGTTGAGGTTAAATTATTGCTGTAATTATGGTAATATATACTGGAATCACAATAGCTCTTACGTTTTGAAATGCCGTTTCCTAGTAGTTTAAATAATCCTAATTGGTTTGGTACAATGGTCCCTTTTCAAATTGATGGGGGGGGATTAAAAATAATAATAAACCAATTTCAAAAAGTTGTCATAACGTTGTGCGAGTTGAAGTACTCAATTTTCCAATGAAATCACTTTCATTTCAGATTTTCCAGTAGTTCGACTGTAGTTGACAAGTAAATACTCCGACTTTTAGGTCGATAAGTCGAGACATCCCAGGAACGTTTCTCGTTATTCAGAAGCTCAAAACCAGAACTCCCCCAATGTTCGGCGTTATCTAGATAGCCCGACCCTGTCCGCGACAACTGTCACGGACAAACTGTCACGAAACAATGTCCAGAACACTGTCTACAGAATCATGTTATAACTGTTTATAACAGTATTCCCCTGAAGCAAGCAAACAGGGGTTTGTGAATAGTTGATTGGTTACAGAATATATTGACCGCAAATGTTATTGAATTTGAATGGTAGTATGGTATCTTGGATGCAATAGTTACGACTAGCATTATCAAACTCTATTGATTAGATTCCAATTGTGGTCCCTTGGTTATAATGAGTTACGACATAATATTGATTGTAGGTAGTATATTCTGACATGGTTCTCTTCTGTCTAATGGGACGATATTAATGGACAACGGCCTCCTTAGAGAATGCCGAGACTTACCTATTCCAGAAAAATACCTCCTAAGAGCTACATGTAATGTCCTGGTGGTAACGTACTATGTCCCTGGTTCAATGTCGTTAGGTTGCGTAACTCGTTCTTAAGCCTTGATCAACACCGTGATGTGAAATTCGCGTGCGATGTTGTGAACCTGCTTGATTCAGGGGATACTGTTATTATGAGAATTGATTGGTATTCAGTTGTTCGAGGACAGTTGTCCGCGGCAGGGTTGGGCTTGCTAGTACTGCCACATGCTTATACTTAATTAATTTCAATGTTCGCAAAAAGTTGTGTCTTGCTTATTTTCCGATTGTTGCAGCAAATAGTACAGCAGGTGCAATTTACTTTGCTTCTTCTTTCAGCAGGACATACTTAAACAAGGATCTGAGGATTATAACCGGTAGTAACGTTCTTCCGCGAGGTAATCAAGTACACTTATAATTTCGACTCGCGAGAGCGTACAAATAGGTTTTGACCTATGAACTCAAAAACCTGAAGTCTGTAGACTGTAAAACTATGTCTCTTACCCACTTCTAATGTGATGATGCTGACATTTTTATGCCAAGATGAGCCCTTAGCTCCATAAGAAGCTGAGATATCTTGTAATAGTACATACAATTTTGGCTCGCGGAGCGTAAAAATGGTTTTGACCCTATTTAATCTAAAAACATGAAGTATGTAGACCTTTATAACTATGCCTCTTACCCACTCAATGTGATGTTTCTGTTCATTTCATACCCAAGTTGATATCCTTTTCTCCAATCAAAAGTGGAGATATGTGGGTTAGATTCCGGAAAGCGTTCAAAAAGGGCGTGGTCAATTTGAGCAAAACTGCCCCCTCATTCAGACAGTCTAACAAAAGCCAAATTTTGTTCTCGGGGCGGAAGAGTGTCTACCGGAAACTTCTCAGAAACCTTGTTAGTTGGCTGCTGTAAGAAAGAATTAAAGTAAAATTGTGACTGTCAGTGACTATTGACTGCAGCTAATTGGTAATTAATAGTAGTGTGGACGTGGTGTTGACTTTGTGGCTACTAGGCCCGATTAGCAGCGGTTAGTAGCCGTCTCGTGACCACTTTTCAGGTGCCGGCTAGTAGCTGATAGAAAGCCGGTTTGGGACCTCGAGGAAGTACGGTCTGCTTTAGAAGACAAGCTATTAGCGGCTAGTGAACGACCTAGTAGGCCACTTTTGGTCACTAGCCGGCTAGTCAGCCTGTTTGTATCGGCTAAGTGGACCACTTATTAAGTGCGGTTGGTAGCTGGTTTCATGTTCAAATATCTTTTAAGTGCCCGTTACAGTGGCCTTATAGACTATAGTGGCCGTTTGGCAGTATTAATAGTGGCCGCATAGTATAGGGGCCAAAACCTAATCGCCATTTTTCCATATGGGAGCATATCTTCTTTCTTGGGTTATTGGGGTTGCTTCATAGATACTCTATCGGGTTCATCAGAACGGACTGACACCCGTGCAGCGAAGTTGTTGCACTGAACGGGAATTCGTTATGGAATGGAGCGCAGAAAGACAGCAAATTCGCGCACGGCAGTGGTCTAAAGCCGTTCTGTGACCCGGATAGAGGATCTATGAGAGCAACCCAATGTAAACCAAGTAAGTTGATATGCTCCCTTATGGGGAAAAATGGGCGAGTAGGTTTGGCCCTTTACTTATGCGGGCCACTATTATACGGCCTCTATTCGGCCTCTATAGTTATATGCGCCATGTACGGGCACTTAAAAGATATTTTACTATGAAAACCAGTACCTCGGCTCTTAATTAGTGGTCTATGGCGATTACTTAACAGGCTACTAGCCGGCTAGTGACACTTTTAAAGTGGCTACTAGGCGGTCACTAGCCGGCTATTAGCTTGGTCGCTAAAGAAGACATATCTTTCTCGAGAGTCCCAACCGGCTTTTGCAGGCTTAATAGCCGGCACTTGAAGTGGTCATAGACGGCTACTAACCGGCTTGCTATCGGCTAGTAGCCACCAAGTGGTACATATCAGGCCACTACTAGCTATTTTCCAATTAGTTGCAAGTCAAATAGCACGCTGGTCACAATGTAACTTTAATTCTTTCCTTACAGCAGGCAATCTAGACATGTCTGAGTATATTCCGGTAGACACGTTCTTCCGCCCGAGGAACAAATTTTGGCTTTGGTAGACTTTTGGAATATGGGGCTGTTTTGCTCAATTGACCACGCCTCTTTTTGACGCTTTCGTGATTCTAACCCCCAATATCTCCACTTTTGATTGAGAAAGGATATAAACTTGGGTATGAAATGTCAGTATAATCACAATTGAGAGGTGTAGGCATAGTTTTAAAGTATACAGACTTCCGGTTTGTTTGGTATTAGGTCAAAACCTATTTTACGCTCTCGCGAGTGGGGGCCCAAAATTTATTGTACTTATTCAAGATATCTACAGCTTCTGTAGGAGGAGCTAAGGGATACATCTTGGGCATAAAATGGTTCAGATCATACATTAAGTGGGTGGATAGCGCATTGTTTTAAAGTTAAGACTTCAGGTTGTTGAGGTCTTAGGTCAAAACCTATTTGTACGGCTCTACGCGAGTCGAAAATTTATGTACTTATTACCTCGGGGCGGAAGACGTTTCTTACCGGAATATTTCTTCAGATCCTTGTTATGGTTGCCATGTGTAGAAAGAATCAAGGTTTTAATTGCGAACCAGCTGTCGCTATTAGGCTGCGACTAATCGGAAATTGCCAAAGACAAACTTTTGCGAAAATTGAAATTAATTAAAGTTTGAAATTGTTGCAGTATCTAGATAGCCCGATCCCTGTCCTGCGGACAACTGTCCACTCGAAACAACTGTAACCAGGATCCTATTCTGCATAATATACAGTATCCCCTGAATCATGAGGGTTACATCATCGAACGCGAATTTCAATCATGCGGTGGTGTCAAGCTTATGAAAGATTAAGCAACCTTACGGAGCAGGGTACCAGGGACATAGATTGCGTTACACAGGACTGGCATGAGAGCTCTTAGGAGGTTTTTCTGGAATAGAGTCTCGAGCATTCTCTAAAGGAGGCCGGGGGTCCATTAATTTCGTTCCATTAGACAGAAGATTACCATGGCTGGAATATATACGCTACACTCAAGATTATTCGTAAACTCATTTATCCAAGGACCCAATTTGGAATCGTAATCAATAGTTTGATTATGCTAGTCGTTACTACATTGCATCCAAGATACCATACATACTCATCTCAATTCACTAACATTTGCTAGGTTCATATGTTTGGTAAAACCAATCAAACTATTCACAACACTGTTGCTTGATTACTGGGGAATAATGTTTTTATGCAGTTATAAACAGATCTGGTAGACAGGTGATTAGTGGACAGTTGTTCGTGGAAAGTGTCCGTGGGACAGTGTCCGCGGGACAGGGTCGGCTTCTATCTAGATTACTGCCGAACATGTGGGGGGTGGTCTGGGTTTGAGCTTATGTAATGCGAGAAAATCGTATCCTGGATGTCTCGACTTAGCGAGCTAAAGTCTGGGAGTATTTACTTGTCAACTTACCTGGTCGTACTTACTGGTAAAATGGGAAAATGAACGTGATTCATTGGAAAATGCTTTATTCAACTGCACAAGTATTGAGCAACTTTTCTGAAATGGTTAATCTCATTAGAGATAAGGGGACCATTTACCATAAACAGATTAGGATATTTAAACTCATTCTAAGAAACACGGCATGTCAAAAGTATGAGCTATTTGTGACTTCCGTATTAGCTATTCAGTAATTACAAGCTATTAAGTTACTCCTCAACCTTTGCACGTAACCATCTCGGATTTTGTTCCGATTTGAACTTCTTCGTCTCCAGCAGCCCCCCCCCACATTACCGTGAGCTTGTGAAAATTACGAATATGATCGTATTTTTTTTCAGTATAGTAATGTATATGGGTATAGTAACTGTATTACAGGTTTAAATGCTTTTTTTAATTGCCATTGAATTTAGTAGCTATTGATCTATCCGACAGCCGAATTAGCGGGTTAGGACAGAAGTATCTTATTGGCGACATCTTGTACTCCGAACTTTCGGATCTCAATTGTAATTTGGATCACATTCGTATTTCACAAGCTCACGGGTATGCTCGTGACGTTGTCCCTCGGCTGCCCGCTGGGGTCAGAAGTGATTATGGTCTACCATTAGTCATAAAGTAAGTAACAGGCAAGCTTGAAGCGTGTCTGTATAATTAGTGAGTTGATCATGGATTGAATATAATTGAGCTGGAAAATGGGCTAGATCTGGGGTTAGAGTTCATATGACATCTCTGTACATAGAAGCTATTAATAAGAAAGTGAACATGTTTTAAATTGAGACATGTATTGGTTGGTTGTAAAATGTTATTAAATGTTAATACGATTATGAATATAATACTTCAGATTACAACACATTACTCAAATATAATCTACTAAGTATTTTCGCAACAGCGAACAAACTTAATCAATCTTTGTTGGGTATTGCCGTTTTGTAGATGAAAGGTTTACAGATACTGTGAAATCCTCTTTTTTAGGAAGGGCTCTTTCAACAGCAAGCCGTTACCAGCATGATAATCTGTCATAACAACGGTTGTTCTTAATTAGCACGAAAATATTCTTGAACAGAGGGCTTTGGGCGAACGATTCACTCGGGGTATGAAACCTCTTTGATAAACCTCTTAAAAAACTCTCTCGAGGGAGCTCTGGGTCCTGAATACATACTGGCGTAAATGATTCAAGAACACCCACATATCCTTGGATATGTATGGTGTAACTTTGGGGAAATATATTCTCTCATCTCTGTCTGTCTTTTTTCTTTTTTCCCCATCAAAGAGGATATAATGTTCGTCTCTTCTGTAGATGTGGCAGCTGGAGGAGTACGAATTCAGTCGGAAGGCTTCGAATAGGTTGAGCGTCTGGTTTATCTTCTGTTGAAGCATCAGCAAGGACTTCTGATATCAGGTTTCTGAGTCGCAGACAGGGTTGTTCTGCAGCCTTCCTCTGTGCGTTGTAAGGGTTCGAGTCTAGTGGGGTAGGCCGAATATGGTTTACGTCACCAATGGAAAAGAGTGTGTCTGTCGAGGAGAAGGTTACAGTGGCGAGGGACATTTAAGAGTTTTGTTCTTTGCAACGCCAAGCAGAGGAGAAGGACGCTGTCATCGATTTCTTTCGGTGTAGATATATTCTGTCAGATTCAAGCACTTGTGGACATCCTTGAATCCTCTGAAACCAGATTTAGGAACTTGGATGAGGTAGGCATGACTGTGATAGAATGCGACCTTTCTATATTCCTGGTATATTTACCTAAGAACAATTGTTTTTTTTTTTTTACCGGTCACTCCCTTACATCCTTTGGCAGTACGTCTCAACATCCCTTGATACGAGAACCCCCCCTTAAGCCAAGAGCTTTCCAGTCCTTATGTGGTCTACGAGTAGAGCAGTCAGATCATGTTTACTTCTTAAGAGTTCAGCTTATGATTTACAGATTTACATGTGAACTCTACCCAGATACTAGCCCATTTATGTGTCATTTATATTCAATCCATGATCTGTGAATTCACATCACTAATTATACGTCGCTAATTTGTGATGTGTATCTGACCCATCTTGGGGCCGGTTCAGTTTTCTGACCCAAGGTCTCCCAGTGGCTCCCACTGTCCTAATCTGATTGATCCATTGGAGATCTCGATCATCGATACGTGATTGACTATTTGAGGTAGGATCGTGACTAGCGTACATTAACCAAGCGTAACAGGCTGTCGATAACATTCACAGCCTACAGTGCTTATAAGATGAGCGGTATGGGATTTCGTCGATCGTCAATCCAAAAACGCACCAAATCTTTCAGTTTAACCTCGACGCAAGCAAGGCCGAAGGACCATGTACTGAAATGTATTATATATAACATTCGTCCAATATATCGGCTCAAATGATAATAAAACTATGGATGGTTTCAGCTCAGATCCTATAACAAATTGGAAATGTTTACGTTACAAAGTAGCTAGTAACAGTGCAGATCATGTCTCTAATTGGAATGTTGTCGTATTGAAACTTATATCACAATTCCGGAACATATGTTTTTTTCTGATAACTTGAGTCGGACCAATACGTCGCTGTCGGACAGATGTCTTGTTACGTCAGCTAATTCTTTCAATTTGCGATTCATTGGAATTACATTTTTAGTTTAGGCAAGAGTTGAGAGTTGATTTTTCTGGAACAAATTCGTAACAAAAGGTTGTCTACTGGAATGTGTTGTCCATTAAAGTCCCAGGAATACCACCTAAAAAAAAACCGTCCAGATGAATTTTTGGGCAAAAATTTTCTATAGTAAATTTTTCTCCAGGAACCCATATCGCCCACCCTAATATTGGTTTATTCGGCTTCCCAAGGCTATTGAGATTCCATAGGGGGTGCCAAAAATGACCGCATGGCAAAATATGGCAGGCGACTGATAGATTTCAGAACAATTGGGGCTTTATTTTTCGAATTAAGGGAATTTTTCTCAATTTTTCTCAATTTTAATGAAATTTCGAAAAATTTACAACCAAATTATTTTTATCGCTTATTTCAAATTTACTCGGGAAATAAACTTCAATTAACAAATATCAAGGTTAACTAAACAAACAACAGATTATTGACCAACCCCCAGACAGCTATTCGACGGTAATTGCACTATGGTTGAATGCTCCTTTAAAAGTTATCCTACAGTGAGCCGATCGATAATCACATTGATTTGCCATTATGGTTAAAGGCCACCGTATAGTACTGGAAACTGGGATTACTATTGTGAGGTAATGGGTTTTGAGGGCTTCACAGTTCACGAGTTTTCTTGGCTGCATAGGCTATATAATGGCGAACTCGGGTTAGAGGAGTCATCAAATTCGTGTATCCTGGGACGTCACGATATATCGGATGGAGGATTTACTATAAAGCGTTGAGAGCCACTTTTGATCGATCGCCGCTCTTTGGTTGTTTCATTTAGTGGAAGAAGTTTTCGGCGAGAAATAGTAGACTTGGAAGGTTACATCACATATGCTGGGAACGAAAATTATAGGTGTTTTAACTTTAAGACTAACTTATTCCAGGGAATCTATCAGAGAAAATAACTATGCTTCTATAGAAACTGTTTTCAAACAGTTAGAACTGCAGCCTTTGGGTTATTACCACAACATGATATCTTAGTAAAGGTCTTCTTAAGAGCAGAAGAGAGTTGCACACGACTACATTATGCTACTTTAATCGCAGTAGCTTTGTGATGCCTACTTCGCCAGCAGCTGGGATGGACCGTATGCTAAATGCTTAAAGACTGTATTGGAGCCGGATGCTATTTTTAACGTCAAGTATGGGGCGCTTTAAAAGTCCTTTAAAGTTACTGGGCTTCACACGGTTTGGACAACGACACGAGTGGGGCCGGAGTGTGGAACTGACCTTCCATAGGCAGAGTCTTATGTGGGCAGCTAAATCTAGTGGTGGAGTACAAGTGGAGGAGTGCGTAATGTGAGTCCGCTCAAGTTATGTGGCCACCCTGAATAGATGGCTTTAATAAATCAGTTTTTTTGGAGATTCATTTAGCTAATTCATCGAAGAGAGGTGTACCAACTAAAGCTGCCATCCACTAGATCTTACCAATTCATCTATCAGAAAAACTGTGATGTATTTGGACAATTTTTAACTTGGTTTAAATGTTACTGTCGACTTTACAGGAATCGAAGATATGTCTAAGTAATATCTTTTTCTACTGGTCTTATATCAAAGCCTGGAGCGATGAGGTGATACCGAGGAATGTTTGGCCGTTGGGGCTGTCCTTTCAACGTGAGCTAGTTGGGTTGACAGTCATTCGATAAGATAGGTCAAAGGTAAAGTAAAGAATTGACCAACTAAGTAAGCAGGTTTTTAAAGTGAATTAAATAAAGCGTTGCAGTCGAATCCGTTGAAGTGTTTACCGTCTAGTCTTGGTTGCTGAATTAGAGTGACTTCATAGAGAATGCCCTAACATACGAGTTAATGTGTGCGATGAGCTTATTTGATCAATACAAGATGAGAGGAAATCTTATTAATGCTGCTTTGGTTTATTAAAACAATCTACACTTAAATTTTTGCCAGCTTCACTGATCCTCCACTAGTCATTGATGGCAGGGTGGCTAATTCACCAAATAAGTTAGAAAAACTCATTTTAAAAGGGTGGGAAAATTAGGTGGAGTCGCAATGGAGAGAACTTGATGCTGTTATCCTAAAATCGGGAAGTTTATACTGTGATTTTTGATGGATTTGAGCCTTCTATAAGATCTACGAGCACAAGTGGAGAGTAAAAGCGTGCCTGTTGCTTAATATTGCTGTTAAAGAAATCCACCTTTGGTACTTCACAAACCACATTCTGGCAACAACAATACAAAAAAGAACTGATCCGACCTTATCATCTCAAGCATTTTTACTGTTAAAAGTAGTGAAGTGTTCAGAGCTTGTAACGATTGCTGATACTTTAATTGCAAAGAAATAACATTGGATAATGTCAATTCCTTGGCGATGTTGATTTGAAGGCAGTGGATACCGAATTTAGTCTCATAAGTCTATTAGTACATCATCTCAACAGTGACCTCTCAATGATATTTATCTAACAACGAAGGAAGGGTAAATTTCAATCTATAGAAATATCATAGTCATCTAGATCATAAAGAAATGAGATACTTCTTCTTATTAATTGTATTTCAGGTTGTGACTAGCGTCAGTGGAATGTTTGGTAGTTAGCAAGGTTAAAGTGCTAAAAGAAGCTCCACTTTGATGAGCAAAGTTCAGTTAGACTAACATTTCTTTCGGTAGAGTGAATCAAAAGAAATATATTGAGGAGGACCTCTGTTTCTTGCACTGTACATTTATGGTGACAGAAAAGACTTCTTTATGCTTTGAGATTCCTAGCATACATTAGGATGGTAGCGAAAAGTGTGTCTCAATCCGAATTAGGCTACTCCAACAATCAGCTTCAGCAACGGTGCACATCCTTAGAGCTTACTTACAGTAACTTATTGAGTCATGCTTTACGCTGACTAGTATGAATCCCTTGATACGGCTGGAACTTGGCTCTGGTGGACTTCGTAAACCAGTTGCACAGAGTCTATTGTGATACCTATATGTTGTAACTGTCTCTGTCGATGTGGAAAGGCCTGTTTGACTTTCAGCACTGGTCATGTAGGAAATAAGGCTTCAATTGTTTGACGCTTGTGGTCGAGGACATGGTCATGCACTGCACAAACATTTTAGAATGATGAACTGAGAACAGCGAATTTTTGATTATATTAACTGTCGTATTATAATTGTCATGGATATTACGGAGCATACACATTTTTGGACTAACTGTATTCTGTTATTTGTTAGTAAGTTTTTTAATTGATTCTGAAATAAGCGTTATTAAAATAATTTGGTGATATTTTTTTACGGAAATTTCAATAAATTGAGAAAAATTCGAAAAATTCCATTTTATTTCGAAACATAAAGCTCAATCGTTCTGAATACTATCTTTTCGCCTGCCATAATGTGGCCATTTCGGTCATTTTCACCTATGAGATATCAAGACCTTCGGGAGCCGAATATCCATATTAGGGTGCGGGAGTATGGGCCTGGAGGAAAATGGAACTATAAAAATTTGTGACCAAAAGTTTCAAGCATGGAGGTTTTTTTTTTGTGGGTTCCTGGGGACATGACATCACATTCCTGTGACAAACCTTTGTTACGTATTGTTCACAGATTGACACATAAACTGCATCATTCTGTGCCATAACTATTTTGTAAGGTCAGGGATTAGTAGCTCGTGTAAATGTAGCTTTCGCTGACTCACTATCTGGCAAGACGTCGTCTGGGCACTTTAAATTTCGCTCTCATGAAGACAACATCTCACAAACTTGCAACCTATATTCAGTTTTAAGCTGTATGTTGCCTACTTATAACCTCTGATCCTACTAGCTTTCTTTGATTTGCTATAGTAGCTAACTTTGAAATAGTAACATCTTCTGCCTTTTTGCTTGCAGTTGCACGGTAAACGAGATTAAGGAGTGTAAGCAGTAGGAGCGACACAATTCGCCGTTGGCGCTACTAGCACTGCTCAACACACTTCACACTATCCGGAGGGTATTTTAAACATACAAGTGTTATGAAAGATTTTTATTAGCAGGAGCTTTCAAAATACTTGTTGTAAATTGTCTTTCAAGTCACATGCACCTAAGCTATATGATCACACGAGTCCTTATGTCCTTATTAGCTACAAATGAAGTATCTCTCGCATCATTTCTGGTGTTCAATGTTTTACTTACTCTACTAACCGCAATTAAAATTAATATACTTTATATGTGAAAATATTATTAGTTCTCTTTTCTCCCTAACTTCCCAGTTATCCGATGGGCAGTAGTAAAGATACAAAATGTATTTAGATATTTAATCATTTAGCACGAACAAGTGATAGGGGAGGATTATCATTTGCTGTTTTACGTAAAGATTAGTAGATTTACATTACAGATGACGTAAATATGTCAATGACAACATGTACTTTTTCAGATCGGTCGGGAGTTGGGCCTGCAGGAAAGAATCCGTTTCTTAAGGATTCACGAAGTCTATGTTTGGGCTGCAAGATCTAACGGTTTATTACTGATCCGACGTCAAAGTTGGGAATGAAGATTCTAACCTAATTCTTAATGATCGCGAAGTGTTTGTTGCGGCCGGATTGGATTGGTTGTTCGGTCACCGGATTGTTAGATGTTATTATGTTATGCAAAAGAATCCGTTTCTTGCGGATAGGAAGTGTGATGTAATCTTCGTTATCATTATTACTTTCAATCTGTAATCTTCCGTAATCATTTCTATGAATTGTTTGAGTTATTTAGTACATATATTTGTTTATGTACGAAATTGTTTTTAGCATTATTGACAGACTCATTTGAAATTATTTAAATGCAATTCAAATTGTAAAACTATCTCTACTTATATTATGAATTATCTTTGTAATGTACGACCGTCCACGTCTGAAGTTGTTAAAACGACATTTTCATCGGTTTGTTGGTTAATTATCCGTTGTTGGTAATGATCGTAGTGTTATTGCGAGCTATATTTTAATGGCTGTATACTCGGTGTGACAGATATTTTTTGATGCGATTAAAATGACTTAAAAAGAATACGATTAGATTCCTTTGTGTGACCCGGGCTCTTTTAGTTTCTTTATTAATTACCATCGAATACTTATAATTTTTATGTAATCCTGTTGTAATTCAAATTGTTTTTCAATCGTAGGATTTTTATAAATTTCTAATTTCTTATCTGTACCACAATTCCTGTTTTCCTGATTATCGGCTAAAAACTTTTGGAATAGACATAACTCACATTAGTATACCAATCATCGCTCCCGATGTAGTGCACCCGGGGTTAAATACGACGCTATTGTCAGCACTGCGCCGCGCGCACACGTACTTCTTATTGTGACTGCTGATATGTATGTGCCTTGCCTACTTGTGAAACAGCGCGTCACGCAGTACCCCCGCGTAGGCACCTTGCTATGTGAAACTTCTGAGTCTCACTTTTTTTCGGGAACCCTTCAAGGAAATGTCGAAGGGGAGTAATACACTGCACTTACATATATTGACATTTAACGGTGATACTCGTAACTAATTGTTGACCTTCGTTGCATCGCACTTGTGCGCGTGAGCGCGCGCCGCGAAGCGGAAAATTATCTTGATATTTGGATACGAATATCATATATCAAAATATTTGTTCTTGAGTGACGTAGTCAATCCTTCGCATTTAGCCGATATGCTTAAGATTGTGGTTGCGAGAAGCATTATTGATGCGCGCACGACCAAGCGTGCATTCGAGCACATATATTTGTTCAATATTGTAGAGGAGTCCAAATCGGCGAGCTTACTGGTAGGTATAAAACCTACAAATTGACATCCTTAGGAAGGACCCGAGCTTGACGTCAGCGCGAGGATGTGCAATTAGGAAATTAACAAATCATGCGGGATAGACTAGATTTAGGAAATAAAATATCTCTGTTCGGACCGTTTGAAGCCGCCCTAAGTCTAGTCGGGTCGGATAATTATAAGTCTTAACGGGTGGTTACTCGTAAATATTTGTATTCACATTTCCCATTTATTACCGCTGACTCGTGTCCAATTCAGGCGCCGCGTCTGGTATGTTATAAACTACATGATCAAAGATAGATAAGTCGAGTAATTATTTATGAAATCAGTTGAAGACATGCCTCAATCCTCGTGAATTACATAGAATCATGTCTTAGCAAAAAAGTGTCATGTTACTTGAATATATTATTGATCTATCTAAAGCGTTGACACGATCTCACATGAGAAAAACTATTATTAAACTAGGAAATCTATGGATTATCGTGGAATCGCCAATAGACTCATCGCTAGTTTAATCTTATTCGCTTTAGATATCAATATGGTCTCTGTACTGGGCGAGTGCTCTGACAAGCTGCCTGTTCGCTTTTGGAGTTCCCTCCAGCTATTGTATCGGAGCACTCTTGCTATTTTAATATATGTTAACGACTTATTTAGATACACTGATCTGCGGTCAAGTCTCCATATATTGCAGATGTCAAAACTATTCGTAGTGATGAATGGTAGAAAAAAAACTGTATGAAGAGCAAACGAAATTCGCCGTTGTTTACAACAGTCATGAAATGAATTATACTTATAAAGTATAAAGAAAGCTGCTACATTCATACTTAAATCTGTCACGTACATGCTTCTTGATAATGAGGCAGTTAAACGTAATCAGTATTATATACTCGAGGGTTGTTACACGCACGTGGACGTGCAATGATTGTTTTCACGTCAATTTGATCGGTTTTGTTGATATTACGCTGTGTTTAGTGCGAGCTACATTTTAATGGGCTGTATCTCCGGTTGTGTAGGATATTTTGACGCGATTTAAACTTACTAACAAAAATACTACTAGCTTCCTCCCTGTGACCACGGGTTTTCTAGTCTCTACTATAATTCAAAGAATTATTTTTGTATGTCTGTACGACCGCCCACGTGCAAATAGATGAGAAATATGAAGTTGCAAAGTAACCATGGTAACAAGGATTGCTACACGCACGTGCACGTGCAATGATTGTTTTAACGTCATTTTGATCGGTTTTGTTGATATTACGCTGTGTTTAGTACGAGCTACATTTTAATTGGCTGTATCTTCTGTTGGGATGAATATTTCTGTATGTGATGTAATTCAAATAATACTACTAGCTTCCTCCCTGTTAGTGTTACCACGGGCTTTCTAGTCTATATTATATTTTAAACTTGTCGAAATCCCCCGCAACGGGGACATAAGAAAAGGATAGGAATACCCGAATAGGATATATCCTAAATGCTATATATAGCATTTTTAGAATTTTGATTAAGGCTTTAGATTTTCTATAATTAACGTTGGAAGTGAGGTAAAATAAGCGTTAGAATAATGGCATCATTTCATCGAATGTTACCTGCGCTGCGTTGTTGCTTAGCAACATCAAGAGATTGCACGTGCACGAGCAAGAACAGATGAGCAACGCGCGCGTTGCTATGCTTTATACTGATACGTGATACGTCATAAGTAGCTCACATTTACGCTCACGATATCACTATTCATAACTTTGGTTGTGATTGATATTTTTCGATGCGGTAGAAAGTATCGTTTTAACTTTATAAAAAGATAAAAGAATTTTGGATACTTACAAAGTTACAACGTTGTCGTCATTGTCAAATAAAATCCATACTTTCTACAGTACAGAGCTTAGAGCTAGATGATTAGAGATAAGAGAAATTTAAAAGTTTAAACATAAATTATTTTTTAAATTTCCTCGAACAAAGCTTTCGACTAGCGGGATTCTAAAACTCTTATAAACTTATAAAGTTACAATAAGTAAAATTGTCCTCCTCAGTAAGGCCCTCTGGTAGATAGACAATACTGCTAAATCAGTATTATAAGATCATCAGCCAAGAAAGATCCACGGTTATACGAGGACAGGATTTGGACCTTATTAATTTGAATCCCAGTTTAAAATGCGACCAACCTCTCACTTCCAACAATTCTCATTGGA
This sequence comes from Bolinopsis microptera, assembly GCF_026151205.1. Lineage (NCBI taxonomy): Eukaryota > Metazoa > Ctenophora > Tentaculata > Lobata > Bolinopsidae > Bolinopsis > Bolinopsis microptera. Next base: position 7,556,070 of record NC_087081.1, on the reverse strand, counting down.
CTCTGACTCACGAAGCATACCATTTGCATACAATTCTATTATCTTATAAATATTATGTAGATCGTATAAATTAATTATGCTATGCAGTGGAGGCACAATTAGCACTATCTCACTAAATTAGCCCAGATTTCTCAACGATCCAAGGCCCCCAGATGACAGATCACCTTGTCTTGAACATCTTTAAACATAAGTAAGTAAGTACTTAAGTAGAAAGCTGCTTCTAAGCTTCTAGTTGAATATAAACAGCAGCTTCCCAATGTTCAGCATGGTTAGTGCAGTTTAACTAACACCTGGATCATGATTTATTCAATTATTGCAATTAAAACAATGGTTACATGGGGACCCCAATAGATATTCGACGGAATGAGAGGCTGAGCGCCGCCCAGTAAAACAATGGCTACTTATAACTTTATAAAGTTATAAGTGGATCAAAGTGGACTGCTCATTACACATGCACCCTCTTAAATAGTTATAATTATTAGAGAGCCAAAGCAGTTGCGTAACGTTGCCTGTTGGCGCCCCCGCTGAAGTTGGCGCTCCCTCCCTAAAATTGAACAAATTAGATGATTTTAGAGGATATGCCGGTTAAATCTCTAAAAAAGTGTGTTTCTAGAGCAAAATTCCAAATTTTCCCCCATTCAAACGACGATTTGCCCCCCCCCCCCCCCCCCCCCCCCCTAAGATTGCGCCCCCCCTCGTTATTGTTCTTACATTGCTACTTTTCTCTTTTCTTCGAGAATTCGTGTTTGTGGCCGAATAAATGTCACTGCAGAATCATTTCCTTATATTATAAAAAAATTTGGCGGCCAAATTCTAAATTTAGCAGTGCAAATTTTGGAATTTGGCCGCCAAATTTTTTAAAGGCCTATATAACTCAAAATTCTGTCCCAAAACTTGGTGAACGGACCGAATCACTACATGACTGAATCCCTAACGGACTGAATCACTACCAATCACTATTGGTAGGGATTGAGGTATATTTTAGGACTGAATCACTACCGGACTGAATCATGAAGGACTTTCTGATAGGAGAGTTGTCGATAGAGTAGTCAGCAGCAAGTCCCTCGCTCTGCAGGTGTCTCCACAAGGACTGTTTGAAGTGGAAACAGGTCTGGAGAGGTCTTAAAGGTTCCATCCACGACGAGGTGATCTGACTGATAGATGATGTTGATGTTGTCTGCAGTACCAAGGAGGATAGATCTTCTGGTGTTGGCTTCGAAGGATAGTCCAGCGACAGAGTCTGCAACAATCTGCTTAGTTGAGTTCTCAGTAGTAGCTGCGAGGGTCTTCATTTTAGACTTGGAGCGGTGGGCTGCAATTTGTGCTGGTTGAGATTGACCATCGTAGAGGACGTTGCGGCTGCCTTTCTTTCTGCCAGGAATAAACTCGATGGATGAGGAAGACATAGTGGTATAAGATAAACACAGGCGTTGCGGGTTTATATATTATTCCCGCTAGCTGATTGAGATACCGAGCATGTGAAGGTTCACATCACTGTATTGTCGTATAGCAGGTCATTATGGATGACTTGATCCGAACCAGTTCTCGTTAGGGCTCCTCGTTGCGTACGTAAGTCTGTGGATCACATGTCTGACAGGCCCCATAGCAAGCACTCCATGAGAGCACCGGCTCAGATCACGTCATGATATTAGACTAGTGAACTAAGATCAACTGGTAGGGATTGAGGTATATTTCAGGACTGAATCACTACCGGACTGAATCACTACCAGTAGTGATATTTGGGTGGTAGTGATTCCGTCCGGTAGGGATTCAGTCCTACAATCCCAAAACTTAAGGTCATGAGACAATTCTACGTTGATTCTGAAAATTTCATGAAAAAATATTGAAACCCTATTGAGTTCTATTGTTTTGAGCGAAGTCAGTTTTGCAAATATCGCGAACTGAGATATGGGCAATTTTGTTCATTTTTTGCGATTATTTGAACACAGAATCCACAGTTAGGTAGATACTGAGCTGATAATCATAGATAATGTGTAGTATAGGCTTACCTTCTATATACTTATATAAAGTTGGTTTCATTCAAAAATATTGATATTTGACCAATTTATGGGCCAAAATCGATCAAATTTGGTGCGTATGCTCAAATATGGTCATATGGTTTTTTGATCATAACTCAGTCATTTTATGTCCAATCTTGATGAAAATTCATATACGAGTTTATGGGACTACTAGCTACAAGTAGAGCACTTAAAATCTGGATTTTGGGCATGTTCAGGGTATTTAGCTAAATTGGGCCTAATTTGGACCAAATATGGGCGTGGCTGCCCCGCGGGCACCGTTTGGCGGTTGGGGTCCGGGACCCCCTCAAAAGTTCGGTCACTGGTCCTAGTTTGTTGGTCAACTGCTATCTCGAAACCAAGTTTCACAAAAAAATCAGGGTGAACCCCCCCCCCCCCCCTTAAAGTTAAGATGAGAGTGACCCTATCTGGGAACCGGTCACTGCGGCGGAAGTCACTGCGGCGGTGTACAGTCCGGCGGAGGACGGTACAGCGGAGAACGGTACGGCGGTAGTTTCCAAAAAGGTTGGACGGTACGGCGGATCACATGACACCCACTATACCCTTATACCCATAGTTACTACTACTACTAGAAACTGTACCTAAGACAGAACTTACACATTCAACTTGTTTCTAAGTTTTGTTCTAGATTCGCATTATAAGTTTTATTTTTTCTTTTCTCTTTATTATTTTGTATAATTCATCAGTCTGCGTATCCAGATCCGAGTAGGAGTGTAGGTTTTCTGACCAGTAGTGGGATCCGTCGTAACTCGCTCGTACTTCTCCTCGCCGTACTGTCCAAAGTAAAGTGGGTGTTATGTGATCCGCCGTACCGTCCAACCTTTTTGGAAACTACCGCCGTACCGTCATCCGGTGTACCGTCCTCCGCTGGACTGTACACCGCCGCAGTGACTTCCGCCGCTGCGTCCTATACCCACCTTATCTTATTACCTATGAGCCTTAATACTTTAACATGGCTTCTTGTATGCATTATGGTTTCTTTAAAAACTTCTTTGCTTTATAAACTTATTAAACAGATTGCTATAATATATAGCATATAAACAGACTGCTGGTATACAATATACACGTGAGTTGGGGTTTATAATCACTAATTGCTCGAGTGAAATGATTATTTTTGGTATGACTTATGATAATTCTTTTTAATATCTTCACTCATTCAAATGAACATTTATTCTTACGCTATTTAAATGTTTTGAATGATTGGATCGAGTCAAATTGTAATGCATTTTGTTTGGCGTTTCAAATTATACTACATACCAAATTAGCAAATTACACTACATACCATATAAACTTAAGATGCGAATTTGTTGTGCAAACTCTCATCCATATCACTACCCCGACTAAACCCTACACCCTAAACCCTAAACCCTAAACCCTAAACCCTAAACCCTAAACCCTAAACCCTAAACCCTAAACCCTAAACCCTAAACCCTAAACCCTAAACCCTAAACCCTAAACCCTAAACCCTAAACCCTAAACCCTAAACCTAAACCCTAAACCCTAAACCCTAAACCCTAAACCCTAAACCCTAAACCCTAAACCCTAAACCCTAAACCCTAAACCCTAAACCCTAAACCCTAAACCCTAAACCCTAAACCCTAAACCCTAAACCCTAAACCCTAAACCCTAAACCCTAAACCCTAAACCCTAAACCCTAAACCCTAAACCCTAAACCCTAAACCCTAAACCCTAAACCCTAAACCCTAAACCCTAAACCCTAAACCCTAAACCCTAAACCCTAAACCCTAAACCCTAAACCCTAAACCCTAAACCCTAAACCCTAAACCCTAAACCCTAAACCCTACACCCTACACCCTACACCCTACACCCTACACCCTACACCCTACACCCTACACCCTACACCCTACACCCTACACCCTACACCCTACACCCTACACCCTACACCCTACACCCTACACCCTACACCCTACACCCTACACCCTACACCCTACACCCTACACCCTACACCCTACACCCTACACCCTACACCCTACACCCTACACCCTACACCCTACACCCTACACCCTACACCCTACACCCTACACCCTACACCCTACACCCTACACCCTACACCCTACACCCTACACCCTACACCCTACACCCTACACCCTACACCCTACACCCTACACCCTACACCCTACACCCTACACCCTACACCCTACACCCTACACCCTACACCCTACACCCTACACCCTACACCCTACACCCTACACCCTACACCCTACACCCTACACCCTACACCCTACACCCTACACCCTACACCCTACACCCTACACCCTACACCCTACACCCTACACCCTACACCCTACACCCTACACCCTACACCCTACACCCTACACCCTACACCCTACACCCTACACCCTACACCCTACACCCTACACCCTACACCCTACACCCTACACCCTACACCCTACACCCTACTACCCCGACTCAAGTTCAACGGACAGCACAGCTTGATCGTCCGAAAACAAGAGCTCAACAGGTTGATACATTGGGCTCAGGATTTATATATCAATATTGATACATATCTTACTTTACATATCTTACTTTACGTATTACATATTTTACTTTACATATAGGTTCTCTAAGACAAATGTTAGTTACTATTGGCTGACCCTCGCTCTGTTTGAGATTTATCACCTGCATCTTCCCGAATGCAGCCTCGTGTCCAATTTCAGTGTTCTCCTTAAAATGTAAACCTGAGTTTTACTGACAATACTTTGTAGTTAGCGTCGTGATAAAGAATAAGATTTGGTGTATAAGTCTGGAGAGAAGAGGAAACAGAAAGATGAGTTACTTAGTGGGAGCACTGAAGATGGTTGTCATAGTGATAAGCTTGATGAACTTGTCACCAGCTGGTAATTAGCGGTTTATCAAATATCTTATCGGACGTTATTTGATTGGACGGAGATTAGCATGAACGCTCGAAGGCATTCATGATCAGTATTTAAATTAACTACCTTATTGGACTTTATTTGAATGGACATTAAAATGAACGCTAGGCCGGGCCTCAAACGTCCAATTGATGTCCGTTCAAATAAAGTCTAATAAGGTAGTTAAATTATAAGGTATAAGATTTGCTTTTTTGCCACAAAACATCGTCGAATCCTTAATTTTGACGTGTGCTGTTGACCAAAATCTTATTGAGTTATTGATAGCAAACACCTCTTTACAGAGAGAATTGAGTTAGAATCTGGCAGCCTGTCTTCACAGTATGATAATTCTGGCTTTTATACTGCTCTCAAAGCGTACGATAACAATCCCAGCACATTTTGCCACACGGGTAAGGAGATTGTGAACACTCTGACCTTGAACTTTCGAGAGAGCCTTGTCTCTGACGTGCAGATTGTTAACAGAAAGTACAGATTAGATGTTATCAACCGGTTGAACGGAGCACAAGTGAAACTGATGAGAGGGGGAACTGAGATAAAACTCTGTGGAACACTTGATACCTTAACTGGGGATAACATGCTGTTCAGAGTTATCTGCAATGCGCCTGGAAACTTTCTGGTCTTTGAGCTGGAGAACGAAATGCTCCACGTAGCCGAGGTCAAGATTTATGGATTAGGTGAGTCTAAAAAGTCCCTTAAGTGCAGTAAATCATTTTTAGATGTTCATTTTTAATTAAAGTACTAAAACAAGGATGATGTTACCTTTGAATATTCTGCCACCAATATGTTTTAGAACTATTAACTATTTTAAAAAAAGTAAATAAATTTATAAATTTTTCAGCGAAAGTTGGGATCACCTCTTCAACAATGTCACCGGCGTATACATTCAATGACTACACGCAAACGTCGGATCTGTGTCACGACGGTGATTTGCAAACATACTGTTTAGCAGATAATGTGGAACACCCATTCCTTGAGGTGGTGTTCCCAGTGACGCATGTCCACAAGGTTCTTCTCATAAACAGATACTGCGACGAGGAGGATGAGGCGACCAGGAGAGAGATCAGGGAGCGGATAAACGGAGCAACAGTTGATCTACTCAACAGAGAGGACCAAATAAAATCGTGTGGAACTGTCAGCACAGACACGGAGAAGGAAGCGTTCTGGTTGGACTGTGGTGAAACTGCAGGAACCGTGATAAGAATTTCCGGGCGGAGACATGACTACCTCAACCTAGGGGAAGTCGTGATTTACACTTTAGGTAATTTTCAAAAGTTCACAATAGCCAAATAATTAAACACAGAGATGTATATTGAAAGTGGAGGCATAATAGACGGGGCTAAATATTTGGAAGTTTGAGAGAAAAACATGACAATTGATGGTTCGTTTAGCCGTATAAGGTACTTTGCTCAATTGTTCCTGCCTAATTTCAATTTAATTTTACATGGCATTCCAGCTAACAAAAATTGCAGCAAAAACCTCAATTAAAAATTAGGAAGAAATATTAAGGTTTCATGAGTAAATACTGGGGTAAAAACTCAAAACTTAATGTTTATTGTTTATGTAACACCGTTTTCCGAAGATTGTACGGAACTGAGCCTGAAGAACGTGTCATCAATGGAGCCTGGACTTCCTGTAACAAATGGAACACTGATGACGGTACATTGCGATACTGGATTCATGAACAGAGGAAAAGTGAGGTGTTTTTATGGAGCGATAGTCGGTTTAGAGCAGGATGTGCCACTTTGTGATATCATAAGTATGCTTAACCCTGCTTATCACTTTATCAAATTGTGAATTGAATTAATTAGGGAGATAAAGATGCCATGCACAGGGGTGCCATAGTGCAAAGACAGGCATAAAACTGCTGCTAACTGCTGCTAACTGCTGCTGACTGCTGCTAACTTAGCAGCAGTTAGCAGCAGTTAGCAGCAGTCAGCAGCAGTCAGCAGCAGTTAGCAGCAGTTTCTTTGCACTATGGCACCCATGTGCATGGGGCTGAGCTACACGTTACCGAAAATTAGCGCGAGTTACTTTGGTAACTAGACCGTAGAGTGAAATATAAATTTAAAAATTACGAAGAGGCGCTGCAAACATCCACATTATAATTCTGTCTGGCCAACAGTGCAGAACTTGATAAACATATGGCGCGAAATCTGGAAAAAACTCAATAATTTTGGAATAGGTTTACGTTACTACTTAAGCTATTTTCCTTACCCAAGATATTTATTGCGGTAGTCAGAGAGTACAATTTTATCAAAATGTCATCAAAATATCGAACATTTTAACATTGATCCAGGAATCATGTTTTTAAAAGATAAATAAACAAATATTTTGTGAAAATGTACATTGTACTTGCTAAGCATAAATTGATTGATATAAGGCATCTTGATAAAGGATATGCATAGCCATATGCTTCAATTAGGGATTGGCCGGGTTAGGGTTTGAGTTAAGCCTAAGGTTGTAGGGTTGAGGCAGAGGGTTGTAAGGGTTTTGAATAAATGCCTCAGGGCCATCTAGAGAACGTGTTTAAGTTTAAGTCACGTGATAGTCGAGTGTAGAGTGATTAAGCATCATTCGCGTTATATAGTTGAAATAAAATAAAATGTTGCCCTGGGGCCGGTGGCAAGCCCCCAAACATCGTAATCCGATAGTTTCACTGCTTCCTAATAGTAATATAACGAAGTCCGTGGTCACGTTATAACGAGGTACTTCTGTTATTATATTGATAGAACTGCAACTACTTCAACAGCTCCAATAGTTCAGTGTCCGTTTATTTCTTGATTTCCATAGAAGCCACAAAGTAAGAGACTAGATTCTGAATTCAATGGTAAAACGATTCACCACGCCCTCAGTGACTTGCCATTAGGATCATTGTGTTAGGAGAATACATACTATAACTATTGCAGTTACGCTAACTCTTGCTAAACTTACCAAGGCTATATTTGTCCTCGTTCTTCTCATTCGGGATTACAAACAGACCAAGTCATCTTCATATTCAACAGGTTGAAAAGGGAAGAACAAAAAGCACCGTTTAGGCACCACGAGTATAAGTATTAGTCGGGCAGGTGCGAGCATAGCGTATTTATTCTAAGTACTAAGTGAACCTAGTCGTATAGTCGTTAGCCATAGGAAGATCGATTAACTCCAAGTAGAATTATAAAGGAACGCGAGGACTGAGACTGAGAGGATTTTCAGGACGCGAACTCACTGCTCGTTTTGAGGGATACCTGAGGAAAATCAAATTTGGTAAGCAAAAATTGTATTTACCAGAAATTCATAAAAGTTTTAGTTTACAATAATTTAAAGCACCTCTTTTTGACTTTCAGTATTTTTATGATTATTTGTCAGACCCATCATCGTTTCGCAGACGATCAGACAGTGGAAGTGGTGTGTTGTTCCGTGCAAATTATTGCACTCACATCCACCTACTGACCTACCTTAGAAATTCACATTCTTCTAATTATGAAAAAAGCGGCTTATGAATTGTCGTTCTAAGGTGCAGTTTTCTCTAAATATGCAGTAGAGTTTTTATACAAGGAAGTTTGTGATTAAATGACTGGACCGAATTATATTTACAAGAATTTACCGTCTTTGCAAAAACCATATTCTGTGAATCTAGGGGGTGCACGATAAAAATAAACTTGCTCGGATTTAAAAAATTTTTGTACCACTGTTTTCTAGAGACTATGAGAATTTTCACAATACCAAATTTGTCATACTTTTTTGGAAAGATCAGTGAGTTTCGCCTAGGTACGTGCCATATTTGATGGTGCGCGGCTTTTGGAGCAAAAGTAGCTCAAAAAAGCTGTAAAAGTCGCGTAATTTGACCAAATTCCTTGATTTTTGTCGTATTATTCGGATATATCTTCAGTTCCTTGAATGAGATCATTCTGAAAATTGGCGACGACCTTCCAATAGGGCTTTCACAAATGTCCGAAAAATTTGGTGGATCACGATGGGACCACTGGAAGCGCATTGCACTACAGATTTTTTCGCGCGCTGAGTGTTGCCAGGCAAATATTTCATCATGATTCCTATTGACCACCAGCCCTATCTTTACTTAGCATATCACTAGTTCATGTTTCAGTTTTAAAGAGAATCCTTTGTTCTGCATCCCAGTATAAATTTGATTAGTTAACTTTTTTCATAAAGTCGACTATTAAATGTGCGCAAAGTAACCAATTTTCGACAGACCACTGCAAGTGAAGCTTACATAGTAGGCTCCCAGAAAACTTAGAAGATATTAGGCTCATGGTAGTCGGGTGCCGCGCGGACTTATCGCTCGGTCGATCGAGCGATAAGAAGCTCCTTATCGCTCGTGCGCGTCGTCACTTCAAGCACAATTGCGCGTCGTATCGTACTCGATGCTTGCCAAAGAGCTTTAATACTTTGGTTTTGGCGTGTTACATCTGAAGTTAAGTTTACCGGCCTTTTTGCCAATTGCCTGCGACAGAAATTTACGTCCTCCAATCATTCCTGGTTCAGATCTTTCTGTAGATTCCATTCCAAGAGTGAGTTGTCGGTGATGGCGGTGTATCCTTTGGTTGGCGGGGTATCGGGAATCGTCTCCAAAAATCGAGCAAGTGATACCTTGATGGGTCCTAGAGCAGTTAAACTGTTCACTTGTCGTGGGAGGAGGTTTCATAGTCTCGCTGCATTCACTCTAAAGGAATTCTCGTAATGAGTGGCCACTGATCGTTACGATTTGTTGTTCAGTGGTGGGACTATGGCTTTTATGCCATGTCGAGCGTTTTCCTTGAATACCATGTTGATGTCATTTGGAGCAAGGTCGTTTGCCATCTTCCATGTATGGATCAGGATGTATCGCTCTCTCAGCCTCTGCAGGGAGAGCAGGTCCAGCTTCTTAAGACGGTCCCAATAATCCAATTGTTGACAACCTAAGAAGCTAAGATACGGTGAGTGTAGTTCCTCTGAACATTTTCAATTGCTTCTATATCGGTGATTTTGCTGGGGTTCCAGACCAGGCAACAGTATTCTAGCCTGCTTCTCACCATTGTTTTGAAAAGGGTGAGCATCAGGAAAGGTGATCTGTCACTGAAGACACTGAAGACCCACGATGCCATTTTCTGATTTTCTTAGCAGTTTTCAGCATCTGATGGATATGGGGCGTCCATGAGCAGTCATTTGAGAGGAGAACTCCCAGGTCTGTGACAGTTTGCGTTGGTTCGATAGTTTCCCCGTTTGTTGAGCTGTAGCTGTAGTCTTCGTTGGAGAAGGGGAGTTCTCTCAATAGCAGGGATTTATTCAGCTTGTAGTTGATAACTTCAAATTTGGTTTCGTTTAGCTGCATGTTATTTTGCAGGGCCCATTTGATGATATTAAACAGATCTTCTTGAAGCAAACACCTTGCTACTAAATCAGTAATCTTGCTTATAAGCTTCGTTTCATCAGCATTCAGCAAAGACCTTTCCAAGAGCAGTTAATAACGTGGCCAGTTGGAGTTGGTCATCTATATACAGAATAAACAAGATTGGACCTAACACAGTTACCTGTGGGATACCACTTATTACAATCTGGAAGGAAGACTTTTCTCCTTCAACAACCACTGTCTGCAGGCGATTCTTTAAGAACTCAGCAAGCCACTGTAGAGTTTTGCCCGTGATGCCGTAGCGTTTGGCTTTAGCTAGAAGAATGTTGTGATCTACATTGTCAAACGCTTTGGCGTAATCCAGGTATATAACATCCACTTCATCGCCACTATTGAGGGTCTTTAGAATATTGTCTGCATGGTCCAAAAGGTGAGATTAAGTCGAGCATTTATTTTTTAAGAGAGGCTGGGCCAAGATAGCCCACGAGAGGATAGCATTGAGATGCTCTGCCTACCTCTGGGGTGTGGCAACCTTGGGGAAGGTTGCCGGTGAAATCAGAGTGATTGGTGGAGGATGGTGTAAGATGATATATGAGTCAAAATGATACGCTTAAATGCCAGCTGGGTTTGGAAAAGTAAAACGAGACGAGACAGCATATGAGCTAATACTTTAAGTCACCCCGGTCTGATCCAGCTCTTCCGGCACAAGTAAGCGTTTGGTGCGGTTTGCGAAATTGACAATTGTGGTGATGTGTTGGTTGTCGAATATGTCATTGACAGAGAGGTAGTAGTCCTGGAAATATTGACCTCTAATTTGGGCAATAGCTGGACACTGTCCAATGCCTGCAGGATAAGATTGATAAAGTGCAGCCAGAACTAGTTAGCACAGTTACAAACGCCCACCCAGTTAGCTCTGACAGTGGCATCCAAGCGAACGCCGAACATGCACGAGATTAATCTTATTATATTAAGTCTGAACGTGTAGAGTTTAGAAAGGATTCGTTCAAATATTACGTAATTAGCCGAGGGTTGGGGGGGGGGGGGAGGGGATTCCAAATGATTATGCTAGTGTAATTTTGACACGATAGCTGTGTAGAACTGGTTACGGAGTGGGGGGGGTGTAAAATTTGTCTAAAAAGTGATTACGTAATATGTGAACGACCCTAAACGTGAACACCGAGGATGAACTTTCTAACAGCATAATAATGCCCATAAATAGTTCAGTAGCTGGTTCACATCTATCAGGTGCCAGGCCTCCCAAACTGACTTAATTTGAAACTGGGTAGAATTTCATCAGATTTGCCAGGCGATTTAAGCATTTGATTCTGTGCGGGAATAACGGTCAGCGGAGAATACTTACTAACTTCGTTTTGTAGTAAAGTAGGATTAGGGTCAAATTATTAGGGTCAAGTGTTAAGTTAGGTTTTTAGCACAGTTTTCATTATAGTTAAATAGTTAGTTCATTATATAGTCCACAAGGGAAAAGTAATTTCGTAGGTTTTGTATTGAGCATCTTTTAGAGCCCTTTTAGTGCAAGGTTACATTTATATAGATTTTAGTTCCACTTATCTTTACGCTCTACGTGTAAGTAGGCGGAAGTTTATGTAGTCATAATGTAGTCACGCGTGAATGAGTCACCCATTTCAGCAGCCTATTTAAGGGCTGACAAGCTTATTACCGGGGTCCCCTTTCAGTATATTCTTATGAAGTCTTCAGTACGTTTAATCAAGCAAGTATCGAGAATTTGGATTTATTGTAAAGTGATATTATTATACGACACTACATTTATTCGCCCAGATTATTCAGACATTCTTTTCAATTCTATTTAGACATTTTCAGTGAGACACACTTCTTACCTTTGTAAGTTTATTGTTGAAGTCTAGTAAGGCACACTCATTTCACCTACTCATTTACTTGATCGTGACCAGGAGAATTACTGTATGCAGAAATTAGGATCATACACGTTAAAACAGTCCGCAGTCCGAATCAACAGATCATATTAGGTGATTATGATTGATTGAGTCGGCAAAAACGTCTGCAATAAAGTCCAGTGATATCCTAATAGCATATCATAACTGGGCAAACAACTTAACAGGGTCTAGCGCTAATGAATAAAATAACAATGGTTACGATTGCTCTGAAGTAAAATGATTCCTTGCTAATATATCATGGTGAGAACCAGCACATATATCGATTATGTGCTGGTGACATGATATGCTTTCCATTACTAATTGAATACTGATAATCGTGTTCACAGCTCGATTTTAATTTTTTGATGAAATATGTTTATAACTTCTTTATGATTCTTAACAGCTATAAATTGTCATTTGTATGACGATGTGAGTGCTGCTTGCATACATAGTGGCCGTGAGTGTGAGGGCTTTTGGAGAGTGGGACGTCATGAGAAGTCGGATAAAGAAATGTATTGCAGAGATAGAGGTCGTTAGTTTGAGAGATCTTGGCGAATGGGAAGTCACGAGAAGTCAGATGAAGAGATATATTGCGAGATAGAGGCCGTGAGTATGAGAGATCTAGGCGATTGGGACGTCATGAGAAGTCGGATAAAGAAATGTATTGCAGAGATAGAGGTCGTTAGTTTGAGAGATCTTGGCGAATGGGAAGTCACGAGAAGTCAGATGAAGAGATATATTGCGAGATAGAGGCCGTGAGTATGAGAGATCTAGGCGATTGGGAAGTCATGAGAAGTCGGATAAAGAGATATATTGCAGAGAAATAGGCTGTGTTAGTGAGAGATCAGGGCGAATGGGAATACGGCGAGAATTTAAGAGATGCCGTGAAGGTAAAAGCAAAAGAAAAAAAACTTTATAAAAGGGTTTAACAAGGATTGTTAATTAACTCATTAATATAAATATAAAGTTTTAAGTTTCTAACTCACATCAGAAAGATAACAAACGCCCTGTGCTTCAAAATCATTCTTAGTTTATCTAGGCTAATGATCATCAATCAACATTCAACACTTCTGCTTTTTGCCAAAAGCGAATAAAAGGCGCCTTCTGTGTCCACTGTCTTGACGATTCTCAGTATGATCATACATGAGTCTATGTAGTTTGACGTTATGTGTTTAACGCACAAATCCCCAGTCTCACAGAGTTACGGGCTCCAGCAATCGCTCACAAACCAACTAGACCTCTCGAAATGAAAGAAATGGGAACAAGGTTACGATAAAAACAGATTATCAAAATTGATTGGAAAAAGAAGGACACTATTCAAAGATTATTTTATTATTATTATATAACTTTATTCAAATCAAAGATAGAACATAAAGAACATCTTGATGACCTGATAAGTCACCAAGAGAAAAATAACACAGAATAAACTAAATCATGCTTAACTCTCTCCATGCTTTTCTATCTGTTGCAAAAAGTCTTAAATGGTATAAATCGTCTTTATTTACAAGTCTAAAGTTTCTGTCACTTAAATCGTTCAAAATAGTTTTTAGCAAGTTTGACTGGTGTCGTCCGACTCTACCTCTCATCAAACTCTGACTCTCTACAGCAAAATGTAAGGCAAGCTGGGCAGGTGAGTTATTATCACTGCGGAGGATGTGACCGAGCATTCTCCACCGTGCACGAGCAACACGCTCGCTTAGTGGAACAACTTCGCAGCGTTTGTATAGAGTCACATTTCGTATGACATTAGGGTAGGTCATGCCGATGATCGTACGGAGATGATTCCTGTGGCAGACATCAAGTTTTTGAAGGAGTTGTTTAGATGTTGCCCAACTGTTGCAATTATACATCAGTATTGAAACAACTTGTGCTTCATATATCTTGAGTCGAATCTTCAAGGGTATACGTCTACCTTGTTCCCAGACTTTTTTGTAGTTCTGAAAAGCAATGTTAGCAAGTATACATCGTCTCTTGACATCTTCGATGCTACACAACTTAGAGCCTAAAGAGATAGATGACCTCCAAGGTTCTCTACCTCTGAGTGTCTCTCCTTTGTCATCAACCTCGTTCTTGCCGGCCAGATAGAAGTGGGTGAACTCGGTTTTTGACTCATTGACAAAAAGATTCCACTCTTCCAATATCTCTTTACATATTGGCAACAAAGACTCCAAGTTGCTTTTATCCTCATCAGTAAAATCAGCATCATCTGCGTACTCCCACTCGAGGGGTAACAGATTCTCAGCTATGGGAGGGTTAGGTCTTAGATAGGACATAACAGCACGCAGGTGGTAAAGTGCTGCTGCCAGATATAGAGTGGACAAGTTTCCAGACAAACTGTCGCCTTGAAAAGCTCCAATCATGACAATAAACTCTCCCGATATTGTTGAGTTCACTTTGATCTTCAGTTTAGTATTTGCGAGCAAATACCTTACCAGTCGAATGTCGTCCTCACTACAACCAGCATCAGCTGAAATGTCAAGTATTACCGACCTCTTTATGGTATCAAAAGCAGAGGACATGTCAATGTCCATCTTATGAAGAGACCAGCGTTTTTCTTTGACAACTGACACTAGTATTCGCTGGGTCCAAACGATATTTGCACAACTATGGCCAGGTTTATAGGCATTCTGCCAAGGACCAGTGTATTGAGATACTTGCCTTTGGATGCGCTTTAAGACTATCATGGACAATATCTTTCTAGTACCGTTTAGTAGGCAAAGTGGGCGCAAACTCTTAGGGGGGCCTAGTGGCTTTCCAGGTTTTTGGAGCGGAGTAAGGTATCCCTCTGTGAAAGAAGGTACATGTTCATGGAGCTCAAAGGATCGATTAGTAAGTTGTGCAAATGTGGAAAAAAAGATTTCAGGAGAGTGTTTGAGAAATTCGTTTGGGATCCCATCTGGTCCAACAGCTTTACCGTTCTTGAGTTTCTTGGCCGCAAGCTCAACTTCAAACGCTGTAATGGGGTTTTGAAGGGGCCTAGGGTTACCTGTGAACGGTTCTAGTGGTGGTTCACTGTCAGGTCCAGTGTAGTGTTCTTCGAAGTACTGGCGAATGATTTCAGCCTTGTCTCGTTCATTATCTACCAGTTGGTTGTCAGTGTTGAAAACAGACACAGAGCCTGCACCCGTTTTCTGTTTGCCTGATAGTTGACGAGCAGCTTCAGACATTCTCCGTCCTTCGTCTATGGTGGCTATAGAGTTAGCTAGGCTGTTTGCTAACTCAACTCTCAATGTTTTCAACCGTTTAGTAATGTCGTTTGAGAGCCTGTTGATTTTAGCTCTGAGAGCTGTCCTGTCTCTGTATTCGTTGTTGTTCAGTTGTTGTAAAAGTTGTTGTTCAAAGATTATAGCAACGAACTTCATGTCGATGATCTTTTGACATTTTAAATAGTACACCACCTGCTCTGCTTGTACACATCACAAAAGTATTTATTAAAGGCACTTACTTGGGTTGCTTTATTACATTACTTAGGCATTCAATCTTTGCAGTTGTTTCTTTCATGGTAGTTGTGAGCGTCTATACTTTCAGTATTTAGCTTGCTCATTTTGTATTTACATCATTTCAAGTACAAGACTAGATGGTGGCCATGTTCTGTGTCCTAAACCTAACTTTAGTGTGCATGTTATCTATTTTGTTGGTCTCAGTTTAAATCTGAAAGCCATTGAATATGTTTGCCACTGCTTCTCAGCTGATCATAAATAATTTAAAATAGGGTTCAGTGTTCTGACCATTTGTGTGTGTAGATGAAGCAAGGTCAGGAACCCAGTACGGTGAAGGATTAGGCCGGTTATCTAGCAAAGATCTCTGTCACTATACTTTTGTTGCATAGTATCATGCAACAGCGCTGGATGGTTGAATACTGCCTACAACTCAACCCAGGAAAAACCCAAATACTTGTGATTGCCTCACCTCATGTGTTGAATCAGATATCTTTAGGAGGAGTACAGCTGTCAAATGACACGTGTATCAGATTTGTCAGCACAACAAAAAATCTTGGTGTGCAAATCGACCATCACCTTACCTTTGAGCCTCAAATCATGTCCCTAAAAAAACATTGTTTTAGACTCCTCAGGAATGTTATCAGAAGAAAGTATCTTTTTAGTAAAGCTCAGCTTAAGCTCATTGTTAATATCATTATCGTCTGCAAATTGGATTACTGCAACGCCCTTTACTTTGGAATCAGTGACTACCTCATCCATCAGCTTCAACTCATTCAAAATGCTGCTGCTAAAGCAATAGTAGGACTATATAAACATGATCATTTAGGAGATACTCTGAAAGACCTTCATTGGCTGCCTATCAGTTACAGAATTCAGTACACATTATTACTTCTTGTTTATAAATGTCTAAATGGCATGGGACCAGATTATTTAAGTACAATGTTTAAATTTGCAAACTATAATCATCTTATCTATTTGACTGAACCTAGAGTGCACACACAATATGGAGAAAGATCTTTTCAGAAAGTTGGCCCTAAATTATGGAATGAACTACCATTTGAGATTAAGAATTGTACAACATTGGACTCTTTTAAAGTGTATCTGAAAACATTTCTTTTCAAACGTGCTCATAATATTGTATCTTAATATTTTTCAATCCTAGTTTTCCCTATTTGGTTCTACTGGAAAAGGCATACACATTAACGTTTATTTAGTGAATCAAGTCTAATCACCCTTATCTGGTTTAGAATATAAATGTGGGTTGCTTTTTCAGGTTTTATTGTATCCTGAACTGTTATCGTGGCACACCTGTGCATTTTAAGTTGTTGTGCCACTATAATATAAAAGTTTAAATTATTATTATTTATTATTAGTATCATCATTGAAGATTGTGCCTACACAACTTTATTAAGGTAAATGTTAGACAGTGTTATTTCGAATACATCCCAGCACAAATATTATCAGCTTCATCAATCTTGATATCTTAACGATGACCCTGGTCAAACAATTTAAAACTTCTGTAATTTCATTTCTAGTATCATGCGTATAGGAAATCGATAAGGCTTTAAAATGAGATGTTCGGCGACCTTTTAGCTCAATCACGAGACTTAGTAGGAGTGATTGAACTGCAAGGGACAATTGAGGCTAACGAATTAGCAGTTTCAAGTTAAGTTTAATATAGTAACGAATATCAAGTATAATAACGAATGAATTATACAGGTCGTACACGCCACAGAATTAAAAACGTTCGGCCTGATCGAGCTGGTATCTAATAACATGGGTAAGGCGCTGAACGTTTGCGGAGTTACAATCGCGAGCCACAAACGCGAAACTTTCAAAAGGCAGTTGCGCGGCTTATAGGTAAAATTAAAAATTAGCTTCAGACTACAATTAGCTTATAAAAAATTGTTGTATTTAGTATACATTTTATTTATAAATTGTAAATTAGATATAATTTAATTCAAAACAATATGCAAAAAATCAAAATAAACAATAAACATTCGAAAGCTAATTTTTAATTTTACTAATAAGCCGCGCAACTATATTCGGAAGTATCGCGTTGGTAGCTTGCGATTTTAACTCCGCAAACGTTCAGCTCATCAGTGCAACCGTTCGATCAAAACGGTTTTAATTCTGTGGCGTGTAGTATGAAATTCATTCGATATTAAGATATTACGGCCGTATATGGCGGATATAATTTGAAACTGTTTTTAGATCTTGATGGATAATAAAGTGAGTCCAGCTGTTGATTGGAAAGACCCTTTTCGATGGGGTCTTTATGGTCAAAAATTGTCGGGTTGCTCCTATTGTCGAATAGCATCTGGCGGTTGGAGTTTGTCTACCGGAAAGTTCGTATCTACAACACTGCTGAGAGGTTGGATTTTTATTTTAATCAGATAGCTCTATTCTTCAGGTATGATATACTGATTGAACTGACGTGTAATGATGAGAATTAAGAATAACCTTAAATACCTAGTAAGAAAAGGAAAGGAAAGAAAAACCAAAACAACAGAAAGCTAGTTCCTGGATCATTAGTGCTTTAGTGGTGACTGGATTACAAATCACTTTATGGTGGAGATTGGTTGCAGAGGCATGTGGTCCCACATAATTCCTGCCCTTTTGAACAACTTGGTTTAGAGAACAGAGCAGGAAGTTAGGAAGTACTGCTGTTTTGACATCTTCTTAATTTTCTATGCTATTTGGTTGCCTAAAATCAAAACGTGGTCCATTAGCTACAACTGACAATATCAACAGTTCATATAAGTGTTGCATGCACTTATGACTTACATCCGCGGTATTATAAGTACTGGAAACTGAGATGCCTTGTAACCAGAGGCCTGAAAAAACAACTGCGCAAGGTTATTATTGTTTCAATGGCCTTCAAACTTCAAGATAATTGCCAGCTTTTGTTATGACATAAGTTTATTTATGATTAGATCTATTATATTATTAGAAGTTCATTATATTACTATTATTTAGATATCAAGATTCAAGATTGATGAAGCTGATACGATTTGTTTGGGGATGTATTCAAAATTACACTGTCTAACATTTACTTCATTGAAAGATTGAAGATGTGTGTATACACAAACTACAATTCAGATACTGAGCAACAAAAGTATAGTGAGATCTTTTCTAGATAACCGCGATAATCCTTTACCTAGCTGGGTTCCTGACCTTGCTTCATCTACATGAAGATTAAGTTGTGTATGTATTCAAATTACAGAAATGGTCAGAACACTAAATCTTATTTTAAATTATTTGTGATCAGCTGAGAAAGTGAGAAGCAGTGGCAAACATATTCAACGGCTTTCAGGTTTAATCTGAAACCAACATAATAGATAACATGCACACTAAAGTTAGGTTTAGGACACAGAACATGGCCACCATCTAGTCTTGTACAAATGATGTAAATACAAAATGAGCAAGCTAAATACTGAAAGTATAGACGCTCACAACTACCATGAAAGAAACAACTGCAAAGACTGAATGCCTAAGTTATGTAATAAAGCAACCCAAGTAAGTGCCTTTAATAAATACTTTCGTGATGTGTACAAGCAGAGCAGGTGGTGTACTATTTAAAATGTCAAAAAATCATCGACATGAAGTTCGTTGCTATAATCTTTGAATAGTGTCCTTCTTTTTCCAATCAATTTTGATAATCTGTTTTTATCGTAACCTTGTTCCCATTTCTTTCATTTCGAGAGGTCTAGTTGGTTTGTGAGCGATTGCTGGAGCCCGTAACTCTGTGAGACTGGGGATTTGTGCGTTAAACACATAACGTCAAACTACATAGACTCATGTATGATCATACTGAGAATCGTCAAGACAGTGGACACAGAAGGCGCCTTTTATTCGCTTTTGGCAAAAAGCAGAAGTGTTGAATGTTGATTGATGATCATTAGCCTAGATAAACTAAGAATGATTTTGAAGCACAGGGCGTTTGTTATCTTTCTGATGTGAGTTAGAAACTTAAAACTTTATATTTATATTAATGAGTTAATTAACAATCCTTGTTAAGCCCTTTTATAAAGTTTTTTTCTTTTGCTTTTACCTTCACGGCATCTCTTAAATTCTCGCCGTATTCCCATTCGCCCTGATCTCTCACTAACACAGCCTATTTCTCTGCAATATATCTCTTTATCCGACTTCTCATGACTTCCCAATCGCCTAGATCTCTCATACTCACGGCCTCTATCTCGCAATATATCTCTTCATCTGACTTCTCGTGACTTCCCATTCGCCAAGATCTCTCAAACTAACGACCTCTATCTCTGCAATACATTTCTTTATCCGACTTCTCATGACGTCCCACTCTCCAAAAGCCCTCACACTCACGGCCACTATGTATGCAAGCAGCACTCACATCGTCATACAAATGACAATTTATAGCTGTTAAGAATCATAAAGAAGTTATAAACATATTTCATCAAAAAATTAAAATCGAGCTGTGAACACGATTATCAGTATTCAATTAGTAATGGAAAGCATATCATGTCACCAGCACATAATCGATATATGTGCTGGTTCTCACCATGATATATTAGCAAGGAATCATTTTACTTCAGAGCAATCGTAACCATTGTTATCTTATTCATTAGCGCTAGACCCTGTTAAGTTGTTTGCCCAGTTATGATATGCTATTAGGATATCACTGGACTTTATTGCAGACGTTTTTGCCGACTCAATCAATCATAATCACCTAATATGATCTGTTGATTCGGACTGCGGACTGTTTTAACGTGTATGATCCTAATTTCTGCATACAGTAATTCTCCTGGTCACGATCAAGTAAATGAGTAGGTGAAATGAGTGTGCCTTACTAGACTTCAACAATAAACTTACAAAGGTAAGAAGTGTGTCTCACTGAAAATGTCTAAATAGAATTGAAAAGAATGTCTGAATAATCTGGGCGAATAAATGTAGTGTCGTATAATAATATCACTTTACAATAAATCCAAATTCTCGATACTTGCTTGATTAAACGTACTGAAGACTTCATAAGAATATACTAAAAGGGGACCCCAGTAATAAGCTTGTCAGCCTTTAAATAGACTGGATCACATGGATGGATCACATCACTAATTATACGTCACATCACTAATTATACGTCATATGATCTGACCTCTAATAATGGAGGGCCCCCCTTTGTCGGCCTCCCCATCAGTAGACCCAGAAATGAGCTAGATATAGGGTAGAGTTCACATGTCAATTCTGTAAATCATAACTGTACATTAAGAAGTAAACATGATCTGACTGCTCGACTCGTAGATCACATAAGGGACGGGAGCTCTTGCTAAAGGGGGTTCTCGTATCAAGGGATGTGAGACGTACGTGCCAAAGGCATGCAAGGAGAGTGAACCGATCAAGTGTTCTTAGGTATATATACTGAAAGATGAAAGACAATAGTATCGCATTCTTACATTCTATCAACATGCCTACCTTCTCCAAATTCATCTCTGGTCGGACAGGATCTCAACAGCTACTTGACTCTGATGGATTCATCTACTGTCGGAAGAAGAACAAGGATTCAGCCCTCACATCTTCCTGGCGGTGCTGCAAGCACAAACTCCCTACGAAGTGTCCGTGTCTCTGCTATCTATCCCTCTCAGCCGATTCTCTCAGATTGAGTACGAAAACCCACAACCACGAAGCAGACCTCGCAGCCCCAGAACGAAGAGAAGTCCTAACATCCCTGAAGAGGAAAGCTGAAGATCAACCTCTTTCGGCGACACAGAACCTGATATCAGAAGCCCTGGACTCTCCCTAACATCATGTCCTTGGCCAGAGTGATTCAACGTTCCAGAGCTGCAGCGTCAGGATCCTCCCAGCAGTTAAACTGGGCTAGATATAGGGTAGAGTTCACACGTCTGTAAATCATAGCTGGTGGATCACATTACTAATTATACGTCACATCACTAATTATACGTCATATGATCTGACCCCTAATAATGGAGGGCCCCCCTTTGTCGTGCAGCCGCTGAAATGGGTGACTCATTCACGCGTGACTACATAATGACTACATAAACTTCCGCCTATTTACACGTAGAGCGTAAAGATAAGTGGAACTAAAATCTATATAAATGTAAGCTTGCACTAAAAGGGCTCTAAAAGATGCTCAATACAAAACCTACGAAATTACTTTACCCTTGTGGACTATATAATGAACTAACTATTTAACTATAATGAAAACTGTGCTAAAAACCTAACTTAACACTTGACCCTAATAATTTGACCCTAATCCTACTTTACTACAAAACGAAGTTAGTAAGTATTCTCCGCTGACCGTTATTCCCGCACAGAATCAAATGCTTAAATCGCCTGGCAAATCTGATGAAATTCTACCCAGTTTCAAATTAAGTCAGTTTGGGAGGCCTGGCACCTGATAGATGTGAACCAGCTACTGAACTATTTATGGGCATTATTATGCTGTTAGAAAGTTCATCCTCGGTGTTCACGTTTAGGGTCGTTCACATATTACGTAATCACTTTTTAGACAAATTTTACACCCCCCCACTCCGTAACCAGTTCTACACAGCTATCGTGTCAAAATTACACTAGCATAATCATTTGGAATCCCCTCCCCCCCCCCCCCAACCCTCGGCTAATTACGTAATATTTGAACGAATCCTTTCTAAACTCTACACGTTCAGACTTAATATAATAAGATTAATCTCGTGCATGTTCGGCGTTCGCTTGGATGCCACTGTCAGAGCTAACTGGGTGGGCGTTTGTAACTGTGCTAACTAGTTCTGGCTGCACTTTATCAATCTTATCCTGCAGGCATTTTAAAGCTGACCGGAAATTCCTTAATTCATTCTCCATCTCAGAAATCTTGGTCACCTGCCTCTAAACCATCTTTCTCCTCCACAGCCTTATCTATGCTCACCTTTTGGACCATGCAGACAATATTCTAAAGACCCTCAATAGTGGCGATGAAGTGGATGTTATATACCTGGATTACGCCAAAGCGTTTGACAATGTAGATCACAACATTCTTCTAGCTAAAGCCAAACGCTACGGCATCACGGGCAAAACTCTACAGTGGCTTGCTGAGTTCTTAAAGAATCGCCTGCAGACAGTGGCTGTTGAAAGAGAAAAGTCTTCCTTCCAGATTGTAATAAGTGGTATCCCACAGGTAACTGTGTTAGGTCCAATCTTGTTTATTCTGTATATAGATGACCAACTGGCCACGTTATTAACTGCTCTTGGAAAGGTCTTTGCTGAATGCTGATGAAACGAAGCTTATAAGCAAGATTACTGATTTAGTAGCAAGGTGTTTGCTTCAAGAAGATATGTTTAATATCATCAAATGGGCCCTGCAAAATAACATGCAGCTAAACGAAACCAAATTTGAAGTTATCAACTACAAGCTGAATAAATCCCTGCTATTGAGAGAACTCCCCTTCTCCAACGAAGACTAAAACTACAGCTCAACAAACGGGGAAACTATCGAACCAACGCAAACTGTCACAGACCTTGGAGTTCTCCTCTCAAATGACTGCTCATGGACGCCCCATATCCATCAGATGCTGAAAACTGCTAAGAAAATGGCATCGTGGGTCTTCAGTGTCTTCAGTGACAGATCACCTTTCCTGATGCTCACCCTTTTCAAAACAATGGTGAGAAGCAGGCTAGAATACTGTTGCCCGGTCTGGAACCCCAGCAAAATCACCGATATAGAAGCAATTGAAAATGTTCAGAGGAACTACACTCGCCGTATCTTAGGTTGTCAACAATTGGATTATTGGGACCGTCTTAAGAAGCTGGACCTGCTCTCCCTGCAGAGGCTGAGAGAGCGATACATCCTGATCCATACATGGAAGATGGCAAACGACCTTGCTCCAAATGACATCAACATGGTATTCAAGGAAAACGCTCGACATGGCATAAAAGCCATAGTCCCACCACTGAACAACAAATCGTAACGATCAGTGGCCACTCATTACGAGAATTCCTTTAGAGTGAATGCAGCGAGACTATGAAACCTCCTCCCACGACAAGTGAACAGTTTAACTGCTCTAGGACCCATCAAGGTATCACTTGCTCGATTTTTGGAGACGATTCCCGATACCCCGCCAACCAAAGGATACACCGCCATCACCGACAACTCACTCTTGGAATGGAATCTACAGAAAGATCTGAACCAGGAATGATTGGAGGACGTAAATTTCTGTCGCAGGCAATTGGCAAAAAGGCCGGTAAACTTAACTTCAGATGTAACACGCCAAAACCAAAGTATTAAAGCTCTTTGGCAAGCATCGAGTACGATACGACGCGCAATTGTGCTTGAAGTGACGACGCGCACGAGCGATAAGGAGCTACTTATCGCTCGATCGACCGAGCGATAAGTCCGCGCGGCACCCGACTACCATGAGCCTTAGACATCATCTCAACTGTATGTGTGCAAATTTTCAGGATGCTACTTTGTGATCGTTTTGAGATAGAGATGATCAAAGACGATGTTTCTGTGTAATTTTAATACATTCGCGTGCAATTTTTAACGCCAATTCTACCAATATAAGAATTGAAACTATTATTAATTTGATCGATTAGTGCATTGTAGCACAATATAATAACACATAGTATCAAAATGATCAGTTACCACAATGGCTTGATCATGAGAGCAGAGGACTACTCCAAAGAACAGATACTAGTAAAAGTTAGACCGGATGTGGGTTCGAGTCCAGGCCAGGGGTTGAAATCTTCGATTCGAAGAATTCTACCAATATAAGAATTGAAACTATTATTAATTTGATCGATTAGTGCATTGTAGCACAATATAATAACACATAGTATCAAAATGATCAGTTACCACAATGGCTTGATCATGAGAGCAGAGGACTACTCCAAAGAACAGATACTAGTAAAAGTTAGACCGGATGTGGGTTCGAGTCCAGGCCAGGGGTTGAAATCTTCGATTCGAAGATTTCAACCCCTGGCCTGGACTCGAACCCACATCCGGTCTAATGCTTTTGCTCTATCTATATTATTTATAAATATAAGGTAAATACAATATCTTATTGAAATAAACAAATAAAGTCAGTAGTTAGATTAAAACACGAACACCGATATAATCATTGACATTATTACTAACACGTAATTTGCCATAACTCCGAATTAGAACTATGTTCCCAAGACCTAATTATTCTCAAACCCCATCGGTATTGAAAGTCTGAAAATAATTCAAAACGACCACTACTTAATATCATTCTGTTAAACAAACAGTAAAAAGAGTGATGTGAATCCTATCTCAGAAAATGGATTCCATGATGCGTTTGATATTGGTTACGCGAACCAGGATTTGCTCCTTGATGAGCATTGTAGCGTTTCCCTTCAAAAAGCATTACTGGCCAGTGCGAAAAGCCTGCTGGCTTTGGATCAATTCATTATATTATATTCGACCGACCATATCATGCATATTGCATATTCAAATTTTAACTCTTAACTGACAATTATTGCTTTTTTTACAATTCATAGATTTTACATTCGCGCCTTCCGTAAAGTAGAGCAAGATTCTGAAATTTCAGCAGGCAAACTGGACTTTATCAATGTTGTTGAAAGAGTTTCTAAAGATGATCAAGAAAGTTACTGAAACGATTCCGTCTATCCTACATAACAGTCTATCCTACATAACAGTATTTTAGGCCTCGTTTGCAAAATTTTAGCGCACAGAATTAAACCAAGTTCTGCTGTGTTGCGAGCAGCGATAGAAGGAAGTTTTCTCCAACAGTTGAAGAGCGAGGGGTAGTGTGAACGAGTTCATCAGTTCATTCTTTTCTTTTGTGGCAGAATTAACTCCCTGTCAAAGATTAATAATGTGAAACGAATTTGAAACATAACCTCAGCAAGTCGTGAGTTGTGTCAAAATTGTATGATAGATAATAATCTCAGAACTTTCTAAATCTTAATAACATTTTTTCATCAGCATTGGCAAATAATTGGCAATAGTAATTTTGCTTCAACTTACATTTGTTCTCGGAGAAGGAATGTTACACTTTTACATGGTCCTGGCCTGATCGGCAATACTATTCGCTACTTTTCAGGATTTAATCCCTGAAATTTTGTACAATGCTAGCAGGAATTACGAAATCTATTCGAAGGTTATTTAGTTTGTTCCTCAAACCGCTCCACAAAATACTCCACAACTCCCTCTCTACTTCTCCCGCTCCCCCATCAACATTTCACTACCACTCCTCCCCCGCCCCCGAAGAGGAAAGGTCACCATTTCTACTCACACTCACAACACAGCACTCAGTCTTGGTCCAAGAAAGCAAAAGATGATCTACTCGCTACGGTACAGGAGAATATTTCTGCAATGGCCATCAATCTACGTTGGAAAGAGTTATTTGCTAACACTCAACCGACACTCTCAACAAACATTTGAAGTAGACTTACACCTGTGCTCCACGTCTAGTAGACCAGAGAAATCTGGGCCAAGACTTCTGAAATAGAGGAGATACCACATCCAGAGGATTAATACAAGCTTCTTTTAGCTTATTTAATCTTTTTGCCATCTCCAAGAATAAGTGGCTGTTATGATTTCTTTTCACTGTCGCTAAACGTGTAAACAATTTTATAGATATTCATGCCATACAATTGCAGTACCTACCTATTGAACCTATGAAAGTATTTTTACCTAGCAGCAGTAAAATCGGGGGGGGGGGGGGGGGGGGGGGGGGGGGGGGGGCCGGGGGGGGGGGGGGGGGGGCCGGGGGTAAGGGATCATGTATTAACTGTTTTTAGGATAATAATTAAGACACCCACCCCCTTTTACCGGCTTTTGTGGTACTAACTGTTGAGAAATCACTGTACTATGTCTTGGTTTATAAAATAAGATACCCACCCAGAAATTGCTTTAAACAGCTCATTAAATATGACTTTTTAGTTTTAAAAGGATCCGATATTGAATGTAAACAATGAAACTAACAGTTGAGATATCTATGCTTAATTAAAAACATACACTAACACACGCCCACATGTTTACAGATTACAATTACACACATGGCATGTATGTAATGTGTACTATACATATCACACATCATTTAAGAACCAGTAGTTGAAATACATTTTAAAATAAATTAAACACTGCACCTTCTCAAACGGAAAAGTCAACAAAGCCAAAGGCCACTTTTTAAAATTATACAAAAGATCAATCGCACTCTGTTTAATAAATTATATCTTAATTTACTAACTGTTTTTGGGCAAATTAGACCTAAGACTCACTATTTAGTAGCATACAGTACAAACTGTTTTTCTGGGAAATGAGCAGCAGATCCACCACTTAGTACAAAAGTACTAACTGTGTTTGGGAAGAATATATGACACACCACCCCAACGTCACGTACAGTTAACAGTACTCAGTACCTGATCCCGGGGTCCCCCTCCTCCCCCGGTAAAATATTACCAATATTTCTTTATCTAAGGACGTATTTGAAATAGTATTACAGTACTTACTAAACGGTGTGTGTCAGAGGGAGTTGTAAGGGCTATCAAACTAGGAATTTTAAGATGTTGCACAGATTTGTATTTCTGAGTTCTCCAGTCACCACTATTTCAGCCAGCACAATCTCTCTCTCTCTCAGTCTCTCTCTCTCTATTCTACGATTTTGGTATCATTAGCACAACAAATAACAATGTAGCCATTACAGCAGCTAGCGACAAGTAAGTTTATCCTAAAAGTAACGAAGCACATGCTCATTTAAAAACCTTCATTTACTGAGAATATGATCAAGCTTATTAGTAAAGATACAATAAGTATTATAAGCGTGGCTTGCCTCAAATTAAATAGATCAGAAGATAACTATAAACTGATCATGATAAGAACAAAAACAACACAGTGCTTGGTCGTTGTTTTAAAGTTTGAAAACAGTGCATGTGGCCTTCCATCAAGAACACGGAATTATGTGATCATACAAGAAAGACAGATCTTAATAATATTTAACATCATTTGCATCAGGCTTAGTTGTTTGAAATAAATTACCTCATACAGCTGAAGACCAACAATGATTGAAGAGGAGGAAAAAATATCAAACAGAATAATCATATGTATTGTGAGCCAACCAGGGGTAGATGAGGCATCCATCTCTCCAACGGTTTTGACATCATCGAAATCATCTTACCGTCATCTGAATAAAGGTCATGTTAATTATCTCAATTATACATTAGCCAGTTGCAGTATTAAATTAGCCAGATGCTTAGCAATGCGCATAAATGTGCTCAGTGCATTCTTGGAATTTTCACAAGTTTTATTTCAGCCCGACAATGAAAATAATATCAGATCAGTGGTACTTAGATCGAATCCAAATAAAATCAACAAAGTGGCCGCTTTTTATGCACAATTTTTAAAAAAATGTATATTTGGAGTATTCATATGTGCACAGATAACTGCATCAAGGTAATGATAATAATAATCCTATACATTTGCATAATTGAAACAATTATGGCCCCTTATTGTGGGCAGAATATGTGTTTTTGTTGAAGTGTCCTGGTATAAAACTTATCTGAGTGACTGCATAGGGATAAATACTAGGACCTACTAAACTCAAAACAAAATGCAGCCACCTAATTAAGATACTGAATTATTTACTTCACTTTAATTATGATGGCCAAACGTGACAAGCTTGTATCTAAACAAGTAAAAACATGATCAATGATATGACGTACATGTAGCGCGTGGTCAAGCGCAACTAGCAGAGCCAAACGGAATAGAAATAGCGCAGTGCTTTTCAACAGTCCCAGTTAATTATCAATCAAAATAACTGACCACTGATCAGCCCTACATTACATGACAAACACCCAACACTCATACTTTAATCAGAAACACTCACTGAGTGAAAAATGTAATACCTTGGGAACAAGAAATTTGGGATACATAACATTTTGATGCATAAGTGCATCCCTTTCTGATCTTCTGGATCAATTTTACAAAATTCAGAGAACAATTCCAACACTATACCGGTTTTACATTATACAACTAATAGAATTCTAAGGATAAACACAATAATCTATCTTTCTAATTGCTATGTTAATTGTTAAATAGCAACATTTCGGGGTTGATTCATACTCTGCACTGCAAGGTTACAGTTTCATTTTAATAGAAATTTGAGTAATAATGCCTGTAACAATGTTTTAATAAATCATAGTGTGGTAAAGGATACAAATGGAGTGATGTGCTTTATGGCTACCATCATTGAGTGCATTGAGTTATGTAACCTAAAAGGTGTCCAGTTTTGGATTGGGAATTGAGTGGGGCAGTATCTGTGCAGCCCTAAAACCAAGAGTAGACTTGGTTGTGGGGCTTCACAGATACTTCCCATGTATTATAGAACTATGATCATAATAAACTACTTTTAGGATAAGAGTGAGAAATAGTGAAACAAACTTTTTAGCGAAACAAATTTAAAATAATGCAAGGGTAGGGGTTACAGATAGTTATTATGACTTTAGGAACCTTAACCTTATTCCTAACCAAACTGTTGTGTACTCAATTTAAATGTCTAACTAGCCTTTAATAATGGTGGGTTGTCTTGGATACTGCATTTCCAACTTGGTGCACGCCAGGTTTAAAATAAAATTATTTCCCTCACTTGCTTGGATTAGATTGGCTCACTCCAATGTTAAGACTGCGTCGTCACCACTAACCAGTAGATTCATCATACATGAACTGTAGGCACCTAAATTGAATTGATTAGAATAAGTATGTCAAAGATTTCGTTTTCCCTAATAGAAGTTTCGATAGTAAATAAAAGGAAAAATGTGTCAAAATGTATTTAATATACATTCAATTAAATCAAGTGATGCGATTGGCAGAGCACAATCAAATTTTTAGTGTTGCAATTGGCAGAGCACAATATTTTAAATCTTTAACAATCTAATATATAAAAGTTTCAAAACGCATGATCTGTTCCATTATTTAGACTCCATTAAAGGGGCAGGGATGAGATTGTAGGAGACTTCTGATAGATGGATCTCATGTTTGGTGTCCACCTTCTTTCCCCGGTACTTAATTAAAAGAATATCCATTTGAGCATATATATTTTTACAATTGGTCAAAATATGGGTAAAAAGAAACAATAAACATATAATAACATTTATTGGAATGCGAGAATTTGTATTGTGGCAAGTGGTTGATTTAAGTGCTCCAAGAAATAATTTTACTTTTCAATAGGCAATGATGAGTGGCAGGATTTTGTAGCCCACTAATAAACATTCATCTTCAAATCTTTCGAAAATGGCATTATCTCATAGAGCAATATATTCTTGGTTTAAAAAGACAACAAAGAAATTTTCAAAAGAAGCCTATAGAAGAAATTCTGCTTGTGTGCTTGTAAGAAATATCAATCATCTATACGATGGGAGTTGGGACATAAGATTAAAGGCTCATAATGTTAAGTTATAGAAGTCAAGCACATTGGTGCATTTGGGACAAGCCATTAGAACTCACTGTACGGCCTCAAGTAAGAAAAATTGTGTACTTCGTCATGGAGATGGTATGTGAGAATTCATAGACCTGTGATCTACAACAATCAATATGTTACCAATGATTTGAATATCTTTTTCACTTTATATCAAAGAATAGGTGATATGATGTTCTATTCTTCATATATGTATTTACAAAAGGTCGTGAGCATACAGTCTCAAGTCTACAAACATCATTTCCCGAAACTTGTGGACGATATCAAATTTAAAGCTGGAAAAATATCAGCCAACAATACAATTTGCTTAAATAGTAAAGAATACGAAAGTTAACATCAAACTAGGCGGTTTGTTTGCTCATAAGTAGTCATTTCTTCTGCATTAGAATTAGCGCTCGATTCATCAGGCTATCTATCTATGCATAACAATAAAAATGTATACAAGCTATATTAAAATGACTCTAGATGCATCAATTACCAAATAATTAATTGTTTCAAAATTTATATACTGTGGTCGTACGTCGATTTCTTAATTTAAAACATGGAAATGGGTAGCGCATGGTCGCGCGCGCAACAATAAGGTCGCATTTGTGGTTTCAATATTTTACATGACGTACGCGTAACGCGCGGACGCAAGCGCGACTAGCAGCGCCAAACGGGATAGAAAATAGCGCGGCTCTATTCAACGTGGTCCCATCGTGCATGGATATCGGAGTTGATATAGTGATCAAAATGGGGCAAAATACGCTGCTTTTAGCTGTAACATAATGTCTGATGGTTGATATGCTTTAAATTTTTCGGACACTTTCCTTGTAAATCTATGAGTAAGCTTACCAATTTTTGTTCCAATTGGAGGTCGGGAAGTATACTGAATATCTATTTGTTTGAAGAAAATTGTGCTGGCCGAAATTAGCGCTAAAAAACCATCCTACAGTCGGCACGCGCGGCTCACTGTCGATGGCGCACTACCTAGTGAATCTGTGTAAAAAATCTTAGTTTATACTATTTCCTAACAGCACTGTGTGTCCTTTTGTCCAGGCGTGTCCAACTCTTATCGGTAGCTTCATTACTGCACTCGCAACTCGGCTAATGTCAGCATCTTCCACGAGAAATCGTAAAAGCTCGCGGGGACGCGGGGTATACCGTATACTTATAGGACTAGGAGGGACGCTGATCCTTTCGTAAACGAGACAACTGTGTGTTCCTTTGTCCAGTTAACTAGTTAACGTTAAACGATTGACAGAATATGGTTTTTGCAAAGATGATAGATTCTCGGTGACATGAAATAATTCAGTCCAGTTAGAATTTCAAAATTCACGAGTAGGACTAGGATCATTATTTTAAGTATGTTGAGCTGTAATTATTTGTTGAGGATAATATCATTAAATCTTTAAATGATCTTTATCTGCACCATTCAGATCACGATCCCTCACCTTTTTTCTTTTATTGCATGGCGTATGCCATGTACTACAAAGCTCTCCGGCCGGGTTTTCTGGAAACAATGAATATTCATATATTCAAATCTGCTGTACTCTG
Organism: Bolinopsis microptera; assembly: GCF_026151205.1. NCBI lineage: Eukaryota > Metazoa > Ctenophora > Tentaculata > Lobata > Bolinopsidae > Bolinopsis > Bolinopsis microptera. The sequence continues at coordinate 7,524,505 of NC_087081.1, read as the reverse complement.
AGATGAGACCTGATTCTTTCACAGACCACCTTGGCTGGCCCAGATTTTCTAGTAACAATGAATATTCAAACCTACAGTGCTACAGGTGAGACTTGATTCTGATTCTTCACAAACCAATGGGCTGCCCCAACTCATGAGCTTAATCGTGCATTAGTTTTCAGCTTACCTGAGAACCTCGTAAGAGCCATCAGGCGGGGGGGTTTAAAAACCGAGGGGTTTGCACGTACACCCCAAATTAATCCCCTCGGCCCTTTTCTTCTTTTTGTACTTTCACATCCCCAGGGCCTTTACCGTACTGCGTGACGCGCTTTTTCCAAGTAAAGGCCCCATACAGATCACAACAAAAGGGGGGGTACGTGTGCGCGCGCCCCATCTGACAATTGCTCGTTTTTTAACCCCCGGGGGGGCCTACTTTCTTTGTGCTTTTTTTGACTTATCGAAGGCTATAAATCCTTTTTTTATTTAAATTTTGGGTATTTTTCCCATTTTTAACATAAAAACAGGAAGGGGCGGTATAAAATAAAAAAAAAACAATAATTAAGATTGTACATCCAAAATACATAACAAACATTTAAAATACCTCCAAAAATTTTTATAAAAATTTATACTATTTTCTTTCGAAAAAAAGATCCCCAAAAATTGCTTTTTTTTATTTTACTTAAAATAAACAAAACAATTCATTTTTTCCTAGTACACCCCGTATATTATATACTAAAACTTAATGCAAACCAAAGGTCAAAGTTTTTGTATAAAAAATAACAAAAATTAAAAAAAAAGGGGTTCCCCCTTTGCCTGAGCTTTAAAAAAAGGGGGAAACCCACTTCTCAGATTAATTTTTTTGCTTCCCCAAAAAAAATTTTCAAACTAACAATTTTCGCCCTTTTAAAACATTTCTTTAAAAAAAAACATTAACTTTAAACCTTCCAACCCAAAAGAAAAGGGGCTCTCCTCCAGGCTTGCCCTTTACTTGACCCTAAAAAAAGTACATTCATTTAGGTACCGCACAATTGTGAATTGCCCCCCCAAACAATTCCCCCCAATGAATTACCCGGGGGTAAATTGCGCAAAATTTGGGGTTTTTTAAAACGAAAATTGGCCCCCCAAAAATTGACCCACCGAAAATTCCCCCCTCCCTTTTTAAATTAAATTTAGGCCCAATGTGGGAAAAAATCTGGGACTTAAAAACGACAATTGCCCCCCAAGTAATTACACTGGGTCAATTGGGGGGTTTTTAGGGTAAGGGTTCGGGGTCAGGGTGGGGGTCGGGGTCCGGTCAGGCCCGGGGGTCGGGGAAAAGGGTCGGGGTCGGGGTCAGGTCGGGTTTTACCTGGGGGTTAGGGTTGGGGGTTTGGGGTTAAATTTTTGGGGTTGGGGTCCGGGGTCGGGGGCGGGGTTCGGGGTGGGGTCGGGGTCGGGTTTCGGGGTCGGGGGTCGGGGTCAAGGTCGGGGTCCTGGATCAGGGTCAGGGTCGGGTCAGGGTCGGGGTCGGGTCGGGTCGGGTGGGGTCATCGGGGTTCGGGGTCCAGGCAGGGTCAGGGTGGGGTAATTTTTTTAAATTATATTGTGGGGGGTTTTTGTGGGGGGGTAAATTGCCCCCCACCCCTTTTAATTTAAATTTTAAAATAATACTTAAAATTTACATAATACAATTAAATGTTTGTTAAAAAAAATGTATTTTTAACAAAGCAAACTTTCATGTATGGGTCACCCCGGGGGAAAAAAGGGGTTTTTGGAAAATTTCCCTGAGGGTTGCGGGCAGGGGGGGGATATACCTTTTTTAACGCAACAAAAATGTGAATTCAAATAAATTTTTATTTGCAATAAAACTCACTAATTTCCTTAAAATTATTACTCGAAAATTTGGGAACTCTGGGTGCCCAACTGCTTAAATCAGTCACAACACAAATTTTTCCCTGCCCCTTTTCCCCCCTACTACGGGAAAAATTTTATCTCCAGCCCAATTCCCGCCCTTACTATGCTTTGGGTTCTCTTAAAAAGGTTGGCCCAAAAAGATAAAAAAGGCGACCCTGAAAATTTTTGGGGAGGGGATTCATCAAAGGGACATTTTGGAGGGGGAGGGGGACAGGGGGGCAATTTAAAATTTTTTGGGTCGAATTTTTAAAACAAACGGGCCAAAATCAAACGGCAAACCAATAAATAAAGGGTTTAAATTTTTTTGCCCTTTTACCTTGACTTGGACTCAAAAAAATCAACTGGTACAAGCTATTTAAAAAGGGAAAACAATGTTTGGGAAACCACTTGAAAAATACTTTTTATTTCCAACCCCCCCCTTGAAAACTTTGAGGCCCCGGGCGAACAAAAGGGAGGTTTCTTCCCAAATTTCAAAACCCAACCCCAACGGTGACTAATTAGAAGAAATCGAGCCGAAAGAAAATAAAAGGGGTCTATTGAGAACCAGGAAATCCAACCAGAACATGAGGAAAAAAACAAAACCCGACCCTCGAAATTTTCCGTACAACACCCCTTTGTAACATTAGTTTTAAAATTGGGTTTAAAGGGAAATTTAATCGGGTCTTTTAACTACTGGGTTTTTAAGGTTATTGGGGGGGTAGGAAAATTTTGGGGCCACTAGGAAACACCCTTAAATGGGTTAATCACTAAAAAAGAATGCCCAACGGGGAAAAAACGGGAAAACCCTTAAAGAGGCAATTACAGAGGGGGGGGACCTAGCTGCAAATTTCCCCGTCCTCTTTGAAAAGGGGACTCAAAAGATCAGGGGGGGGGGGGGGGGGGGGGGGGGGGGGGGGGGGGGGGGGGGGGGGGGGGGGGGGGGGGGGGGGGGGGCCAAATTGCTACCAATGGAGCTTTTGGGGATAATGGGGACAAAAAAAATCAGGGGAAACTAGAGGTAAACTCTTTTTCAAGTTATTTTTTAAAAACGTACGATAGATGTTTTGCCAAAGTTAAGAGTGGGGGAAAATCTAAAGGGGGCTAAGGGAGATTTTTTGGGGACTAAAAATCATCTAAAGGGGACTAAGGGAGATTTTTGGGGGACAAAAAATTCTGGGGATTTGGGGGAAAAAATCGTTGCCCGAAAACCCCCAAAGGGCCCCCAAAAGTAGTCATTGGCCCCCCCCCCCCCCCCCCCCCCCCCCCCGATCAGGGTAAACAACAAGAACTGGGTGCTAGACGGAACCTAAAAACAAGGGCAAACATGGTTTTCTACCTTATTTGGGCATAATTATCACGGAAAATTATTTCACACTGAAGGGCCCCAGCGTGAAAATTATGTCCGTAAAAAAAATTTTCGTGGTTTTAAGGTCCCTGAAAAAAAAAGTCCCGATAATTTTTTCCCCTTAATTTTAGTTTTGCTCCCCCCTTTGGGGTAGAAAATGTCTGTGCCCATTACTTATTAGAAATTTTTTACTAGGGCAAATATAACACTCCTCAGTCCCATTCTAGAGTTTGAAAAAAGGTTTAAAAAAAGAAAATTAAAAACTAGGGGTTTTTTCAAATTTTTAAAAAAGTCATTTTGGCTAGTATCCCGAACCGAATTTTTATTTGTGCAATTTTTTTTTATGGGAAACCCTTTTTTTTTAGTATCCACTACAGGACGTAGCCCCCAAAATTTTTTTTGGGGGGCCCCGGCGAGCAAGCGAAACCGACCCTTCAATTTCCCGCTGCACAACAAAAATTTTTTTTTTTTCTTGATTTTTTATTATGGGTTAAAACTTTTAGAGAAAATTTTACATGAAAATAAATTCCCCGGGTTTTAAACAGGGAACCCAAATTTTGTTTTAAAAGCTCCTGGCTGTTCAAATGAAATTGAACGGGGGAACGAGAAAAATTTCAAGTCCAGCTACGTTTCAACATCAGGGTCAGGAATGAAAAAGGGGTAAGTTTTTCCTTTTAATCCCCACTAGACAGGGGGCTGAAGGGAGATCTGGGGGGGTCTGGACAATATTATTTTCTATTATAGTATCTTTTGCACACTTTTTCTTTAACTTTGCTTAAAAATAATTACAACACACAAAACCATTTCTTTTTTTGAGGATTTTGGTTTTTCGTTGGGTTTTGTTTGGGTACGTTATTCAAAAATTTTTTTTCTATTGAATCTGTCTTCAAAAATCTATTAAGACCTTCCCCGAAATTTGAAACTTTTTTCAAAAACATTAACTTATACATCACAAAGCCTCCGACTTGTTTAAAAAACTTTCTTCAACCCAAAAACTATTTTTAAAAAATACAAAAATTACTCTGTCGGTTTTTCATATATAATTCAAAAGGAACATTTGCGTCCTGAATTGATCTCTGGGAGGAGCCCCCCTTACCCAAAAAAATTGTGTCTTCATCTGCCCTAAAACTTGGGGAAAAAGCCGGTCTCAGGGTTCAAACCTAAGGTTTTGATATTTAATAGGGGCGCCGCTCTGCCAAAAGTCACCCGAAAAGGGGAAAAAGTTTAAAAAGTTTCCCTTTTAATCCCGACTACGGGCAGGAGCTGGAAGGGAGAAACGGGGGGTCTGGGGACAATATTAATTGCTAAACTATCATCTGCACACTTATTTTTGTTTTAAAATAATTCCCAAAACACAAACCATTTCATTTTTTGGGATATTTATACGTATTATGTCGATCCTTATTCAACTATTTATTTTTATTTAAAACTGTTTCCTAAGTCATTTAGAGACATCAAAATTTTAATCATTTTTCAAGGGCATTTACTTTAAAATCACAAAACCTCCGACTTGATTTAAATTTAAATTTACAAACCCCTTTAAACAATAATACAAAATTACTCTGTCGGTTATCATACTATAATTCAAGGGAAAAATTAGCGTCCGTGAATTTATCTCTGCAGGAGCCCTCCCTTTCTAAAACTTTTGGGCCTTTACGCCGTTTAATTGGGAAAATTTGCCGGTCTCAGGGTTCAAAAAATAAAGGGTTTTTTTTTAATGACGCCGCTCTGCAAACGTCACTTTATCACCTACCTGAAAACAGATTTTTAAGGGTAAACAACTAAATTTAAAAAAATTTGTTGGGGTTAAATTCTTTCCCCGACGGTAACCAAATAAAAAAATTTGGGCAGGGCTCTTCTTCCCTATTAGGAAAAGCCGCGAGGTTTAAGATAAATTTTCCTTTTTTCAGATTTTTTTTTTAACTGAAATAAAATTTTAAAAGATAACTCTGAAATCGAACAAATAACCCTTTAAAGGAAAATCGGGTCCTAAGAAATGGGGCCTTTTTTAAAACTTTTAAAAAATTTTTAAAAGGGGCTACACAAGTCAATTTAAAGCGCGGCCCGGGTGGCCAAAATATTGTTTTAAAAAAATTACGATTTTTTCCTTTATTTTTCAGAAAGTCCCAAATTGGGAGACATTTAAAAAGCTTTAAAACCGTCAAAAACTTCTAGTTTAACTTTTTCGATACTGTTTGGCGGGGAAATACGGGGGTGCTATTTTTTAGGTCCTCTAGATCTCGAAATAAAAATTAGTGATCACTGGGGTCCGTCCCTGAAGTTAAACAAATGTTTCATCTTGCAAATTTTTTAACCATTTTTTTTTTGTTTTGAAACGAATTTAACATTCTTTAAAATTGAAAAATTATGTAATAAAGAGGGACTGAAAAATCAAGGGGATCCCGCCCAGCCATTCGCTTGTGTTAAAATTTAAAAAAATTAAAAAGGGAAAAATAAGGGGGAGTAAATGGGGCCCCCTCTGTGTAACAAAAGCGCTGAGGTTTAAATTTAGTGAGCATTAGTTGGAAAGGATTTCATCATTACTTGTGAGTTAGTGTTGTGGTGGACGAAAAGGTTAACCGCTGTCAGGGAAAAATAGGCCCCCCCTAAAGAAATCTCCTGTGTTGGGGGCAACGAGTGAATTTTGGGGTGGGCAAAAAGGGTTTTGAAAGGTCCCTTTTAATTTTTGGCGAAAAAATCAACCCTAGGGCAATAGGGAAAAAAATGCCTTGGAAAGCTTTCCAATGCAATAGTTTACATTTTAGTCATTTCTAAAAAAAAATAACCCGGGGGAAATTTTTTTTTGTGGAGAATAAATAAAAAGTCCCACCAATTTTTGGCCCGGGTAAAAATTGTCAAAAAAGGGGGGCTCCCAAAACGTCTAGGGAAAGAGCCCCGAAAATCAGCTAAACTTCCTTTGGACCTTGGCTCTAAAGTCTAAAATTTTGCAGCGATGGGGACATAAAAAAAAAGCGTATCCCTGGCAAATCTTTCTTTTTTCAGAACAAAAGAAAGGGTTTTGGGGCAAAAATAAAATTTTCAACTTAAGATATGAAAGCCAGAAAGGGCTGAGTCAAATGTACAATTTTTAGCTGCTGTCAGCTATTCGCATCAAAAAAAATATTAAGGGGGGTCTACTTTTGGACGTCCGCAAAAAGGGGGGGGGAGGGGGGTTTTGGGAAATTTTGGACAAATCCGGGCCGTGGGAAAGGGGGTGGTTTCCCGAAATCCCGGAAAGTCCCCGGGAAAATTTTCAGAAATTAAAGAAAAGTGCATTTTTTTTCAACCCCTTTGACACTAATTACCATAAGGTTTTGATCCCCTTTTTTTGAACGAGGGAAGTCGTTTTTCCCCAAAAACAGCTTTATGAAGCCAGACAAAAAACTCCATTTTTCGCTTTCTGCCCTTTAAAATTTTGTACCTTAAAGAAACTGTGCTAAAATTGTTACACTAAAAGATTATTTTTCTTTCAAGTGGGCTAAAACTTTTTTTTAACCCAAAGAATTTGAGTTGGTTTTTTTTTTACTCTTTTAAAATATGGAAATCCGGACGTCCGGGGGGGGGGGGTTTGAAAATTTGGACCCCACCCGGGCAGGGGGGGGGGCTCCCCGGGGGTGGTTGAAAAATTTTGCAATTTTTACGGACGTCCCAATAGATGGGCCCCAAAAATCTAAAAAAAAAGTTCTCAAAACTACACAACGGGAAACTAGTTCGACCTACCCTGTCAATTTAAACAGGGCTGGGTTTTACTGTTTGAGGGCAAAACTGTGGGTTTTCGCGCAATTTTGGAATAATCCGAGAGTTTAAAAATGTAGCGAGTTAACTTTAGTGTGCAGATAGTTTTGTATTCGATGTATATATTTTTTTGCAACAGGATCCCTTTTTAAGGGGCCCTTTACATATTTAGTTTCACTCCTTTGGGTAACCCCAAAACAGCAATACTGGGGGAGGTTTTTATGAAAAGTGTTTTTCAAGATATAGTGGCTGTAAAAATTTTCTATAAAAAATATAAAAAAAAATATGGTCAAAAAGTTAAAAAAAAAGAGGGGAAATTTTAAAGAAAAACAAATATTAGTGGGCTGAAAATTTAAAACGATAAAGTGGGGCGGGGAACCAAATTAAAAAACAAAACTCACCAAAATTTGGATCGAAAAAGTTTAAAATGAAACACAATAAACCGAGTAATTGGTTTTTTAAAAAAGTTAAACAATAACTGTTTTTAAAACAAGAAAAAATTATTTGAGGAAAATTTTTGGCGTAAAGTGCAAGTGAAAATCAAATGAAAAAAAAAACAGATCGAACAAATATAACCCAAAATTTCATTTTTAAAAAATGTACTATTTCAAATGCAAAAGTGGAATTTAAGGGAACTGGTAAAAATTTTTGGTTTTTCAAATTTAAAATTAAAAAAATTCCCGGGCCCTTTTTAAACATCCGCCCAAGATCAACTGGGAAAGATTGCAACCCGGAAAAAAGAAACCAAAACAAAAATTTGTTAATTGGGGGGCCCTGATAAAAAAAGGTATTTTAGCTCCCCACCCAAAAAACTAACCAAAGAGAAAATAAATCTAAAGGCCAATTGCAAAAGACCCAAAAATGTAGCCCCCGGGAACTGCAGGAACAATCTGCTGGTTATTGGGAAAATTTTAAAATTTTAAAAAATTTTCCGCCCTTTAAAAATTTCCCCCCAATTTATCAACTGAATGATTGCAACCCAAAAAAAGGGAAAAAGCCAAAAATTTTTTCAGAATAAAACAAATTTTCAAATAAAACAAATATTTTATTCAAAACTCTTTATTCAAAAATATTAAATCATTATAGAACCTAAATTTTTTGGCTTGATCGTTATGTTAGGGCTATTTCTGTTAGCTGATCGACAGGGGACTGATGGGGGGAGGACTTAGGGCCTTTCGTGGAGGGTTACAAAGGAAACCCTTTTTTTTCCCCATGGGAGTGTTTTTATTTTGGGCAAATTGTAAAACGAAGTTATAAAAAAGATCCCCGTCACTCCTGTTTTAAAACTAAACAACAGTACTTAAAAACAAAACCCAGACTGTACAAAAACCCCTTTGAAGATTAAACTGTTAAGTGATTTAGTGATTGAGCTCATTTAAAAAATTTTAGTAACGGAACATGCATCACTTCTTGATTTTAATATTCATTCAGGGCAAGAATTTTACTTTTTCAAAAATATTTTTCAAACTGCCCGAGTTTTTAGGGAAAATTTTTCCAAAAAGGGCCCCAAAGGGATTTCCCTTGGGCCCCTTAACCCCCAAACCCAAAAAGAAATTTTTTTCCTTTGGGTTTTAAACACCATGAAATGATTTTAAGGTCTTCAGTTCCAACATCTGACGGAATTTAATTCCAAGGGAACCCAGATTTTTAAACGAAACTGTTTGAGGGGATGGTTGTTTATTTAAAAGGTTTTTTTTTGCCCGGGGCTTTTTAGGGCCAAAAAGAAAAAATTTAAAAGGCAATTGGGTTCATACTTAAAAAACTTTAAAAAGTTCATTGCACAGTGATACCTATAAAAATTTTGGGAATGTCCCTGAGTGATTGACGGGGAAAAATTTGGGTTGGGTGCTCCTTCAAAGAATTTGCTAGTAAAATTTTTTGTTTACTGATGGGTTTTGTCCTACCATGTTTTAAAATTTTTCAAAGGGATGGTTTTTTCACCCAAAATGATCGAAAAACCCCTTTTTGGGGGTACAAATAGTTTGGTTTTAAGTTTATTATTACTTTCCCTCCCCCAAAGGGGAAAGCCATAAATAGGTGAATTTTAAACTTTGTGGTACAGGGCCTTTGGTTTAAAAGGAATTTTATCCTTAAAACAGTATAGCCTCCCAGAATAAAAGGCGAGGTTTTCTAACTTTGTTTTCTTAGGGGTTGAAAGTTTTTCCTTCGTCGACCCAAATTTCCCCAGGTTTTTCGTTTTCCCGCACCTTTAGAAGGGAAAGGGCCCTTGGGGGTAAAGTTATTTTTTAAAATTTTAAAGATTTTCACAAGTTTTTTTTTTAGCCCGTATTTTAAATTTTATATAGCAACTTTTCCCTTTGGGGGTTTAAATGTAATTTAAATTAAACCAATGTTACTCTGGGTATCCCAGGGCCCATTTCTTATTGTAGGCCCGGGGTTAGTTTTGGGGAACTACCAAAAAATGTTTGTATCATCAGCAAATAAGACTACTTGTTTTCATTTTGGAGTTTGTTTTAAATCTTTATGTTTTTTTTAAAAAAAAGGGGTGGCCCAAGGGAACTTTCCCCCTTTGGGAAAGGGGTGCCCGATCAAGAAGGATATTAGCTTTCCCCACAAAAATCTAATCCCAAAAGAGAAAAAAAATCCAAAATCCAATTGCAAAAGACAAAATTTTGCAAAGGGAAAATGCAGGGAACAATTTTGCTGGTTATTGAGAAATTTTAAAATTAAAAAAATTTCCGGGCCCCTTTTTGGGATTCCCCGAATATCAAACCCAATGGGTTGCAAAAAGGGCCAAAAAAAACCCCAAAATTTTTAAAATGGATGCATGATCCCAAAAAAGGTATATTTGGGTCCCTACAAAAAAATAATCCAATGAGAAAATAAATCTTTAAATCCAATTGGGAAATGACAAAGTGTAGAAGGTAATGGGAACAAGTCGCTGGGTTTTTGAAAATTTAAAATTAAAATTACCCGGGCCCCCGGGTCATCCGCCCAATGATCAACCAAGGGTTGCAACAGAAAAAAAGAAACAAGCAAAATTTTTTTAAAAAGGGTTTCATGAACAAAAAAGGTAAATTACCCCTACAAAATCTAATCCAATAAAAATAAATCTAAATTTCCCAAATTTCAAAAGCCCAAAAAAGTACAAGGTAACTGCATAACAATCTGCTGGTTATTTAGGAAAATTTAAAAAAATATGTCCCGCCCCTTTTAATATCCGCCCAATGACAACTGAATGATTTTCAAAAAACAAAACAAGCAAAAAATTTTTTAAAAAGGGGGGCTTTTATTTAAAAAAGGTTATTTAAACTCTCTACAAAAAATCTCAAAATGAAAAATATTGGGTTTTTCCCATATTTCAATCCCAATTCCCCCGGGCTGACTTAAAAAAACTGACACTCCCCCGCGGGATCAGAAATATGAGAAAATCTGGCACCCCGAATTTTTGGTCCATTGTGGGCCCTGGGTTGAGCCCTCTTTTCCCCCTCCCGGCCGGGGCCCCCTACTCAAGCGAGAGGGGTCTTTTTAGAGCAAATTGTAATTGTAATCCTTTTTCCCCCCTTTAACCAAAACATTTTTATAACGTACGAAAGGGGACGGTTTTTCCCCCCAATTTTTGCCAATTTTCGGACCGCCAAAATTTCGGGGCGTCCCTTAAAAAATCCTCGCATTTTGGCTTGCAGTGCAGTAAAAAGGTTTTAAAATGAAATGCAAGTTGGGGGTGCCTAACCAATGAGTACTGAGGGCTTTGGGAAATCTGCATGCCCAAGGGAGCTTTTTTATACTATTTTGGGCCCAAATTTTACGGAGTTTTCTCGTCTAATTTCTTCGAAGAGCGCCCCGGGTTTCTTTTCGAAAATTTTGGGGCGGGGGAGAAACGAAGACGGGGCGCCCCAACTAGCGCAAAATTGACTAAAATCGCCCCGTTCCCCCGACCATTTTTATCATTTCGCAAAATTTTGCCCCTGGGACACCAATACTGGGCAGATTTGATATAACTAATCTGGTTTAAATTTGCTATATCGAAAGGTTCTTCATTATTTGGGATTCAATAAAAAGGCCCGGGGGAAATTTTAAGCGGTCTTTTAAGCAGAACAAAAAATTCTAATACCTTCATCCCACAATAACTCAATAGTCCAAATAAATTAGCCATTTGCCCCAAACACCGTTATCAAAATGCACAACAGTTAAAGTTAAGTTTTTTTCATTCCACGATCATTTTCAAAAACCAAAAAATGAAAATAACATTAAATATTAACCCGGGAAAATAAAAATTTTTAAAGTACAAATATAATTCCAGACCCCAAAAAACTTTTTTGTCAAACTACCCCAGATAACTGAAAAATTTTAATTATTTAAAAAGGGGGTTTCCCCCCTTCCCCGAAACCCCGTATGTACATGCAAAAACCCCCTGTTTAATTTAATTTCTATATTTAAAAGGTCGATAAAACCTATCATTTAAATTTAAGGGGTTTGGGAAATTTTTTCACCTTTTACAGTTCTTTACAAAAAAATTTGAAATTTTTGCTTTTGTATTAAAGTTGGGTGGGAGTATTTAAAATAGAAAATTCTTTCCTTGGTCTTATAACCCTTTTAACCAAATTTGATGTTTTTCGTTTTTTATCATAAAACATACCTTTCCCGATCAAACGAATTTCTGATCCCGGTTGCCAGTTTTTTGGCCCGCGCCGCCGTCGACCCAACAAAATCAGTTTTTTTGAAAACACTAAAAAGATTTAAGACAAAAATTCGAATCCCCTTATTCATTTAAAAAAAAATTTAGGGCCCAAAAATTTTTTAAATCTTTTAAAAAGGAATCTTCTTTAAATTAAAAAGCAATTTTTCCCTATTATACCCAAATTTAAAAACAACTTTTAATATTAAATCTTGATCTCCCAAATTAACTTGAACTTGTCTTTGTTTGAACAGCCCTCCCCGACTGAGGGGAAAGCCAAGGGTTTAGGGGTTTTTAGATTCAACACTGAAACCTGGGGCTGAAAATAATAAAGGGGTTTTCAACTTAATTAAAATCTTGCAGAATTTAAAAAATAGACGAAATACGGCCACAGAGTTCTGCCTACTTTCTCACAATTCTCTTTCCCTTTTTTTGCATGCAATATCGCCCCATCATTTCGTCTTTAATCTCACTAGTTAAAATTTAAAAATTTTCTAAAATGTAAGACAGATGTTTGAATTAATTGATTTTTTTATTAATTAATTTTAAGTGTAAAAAGGGGGAAAGATTAAGGGGGACAAAATTGACAGCACCATTTGTAAAATAGTTATTGGGTTTTTTGCACAACCCTCAATTGCCCCAATGCAATTTACAGGGGGATCCCCAAAAAAACCCAAAATTAACCCTAGCTAGACAGTACGTTTTTCGTAGTCGTTACGGATGGGTCTTTGTTCGCCTTTTACAGCACTATTTTCCCTTACTTGATCCAGTATTTGATACTAATAGGGCAGCACTATTTCAGTACTGATCCGTATTTTAAAACTAGCTAGTCAAACCTATTGCAGGATTTTAAAAAAACTAGACACACTACGCGGGACGTGATCCAGTATTTAATTCTAGCCCGACGGGATGTATTCAGTACGTTATCCCCTTTTTCCCATCCTAACTATTATTTGAGTATAGACGGAAAAGTAAAGCCCTCACCTGATAAACTTTAAAAATTAAAACGAGCCCTTTTCCATAAAGAAAAATCAAAAATTTTTAATCTTGCAAAAAGTCCCAAAACATCAATTGAATTTTTGGGGTTTTATGTTTTAATTTTAATTTTGATTATAATGGGAAAACCGTTCGTTTTTTAAATAAATATCCAAAAACCCGTGCCAGTACTAAGTTTACTGAAAAATTCATAATTAAAATTTAAAGTATAACTTGGGGGGGGGGCAAAATATAAACCGGGAAATTGTTTAATTTTTGTTTGTTTAATTAAAATTCTGCCGGGCTTTACGTCATGAAAAAGGGGCAAGAACTGAAAGAGCCCAGGTACTCACGCAAAATTAAAAATTAAAAGTTAAACTGTGTTAATTAAAATACTTTATACCTGGCTTGTCTAAAACCACTGCGTTGAAAAAAAAGGCTTTAAATTTAAACTTGGGTTGGGATCCCTTGGGTTTCTTTTTTAAATTTTGTGTACTTTAAAAATACAATTTATTTTCCAGTACAGTAATTTAAATTTGAATTTTCAAATTTTTATGAAGTGACTAAAGTAATCGGGCAAATGTTTTTTAAAAGAATCCCCAAAGAAAACGACAAGTGAAAATTCAGTTAAAACCCTCCAGCTAAAAAAAAAGACTTTAAACGTAACACGGGGCGGGGGTGATTTACTGGGGTATGTTCCCCAAAAGAAAAAAGCTGTTTAAAGGTCAATGTAATTCCCCTTCTTGCAAAGGGAAGGGAACGTTTCAATTTTTTTTCGCGTTAAGTATCGTTTAGCTAGAGCTAATAGTAAAATAAGTTTAAAAAACTGAATCGAAACAGTTGCTTCATAATTTTTTCTAGTTAAAAAAATGGTTTCAGTATTTTCTATCATGAAGTATTTCAAAAATATAAAATCGCAATTAACCCGGGGGAAAACGGGAATTTTTTTTTTTTTTAAAATTTTTACCTTTTTGGGAAATTTTACTTTCGAAACCCATTTTTCGTTCTAGGGGTAACGGAAAAAAATAGGGGTAACTGTACCCCTTCTAAAAGGGTTTAACCAAATTTTTCCCCACGATAAAAGGTTTCCCAAAAATAAGAATTAAAAAGCCCGACAATTCCTTTAAAAGATGGGGTTTTTTTTTTCGATATAATTAAATATTGGTTACTTTTTAGTTTCATACCAAATTACACATGTCATATACTATTGTTATTTAAAAATAAATGTAAAACCCTTTTCTATCACTGGGAAAAAACCCACAGTGGGAAAAACGGAAAAATAAAAAAACCTAAAAAACGTAAAAAACGTCTGTTTGGGGGTTTTTCTCTAAATTAATTTTAAAAAATTTTGTTTACACCACCCATAATTAATACAGTTAAATTTTTTAACTTGCCTGTCCACAAGGGGAATATATTGTCTGGGTTTTTGGGACTCGTTCCCCGGGTGTTTTATCCTTTTTCCCCTTGGGTTTAAAACCCCTTTCATTAAAAAAATAATTAATGAAAGAATTTTTTTTGGGAAAAAACCTTTCCCTTTCCCTTTAAAAACACAAATTTTGAAATATAAACCTTAAAAATTTTTCCAAAAAGTTGACCTTTAAAAAAATTTTTAAACCAAATTTCATTGGGCTTTTTTTTCGGGGACTAAATTTTTTAAGTAGAAAAGTTTAGTAGACCAATATCATGGGGTAACGAAACCCCCCCCGACCCCGCTGTGCGGGGCAGGGGGGGACTTTAAATAAAATATACAAAATGCACTTTGATTTGAAACACACTTTTTTTGAGTTTTTTCCGGGGTATTTTCTAAAATCACCTTATTTGTTAAATTTTTTGGGGGGGAGTGGGGACCAAAAAGGGGGGGCCCCAAAAGGGGGGGTTCCTTTTGGGGCCCCCCCCCCCCCCCCCCACCGAGAATGCGCCCCCCCCCCCCCACCGAAATGCGCCCCCCAGGGGGGGCCCTTCCCCGGGGGGGTGGGGGGGGGGGGCAATACAGGGAACGTTAGCCCTGCATATATAATTAATTAAATTTTATTGAGCTTACATTCTTTATCATGTGTTTTTTGATATTGATATTTATAACAGCTAAATTCGCTAACCCGTCACATAACAGGGGCCCCCTATGCTGGGGGGTTAAATTGTATGCTAATATCAATATTAAAAAATGTTGTAAACATGTTAATTTGGGTTGCCGTTGGGAAGGGTTTCCCCAACCCCGATCAAGAATATCCTCCCTTTCCCCAAAAAACGCACTTTTGGGGGTTTTGGGGGCTTTATCACATAAGGTGAAAATTTTTCCATACCGTTTTTGGGGCGCGGTGTGCACGTGGGCCCCTGGGAAATAAGTATTCTACAAGGAAATAATCTCTTTCATCACGGGGAAATTTTAAGTTTTTGCTTTTGTCGCCATGGGAAAAAGAGATTATGTTTTAAAAAAATTTAAACAAGGGTTTTTCAATAAAAAATAAATCGAAAGCGCCCCATTAGGGGTTTTAAAAAAATTTTAAAAATAAAAAATGAGCGAAAAAATACTTACTTTTTCACAATTTAAACTAACCAATAAACTGTGTTTTTTATTCCCTCCCTTTTTTAAAAACACGGGGCAGAAACCGATTGTTGGGGAACCCTTTTCCCATTTTTGTTATTTCATAAAAAAACCCAAAAGCAAATGAAAGAAAATTAAAGGTCGCCATTTGGGAACGGAGGACGGAGGGGTATCAAAATTTTTACCCTTTTTCGCGGGGCCCTGTTTTAAAGTTTTATCAAAATTTTTTCATGGGCAGTTTTCCCTTTTAAGAGTAAAAAAAACATGATGTAAATTTCAGTTTTATCACCCTTCACATTATGTTATATCATAAAAATTTTAAAAAGCAACCGTAACAAAAAATTAAAAGGCACCATGGGGAAAAGGGGGGACGGAGGTTTCAAAAGTATTTCCCTTTATCGGGGGGTTTAAGTGTTTTTCACATTTTTCGGGGATGGGGATTTAAAAATTTTTTGAGTAAAAAATCATAATTTTAAAAACAATTTATGACCCTTCCCTTTATGTTATATCATAAAACTCAAAAGCAAGTCGTAAAAGAAAAAAATTTTTGGGCGCCCGGCAACAGGGGGGAAAGGGGGGGGTGTATCAAATTTATTTCATTTAGCCCGGGGGGGGTTTAAATTTTATCACATATTCCCTGGGCATTTCCCTTTTTTGTTTTAATAATCAAGTAAAAAAAAAGTAAGTGGAACCCTTTTTATTAAAAAGTTCCAGAAGGGAGAAATTTTTTTTCAAAAATCGGGTAAAGGAATTTTATCAAACAAATTCACCAGATAAGAACTGTACAGAATTAAATTTTGGGCACCAAGGGGCGGAAAGGAAAATTTTTCCACAAGGTTTGTTTCGGCCCTTAAATTTTTAATATAACCAAAAATAAACTGCAGTTTGAAACTTATTCTTTTAACCAAAAATCCCAGCCTTTAATTTCCCATCCCTTTTTTAATCCGACTAAATTTCCCCATGGTTTAAACAGTTTTATGTTAAATCGTTTTAAAAAAAATTTTAATGAAAAAACTATAATTAATTAAATTTTAATTTTTTTACATTTTTTTTAGGGGTTCCAAAATGGGGGTTTCAAAATGGGGGGGGTGTTTTCACCTTGTCTTACAGTCGCATTTCTGTAAAAGAATCATAGTTTGATTTTCAGGTGTCAACCCCCCCTTTTTAAAAAATTGCAGAAATGGTTAAAAATTTATACAATAGATTCGGGTTAAAAGGGAAAGGGGGGGGGATATTAATTTTAGCTTTTAGCCCTGTTGGATTGAATCAAAGCATTTTTAGCCATAAAAGGGAGCAAACCCCACCCTTTTTAGGTTTTAAATTATCTCTTAAAAAAAGATGGGGTTTCCATGGGGAAAAAGGGGGGTCTTTCAAATTATTACCATTTACTGAGGGGGTTTTTAATTTTTTATCACATATTCTTTGGGGACTGGGCATTAATTTTTAAGGGAATAATCATGAGTAAATTGCAGATTTATACCCTTCATAAATTTTGTTATTCTTAAAACCCCATCACAAGTCGTAAGGAAAAATTTTTTTGGTTTGCCATGGGGAAAAAGGGGGGACGGGGAGGTTATCAAAAGTATTTTCCAATTTTTGCTGCGGGGCGTGTTAATGTGTTACACATATTCAATTCACCTTTTAAATGTAATAAAAAAAAGAGGAAATTCTGGGTTGATGACCCCTTTACTATTTTGTTTTTACAAAAAAACTCAAAAGAAATCGTAAAAAAAATTTTGGTCCCCTGGAAAAAAGGGGGGGACGGGGTTATCAAATTTTTACCATTTACTGCGGGGGTGTTTTAAAGGTTAAACCATATTCATCAGGTTTCATTTAAAGTAAAAACATGATGTAAAAATTTCCCGATGGCCCCTTTTTCTATTTTGTTTATTTATAAAACTCAACCAAGTTTTAAAGAAAAAATTAAAGGGCGCCATGGCCCAAAAGGGGACGGATGTGTTTTCAAATGTATTACCAATTTAGCTGCGGGGGGTGTTTTTAAAGTGTTATTTACATATTCATGGGGAATTTAAAAAAAAATTTTTTTTGTGTAAAATCATATTAAAATTTTAAAATGGAAATGTTTTATTAAAAAGCCAATGTAAATTTTTTTTTTCAATAGAGTCGGGGAAAAAGGGAATTTTATCATAACAAATTTGGCCCGATAAAACTAGTACAGAGATAAAATTTTGAAATGCAAGGGGGGAAATTTTAAGTTTTCCACAAGGTTTGGGAAAAAGGGGTTAATTATAATATAACCAAGTAAAAAATGCTTTTAAACTTTTCTTCAACCCAAAAATCCCATGCCCGAAAAACCCAGTTCCCCCTTATAAACCCACCCAAATTTTTCCCATTTTAAACCCGAAACATGTTAAAAGAAAAAAACCCAATTTTAGATGAAAAAGACTATAAAATTTAATTTAAATTTTATCTATTTTCAATTTTTTTTGGGGTTTCAGGGAAGGGGTTACAGATGGGGGGGGGGTGTTATCACAAATTTTTCATGGCCCGTCGCATTTTCAGTGTAATGATATCAAAGTTATGATTGCAGTAGTGTCAACCATTCGTATTAAAACTGTGCAGAAGTGTACAATTGATATCAATAGATTCGGATAAGGGGGAAGGGGTGGGGGATATGTAATGTTGTAGCTTTTAGCCCGATGTTGGATTGAATCAAAGCATATAGCCATAAAAGTGAGCAGAACGACTTCTTAGGTTTAACTTATCTCTGTAGAAAATGATGGTTGCCATGGGAACAGGGAGTACTGTCAAATGTATTACCATTTAGCTGCGGGCGTGTTAATGTGTTATCACATATTCATGGGCACTGGGCAGTTACATTTTAAGAGTAATAATCATGATGTAAATTGCAGATTGATGACCCTTCACTATTATGTTATATCATAAACTCATCAGCAAGTCGTAAGAGAAAATTATGGTCGCCATGGAAACAGGGAGGACGGAGGTGTATCAAATGTATTACCATTTAGCTGCGGGGCGTGTTAATGTGTTATCACATATTCATATTCACATTTTAAGTGTAATAATCATGATGTAAATTGCAGATTGATGACCCTTCACTATTATGTTATATCATAAAACTCAACAGCAAGTTGTAAGAGAAAATTAAGGTCGCCATGGCAACAGGAGGACGGATGTGTATCAAATGTATTACCATTTAGCTGCGGGGCGTGTTAATGTGTTATCACATATTCATGGGCAGTTACATTTTAAGTGTAATAATCATGATGTAAATTGTAAAGTGGAACTGTTGTATTAAAACTGTCCAGAAGTGTAGAATTTATATCAATAGAGTCGGATAAAGGAATGTATCATAACAAATTTAGGCCAGATAAGAATCTAGTACAGAGATAAGTTCGACACTGCAAGGGGCGGAGAATGTAAGTTAACCACAAGGTTTGTACAGGCGTTAATTATAATATAACCAAGTAAACTGCAGTTTGATACTTATTCTTCAACCTAACAATCTCTTGCCTTGAATCCGAGTCCCATTATAATCCGACTAGAATTTCCAATGTTGAAACAGATCATGTTAAATCGTATAAAACAATTCAGTTGAAAAGACTATAATTAATTAATTGTAAAGAGTTTGGACGGAGCTGATGTTGGATGTTGTTATAACGAGTTCATCGCTACAATGATTATTCAGAAGATATGTTATGAATTTCGAAGTAACATAGCAAGAGCTCATTGATGATTGTAGATTAAGCGTAAAATAAGATGTCAACTTAAAGTTCTGATTTAAATCATGACTAATTTCTTTAGTCAATCATATAATATAGTAATACCACAAGCAATGCTAAAAACAGTAAACAATAACATGATGGAATAAAAACCTAACATTATAGTATCGATTGATCATTCAAGTGGGCGTGATAATACGAAGTAGATAAACTGTTGATTGATGCCAAAAGCTCGACAAAATCTGAGAGAAATACAATTCTAGGAGGAATGGAACAGATGTGAACAGCAAATATGATTGCTCAGTTATATGGCACATGTTTCAGCTCAGTTATGTTACGGCATATAGCATTGGCAAAGATACAACTACAATGTACAAGCAAGCGACATCTATCAAAATCGAGTATTGAACTAATGAGTAATGCCAATGAGAAATGGCTGCGAATTCACCAAAGTTTGCTAGAATCTATTCAGCGCGTTAATAGATATACCATGTGACATATGCGTCATCTCAGATGATGCAATTCTGACGTCGTAATTGGCTGAAAAAATATATCACGTAGTGCATCACGTGGCGCAGTTTTGGCCAATCGTAATCGCGTGTCTTGGAGTACAGCGCTCACTTTGAGCGTGATCAAATTCTGGCCTTGTAATTGGTTGCGCGCGTACGTCACGTGACATAGGTCGTAGCCAATGTCTGAATTACTCCATAAATGTGGAGTAAAACTCTACGTTTTTCTATGGTCTGGCCCGACGGCAAGTGCTACGAAGTAGCGCGCGCCGGGCCAGACCATTAACAATGGTCAAGGCCAGACTGTACTTATTTGCCATGATCGTTAATCTTAGACGTTTATCTTTTGAAATATGCAGATAAGCAGCTGATTTTATACAGCTGATTCTAGGATCGTGCACCCTAACAGAGGGTTGTTGAGTGCCATGATCGTTAATGACAATAGTTATCTCCTTTTTGAGAAAGAGAAAGTTTTCTGTTTATTTATCATTTTAATTTTTAACAGTGTTTTTATAAATTATATCTTTGTGGAGCTTATCATTGTTAGCTTAGTCTTCGCAGTTTGTTACCTTACAAGACATTTTTATAACGTACGAAATGCGACGGTTTTCCCGAAATTTCGCCATATTTTCGGACCGCCAAAATTTCGGTCGTCGTAATAGAATCCGTCGCATTATTTTTAGCTTATTCCAATAATTGTGGCTTCATCGATTCATTTTGTTCTTGAAAAGTTAGTGATATGATGGTGGGACAAATAAACACAATATTCCATGATGAATTTAATGTCAAGTAATACGTTTTAAATTTACAATAAATTATATTTATGTGCTAACAGAAACGTCTTATAACTTTATAAGAGATAAGTCAAGATAAACAATTTAATACCAAACTCAATAAGTGAAACTGAAAGAGTCGATCCGGACCCCTTAGAGGAAGATGAAGAAATCGATTTATAAGTTTCATTTTGTTTCAACATGATTTTACCGATTTTTAGAAAATTTTGAATTTCCTTTGTGCCAGAAAACAAAATGATGAAAAATACCCTTATTTTCTGTGACGTCCGAAATGTGACGGTTTTTTTCAATTTCGCCATATTTTCGGACCGCCAAAATTTCGGTCGTCGCAAATTGGTCCGCCACAAAAATGTCTTGTAAGGTATTAGTATTAAAGGGTTAGGGTCAAGGTTTTATTTTGCACGCTCTCTGTATATCTTGAACACAGAACAGCTGCGTAAAAACTGTTCAATTGATGCCGGCTCCTGCACATAAACTTAAAGGGTTAACGCCATCCTGGCCTAGTGCATCGCTGATCGCGTCGGGAAGCTTATAAAACTTGTATTCTCTACCATTATTTCTTACCATTAGTTTTTTCTTTAATCATGTTTAAGGAAAAACTTATGAAAAATAACATTTTTACAGAGTGACGTTAATGAGCATATTTATCCTTTTTAATGGGTATTTGCCCATTAAAAAAGATAAATTTGCTCATTAACACGATCCCCAGTCCCAGGAGTAGGACTGGCCAGAGTTGTTTTAGAGTTGTGCACCACCTTCGGTAATACTAATGGTTTAAGCTCCCGGTTTATACAAATTTAGATTTACCGCGGGCCTTTACCCAAATGAAGACTTGTTATAAAACATGACGTGAACAGTCAAACCCCGATTTACTACTTTGCCGCAGCTGTTTTCTTTCCCCTCAAATCCTGGGTATCATGATACCCATGACTCATCGATAGTATACAATCTCAAAAAAGTCTTGTAATCTGTCGCCTAAAATTAAATTATCAATTCTGCTAATTGGCGTCCTAATTATAATTTTCTGAAAAAAATAATTTAATGCATTAAATTATACTATCGATGAGTCAGAAAGTTTTCTTTTGTTTATAGGTGTTTCTGCTTTATACTCATTATGTCTTTGTCAACCACATTAATTCATATCAAAATATCGGTGCCATCGAGCGCATAGATTTTACTCTATCATGGGACTGACTACTCAATGAAAGTGAAACAAGAAATTTTCAATGAAACAAGAAATTTAATTTTTACAGAATAAAAAGATGTGAAACAATTCATAAAATACAATGCTCATTTGGTGTATGACTTTGTGTCCTTGACTGCTGCTCACTGCTGCTCACTGCTGCTCACTGCTGCTCACTGCTGCTCACTGCTGCTCACTGCTGCTGTCGCGCGTGCGCCCATAGCAGCAGTGAGCAGCAGTGGGCAGCAGTGAGCAGCAGTGAGCAGCAGTTAGTAGCAGTGAGCAGCAGTGAGCAGCAGTGAGCAGCAGTGAGCAGCAGTGAGCAGCAGTTTCTTTGCACTTAGCCCCTCCTGTGTTATGAGTTATGACTTAACGTAAGAACTATAATTAATATACTTGATCTCCAGCACACTGCTTGAGCTCCAGTACACTGTTTACATTACTTCTTTACGTGGACTTTTACATTATTTGGACCAGTTCCAGAACTTGTCTTGACGGTTACATTTGTCCGGTAAAGTTTGTCGCATAGTAGCAATTGCACTGTTAGACTTAGATACTGATATGAGCCATGTATTATAGTCGTCTACTTTGATGAACTTCATGACACGATATCAACTCCACCTTTTTTCGCTTGCCAGACTTAACTCGACGCTCCTTATTGATATTCATTCAACTTTGTGAATTGAAGAACTATTTATAAATAGAACGCCAATTTCAACTGTCATAGTAATTTAATTTTAATTATCTAGTAGTATAAATATAATATACGTCCCAATTTCATTCTATATTTTCCATACTGATCGCATATAGCTAGAATGAAAGGTAAATATTAAAACAAATTAGCCCTAGCACTTAGCAACATCCCGGATGAGTTAATAACACAAAATACAAAACGCCGGCACGCTTAATTTAAAGTTATATTAAAATAACCCCTCGTGCTAGGCTAAAGCACGTCGGCGTTATTTTCATAACTTCATAACAATCTCTACTCTCTAGTACTTCGCACTCGAAATTGTTATCTCTATAGATAAGATATAAACCCTGTGCGTGCCGGCGTTATACGGTTATATGTGTTATAAAAACCGTAAGTCACCATTTATTTAAGAAAAAATGTTAGTTAAATGCGATCAGGGAAAACAGTTAAATTATTTTGGAGAAAATTGATTTTTGCATATCAGTGCGTGTGAATTTATGCTTTTAGGCTAATATAAAGCTAAAGTAAAATTGCCAAAAAACACGTTAGTCCAATTTTCCCAAAAGACATTAACTTGACATTTATTATACTTTTGTACATCCTTTTTCACAGAACAGCAGAATAAGGACGCAGTCGAATAGAAATCATTAATGTTAAAATACCAATTACTCATTAAACATCGATACATTAATATTATTTTTGTTGCGAATAATTTTTTATTAAATTGATTTATTAATACCTTCATATATTAGGAAATTAAGACCTAAGGAACCCGAACATGAAAGCAACCTTAATCATCATTACGGCTTTGCTCTGGTCACCCCTCAAAGGTAAAAGTGAATTAATGATACACTCGAATTATATAGTGAATATATCAGTGCTTTAAATAATAGCTTTTATAATACATAGCGGTATACTAAGCTAATAGTAGCGGTAGATTTAAGTTAGTCTTTCGATTGATCACTCAAGAGTCAAGATTTATAACATTTTATTTGTAATCAACTCAAATCCACACTATTTCCCTAAGTTGACTAATTGAAAATAGTATGATCACAATGTGAAGTTTTCACTACTTCAGGTGCACTAAGACCGGAGGTACCAGGTGAGATAAAACCTGCCTCTGTGTCGCAGTCTGCGACTGTGGTAAATCGAGTGACTGACTATGGAGCAGATAAGGCTATAGACAGGAAGTGGCGCACCTTGGCTTATTCAGTTCGAGGAGGGTATGATAATGCCTGGTTTAAAGCATCTCTAGATAAGGAACACTGCATTAAGCAGATAGTGCATTATTGGAGCTCAGATCTGGCCACTTAATCACTCACACCTGCACTAGTGACACGTGTACCTGTGAGGATAGCTCAGCAAGCTTTGCCTGTGATAGGTATCCCATGACAGTGTACCATGAAAAAACGCACCCTGGAGATTATGTCCCCTCCGGGTGTAAATTTGGAGACACTGTAGAAATAAAAGAGAGTGGGGAGGAAGGGTATATGAATTTGTTTGAAATAGTGATCATCGCAAAATTAGGTAATTTATTGGACTCAATAATTATAAGTTACTTTTCCAGAATCCAGATATGATTCAGGAACCTATCATATTATTTCATATCATGCAATAGCTTCATGAGTTTTACTTAGCTAGGTACCTTATCGGACCTTATTTGGACGGACATTGAATGAACAGACATAATTATGAACAGACATTAATATGAACGCTAGAAGGCATTCAAAACCATCAAAAATCCTAATTTTTGTCATATTTTTAACCCTTTTTTTATTTGTCTGACGAATGATTTTAAAATCCATTTTTTATACAGTAAGTAAGAAAAACAGTCGTTAAGCAGTAAAAATATGTGTACATGATCATTGTCTTATATCACATATCATCTTCATCAAATGGGTTTTCGTGCATGGAATAGTCCATGCTTAAAGCATCAGTGATTTCTAGCTTTATGGAAACCTTTTTTTAAATCAAACTACCCCGGTCCTGCATTTCAGTGTTAACTTTTACAAACCATTCGGCGTGAAGTGGTTTTATCTTAGACAACTTTAGGTTAACCTTAACATCACGTGGAGCTTTCCTAGCACTGTTTCATTACCTCCCCTGAGTAATATGAACTATAACAACGTCGGACAATGTCCTTGGCAGCATGCCGATTCACCGTAATATCTAGAGGCTGGAACAAGTTTGTCATGTTGGCGGATACTATAGCTCATGAACTATGTTGTTGAGTGCCATAATTTCGTTGGCTTTTTCCGCCAAGTGACCCTTTACTGGGCCGCGCTCAGCCTGTCATTCCGCCAAATCTTTATTTATGTTAATGAACATAATAGCCTGGGGTCCTCAGGTAAAGTGACCCTTGGCGGACCCTTGGCGAAAAAGTTCGAAGCTTGAAAATTTTTTTTTTTAAATTCAACGGACTTCAACTTGGACGGACCTTAAATGAACCGACTTTATTTGAACGGACATTAAGATGAACGTTAGGGCCTCCAGCGTTCATTTAATGTCCGTCCAAATAAGGTCCGATAAGGTATATTTTTAAAGCGACAATATTTTAAGACAGTTTACTAATACTAGTTGCGCGAAAAAACGACATTCTAAAATCAAATTACCTACCGAAGGTTGCGAGGAACTGAGCCTGAAGAACGTGTCATCAATGGAGCCTGGACTTCCTGTAGCACATGGAACACTGATGACGGTACAATGCGAAACAGGGTTCATCAACAAAGGGGGAAAAGTGAGGTGCCTGGATGGAGTGTTAGTCGGCCTTGTCCATGATGCGCTACTTTGTGAAATCATAAGTATGTTTAAGAAAGAGATGCTGCGAGCTTCACGTTTAAATTAGCTCGAGTTACTTTGGTAACTATAGAACGCAGAGCAAAATAAAAATTTCGAGATCGTGATGAGGCACTGCAAATATTCCACATTATACTTCTCTCTGGCCAACAGAACTTGATTAACATATGGCGCGAAACTAGGAAAAAATTCAATAATTTTGGAATATGTTAGGTTAAAGCGTACTGCTATTTTCCTTAACTATTTCCCTACCTATTTCCTAACCCTTACCTATTTTCCTTACCCAAGATATCATACGAACCTACAAATATAAGTTTAACTATTTAGCAGAGTATGGCGGTGATCAGTGAGTATCATTTTCAATAAATGTTGTATTATTTTACTGGGCAGCACTCAGCGTGTCATTCCGCTGAATCTTTATTCGTTTATGAATTTAATAGCCTGGGGTTCCCAGGTAAGTGCTTAAGTGTTATTTAGAAACAAAAATCCTGTGCAATATTGATCAAGTAATCAAGTAATCAAGTTTTTATTTATGAACGAATTCTTTGTGAAAATGTACATCGTGCTTTGCATAAAAATGTCGATAAGGCGATCATAAAGCTATCTTAAATTTCAGAAAAAAAGAAGAGCGACGAAACTTGATGGGGTTCTTATATTCACGGAAAGAAAGATGACCTTAATCTTGCAGGCGGTAAGCATATCACTAGGATCTATGCTCAGGAATGATAGCGTAACTTCGATTAATTTACGCGGGCATCAAATAGATTCAAGAAATAAACTCTCGATAATGGCAAATATTTAATAGTTTGATGAGGTCTTATTCTAATTCAGTGATTGTGTGAAACTCAGCTTATTTTAATTGAATAACACATTACTTTCTGCAGTGACACTTTCAGGTAAACTGCAAAACAGAATGAACGAAGGTTACACGGAGGACACCACGCACTAAGACGCACTTTCACAGGTATAACCACTTCAGAAATTAGATAGTAAATAATCAGTTGCATTTGTCTTTGTGTTGTGTTCCCAATCTCAAATAAGAATATGATAGAACTTGGTTTTTAGTTTCAATGCGGGTAGTACCACTACTATCATTATTACGTATCGTAATACTAATAGTGGTACTTCATGATATCGATCCAAATAAATTTTAATCAGTTAGATCTTAGCTAAATAGTGCGGACTCAAGTAGGAACATTTCAGCTCAAACAAATACCATGGTACGTGCCTACATACATAATAAAAACTATACAGCACCGTTAATAAAGAATAAAGGGGCCGTATCAGAAATTAATTTGTAATATTAAGGAATAACTTTCTTAAGCTCTTGAATATTAAATTAAATAGCGATTGTGACGCGTTGCTTAAAGGAGTTTTTAAGTAGACTATTACTAATTGTCAATGAGAATTTCAAATTTTTTTGTTTGATTCTATCGATATTTGATTGACTATTAAAATGATCAGCTCCTATTTCAGATAACGAACTAGAGCCAGAGGACAACTATCTTGACAACCGAAAACGGAAAGAAGAATCGACTGTCTGAAGCTACAAATTGAAGGACTGGTATTGCAACTAAACAACTTGCATATTACATAGAGACACATTAAAGCGAACAATTACCTAGTTCAAGTTTATAGACTTCATTTAGAGGCTATGTTATCTTCCAACTTATAAAAGTATCATTATGGTAATATGCATTTGTATTCAAGATTTTTGAAATTACTTTTATTCTCATTTTGCAAGGTATAAGGTGACAATTAATTTTATTATATACTTGTTTGACCTCATGCTAATTTAAAGTTGTCGTTCAAATATAACTAGGACTTTAGCCTTTTGGCCATTTAAACTCCTAAACGTAAAATCTATAATTATAAGAAAGCAAACTGGGACATGATTAATCGTGAATTATGCTCGATTAATTGGCAAGTCCTAGAATGCCTAGATCCTGATTCGTCTTGGAAGTTAGTTAAAGACTGCATTATGAATTTAGTTGATATACATATTCCTAAAGTAACTATTAAATCAGAGTTTCAACCCCCGTGGTTCGATAGTGAACTTTTTTCTTCATGCCGTAAAAAAGATAGACTCAGAGCTAAATTTAAAATTTCTGGTTCTATTTCTGATGAGTTAAAGTTTGTTACTAGCCGTAAAGATTTTAAGAGGCTTTCATCAGCCAAAATAAGAGACAATCTTTTCAATAGTGATGATCCAGCGCTTATAACTAAGAAGTTTTGGTCACATGTTAAGTATAAATCTAACTCTTGCCGTATTCCTAATTGTGTTAGTTATTCTGGACAGCTTCGGTTCAAACCCAAAGCTCAAGCTGAACTTTTTAATTCCTTCTTTTATAACCAGTTTTCGGATCCTTCACTTTATGACACTGATATCTCCTATGTCAATGATGTTGATTTTGATATTGACTTCGATCATCGGGATGTTCGTAAGCTTCTTTCAAATATTAATTCAAATAAAGCCCAGGGACCAGATGGCATACACGGTAAAATTCTCAAAAATTGTTCCGTAGGTTTAGCTTACCCTCTAACATGCATTTTTCGTGGATCTTACAACAGCGGTTACATTCCACAAGAATGGAAACTTGCAAATGTTGTCCCAATATTTAAGAAAGGTAAGAAAAGTGAGGTTGAAAACTATAGACCAATATCCCTTACTTGTTTAGTCATGAAAGTTTTTGAGCGCATTGTTAAACGTAAACTGCTTTCTTTGACAAGTACCCTTCTTGATCCCAGGCAGCATGGTTTTCTAGAGCACAAGTCATGCACAACCAATATGGTTGACTTTTGTGATAGCCTGGCATTGTCTCTTAACGAAAACATTATCAATCATGTTGTGTATTTTGATTTTGCTAAGGCATTTGATTCTGTAAATCATGATATCCTTCTTCATAAGCTAAAGACCTTATATAACATTGATGGTACACTTCTCAAATTTCTTACCAATTACCTTCAAGGCCGTTACCAAAGAGTGGTTATTGGTAATGAGATGTCATCTACCCTCTCAGTTAATTCTGGTGTCCCCCAGGGCTCTATTCTTGGTCCCTTACTTTTTGTATTGTTTATCAATGATATTCCTCTTGGCCTTTCGGATAATACTGATATTGTTTTGTATGCCGATGATACAAAAATCTGGCGTAAAATACATTCATCTTCTGATTATACTAATTTACAAATGGATATAGACTATCTCTCTGACTGGGCACTAAGAAACAAAATGCGATTCCATCCAGCAAAATGTAAAGTGCTTATTGTTTCAGGAAAACCATCTTTATCTCCTCCATTCGCATATAATCTTGATGGCTCTCCTCTTGTGTATGTAGAGTTAGAAAAAGATCTTGGAGTTGATGTTACTCCTAAGCTAAGTTGGAATAGTCAGTGCGACAGAATTTATACTAAGGCCTGCCAACAACTTGGTATGGTCAGAAGAGATGGCCATATTGTCATTGATCAGAAACGTCGCCGGGCGCTTTACCTCTCCCTGGTTCGTAGCCAATTCGAAAATTGTTCCATAATCTGGCGCCCTTGTAATAAATCACTTAGTGATAAATTAGAAAGTCTCCAAAAGAGAGCTATTAAATGGATTCTGTCTGAAGAGGGCCGCAGTTATCCACCTGAGCAATATGTCAAAAAGTGCAAGCTTGTCGACATTCTCCCTTTGTCTCAAAAGTTTGACTTGAATGATCTTATTTTTTTCCACAAAGTTCTTAACAATTTAATTCCTGTATCGCTGCCTCACTATCTCTCTTTATATCAGGGCACTTCTCGACTAAGACGTTGCCACCTCGACAGTCTGTCTATTGTGTCATCAATTTTACCTAAGTTAAGTCAGAATTCACACACCACATGTACCTCAAATAGCCCACTGGCAAAATCATTTTTCTACAGAACCCATATACTGTGGAATGGACTCCCTTTACAGGTAAGACAGATTGTGTCTACTAGTCTTTTCAAAGCTGAGGTCACTAAGCATCTATGGAAATGTTTATTGGATAGTGAAACAACAGTCTAGCCTAGTCTCTTTGCTCCCCATATTATTATTATTTTTGTTTTATTAATTTTTTTATCTACCTTCCTATACTTTCAACATCATATCACACTTCACCCGCACACCTTCTCACACATTAATGACCATTTCAGACCTGTATCTAATGTATCTGGAATTTGACGTATTGAAATTCCAATTTTGACTCTATATCCACAGTTATTCACCATGGATTTGTTTGTTATTAAATAGTTTTTCATAAATTTTTGGATTTAGATTAATTCGATGTAATGGGTCCAAGTTACTGCGGACATAGTTCACTATGTGTTTACCGTGTTTGGGTGCCCATCATATTTTACAGATGGGGGCGATATTTTGAACGATTCTATTTTATATTCATCTATTGCTGTACTCTGTAAAATTTGAAAAGTATTTAATAAAAAAAATCAATATATCTGTTTCGGTTTAACTATAAAGAGCACAGTTTTATCTATTTTTCAGTCAAAAAAAAATTTCAATTTATGCCATTTATTACAATAAAAATTAGGGTAAAACAGTTCAATTCGATAATTGGGTTAACATTATGTTTTGATTTAGTATTATTTGGGTTATAAAGTTAATTACAACGGAGTATTCTGGATTTGGCGATTACAGATTTTGTTAATAATAGATGTTTTCATTTGAGAGAAGTATTAGGATGGGAATTTAGTTCACCTAGGTTTATAATTGCTGGGTTATAAGATGTCACATGATAGTTACCTTTACAATTTCTAAAGTAATAGGTAAGATTTGAATATTGGCTCCCCGAAAATTATTAATTACTTGTTCAAAGCATAAAAAATGCACTGCAATCAAAAGTGAACTTTATTCAAGTAAAAGTTAAGCGGTAAACTCTTAGACCGTTTATTAAATGTATATTTATATGATCAAGTCATAGTGCTCACGTGATGCCCATATAAGGAGTGTCAATTTGGTTTTGTTTAAAGTGCACGGATGAATTGTGGGTTTGTAACCGATAACAAATATTTACGTTAACGGATGAATATTAAATTATAATGTCCTCTTACCTTCCTACTCGGATATCAACGTGTGAACAATTTAATTAATCTAGCTGAATGTTAATTATCAAAACATGAAATGAATGCATTGAAAAAGCTTCACACCTAACACAACAGTAGATATTTGGGTCGCCTGATAAGAGACTGCCAGTTCCAAAATTAAATCTTATTAACTGGTTATCATTTATCAAGTGGCTGCTGATCATCTATTAACGGGTTGTTATAAAGTTATAAACCGGTTGCTAACCGGTTGTTTACCGGTTATTAATTGGTAATTATTCTGCTTTCAACCGGTAATTAATTGGGTATTAATTGGCTATTAACCGGCTATTCGCCTTTAACTAATTAGCAGTTAACTGTCTATTAATCGGTTATTAACTGGTTATAAACTGGCTATTAACCAGCCATTAGGCGGTTATCAACAGTCTACTGTACACTCTTACAAAAATGTCACCGTCAGAAACGATGAAGGTATGTTGATTAGTAAATTAACAAAATCTTTTCTCCTGACATTGTAGCTCCACCTGGTGCTGTCATCATTTTGCCGCCAAATAAGCCACCAAACATTATTAGTATTAGTAGAAAATGTAAAAGAACCAATGATTTGTGTTTGGTATATTTAATTCACTATTAAGCTATTATACTACTATACCACAATATAACCAAGATTCATATAGCGTTTCAGTGCAACGTGCTGTATTAATTGTAACTTGCTGTATCTACCACGCCACCATCATGGCGTATTATTTACTTTTAACTTAGGAGAAACAGTGAATGGTACCTGATTCCTTTCTTTCCAAATTGTTGTTTAATGAGAACTCGATGATTATTTATGGTTTGTAAGACTGATCTATAATCTAGTGATATAATTGATTTATTTGCATACCATAACAAGAAAAAAGAATACATTGTAGTAAAAACTCCCCACCAATATTCAGCTTCACTTGAAAACTCGGCGGTAATATCGAGTATCAAAACAGGAAATGAATGCATTGAAAAAACTTCACACTAAAAAACTTCACATCAGGAGGGTCAAAGGACCGGCGATTCTAATTGAAGAGTCCTACTCGGATATCAACCATATCAATGTGTTACAGTAAAACTGCATACCATAACAAGAAAAAGAATGCATTGTAGTAAAACGTCTCACGCCAATCGTCAGATTCACGTCTCTTGTATTTTAACTTATAAGATCTGCAGTTTTTAAACCCTCATAGTATCTGCACAGTCTGTTAAGTATAACTTGCGTTATTTCATTATCACCAGCGCTTTGCCTGGGGTTATTTCGAAGAAATTTAGACCGTATTATTTGTGCAACTCACCTCGACTTGTATAAAATAAACATTTTAATTTTAAACGGTTTTTCGACCAATAACTGTACCTCATGAACAGCAGGTGATAATTGGGGCTAAATTTACGAGTAACAAGTATAATAAACAACTGCTCAGATCTTCATTTTCGTACCTTCAATTTCCACGTTCAGCCTCTATTTTTAGTTTACGATCCAGTCTCTATTTTTAGTTTACGATTCAATCTCTATTTTTAATTTACTATTCAGTCTCTATTTTTAGTTTACGATTCAGTCTCTATTTTTAGTGATCCGCTCCCCGGTACAAAGTTAGGTTGTTTTCGTAAAGTTTGGACTGCTCACATGATGACAAGGTTTATTTTACGCTTATAATTTAGGCATACTTTAATAACACCTATAATCTATATAATTACAGTATTATAAGTACAGTACTTCACATTACAGTACTTCACGGTACAGTACTTCACGGTACAGTACTTCACGGTACAGTACTTCACGGTACAGTACTTCACGGTGCAGTACTTCACGGTGCAGTACTTCACGGTGCAGTACTTCACGGTACAGTACTTCACGGTACAGTACTTCACGGTACAGTACTTCACGGTACAGTACTTCACGGTACAGTACTTCACGGTGCAGTACTTCACGGTGCAGTACTTCACGGTGCAGTACTTCACATTACAGTACTTCACGGTGCAGTACTTCACAGTACAGTACTTTACAGTACAGTACTTCACGGTACAGTACTTCACGGTACAGTACTTCACGGTATAGTACTTCACGGTGCAGTACTTCACGGTGCAGTACTTCACGGTGCAGTACTTCACGGTACAGTACTTCACGGTACAGTACTTCACAGTACAGTACTTCACGGTGCAGTACTTCACGGTGCAGTACTTCACGGTGCAGTACTTCACGGTACAGTACTTCACGGTACAGTACTTCACGGTGCAGTACTTCACGGTGAAGTACTTCACATTACAGTACTTCACGGTGCAGTACTTCACATTACAGTACTTCACGGTGCAGTACTTCACGGTGCAGTACTTCACGGTGCAGTACTTCACGGTACAGTACTTCACGGTACAGTACTTCACGGTGCAGTACTTCACGGTGCAGTACTTCACATTACAGTACTTCACGGTGCAGTACTTCACATTACAGTACTTCACGGTGCAGTACTTCACAGTACAGTACTTTACAGTACAGTACTTCACGGTACAGTACTTCACGGTACAGTACTTCACGGTATAGTACTTCACGGTGCAGTACTTCACGGTGCAGTACTTCACGGTACAGTACTTCACGGTACAGTACTTCACGGTACAGTACTTCACGGTACAGTACTTCACGGTGCAGTACTTCACGGTGCAGTACTTCACGGTGCAGTACTTCACATTACAGTACTTCACGGTACAGTACTTCACGGTACAGTACTTCACGGTACAGTACTTCACAGTACAGCACAGAACTTCACATTGATACTCCGCCTCCCCCACTATTACCTATAGACATATACTAAATACTTGGTGTACCTATACACTTGAATTGCTTGCTTTATACCCATCACAACCTCACTAGTCACTACTTGTCAAACATTTACATTACTTATAACATGTCCTGAACAGTGAACACGTGACCTGAACACGTGTCCTAAACACGTGACCTGAACACCATTGTTTAAGATTTTGAGCGGGATTATTTAAACGAAATGCTTGTTTAGCAGGAGATTTCAAAGTACACGACGTGTAAATCGTCTGTTTAATTGCTTAAGATTGTTCATGTTAACTACCAATGTGTTTCAGTAGGAAGCATAATACTGTTGTATTGCTCCTTTTTAATATACTGCTGTGTTTGATACAGTATTATAGCTAAATGTGTAGTGAATGTATAGTGTAATGTTTTCTTTGTTCAGCTTATACTTATAGCGTTCTACACGCAGGCTTGTTCTGTGGTTCACCTTTGTTGTGAGCACGTTTTGTGCTAGTGGAAGTTAGTTTTAGCTTTTTTTAATGGTCGCACGTTTTGCCGTAACCCAATTACAAATGACTGAATTATGTCTAGTGTTGCCATGACTTAGGAATGATGGGGGCCAGAGTAAGAGTCGACAGTACATATTGTGTTTTAACAAACGGATGTTACTGGTGCAGTGGAGTGCCCGAGCTTTGCAAGAGGTTCCAATGTTATTAAATCTTAGTCAGAGTGTTTCTCAGTCTGCTCAACAAAAGATTATGATTAGATTACATCAGTTAGTCGTATATAATCTGACTGTTATATCACTAATCATCTTCTCCCGACCCCGTGATTTTGATGGCTACGATCACGTGACAATGACTTATCAACCGTTTCTCACCATGATGCTGGATTCTGAACCAAATCTGCGATAGAGTAGCATAAACTGGTTTGTACAGAATACCGTATCAAAATGGAACAGGTTTATTGAAAAAATTGATCTTTTGTTTACTTTTCCAGGTTATCCGTTATACTTATATAGCCTGTAGAAATCTGGGTATAATATTTATATTTCTTAAGTCGCACAATACAATGATATTACTCATAATATATAACATAATATAACATAATGTAACAGAATATAACATAATATAACATAATATAACAAGTGTTACCAATATAACTAAAGCTGTACAATTTGATGATAACAATCACTTTAAGTGTGACACTCATGTTTGTGATTGGACGGATCGGTGTCACGTGACATAACACCTCTATTACAATTGGTCGCTCGTTGAGGATCACGAAGCAAATCAGGGCTGCCCGTCATCATATCAGAATAAATGTAATCCAGTTGTTAGTATGATTGTTATATTGTGGTGTTCGTAACCTACCTTCATTGTGTGTCTTTTGACTTTGTTATCATGCTCTGCTCTGGAAATTGTGATAGTAATTAGTACCTGTTCGATTTGTTTAGGATACGATCTCCTTGTTGTTATGTTACAGGATCAGAATGTTCGTGAGGAACAGTCACCAAAATTGAGTTGCTTACCTGCTGTGTGTTTTCGTACTCTGGTCTTCACTCAAGTTGCAAAGCTGCAATAAACGTATCGCAAAGAACATTTATATCTGAAAATTGTGTTAGTACCAGTTTGATCAGTTAAGGTGAGGATTGCCTCGATCTTTCGGTTTCAGCTTAACTCCCTAGGCCGTCATGAGTAGAACCGAAGGATCAAAATATATGTTGCTTGTTGCTCGTATCAACTATAAAACATCAATTTTGAGGGATAAGGAAGTGTCTGAAACCTAGCTAAATCGATTTTCGTGCAATTTTAGGTCAGAAACAGTCATCAAAATGAGTTAATAAGAAGGTCGATTTCTCGATTATTTTTGAGCTTTCGTTTAGAAAATAATTCGGGGCCTTCAAAGGGGGGTAACAAGAAGGCGTTACAAGTGTTACAAGCGTTCCATAATACAAAATATGTATCACCTCTTCAACCCGCCAAACAGGGGCTTACCCTAAAAATGTATACAAACATGTATCACCTCTTCAACCCGCCTAACAGGGGCTTACTATTAAAGTAAACAAACATGTATCACCTCCCCGCCAGTATCCACATCTATAGAACACTCCATTTCACGATTTCCAAATAGTTGAATGAACCCTCCATTTTGCGCCCTCCATTAACTCATTAAGATTAATGCAAATAAACATACCATTGTACGAAATTATTCCTCTATAATTAATAAAACTTATTTATCCAATTATGAATCATATTCCTTCTCCCATCACGTGACCCTACCCTCCAAATTGACAAACTGTTTACCGTCCCGCTACCCATCATTCCTTCCTATGGGCTATGTGTCTTTAATTTAACTTATTAAGTTTATTCGACTGTTTGCTATGTTTTATTTTACTTCTTCAAGATTGCTAGAGTTGATGAGAATTTAGGAGCACTTTTTACAACGACAATATGAGGTGCTTCGTGATCTCATCTTTGATAGGGTAAGAAATACTGATATATATGTGTCTTTTCTCAAATAAAACACATTTTTCTATTCAAGTTAACTTAATTAATTAACACTTTGAAGAATAAGAGGTTCGGGTATATATACCCGAACCTCTTATTCTTCAAAGTACAGGGTGAGTTGAAAATAGTGTGTAGAAAGTAAATGGCTCTAATTTTTTTGACAAATGAAATTTCCACTTAATTTTTGCATATTTAGGTAATGAAAATATTTAAATATTATAATAATGCAATAAAAATACTTAATAAGTATTAATTTGCTCAACCCATTGTCCTTTATTGTTGATAGGACATGTTGATAACGTGTAAGACAATTGTCTATAGCCGACTTGACTGTATTAAGGGGGCGGGGGGGTCTTCGTGGAAATGTTCTCAAAATCGACTTTTTAGTTGTTTCTGATAGAGGGGAGCAATATCTATCAGATGCTTTTGATCCCGTGGAAAAATATCGTTCCTAGCCGAAATTAATGCCGGTCAAAGGTCAGCGCGTGTGTGGTAATTGTATTGCGCGAGCGATTTTTGATCGCGTGCCCTGAAAATCGAGTCTAAAAATCTATCTTCTCATACATTTTTTGAGAAATCACCCTGAAACTTTCAGGATATGTTCTAGGGATCATTTAGAAGAGATGAGCCCGACAACATTTTGAGATAGGCCTTTAAACATTTTTCATTCGATTTTTAAAATCTTGGACCTCGTTTTTTGATGGTTTTTCGAGGTCCACGATTTTCAAAATCGAATAAAATTTTTTTAAAGGCCTCTCTCAAAATTCTGTCCGGCTCATATCTTCTAAATGATCCCTAAAACATATCCTGAAAGTTTCAGGGTGATTGCTCAAAAAATGTAGAAGAAGATAGATTTTTAGACTCGATTTTCAGGGCACGCGATTTGAGAACCCCATTAGGACGAATTTACGAATTTTTGGAAAACTGCCAAAAATCAACCAAATTATGAGTTAGAATCAAATGAGAGGCAAGAATGAAATTTGTAACGTTTATGAACTGATAGCAATTCACCTTTCAAAATTTGCTCCTTCATAAAAAATTATCGATTTTTACATTCTACACACTATTTTCAACTCACCCTGTATATATACATTTTAAATAAAAATTAGGTTGAGTGGACCGTCCCAGTGTATTCATTTTCCAAACAAAAGGAAATGATCTATCAATTTAAATAACTTACTCCGTAACGCATGGCTTGTGCCGCGTACTACCTCCTATCATGAATTATGAATGAACAGACCGACGTTTTACAAGCTAACCTCTCTAAGTCTATAATCTATATACCGTGCCACTCTATATCGAGTACCTCGATATATCGGCCCCTTCTTTTCCCCAAACTTTAAGTTAATTAGCTAGTTTTGTGGAAGAAATGTGATTTATCATAATAGCTCTTATCGAATTTTGTGTCGACTACATGTTGAGCTTTATTCCATGACAATACCACACAATTGGAACCAAACACAAGGGCTGTGTTCGCCAACTTCGTGTTCCCCGCCCTCTTGTTCCCCGCCCGTATATTCTCCACCCTCTTGTTCCCCGCCCTATTATTCCCCGCCCTCTTGTTCCCCGCCCTCTTGTTCCCCGCCCTCTTTTTTCCCGCCTTCGTGTTCCCCGCCTTCGTGTTCCCCGCCCTCTTGTTCCCCACCCTCTTGTTCCCCGCCCTCTTGTTCCCCGCCCTCGTGTTCCCCGCCCTCGTGTTCCCCGCCCTCTTGTTCCCCGCCCTCTTGTTCCCCGCCCTCTTGTTCCCCGCCCTCTTGTTCCTCACCCTCTTGTTCCCCGTCCTCGTGTTCCCCGCTCTCTTGTTCCCCGCCTTCGTGTTCCCCGCCCTCTTGTTCCCCGCCCTCCTGTTCCTTGCCCTCTTGTTCCTTGCCCTCTTGTTCCCCGCCCTCTTGTTCCCCGCCCTCTTGTTCCCCGCCCTCTTGTTCCCCGCCCTATTGTTCCCCGCTCTCTTGTTCCCCGCCCTATTGTTCCCCGCCCTCTTGTTCCCCGCCCTCGTGTTCCCCGCCCTCGTGTTCCCCATCCTTATGTCCTGTACCCGGCACAATAATGTAATACTCTAATGGGGTATATCTGATTTTTCCTTATACCGGGTTTATTCTATACAATGCACTTTTATTTTCCCCGAGATGCCTGGTATATTATAGATAGAGCTATAGAGGTTAGGGTATACTTATAATCGGATATAAATCTTGTTTCTTCTAAAAAAGCCATGGTGATTGTTAACCTAATATAATGTTGCTAAATTTTTCTACCTGCAGTTTAACGCTGGTGCTTAATGATGGTGTGAGAACTGAGGACACAGAAGATGTTGAAACTGTGAAGGAAAACCAGGGTGAGTCACTGCTCTGAACTGTGAATTCTCTAAAATAGTACATACTTAATTACGGTATCTCCGGAAAAAAATGTTTTCCAGCTATCTCAGAAGATTGCCTTCAGCGCCCTCTACTCCTTTAGTTACCTCAAACTCCTTCAATTTCAAACTTTATATAATATCTAACCATCTTCT
The DNA here is from genome assembly GCF_026151205.1 of Bolinopsis microptera. NCBI lineage: Eukaryota > Metazoa > Ctenophora > Tentaculata > Lobata > Bolinopsidae > Bolinopsis > Bolinopsis microptera. The sequence continues at coordinate 7,486,885 of NC_087081.1, read as the reverse complement.
TATACTTACTTGTACTTGAAAAGGTCGTTGGAGTGGCCTGCACCACATAGTAACTCCTTTCACCGGTGTATTAGACCTCTCCATTGTACCCTGTTTGTTGCTCGTTGTTCTGCATCTTCTATCCTGATGTTATCGACACCTGTGAAGATTGCTGCATCCTCTTGGACACATGACAACCAGTTTTTCCGAGTTTTACCTCTTTTACCATGTTGTGGGATCCAGTGCAGAGGATAGTTGTAAAGTAAAATAAGGTGTAGCGACCAGACTAATCCTCCCGGGGCGTACCAATGGTAAACACTGCCTGCTCACAAGTACTACTCTCTACACACTATACTGACTTAGTCGTCCTGCGACAAATCCCCACAAAACCCTCGATATAATCAAGTATCGAACGCTAATCTAACACGATAGGTACGAGATTTTAGTATCGTACGGGTACAGAGAAGGGGAACAATCTGAAGTACTGTAATTGAAAAGATATAACAAGGGTACGATAATGAAGTGTCGTACACGGATACTTACAAACCTCTAGCTCTGCAAGCAACACGTGCTGTGATAAATGAATAATACGATAACTCAAGTATCGGTAACTATTGTACTTTAACTCTTACAGGCTACTGAGTGCCGTATTACTTTCAATATGATCGAATGACTTGATCGGATCCTAAGTAAGGTATGAACAAAGGAAACAGTGTATTCGTACAACAAGTTTCGAAACGTGATAAATTACAGTCAATCAATAAACGGAACTAGTCACTCGCCGGCCACGTTACAGTGTTTTTCAGCAGCGGTAACTTATTTAAACTGCACCTAGCAAGCCACCCAAAGAACTGATTGTAACGGGGCAGATGAGAATTACCAGCACTGCGTTACGCGGCCACACTTGGCTCAGTGTGTCCAATAATATAACCTAACTAACTACCCTGACTACCGCGTGACCTCCAAAACCAATCCTAATCTACAACACTAATCTAATCTAATCAAACACTAATCATAGGGGTTTTAATTCACTAAACTACAATATCCTAACTAAAATATCACTACACTTAAACTGCTGAAACCAGCTTCCACATTACACTATATCCCCCGGGAAGATTTAATCGATTTCGTCAATATCTCAAGGTATTGACAAATTCGACCAAACCTCCCCCTACTTACTAAAATCCTAAAATACTAAACCATTAAATCTCTAAAGAAAAATAAAGAAGAATGCACGTATAAACCCTCACGTGACTAACACTAACCCTAAAATCCCACGTGCTAACCTCACCCATGTCCAACTCCATACACAATTAAAAAAATCTACACGAATGCACCTTACGTGTGAAACTGAATTAAAAAACAAATAACAAGAGTATTATACCCAACATTGACCGGCGAACTGATAGGCGATAGCTACTTCAGAAGCAATGAAACTACAATCTTCTAGATAAAATGAGTCATAGTACTTTCAGCCGGAGCCATTATGAGTGACATAAATCTAAAAAATAGTATGGTTAGTTTCTAAATATAAACTCAAACTCTGAAAAGGAAACTGCTGTGAAAAGTGAAACATCAATAAATGGACCAAGTAGTTCAATGAAACAAGAAATTTTTCAATGAAAGAAGAAATTTAATTTTTGCACATTTTACAGAATAAAAAGATGTAAAACAATTCATAAAATATAATGCCCATTTGGTGTATGACTTTTTGTCCTTGACTGCTAGTTTGGTTTTGGAAGGACAGGTAACTAACGGGGCAAGGAATGCGCGTGCCTGAAAGCTTTTGCACACACCGAAACGCTAGTTCAGTTAGGTTTTTAGAGACAATGCTCATATTAGGATTAGAAGAAATTTTTTAGTAGACATAAGGGGTTCTGTTTATAGTTGTTACTATAGGTTGCAGTCTTGTTGTGACAAAAAGCCAACACTAAAACATGCCTTAGTTTATATTGTGTAGTTCAAGGATATAAAATGTAGCTTCAAGGTGGATATTAAAGAGCTGGCGAAAGATGATGGCCTTTGTATCAATGGTTATAATAAGCTAAAAAAATGATTTATGGAAAGCCCCTCGGACGAAATAAAAATTAATTATGCAGTAAAGGAATCTTGAAAGGGTTTATTCATTCCTGAGGGGCGAAAAACAAATAATTACGAACATATAAAAAATGCTCGTAACAAATCACATATTAAAACTTTCCCGTGATGATTTTATAACCGTAAAAGATATACAACTTATATTTTTTTGACTGGTTCAAATACTTTAATGGCCTTCAAATCAGCGCATGACAAAATAAAAAATTGGCCGAGGAATAAGAATTTTAGTGCCCAGAATTTGGACCCCCAAGTGGTGTCAAAAACGCGAATTAATTAGGTAATAATTATTTTAGTCTCTTGAGTCTTGATACCACTTTAGGGTTAGGCGGGTTCCTGCTAGTTATTACTGATTCATATATAATCTTAAACTAATTGCAACACTACAAATCTATTAAATTTATTGAGTATTATGTATCGCTATTGTAATAATTTGAGCGAGTAATATCCTGTACAAACCCAGAATATATAACATGGTCATGAAGACTTTGTTGTAACTTGTATGAAAAGCATTAGGTAATACATATTAAATCATGTATATTACGATATACATATTGCACGTTTCCATTCTGTAACTTTGACCGTCAACCATGATAAGCCTTTTATCATTCCATAATGTTCATTATAAGATGGTTCTATGGTTTTAAAATTTGCACTCTGAAAATAACTCACTCTATCTACCGTATTAATCAAATTATTAATTATAACTGAGATATTCATAAACAAGTCTTCTCATATATATATTGTTAGTCAGCCACAACTGTCAGTAAAACAACGCCTTGACTTCAATTGTCGGTAAAATGTACCTTTACAGTCATCCTCAAATTATTTGTTATGTAGTAGTGTTGAAAATATTTAAAAAACTTATATATAATATATATATTTCGTTGCTGTACTCCTACACATTAAAAGTCGGTGTTGATTAGATCTTCGAAATTCTTTGTATCATTTATTAAACATCGTTATCTCAAATTATTTGTTATATAGTAGTGTTGAAAGTATTAAATATATATATTATATATATATATTATATAATATTATAATTCTAATAATCGACATTTCTAAGATCCGTGTTGCAGCTCAAAACATTTCAACCCAGTTTATCATAACTTACAAATCAACAGATATGTGGAGCCCTGTGGTTAATTACAAAAGCATCCCTGCTGATCTGGATACTTCTTACCTGCACCTGAGAACAGACAGCACTGTCGGTAGTGGGGAGGAGATAGGGATATATTTCTATAGTGAGGAAGGAGAAGAAGTAGGAGGTATTGGTATCCGGTTCAGTACTCGTGTAGAGTATTGGCTTCACTTTTGTCAGTTAGGCTACACTCCCTTCCAGAGTCTACCTACAGGAACAGATAAACACTGGGTAGTAGAGAAACGTGGCTACAGGATCAAAGTATATTGCAATGGAAAACAGGTACTCGACATAACAGCATCATCTGAAACGTGTAGTTATGTAAAATGGAACACTTATTGGGGAAGAGAAGTGAGCAGAATAGAGCTTAGTACAGGCAGCACTACCTCTTATTATAATATAGGTTAGTGCTTTGGTAGTATAGTACCATAGTAAGTTAGTACAGATTTGGGTGACAATGCTATTATTTTAAGAAGTGTAATTAAATTTATATTTTAGACATTGTTTGATCCGATACTGCGATGTCGTGTATTATTAAACCAGTCATGGGAGGATCAATGAACGTTGAATGAGGGTAAATTCGCTCTTTCAAAAAAACGATTCTTTACTCACTGTTATCATTATCGTTTCAGAGCGTGTGTGGGAGTTTGAGAGAGCATCTCTTATCAACATGGTGACTGGAACGAAAAAACTTAGTGATAGCGGGGGTCTTTTGGTCGCAACAATTTTTAACAAGCAAACTGGTATGGTGAAAAATGGAACAGTTTGCAAGGATGCGTTTAACTGGTATTCGGCACAGCGTTTTTGCTGGACAATTGGATATCACTTCTCTGACTGGGGAAGTAATCCGAGAAACATGAAATATGTTCCTGAGTGAGTTTGATTTATGTGTCAACATTTTAGTTTCTGTTGCAATGGAAATGCTGTTTCTTTGCTATTTTGAATATCCGAACATTCTGCAATCTGCACCAAACCATTCAATCATTTAGGGATTGGCTGAAACGAACTGACATGTCAATAGTAATGGATGACGTAAGCTGTAAAGAGAATGATATTGACATATCAGATTGCGATTTTCGCATTTTGAGACACAACTGTCAACATGAGGACAATATTTGGCTCCACTGCTTTAGTAATACAGGTATGCCCTGCCTAGGTCGATCTCGATGAAATCAGGAACGAGTTTCGTGTCAACGCTTTGCTCCATTTATCTCTATCACACATGAGCAAACGCAACTGGTCAGGTTCCATTCCAGTGTCTTCGAGTAGAACATCAGGAAAGGGCTTATATGGTCGTCCTCGATAACGCTGGCCGTAGGATGGTTGCCAAAAAGGAGTTGTTGGGCAGGTTGGTCCTGTAGACGGTAGACATGCCCTGCAAAATTGAAGTCTTTGTGTCTTTATAGTATCTGTCAACGATGGTATCTTTCCATAAAGAACGGAGTTAGGTGTATGTGATTTCCATGAGATACCAAAGACCCTTCGTACCATTCTAGTATAAACACCGTCTAGTGCTCTAATATCAGCCTTTTTAAAAGTCTAGGTTTCTGCGCCATACAGCAGAACAGGTTCTACTGCAGTTCGAAAATGTCTTAGTCTTGATCTTCATAGACATATAAGATTTCCAAAAAGCATCCAGACTCTGTAAAGCTTTCCATGCGAGGCCTTTCCTGACATTGATGTCTCTGCTTGTTGAGGCTATAAAAGATCCTAGGTACTTAAAGTCATGAACTTCTTCTAAAGGGATGCCGTTAATAAAGACTATTTCGTCTGAGTTGACAGGTCGCGGGATGTTGTTGGACATGTATTTGGTCTTTTCGATGTTAATAAGGAGACCATAACGGGCTGCTATGTCAGAAATGCTTTGGCAAAGGCGGCCATTTTCGCTGAAGCTGTCAGTAGTTGTTGCTAGGTCATTGGCAAAGTCCAAATCAGCAATGTAGTTACTGCCATTTTTAAACCCATCACGTGGCCCTATTGCCAGTCTTAGTATAAAATCCAGGACGATGATAAAAACATCGCCCTGGAGAATTCCGAGGTTGGTAAGGAATTCTAAGGTTATACCTTCAGGGGTCATGATTTTAGCCTTAGTGTTGATGTAGAGTGACATAATGGCTTTTATGATTATATCAGGAAAACCGTAGGAAGCCAGGATGTCGGGAAGGTGAGATCTGAAGATGCAGTCAAAGGCCTTTGAGAAATCAATGAAGGAGATGACACAAGGTAGCTGGAAGTTCACAACCTCTTCGATGATACGTCTAAGAGCCAGAATCTGTTCACGAGTCCCTTTTCCAGGCCGGAAACCATTCTGGTTGTATCGGAGGCGAGGTTTTATGTGGCTCCTGATTCGGTTTAGAAGCAGCCTGTCGTAGATTTTCGTGGCAACATGGAGGATGGAGATGCCTCTGCTATTTTCAGGAAAGAACTTTTTAGCTCCTTTGGGTATAGGAAGAATGGCAGTGACAAGAAGCTCTTCCGGGGCTTTACCAGTAGTTAGCATGTTGTTGAACAGTAATAGTATAGTAGTGTCCAAGTCAACACACTTGTACAGCAGAGAAGGAATTCCGTCATAACCGTACGTGTCCCTATTCTGCTTGAGAGCTGTAGATAGTTCATCTGCTGAGAACGGTGACGTTTCAATTGGGAGTTCTGGCTTTTGGACTTCAAAGCTACCCATTCTGATGTTGTCAGCAGGATTGTAAAGCAGTTTGATGTAGTGGTCAGTCCACGCCTTTGCTCGATCTGCCTTGTTTCTGTGTCCAGGTAATGGAGACATATATTTAGGCTTATGATTGGTAAGGTCAATTATAAGCTTCCACGCAATACCAGAGCTGTTTGACTTCGTCTGCCATGCTGCATACCCTGAGTGGTTTGCGGGTTGCGGAATAAACAGCTGATCTACTTGATCAATTGTCTTATTAACAAACGATTCTTGTATGCTGGTTTTGACCTTCCTAGGAGTTCAAGGGTGGCATCACGTAGGGCTTTTATAGTTTTATAGCAGCTCGTGTCTTCCTTTTGTGACTATCTTTCAACGCAGCATCTCGTGCCTTGACAGCAGCCCGGTACTCAGGAGTCAGGATTGAATTAAATTTGAGCAGTTAGACTAGTCTTCTTCCTTTTGAGAAGTACTTTCTCTGCTGCGGCCTGCGTCATTAAGTTGAAGCTGGAGTTGGAAGGCTGTTGAAGTTGCAGTGTTACTTTTTAACTCCTCCCAGTCATATTTGATAACCTTCGGTCGGACGATGTTGGTCCTTACTGACAGCTTGATGGTCGCTTTGACAATCCGATGGTCAGATTGAACCGAGGGATTAATATATGACTCACAGTTTTTAAGTGAATTCTGCCATTTTGAGCGAATGAGGATGTGGTCATTCTGATGCAGTTGACCATTTGGTGCTGTCCTGCCTACCTGCCTAGGTCGGTCCAGATGAAATCTGGAACGAGTTTCGTGTCAACGCATGTCTCCATTTATCTCTATCACTCATGAGCAGACGTATCATGTGGGGCTCTAAACCAGTATCTTCTTGAAGGACGTCCGGAAAGGTCTTGTGTGGTCGTCCTCGATACCTTTTGCCGTAAGATGGTTGCCAGAAAAGGAGTTGCTGAGCAGGTTGGTCCTGTAGACGGTAGACATGCCCTGCAAAACGAAGTCTTCGTGTTTTGATGGTATCAGTCACCGATGGGATATTTCCGTAGAGGACGGCGTTAGGTGTGTGGGATTTCCATGAGATACCAAAGACCCTTCGTAGCATGCGTGTGTAAACACCGTCTAGTGCTTTAGTGTCAGCTTTCTTCAAAGTCCATGTTTCTGCGCCATATAAAAGAACAGGCTCGACTGCAGTTCTGAAAATTTTAGTCTTGATCTTTCTAGACATGTCAGATTTCCAGAAAACATCTAGACTTTCAAGTGCTTTCCATGCAAGGCCTTTCCTGACATTGATGTCTTTGCTGGTTGAAGCGATGTAGGATCCTAGATATTTAAAGTCGTGGACTTCTTCGAGAGGGTTGCTGTTAATGAAGACCCTATCATCCGAGTTAACAGGCCGTGGTAGGTTGTAGAACATGTATTTTGTCTTCTCGATGTTGATGAGTAAACCATACCGGGCTGCAATATCAGAGATACTTTGACAGAGGCGGCTGTTATCGCTGAAGCTGGGTGTGATTGTAGCTAAGTCATCGGCGAAGTCCAAATCTGCTATGTAATCACAACCTACTTTAAGCCCATCGTGTGGACCTATTGCCAGTCTAAGAATGAAGTCCAGGACGATAATGAAGATAAGCGGAGCAAGAACATCGCCCTGGAGAATTCCAAGGTTGGTCAGGAATTCAAGAGTTGTACCTTCAGGGGTCATGATCTTGGCTTTGGTGTTGATGTAAAGGGACATAATGGCTTTGATTATTATCTTAGGGAAGCCATAGGACGCCAGAATGTTAGGAAGATGAGATCTAAAGATGCAATCAAACGCCTTAGAGAAATCAATGAAGGAGATGACGCAGGGGAGCTGGAAGTTGATGACTTCTTCAATTATTCGCCTAAGGGCCAAGATCTGTTCACGAGTGCCCCTTCCAGGACGGAAACCATTCTGGTTGTACCGTAAGCGAGGTTCAATATGAGTTCTGATACGATTGAGAAGCAGCCTGTTGTAGATCTTGGTGGCAACAGGAAGGATGGATATGCCTCTGCTGTTTTCAGGACAGAACCTTTTAGCACCTTTCGGTATAGGGAGAATCGCGGTGACAAGCAGTTCTTCCGGGGCTTTACCAGTGGCCAACATGTTGTTGAACAAGGAGAGTAACGTGGTGTTCAAGTCAACACACTTGTAAAGAAGCGAAGGTATGCCGTCATGACCATACGTGTCCTTTGTCTGCTTAAGGGCTGTTGATAGTTCATCTGCTGTGAATGGAGACGTCAGAATAGGGAGCTCTGGTTCAGAAACATCAATGCTGTCCATTCTGATGCTGTTCATTCTGGTGGAGTCAGCAGGGTTGTAGAGCAGTTTGCTGTAGTGGTCAGTCCACGCCTTTGATCGTTCTGCCTTTTTTCTATATCCAGGTAGAGGTGACATAGATTTAGGTTTACGATCTGTCAGATCATTAATTAGTTTCCACGCGATACCGGAACTGTTTGACTTTGTCTGCCATGGTGCAAACCCTGGGTTGTTTATGGGTTGCGGCATGAACAATTGATCAACCTGGTCGATTTTGTTGTTCACAAACTGTTCTTGTATACTCGTCTCGACCTCTCTGACTTTGAGGGTGGCGTCACGCAGGGCTTTAGTAGCGGCTCGTGTCTTCCTTTTGTGACTATCCTTCAAAGCAGCATCTCGTGCCTTGACAGCTGCTAGGTACTCAGGGTTGGACGAAATCTGGGCCGTTAGGCTCGTCTTCTTCCTTTTAGGAAGAACCTTTTCAGCTGTGTCGTTGATAGCACTTATCATGTTGGTGTAAATGTGCTGATTTTGTAGGATCAGGTCTTCCGACTCACTTTCAATGTCCATTAAGGCGTTGAACCTGTTCTGGAGCTGAAGTTGGAAGACATTCAACAGTGGTGTATCACTCTTTAACTTTTCCCAGTCATACTTAATAACCTTAGGCCGGGTGATGTTGGCCCTTATTGACAGTTTGATGGTCGCTGTAAGAATCCGATGGTCAGATTGAACTGAAGGGTTGACGTATGACTCACAGTTTTTAAAAGAGTTCTGCCATTTAGAACGAATGAGGATGTGGTCATTCTGATGCAGTTGACCATTTGGTGCTGTCCAAGTCACTTTTTTGGAAGCTTTCTTGCTAAACTTTAACCCGCCGATGGTAAATGTGTTTTCTTGGGCGAAGTCTAGGAGATGCTGTCCATTTCGGTTTGTACACTCATAGTACGCGTTGTTGTTGCAGGTGTCTTTACCCAGGTGAGCGTTCAGGTCACCAGCTATAACTACTACGTCATGGGGTGGAAAGGAACGTACACAAGTAGATAGCTCTTCATAGATCTGCTCAATTTCCAGATCTGTAGAAACGTTTGTAGGGGAGTGACAGGTTACTAGATGAGTGTGTACATCACCAGTAAAGGAAACGGACATGATCCTGTCTGAGAATATGTTGTGGTCAATGTAGCAGCGTTGGGCCCAAGGAGAAAGGAGGAAGCCTAGACCTAGGATGGTTCTACTTTTAGGGGGAGGAGAAGCCAAGAGGAACTTGTAGCCATCGCGCATTATGCAAGTAGACTTCTTAATGCGGTGTTCTTGTAGTGCTATCACTGGGATGTTGAATGTTTTAGCTTTACATACAAGCTCCCACTGTTTCCATTCTTCAGTGAGAGATCTAACATTGTAGGTAGAAAGATAAAAGGACTCTGAGATTTTTTTGTTTATTTTTGGTTTTTTGTCGGTCTTTCTTTTAGCACAGATACCATCAGCTGTATCTCTCCCAGGAGGGTTTAAAGGTGTAGCGTCATCATGAGCTGTGCTATCAGAAAGAGAGTTAGGGGCTCGAACCCTAGTGCTTAAGTTGTCTAGCTCGGTGAAATATAGATAAGCGGGTGCGTGGCAAAAAACTTTGCGAGTACCAAGGTATTGCTAGAGGTTGGTAGCCCACTAGCATCATATCCATGTTCGTAAGCAACGGAAAATGACTGAGGATTAATCTGAGGGTCTGCAGCCACACACAGACAGAAAGGAAGGGAAGGTGGTAGAAGGGTACTGGGTAATGTGCCTCAGAACACAGGACCGGGGTCATCGAGCTGTGAGGAGGTTCTGACAGCAGGGTTGAACTAGAAACTGTGACATCAACAGAGTTCTGGTAAGAGTAAGGAGTGTAATATAACACTCAGAGTGCTCTGAAACACTCTGATGGCTAGACTGCCATCTTGATATCCGCTGGAAGTAGTGCGCTTGTCGCATCTGCTACTCAGCATACCTGCATCGGGCAGGATCCTCTGAAGCTCTAGCTACACGGCGTTAACTGTATCCGTGCATTACCATTCCCGGGTGTCAGTAGCGCGGGTCTACTGCTCGGACCCACTTCAGAGAGAGGAACAACAACACTTGGTGCTGTCCAAGTCACCTTTTTAGAATACTTTTTGTTAAACTTTAGCGCACCGATGGTGAACGCGTTTTCTTGGGCAAAGTCGAGAAGGTGCTGTCCGTTTCCGTTAGTACATTCATAAAACGCGTTGGTGTTGCAGGTGCCTTTCCAAGGTGAGCATTCAGGTCGCCAGCTATAGCTACTACGTCATGAGGTGGAAAAGATCGGACACAAGAAGTTAACTCTGCATAGAACTGTTCAACTTCAAGGTCTGTAGACACATTAGTGGGTGAATGACAAGTAACTAAGTGTGTGCAAACTTCACCGGTAAAAGAAACACACATTATCCTGTCTGAGAAGACGTTATGGTCGATGTAGCAGCGTTGAGCCCAAGGGGAAAGAAGGAAGCCAAGTCCGAGGAGCGTTCTACTTTTAGGGGGAGGAGATGCTAGGAGGAACTTGTAGCCATCACGCATTATATAAGGAGTCTTCTTAATACGATGCTCTTGAAGTGCAATCACAGGTATGTCGAAGGCTTTGGCTTTGCACACAAGTTCCCATTGCTTCCATTCTTCAGTGAGAGATCTTACATTGTAAGTAAAAGGTAAAAGGATTCTGAGATTTTTGTTAATTTTTGGTTTTTTGTTGGACCTTCTTTTAACACAGATACCATCAGCTGCATCTCTCCCCGAAGGGTTTAAAGGTGTAGCATCATCATGAGCTGGACTGTCAGAAGGAGAGGTAAGGGCTGAAACCATAGTGCTGTTATTGTTTAGTTCGTTGTAATGTTAATAAACGGGTACTTTGCGAGAGCTAGGGGTCTGTAGCCCACTAGCAACAAGTCCAACATCTCAAGCAACCAAAAATGACTGATAAGAGAACTGAGAGTCTGCAGCCACACACAGACAGTGAGGGAGAGTAAAATAGGGGGTTTTGTGCCTCAGTACACAGAACCGTAAGTCATTAAGCTGTGAGAATGTTCTTACAGCAAAATTAGGCTAAAATCTCTGACATCAACATGTTTCTAGTTAAAAGGGAGAGTGTTCTGAATAACTCTGATGGCCAGACTGCCATCTTGATGTCCGCTGGAAGTAGTGCGCTCGTCGCATCTGCCACTCAGCATACCTGCAGCAGGCACGATCCTCTGAAGCTCTTGCTACACAGCGTTAACTGTATCCGTGCATTACCATTCCCGGGTGTCAGTAGCACGAGTATATTGCTCGGACCCACTCCAGTATAGTTTACCTCAAAAACTTAAACTATCCATAAACTTTCTAATTAAGTTACGATTTATTTCATTATACAATTAATACTAAATATCCCGTATAAGCATTGCGACATAAAAATGATATAATAGGGTATCAGATTTTGGGTTTTGGTTCTATTTTTTTAAATAATAACATTTCGCTGTTCAGGATGTGTTGACGAAATTTTGCAGCAATCAAACAAAAACTGCACTGTGACTAATATCGGGGGATTTTTGAAACACTTGTGTTATAATGAGAGTAAAAAAGAGTACTTTCACAAGTGTGCTTATTCGAACACTACTTATTATGCAACAGGCACTGAGAGTAACACACTCTTTAGTGTTTCTACTGTATGTGAAAATGACCCGTACGGTTATCAGGCATGTGGTTTTCATACGAAAATTACCTTACAGAGCATTTATTTCTGTGGAGGTTATTTTAGGAACGATACAAATCTAGAAGAACAACAGTTTGTAGCGTGTAACCAGAACTGTAGCAGAAATTCTGGTGAGGAATCATCACAGAGCTTCATTAACGGCAATAACGAAGATCAGTGTGACGACAAATGCGACTCTGACTACTGTGAGGATGAGAGTGTATGTGAGGGTCACACATACGGAGTTAACTGTCCTAGTAAATATGACAGTAAATATATACCTGTAATCTATGTTTGTGATGCAGATGATGATTGTTATAACAAGGAGGATGAGAAGCACTGTAACAACACCACAATACCAACATGTATACATTATTATAAGAAAGTGAGGAGGGGAGAGGACATTACAGTCCCCATATTTAACTACACCAGGTGTAGTGTATTTGATCACAGTGAAGAATACTCGTACACCTATCCGTACTGTTACGGATATCTAGAACAAACAAATTGCACTGATGTAAACAGAGTGGGTGGTTCCTGTTTGATAAATGGTTTCATGTCGAGTGTATCAAAGTATGTGTTCTGTGGAAGTGAATTTAAGCTGACCAATGAAAAGATTAGTCTCTGTGACGATAATCTAGAAAACGATTGTAGGTCAATATCTGCAAACTGTGTTGTTCACAAACACAAACTCTGTGATGGAGTTAGTGACTGTGAAGATAATAGTGATGAGACCCGTGACATATGCCACCTAACAACAGTGGGATTCTTCAACTGTACTCGTAGTTTTGGTGGCGATAGAAATATAACAATACCCATAAAATGGATAATGGACAACCAAACCGATTGTCTCAATGGAGAAGATGAAGAAAGAAACCTTTGGAAATATTGTGGAGAGAAAAATGATTTGGCTTATAGAGTTGTCTTGGGAGACAAAACCTGCCAGGATATTTTGTTGTGTCCTGGAGATTCTGATCAAGGCTATGTTGATTTTGACTTTCTTTGTGATGGTGTGAACTCTTGTGAGATTGAAAATGAGGTCTGCAGAATTTCGCGAGATTTTCCGAGTATCAATACCACTGCTGTGAATGAAAGATGTGCTGGACGAGATTTGTGCAAATCATTGGACTCTACAAATGTAACATGTCATATACGGGAATTTCAGGGGCCAGCAGGATCTGCTTTCGGTGTCAATATAATGCTCAATGTGCCGACCTCTCGAGTAAACTGCAATAGTCTTTTCGGTGAATATTATGCATTTATCAGTTGCATGGGATTATGCTTAAACTCCACGTGTCCTATTCAGGACACTTTTTTAGAACATGATTCATGTCTTGGTCAGTATCCTGACCGAGTCAAAACTCTGGCAAACAACAATAACCTGACTTTTGTGACAATGTCTGATGTAGTTGAATATGAAAATACAATTTTCCAATGTAAGAATACTAAATGCATAAAGTACAGCCAAGTTTGCGACCTTGTTGATGACTGTGGTGACATGTCGGATGAACAAAACTGTACAAATCATATAGTTTGTGAGAATACAAACAACCGGACAGATCAAGTAAAAGAGCACTTGATATCTCATTCCCAGAAGTGTGATGGTAGATTTGATTGTTTTGATCTTTCAGATGAATGCAATCTAGAGTGTGGCAAAGAAATCCTCCAAAACTGGTTTTTGAAACTTTATTGCTGGTTGTTGGGCCTCTTAGCAGCAATTTTTAATATCATCACCGTGTGCAAAGTAGCGAGTTGTATTAATGACTCTGAAACAAGAAGCAATCTATACACTACAGTACTAATTTGTGTAATCGGAATGGGTGATTTCCTAATAGGAGTCTACTTGATCGCACTATCAGTATTCGACAGCATTATTTTCGGAAAGAATTATTGCAGGAAGCAAGCTGAGTGGTTATCAGGAAATTCTTGTTCTGTTCTTGGAGTTATCAGCACTGCGGGATCACAACTTTCTTTATTTTCGATGACTCTTTTGAGTTTGATCAGGATGTGGGGAATTCTGAACAGCTCTCTTAGCATTCCAGCCCTTGTCAATAAAAGAGCATTAGCAAAATTAATTGGGATCGTTATTGGAATCGTTACTGCTTCGATATCAGTAGCAATCATACCATTGGTCCCCGCCTTAGAGGACTACTTTGTGCAAGGTTTCTTCTATGATCCACTCTACAAGCTATTTATCGGATTCCCAAACAAAATGAAGCATATTAAAATTCTTCAAGCATACTACAAAACTGAAAATTTGTTGGCGAATACAACTTGGGCTGAGATTGGCAAGAAAGTTGATGGAATGTTCAACCAAAGCTTGAGTAGAAGTGCAGTACACTTTTACGGAAATGATGGTGTGTGCCTCTTCAAATACTTTGTTCGTAGTGATGATCCTAGAAGAAACCGCATAACATCGGATATGAAAACAGAAATGATCGACGTGAAAGGAAATATGATAGTTTGGCTTATGTTGGGCGTAAACCTTTTCTGCTTTTTGGTGATAACCGTGTCTTATTTGATGATCAACATTATATCTTGGAAATCGTCCAGAAATTCTGGGCAAAGTAGCAATCCAGATGCTATCCGCAGAAACCGAGCAATACAGACCAGGATTGCGCTGGTCATAGCCACAGATTTTGCCTGTTGGGTTCCATTTATGATAATCAGTGGGCTCCACAATCTCAAAACAATCGACGCTACAGATTGGTACGTAAGCTTCGCTATGATAGTTTTACCCCTCAATTCGGTCATCAACCCTTTGCTATATGATAACACTCTCAGAGAGTTGTTTGGTGAAGCTTTCAGAAATTTTGCTGCTAGATTTTTAAGAGGCGCTACTTGTTTAAGATTGCAAGTTACTGTAGTAGAAATGGGAGATCAAATAGAGGGAGCATCGCAAGTAAGAGCAAACGAGGATATCGTCGCAGAAACGCCAATTCAGATGGAATAATAGACCTACTAATGATAATGTAGGATTTTACAGATTTACATAGATTCTTCGAATAAGCAGGATATATGTTTTATTAAAAACTGTTATCATCAAGATGAATGTACATTTTACATTATACAAAATAAATTTACACGATATAGATTCCCACACTTGGATAAAAATGATGGCTGAATACTTTCATCAACAGTTTATAAGTCTTAATTGGTTTATTAGTGATTAACATTTCTACTCTCAGGGTGATATTACGTAATGGACAGCTACCAAATGTATGAACGATCTTAGGGAAGATGATAAAGTAGATGGACATTATTTCCTTTCAAGCCACAGCTGATCACAATTACAATGGTGTCTTAATAAGGTGTTAAAAATATTGGTGCCCAGGAACTGTAAAGCTGCTACTTCGTTATTTCAATAGTTTTATGATCCACGAATTTATAGTCATTGGTTTTTCAAACAATCCATTTTTATTTTGAGCAGCTACTGTAAGTTGATGTATAGATGTGGATTCTGGAGGGGAGGTGAAGCATATCTTTTGACACGTGACAGACTTTAAACAATCAGAATCGACTATCGAGAATCGACTATTCAAACCCTAAAATCGCTGCCATGTGTCACAAAAAATGCTTCACCTCCCCACCAGAATTCACATATATAACTTTTTTAATCAAGGACATTTTGACACAGGGCCGGATTTATCGCATTATAGGAACTAGCAGGAACCCGTATAACCCACTCGTCGTCAATTAAAGTAATATTGTACGTCCAATTTTGAGATTATTATACATAATAACAATTCTTGTTACAGCATGACAATCCAATTACTGTCCAATATAAGACAATTTTTTATTTAAAATTTGATTGTTTATTTTCTATCGTTTATTTCTTTTTTGTTGTTGGTATTTTGTGATTTCTCACTGATTAGTTATATAACACACATAACCCCGGCATGCGCAGGGATTATATTTCAATTTTTCCCGCGACGCGCGGGAAAAATTTATAATAATTTCGAGTGCGAAGCACGAGGGATTATTATGAAAATAACCCCGACGTGCTTTAGCACGAGGGGTTATTTTAATATAACTTAAGCGTGCCGGTGTTATGTGTTATAAACCCCTCCGGGTTAGTGCTAGGACCAACAAATTTGACATTTTACTCTTAATTCTACTTCTAGCTATATGAGATCATTATGGAAAATATGAAATGGAATTGGGGACTACCAAATAAACACAACTAAGGTACTATGACTTTTGAAATTGGCGTTATATCTAAACATTATTCCTCAGTCAGAACGTTGAATGAATATGAATATCGATAAGGGGCGTCGAGTTAAGCCTGGCAAGCGATAAAAGCTAATAATGATATCGTGTCATGAAGTTCATCAAAGTAGACGACTATAATACATGGCTTATATCAAACACGACAAAATCAAATGTAACCGTCGAGACAAATTTTGGAACTGGTCCAATTAATGTAAGAGTTTAAGTAATGTAAGCAGTGTGCTGGAGTTTTGCCAGCGCCTGCAATTAGACCGATACGTAGATCGAGTGTATTTATAGTTCTTACGTTAAGCCATAGGTCACGTGACATTTTTTACCAATGCGCGTCGTAGTAGTTAGTCACGTGATACACGTCATCAAAACACGTGACAGTGCGCGGTTGAAATTCTCATGGAATATCAAAACAAAACAAATCTTGTTGAGCCAAATTAGCGGGGCGGGATTATAAAAGCTGTGCCGGGGTTATTTATTCAGCGGGAAAACATTGTATCACGCGGTGACCCCCACTGCCGCTTCACTATAGCGTCTTCGACGCTACAGGGGGAGCCGCGCACTTCGTGCGCGGCGGGTCATACAACGTATGACAAGGAAAACACTAACAGCGGGAGCCGGGATTATCAGAATCTATTTAGCGGGAGCCGGGATTATCAGAATCTTATTCTATCCCGGAGGGGTTTATAATATATTTTATTATTACGCTTTTACATATATTTTCTTGGCTGCTTGATTATTAATGTTATCTTTTTTTTCTAACTAAGGCTAAATTCTTGTGACTGTTATTTTTAGTACTAGGATATATTTACTCTTAAGCAGAAGAGCTTATATTTTATGTTTTCAGTGAAAAGCCTGGAATTTATTGTATTGAGTGGTTTGATTGCTTTCTAGTTTCTGGTTTATGAAATTGTCTCACTTGTCTCGAGCCTGTAAAATTTAACGTTTCATAATACTTTAATAAAGACTTAAAAACATAATAGGGAGCATTTTAACTGAAATAACACAGTTTTTATGATTATAATTACAATTGGGACACCTAAATATAAATGCGGTATCATTTCGGCTCACATCATATTTGACTGCCAGGCCAGAGTATCCGTTATTTTACCATAATATTTTGGTAGGAATTGAGTTACACGTCTTACTGAAATTAACGAAAGTTAGTGCAAATTATAGTTCATTTTAGTTTTAAGAAATAAATTAAGTCTTCGCAAGTAACCACTTTAACATGAGACTGATCTACTCTATTACTATTTTACAAATAAAAGCTAACATTAAAAGTTCTAGTAGTATACTTGATACGCAGCGCGGCCGACAAACGACCATTAATATTATAAAACAGTTGGTGCGCGTGCAAGTATCCACGTGCTAGCTTGCCAATAGTAATATCATGAGCTAAGTTTTTCCACGGGTCCCCATTTTGACCAGTTTCAGATTGGTTTCCACCAAAACCGAGCGTACTAAATCCTTCTACAGTCGATCTTCGATATTTTTCTAAAAGGGCCCCTGACAGTTAAAAAATGTATTTTTGAACGCTGACTCCGAATCACCCCACATGACATAGGGTTAAAATTCTCCCCTTGCGAGATATCGGCGAAAAACTGTCTCGATCACGTGATATGACCATGAGATGACTGACGAAGTTGGTCTAATTTCTCGTCAGGGTTTCAGCATATGCTTCAGTTTGGGATTTAGTTAGGGTTGCGATAAGATTGTAGGGTCGGGATTTCGAACAATCATTCAGAGCCACCTAGAGGACGTGTTTAAGAAGTCACGTGACAGTAGAGTGTAGAGTGATTAATCATCATCCCACCGAAACCAAACTAGAGATTCCCACCAAAAATCCTCATCCTTCTTCCACCACGTAATTGGTAATACATTTCAGGCTTTTTGAATAGTGCCACATGCTGTTCAACGAAAACAACTATTTCAACGTTTAGTCGGTACTATTCTGATGGAAAATTTCGAAAAAATACTTATTTTATGTGCAAAATATAGAGTATTATAAAGGTAAACCGAACGATTCTTAACTAACAAACTCTACCACAGCCTCACAAACTATTGTCTTCTGAATTTTACGACTACCAGGAAAAGGAAACTTATTTAAGAAAGATTATTGTCCATTTTTTCAATAATAAATTAAAGTATACCACATCTTCTATGGTTCTAGATAATTAATGCTCAAATTAAAACGTATTTTGTACCTCTCCAAATCTTGTATAGTCATCAATTCACTGTGACTCTGTGAGGCTACAGGCAAAATCTATAAACAAACCATTCCACAGTAAGTCACAATATTGTAGAATGCAGACTGTAGTTGATCATGATATTTTGTAAGGGAAGATCAATATTCTTTCGGTATAAAAAGTTTCAATGGTCAGAATATCGACCTAAAACGTCCAACAAGTCTCACTTTTCAACATGCAAAATCCTGTGTTTATTGTGTTTATTTGTGAGTGGGAAGAGGGATTTTCCAATCTTAAATTAACATTGTCTTGTCCAATTTAAATCGGACAATTTAAACGTCAGCTTGAAACTGCAACTATTTTACTCCTAACTAATTTAAACAATGAAGCCCATGACGAACCTGGGTTCCCAAATTATCAAGACCATTAGCAGCATCGTTCTCAGACTTATCTCCCACTCTATTATCAGTGGGTAGAAGCGGAGTAGCTAGAGGACTAGAGGATGTGTGGGGGCCCACTACTGCATCTCTGTAACTCGGGACTACGCCCGGTAGGTGGAATGTTGAGGGTGAGTTACACTGTATAACCTAGTGTAACTATGGTAACTAGTAGTGTAACCATGGTAACTAATAGTGTAACTATGGTAACTAGTAGTGTAACTATGGTAACTAGTAGTGTAAGTATGGTAACTGGTAGTGTAACTATGGTCACTAGTAGTGTAACTATGGTAACTAGTAGTGTAACTATGGTAACTACTAGTGTAACCATGGTAACTAGTAGTGTAACTATGGTAACTAGTAGTGTAACTAAGGTACCTAGTAGTGTAACTAAGGTACCTAGTAGTGTAACTATGGTAGCTGGTAGTGTAACTATGGTAACTAGTAGTGTAACTATGGTAACTGGTAGTGTAACTATGGTAACTAGTAGTGTAACTATGGTAACTAGTAGTGTAACTATGGTAACTAGTAGTGTAACTATGGTAAATAGTAGTGTAACTATGGTAACTAGTGGTGTAACTATGGTAACTAGTAGTGTAACTAAGGTACCTAATAGTGTAACTATAGTACCTAGTAGTGTAACTATGGTAACCAGTAGTGTAAATATGGTAACTGGTAGTGTAACTATGGTAACTAGTCATGTGTCAATGGTAACTAGTAGTGTAACTATGGTAACTACTAGTGTAACTATGGTAACTAGTAGTGTAACTATGGTAACTAGTAGTGTAACTATGGTACCTAGAGGTGTAACTAAGGTACCTAGTAGTGTAACTAAGGTACCTAGTAGTGTAACTATGGTAACTAGTAGTGTAACTATGGTAACAAGTAGTGTAACTATGGTAACAAGTAGTGTAACTATGGTAACTAGTAGTGTAACTATGGTAACAAGTAGTGTAACTATGGTAACTAGTAGTGTAACTATGGTAACTAGTAGGCAGGTCCTCTTCCTGATGGGTGGAATGTTAAGGGTGAGTTAGGAATGTTGGATTAAGATTATATTTCTGCACATCGAATTAGGTCTTTGATTACAGTAAAAAGTTGTGGTTGTAATCCCAGTTTTAAAAAAAGTAGTCTATTTAGAAATGAGGGAAATCATTAGTAAAACCCCGAGTCAGGGTTTACTGCAACTAGGGGTTATACTGTAACTAGGGGTTATACTGTAACTAGGGGTTATACTGTATATCAGGGTTTACTGTAACTAGGGGTTATACTGTAACTAGGGGTTTTACTGTAACTAGGGGTTTTACTGTAACTAGGGGTTATACTGTAACTAGGGGTTTACTGTAAATATGGGTTTTACTGTAACTAGGGGTTATACTGTAACTAGGGGTTATACTGTAACTAGGGGTTTTACAGTAACTAGGGGTTTTACTGTAACTAGGGGTTACACAGTAACTAGGGGTTATACAGTAACTAGGGGTTATACTGTAACTAGGGGTTTTACTGTAACTAGGGGTTATACTGTAACTAGGGGTTTTACTGTAACTAGGGGTTATACTGTAACTAGGGGTTATACTGTAACTAGGGGTTATACTGTAACTAGGGGTTTTACTGTAACTAGGGGTTATACTGTAACTAGGGGTTATACTGTAACTAGGGGTTTTACTGTAACTAGGGGTTATACTGTAACTAGGGGTTATACTGTAACTAGGGGTTATACTGTAACTAGGGGTTATACTGTAACTAGGGGTTATACTGTAACTAGGGGTTTTACTGTAACTAGGGGTTATACTGTAACTAGGGGTTATACTGTAACTAGGGGTTTTACTGTAACTAAGGGTTATACTGTAACTAGGGGTTATACTGTAACTAGGGGTTATACTGTAACTAGGGGTTATACTGTAACTAGGGGTTATACTGTAACTAGGGGTTATACTGTAACTAGGGGTTATACTGTAACTAGGGGTTATACTGCAACTAGGGGTTATACTGTAACTAGGGGTTATACTGTAACTAGGGGTTATACTGTAACTAGGGGTTATACTGTAACTAAGGGTTATACTGTAACTAGGGGTTATACTGTAACTAGAGGTTATACTGTAACTAGGGGTTTTACTGTATATCAGGGTTTACTGTAACTAGGTTATACTGTAACTAGGGGTTTTACTGTAACTACGGGTTATACTGTAACTAGAGGTTATACTGTAACTATGGGTTTTACTGTAACTAGGGGTTATACTGTAACTAGGGGTTACACAGTAACTAAAGGTTATACAGTAACTAGGGGTTATACTGTAACTAAGAGTTATACTGTAACTAGGGGTTATACTGTAACTAGGGGTTTTACTGTAACTAGGGGTTTTACTGTAACTATGGGTTTTACTGTAACTAGGGGTTTTACTGTAACTAGGGGTTATACTGTAACTAGGTGTTTTACTGTAACTAGGGGTTATACAATATACTGTAACTAGGGGTTATACTGTAACTAGGGGTTTTACTGTAACTAGGGGTTATACTGTAACTAGGGGTTTTACTGTAACTAGGGGTTATACAATATACTGTAACTAGGGGTTTCACTGTTACTAGGGATTATACTGTAACTAGGGGTTATACTGTAACTAGGGGTTATACTGTAACTAGGCGTTATACTGTAACTAGGCGTTATACTGTAACTAGGGGTTATACTGTAACTAGGGGTTTCACTGTTACTAGGGATTATACTGTAACAAGGGGGTTTTACTGTAACTAGGGGTTATACTGTAACTAGGCGTTATACTGTAACTAGGGGTTATACTGTAACTAGGGGTTTACTGTAACTATGGGTTTTACTGTAACTAGGGGTTATACTGTAACTAGGGGTTTTACTGTAACTAGGGGTTATACTGTAACTAGGGGTTTTACTGTAACTAGGGGTTATACAATATACTGTAACTAGGGGTTTCACTGTTACTAGGGATTATACTGTAACTAGGGGTTTTACTGTAACTAGGGGTTATACTGTAACTAGGCGTTATACTGTAACTAGGGGTATAGTTGTGGACACAACAAGAAAATTGAGAATAATCTTGTGCGAGGGTAGGGACCCAGATGTCGTTTCTAACCCAAATAAACTTTAAGGAGGCTTCTCATCAGTAGCCGCACCTCCTTACTCGGTTTCTGAACTGGAATTCTATGGGCTTCCAGACGGCCAGACCGAGTATTACCATCCCATCCTTCTAGAGTTCATCACAAGTAGCACCCACCTTGAAGATCTTTGACACCCAGACACACCCCATTGGCGAACAAACTTTGGATATAATCTTACATGCTCCCGAAGGAATCCCTGGTTTATGGTCTTTCTCATCGTCACCAGCACTTTCACTAGGTCACCAGCTCTTTCACTGAAGTCATCAGCCCTTTCACTGAAGTCATCAGATGTGACTCTGATCAACGGTATAGTTGTGGACACAACAAGAAAGTTGAGAATAATCTTGTGCGAGGGTAGGGACCCAGATGTCGTTTCTAACCCAAATAAACTTTAAGGAGGCTTCTCATCAGTAGCCGCACCTCCTTACTCGGTTTCTGAACTGGAATTCTATGGGCTTCCAGACGGCCAGACCGAGTATTACCATCCCATCCTTCTAGAGTTCATCACAAGTAGCACCCACCTTGAAGATCTTTGACACCCAGACACACCCCATTGGCGAACAAACTTTGGATATAATCTTACATGCTCCCGAAGGAATCCCTGGTTTATGGTCTTTCTCATCGTCACCAGCACTTTCACTAGGTCACCAGCTCTTTCACTGAAGTCATCAGCCCTTTCACTGAAGTCATCAGATGTGACTCTGATCAACGGTATAGTTGTGGACACAACAAGAAAATTGAAAATAATCTTGTGCGAGGGTAGGGACCCAGATGTCGTTTCTAACCCAAATAAACTTTAAGGAGGCTTCTCATCAGTAGCCGCACCTCCTTACTCGGTTTCTGAACTGGAATTCTATGGGCTTCCAGACGGCCAGACCGAGTATTACCATCCCATCCTTCTAGAGTTCATCACAAGTAGCACCCACCTTGAAGATCTTTGACACCCAGACACACCCCATTGGCGAACAAACTTTGGATATAATCTTACATGCTCCCGAAGGAATCCCTGGTTTATGGTCTTTCTCATCGTCACCAGCACTTTCACTAGGTCACCAGCTATTTCACTGAAGTCATCAGCCCTTTCACTGAAGTCATCAGATGTGACTCTGATCAACGGTATAGTTGTGGACACAACAAGAAAATTGAAACTAGGGGTTATACTGTAACTAGGGGTTTTACTAGGGGTTATACTGTAACTAGGGGTTTTACTGTAACTAGGGGTTATACTGTAACTAGGGGTTATACTGTAACTAGGGGTTTTACTGTAACTAGGGGTTATACTGTAGCTAGGGGTTATACTGTAACTAGGGGTTATACTGTAACTAGGGGTTATACTGTAACTAGGGGTTATACTGTAACTAGGGGTTTTACTGTAACTAGGGGTTTTACTGTAACTAGGGGTTACACAGTAACTAGGGGTTATACAGTAACTAGGGGTTATACTGTAACTAGGGGTTTTACTGTAACTAGGGGTTATACTGTAACTAGGGGTTTTACTGTAACTAGGGGTTTTACTGTTACTAGGGGTTATACTGTAACTAGGGGTTATACTGTAACTAGGGGTTATACTGTAACTAGGGGTTTTACTGTAACTAGGGGTTATACTGTAACTAGGGGTTATACTGTAACTAGGGGTTTTACTGTAACTAGGGGTTATACTGTAACTAGGGGTTATACTGTAACTAGGGGTTATACTGTAACTAGGGGTTATACTGTAACTAGGGGTTATACTGTAACTAAGGGTTATACTGTAACTAGGGGTTATACTGTAACTAGGGGTTTTACTGTAACTAGGGGTTTTACTGTAACTAGGGGTTATACAATATACTGTAACTAGGGGTTTCACTGTTACTAGGGATTATACTGTAACTAGGGGTTATACTGTAACTAGGGGTTTTACTGTAACTAGGGGTTATACTGTAACTAGGGGTTTTACTGTAACTAGGGGTTTTACTGTAACTAGGGGTTATACAATATACTGTAACTAGGGGTTATACTGTAACTAGGGGTTTCACTGTTACTAGGGATTATACTGTAACTAGGGGTTATACTGTAACTAAGGGTTATACTGTAACTAGGGGTTTTACTGTAACTAGGGGTTATACTGTAACTAGGGGTTATACTGTAACTAGGAGTTATACTGTAACTAAGGGTTATACTGTAACTAGAGGTTATACTGTAACTAGGGGTTTTACTGTAACTAGGGGTTATACTGTAACTAGGGGTTATACAGTAACTAGGGGTTTTACTGTAACTAGGGGTTATACTGTAACTAGGGGTTATACTGTAACTAGGGGTTATACTGTAACTAGGTGTAAGAACCCCCGGATCTGACGTTATCCAAGACCGGACCTTATGCAGATAGTTCTCCTTCTGTACCAGCGGACATCGGTTGTCATGGTAACATCGGTTGCCATGGTTACAGAAACCCGACCCTACGGCCGCACCAGCCGAGAGCTGAAGTGTCGATAATTAGGACGGGCACCGAACTCGATAAGGTTCACCATTCAATTGGGTGATAAGATACCACAATGGTAATTGGTCTGATAACGAACCAAGCGCGGCCAGCCTCGGTAGGTTACACAGAAGTGCCGCCGAGACTGTCGGTCTCAAGCCACCGCTAGCGACCTGTGACCCACGTGTCACGTCGCATCACTTCTCTTGGACCGATCCAGAGTACGTTACGTTTTTCCACTCGTGACTTAAGATGGAAGTATCCGGAAGGACTTCACCACCTTGATGAACTCTGCCGATTTCTCTGGACCTCACCCTCGAGCGGCTGATGATGATACGCCACTGTCGCAGTACTTCCCGGAGTAGCCACCACGTCGAACCTTGTCGGATTCTACGCCTCTAAGCTTCACCAGAGATCTACGACCACCGGAGTGAGTACTCCTAGAAGGCTTTAGGATTAGAATTTACGTTAAATTATTATGACGATATTACGATAATATATATTCATTGCTTGGTATAATTACCTTGATGTCAGAAGCTATATTCTGGCCCCCTAAATAGGCGTACCTTACTGGTGTTATTATATAAATCAGTGACAACAAGGGTCACCAGCCAGGAGCAATCCTGTGCTGCAAATTGTCATTGAAATTACGTTAAAATAACAACACTACTAATACGGAATGATGCCGTGTCTCTCGGAGGCTTTCGAGTGCCACTAAATTAGTGGAACGTTACGAACCCGAGACCCTGGTGGGACCTGAAGGAGGACATGATGCAGGTAAGTATTGACCCGCTTGCCCGGGCTATCCAGGTTTGATCATGTTTGGGAGCTATAGGAAAGCTTCTATGGAGCCTTAAATAAACTCTCCGCCCTAGGTTGTTTGACGTATTATTCCAGGCCACCTTTTGTAGTTCACAGCCCGTTTAACGACGGCTGGGCTCTTACAAATTGGACCCAGATATACGGGACTCGAATAGCTTATGATTGACAGGCATTATTTGATCCGTATACAATATTCATGCTAAAAGCAACGTTACGCACTGTGGGATATTATCAGTCGACAGTAGTTACCAGTCGAGCCATCGTCGGCATTTTATTAAGACACAGGCGTTGTAGGATTAGCCGACTCTAACATTATTTCCCCCTCATATATTGGATTGACGTGGACGGAACCAACCAAAGAAGTACCATGCCGAGGAGGATACGAGAAGCACGAATCGAATCAGAACACTCCAAACGCCGACAGTAGATGTCTCCTTAAAGAACACGACCGACGCCAAGGATACCCCTGTCTGATGAACCAGTGAGGAAACAGGTCAGTGTGCTTGAAATATTCGGCTGATGAAAAATAACGATCCCAGTTTATGGATTATTAATGAGTAAATGGTTTGGCCGACCAAAGCTAGGATAATGGTTACTTTTCGTTAAATTATTAAATATGTACATGAGACACTTTTGAAAGAAGTTCATTTAACAGAATAATCACGAATTGTGATTTCGAGCCACAGTGTTGAAGTTAAATTAAATTATTAAAAACGTCGAGGTTAGTTGCCAGCCACAGCAACTGGACGTCAGTGAGATAATGAAAGTAATGTTTGACCGTTCTTCGGTGAAGGATGGAGATGCGTTCCCTATATTTTGCTAACTAAGATCATGTACACTCACTATAACGTTACTTTGGTTACCTACACGCTCACGTCTCACGAACTCAAAAACCCCACGACATTCGCTGTAACCAGAGTAACGAGAATTGTGTTAGTTAGACAAATATAATCTGGTTGTCATGTCAACTCTGGCTGAAGTGTTGTATGCGTGCAGCACTCCAGCTTCGAGAGGCGATACAAATTCCACGCTCCACCATCACTTTAGATATGGAGATTACCAAAACTGGCCTCAAATGACACCAGCTAGTTGATGGAAGCTAAGAATTTTGCCACTCACAAAGGGGGGGAATGACCCTAATGGTCACCATATCATCATCAACGCAACTAATTATTTTTATTAACGCGTAAAAACAACTCTGCGTCGTATACGTCGTTCAGTACTTACAAGTAGACACGTTCTAAGAAGTCGATGAACACTTCGAAAAGAGAGGGAAGCACTGGGTGGATTACAATAACCACCATCTCCTAGTAGTAAGTTTGAAATCACTCGTAGCTGATGATACCGTAAAATTGTACGGTACCCAGACCATTGTACCAGTAATAAGTATTTACCATAAACGGGCTCCCAATCACAGTAGATGTGTTGCATCGACATGGTAAATTATAGTGTAGAAAAGGTGGGTGGTTGTTGTCGTTGTTGTAATTACGTATATCTAGTAGTAAATTCGCCACCTCCGTTTAGAAACCGGGGCCACCGGGGCCAATGTATCGCGGTTTTTGTGGTATAAAATTCAATTTCTGTAACTTGACTTTCGCCCCCCCAATTTCCACATAAATCAATTTATTCCTGCACTCCCCCTGGGTTCCTACTTTCAGATCCCTAAACTATCCCCACGACAGGTAAGAGCATGACTGTTGTCGTAATTATTTAATATCCACGATTCAAATAACGGAGTAGTCCGCTACGTATTAGCTTAATTTTTAATACTTTCAACAGTACTATATAAGTATAACAAATAACTTGGGCCTGAAGATGTCGTTGGCGCCGTAAATGTGCCTGCATTCCTGGCTCCCTGTTTTGTGGTCCTTGTCCCTTCCGGCCGGATGTTGTCCAGCTATCGGCATATCCACCATTGTACCAGTAATAAGTAGTAGTAGTAAACTGCCCTATGCCTCATTTAATACTTGTAAATAAATCGAGTAAAATGCTCCTAACTAAAAGATGGTACTGCAAACACCGGTGAGCCGTACCAACCATGACGTAATGATTAAACCACACGACGTAACCACATACCCACGAGACCACGAAGTAGGTCAACCCTTCGAACCGTCAGTTGTTAACGAGCATCCCCTAATCGTATGTCATTGTTAATTGCAAAGAGAATACCCGAAATGACCTACCGAGGCTTGATAGTCAATCAAGTTGATTAAGCAATTAACACGCTTAGCGAAACCACCTTAAGATTATCATGTGATTTTAGACCACCTCCTATACGAAAGATACCATTTAGTCGCCCTATTTAATAAAACATGTGCAATTGAACGCATATTAACTTAGTGCTTCCAGTGCAGTTGTGCAATTGTTTAGCGTCTGGTTTTGATCTTTTTGATGGTAAAAAGGAATTAACACCCCAGCACCGTAAGTATTTTAAGAATTGTTGGTCTCGAACACACATCCCAGACTATTGACGGGGCCTTCGGAATGTCGTTTAATTAGGTCGTTCTTGTAACAGTTAAGTTTCATACTAGTGAGACTGGCCACTCAGTTAGCGATCGTCACGTGTCTTTCGGGAGCTGGGTTCCAATGAAATTCACACATTTATGAAATCTCACACAGTCTGACAGTTACTCCTGTTACCACAGTTACCGGCATTTTACCGGTTCCACCCGACTAACTTTCCACGATCATCATACTAATTCCGCAGGTCGTTCTCACTCTAAACATACCGCACAAACGACCCTCGTACCACACACGAGATCGAACACCACCCCACACTATCGTGGCAGCTGCCGCGACGCCCCTAACCATTTTGGCAATATAAGACAGGACTGTTAATTGCGCAACATAAGTTTAGTTGACGTATTACGATAAGTATCATGACGTAATACTGTACCTGATAAATGCTACGACGTACTCAATTGTAGTTTAACATCTTTAATTCTTGATGTAAGGGTTGTATTTTATTATTTTTAAAATGTACATGTAAGGGGATACAGTTTTAATCCCGAATTGCTGATATAGTACTTGTTTTATACCACTTTAAATTTCTTAATTCGAACTTATAACTTATGTTTGATAGGCCACCTCACGTGTATTATTATATAACGTCCCAAAAATTGTTGATGTTACTCCACTGGGAGAGCGGTACTGTGAGAGAAACTTAATCATGTCGTCAAGTTGAAGAGAAGAATGATGAAGAGTTGAGACGCATGAAGCGTAAGTATGCTGGCAGGGGCCCCGTGATTAGAATAAAGTTGATGTGTAAGTGTGTAAGTGTGTGAGTGTAGAGAAAGTGAGTAATTAGAACCGTGCTGGATTGTAACCGTATGAGTAAGCTGCTGTTCTGTGCGAAATAAGGTATACCCGCTGGATTTTATATTTAGTGTTATTGACCAGAGAATAGTGCCTGAAGTAAGAGAATCGAAACAGCACGTGACTCATGAGTCTGAATGGTGAATGTGTGATATCAGATATGTAAGTATTAAGTAATGAGAAGCAGAAGATATGACGAGTGATGTTATAAAGTTATAAGAAGTTTATGCCAGCTGGGCCCCAGATTATACGAGAATGAAAATGATAGTGTAGAGTGATGGTGTAGAGATCTCACGTGAAGTAGAAGTTATATATTCCTGCAGATGCCGACAATGATCGATGCCGCAAAAAGGGCGAAGGTGAGTCAGTTTCGTATAAATAAATAGGATTAAAATAAGTGTACTAATTAGGTATCGACTGGCTCACGTGAGTATGTCGTGTGATGAATGTGTGAAATGTGAGAATTGATAAGCGCTATATAAGTATAAATTTGAATTCCTGCAGATGTTACGGCCGAGTATTGCCGATTCCGCCAATTTAGAAATCAGTACAAATGTGAGTTACTGGGCGAAGAAGGACCAGGTTAGATAAGCATACGTTAAGGAACTGATAGTAGGATAGCCACCTATGTACACTAGGTGATGACTGGTGCCTTGTTAAGAATATAGTGTGACGGCACTTGCACTTTCAATGAAGGCAAGTGTGAGTAGTATGGTTAGATAAGAAGCATAACACCGCTCTCCCTCAAATTTTAATGTAAACTTTTGTCACTATAAGTGCTATTATATTATATTGTGGCTAAAGGAAAAGAAATTTTTAACACTCAAATTAACCCTCTTCATATCAGAACATGTCAACCCAAAGTTCAACCTCAACAATGAGCATGGACGCGAAGCACGCCATTAACCAGTATTCCCTCAGAAATGGCCGATGAGCAAGCCCCTATGCGTCCGGCTGCAGCCGCCGCCGCCAACCCGCCGAGACTCCACCCAATGTTCGTACGAGCACCGCCGCAGTTCAAAAGTGGCATGGATCTCGAACTCTACCTCCAACGTTTTCGTGCATACGCCCGATCCATCAATTGCCCCGCTGACGAACAGGCTGACCTCCTCATCAGCCTGTTGGAGGACAAGGCCCTAGAAGGGATTTCTCGGACCGTACAAGACGCAGCTGGTGATATCGACGACATTATTGCCCAACTCCGACGAGCCGAAGGGTGGAATAGAAACAGCGAGCGATACGTCACGGAACTAAGGAACCGAAAAAGACTTCGCACTGAAGGGATTTGGGAGTACCACCTGGAACTGTTCAAGTTATCCAACAAGGCGTACCCCAACGACCCAGCAATGAGAAGAGGATCACTTCGCGAGTCCTTCATAGCGAATATAAACGACGCGTACCTGGCGTCACGGCTACGAGAGCTACAGGAGCTCGACATGGAGCAATTGCTAGACGCCGCCATTATGTTACACGGCTGTCAAGCTGCCTCATCCAAAACAGCAAACACCGTCACGTCCGAAGACGACGTAACCAATCAACCACCACGTGATGAACTAGGACAACGAATGGACAACTTGTCACTTAGATTGGACCAACTTGCGATAAACCAAGTTGCCAGCAATCGAGCACCAGGTGGCCAACACGACGGCACGGGAGGTCCAACCAGCCATCAGGACGGGTACCACTACGACGGTCCACAACATTCATTCCCTAACCCTCCAGTACCCAGTAACCAATTTAACTCTCAACTACGAGACGGTTCTTGGATATTCGTCCCTAACGACCAAATGGACTACAATTCCCACCGATTCCACCAAAATTAAACAGATCCACGGTAACCTACGTGTCTCAGCAACCAGGACCATTGACACGCTCAGCAAGCCACGTATCACTGGTGGTAGCCGCGGAACCGACAATCGTCGCACCCTACCGGAATATTTACCCGGAAACTCCGACGGGTCTCTAAACAAACAGGACTAAGTATCAACGGTAAACAGGTGCCGTATCGTTTAAACAACTATATTATTTTTAATCAATTATATCGAGTTAACCCACTATACAAATTTACCAAATTAAATTGGAATGTTTTTTTTAAATAAGTTATTTTAACTCTGGCGTATTCTGATTGCGCTACCCTAAAATCCACTTTTTATACAGTATACCTTCTTTTAGATCGCTACGCTAACATAAATAATTATAAAATAACACTCAATTCCCTTCAGAACGCTGACACGCCCCCTAACATGGACTCAACACAACCAGACGTACAACGCCGTGGAGTGAATTTCGGTTAAGGACGCTGGGTTATAAGAGACACATAATAAACTATTAAACCCTTTTCTTGACGAACAATGACTAACGTATTTTGCCGCGAGAATAAAGAAAGGGCAAATTTTAAATTTTGTTTTTAGGTTTAAACCTATTCTTAACTATAAGCAACACTATTCATTGTCGCATACCAAAGACACTAGAAGTGTATTGCCTACGATAACTATGTACGTCGATTTAATTAACTAAACAAGACTACTAAGTTAAATTATAGTGAAAATATTACGCATGCCCAATTTATATCACCGCCGCTCCTTATAGAGGGCCACTTTTAAATTATATCACCGCCGCTCCTTATAGAGGGCCGCTTTTAACTTATATCACCGCCGCTCCTTATAGAGGGCTGATTTTAGTTTATATCACTGCCGCTCCTTATAGAGGGCCACTTTTAATTGACTTTTATTTAACTATGTCTAATTTACAGCATGCCGTCAATTAACTTACACAGCCTTCTAGTCCGCGTAGGAAAAACCGGAACTACGAACCCTTACAGCCGACGGTGATGAAAGTTCGACAACGACAGCAGAACAACCGATGCTCAACGGAGATGTACCCCCAAATAATTGACGTGGGCGTCAACTTAAAGAAAGAAAGCTGTAAGAACCCCCGGATCTGACGTTATCCAAGACCGGACCTTAGCCAGATAGTTCTCCTCTGGACCAGCGGACATCGGTTGTCATGGTAACATCGGTTGCCATGGTTACAGAAACCCGACCCTACGGCCGCACCAGCCGAGAGCTGAAGTGTCGATAATTAGGACGGGCACCGAACTCGATAAGATTCACCATTCAATTGGGTGATAAGATACCACAATGGTAATTGGTCTGATAACGAACCAAGCGCGGCCAGCCTCGGTAGGTTACACAGAAGTGCCGCCGAGACTGTCGGTCTCAAGCCACCGCTAGCGACCTGTGACCCACGTGTCACGTCGCATCACTTCTCTTGGACCGATCCAGAGTACGTTACGTTTTTCCACTCGTGACTTAAGATGGAAGTATCCGGAAGGACTTCACCACCTTGATGAACTCTGCCGATTTCTCTGGACCTCACCCTCGAGCGGCTGATGATGATACGCCACTGTCGCAGTACTCCCGGAGTAGCCACCACGTCGAACCTTGTCGGATTCTACGCCTCTAAGCTTCACCAGAGATCTACGACCACCGGAGTGAGTACTCCTAGAAGGCTTTAGGATTAGAATTTACGTTAAATTATTATGACGATATTACGATTATATATATCATTGCTTGGTATAATTACCTTGATGTCAGAAGCTATATTCTGGCCCCCTAAATAGGCGTACCTTACTGGTGTTATTATATAAATCAGTGACAACAAGGGTCACCAGCCAGGAGCAATCCTGTGCTGCAAATTGTCATTGAAATTACGTTAAAATAACAACACTACTAATACGGAATGATGCCGTGTCTCTCGGAGGCTTTCGAGTGCCACTAAATTAGTGGAACGTTACGAACCCGAGACCCTGGTGGACCTGAAGGAGGACATGATGCAGGTAAGTATTGACCCGCTTGCCCGGGCTATCCAGGTTTGATCATGTTTGGGAGCTATAGGAAAGCTTCTATGGAGCCTTAAATAAACTCTCCGCCCTAGGTTGTTTGACGTATTATTCCAGGCCACCTTTTGTAGTTCACAGCCCGTTTAACGACGGCTGGGCTCTTACACTAGGGGTTATACTGTAACTAGGGGTTATACTGTAACTAGGGGTTATACTGTAACTAGGGATTTTACTGTAACTAAGGGTTATACTGTAACTAGGGGTTATACTGTAACTTTAAGTTTTACTGTAACTAGGGGTTTTACTGTAACTAGGGGTTATACAATATACTGTAACTAGGGGTTTCACTGTTACTAGGGATTATACTGTAACAAGGGGGTTTTACTGTAACTAGGGGTTATACTGTAACTAGGGGTTATACTGTAACTAGGGGTTATACTGTAACTAGGGGTTATACTGTAACTAGGGGTTATACTGTAACTAAGGGTTATACTGTAACTGGGGGTTATACTGTAACTAGAGGTTATACTGTAACTAGGGGTTTTACTGTATATCAGGGTTTACTGTAACTAGGTTATACTGTAACTAGGGGTTTTACTGTAACTACGGGTTATACTGTAACTACGGGTTATACTGTAACTATGGGTTTTACTGTAACTAGAGGTTATACTGTAACTAGGGGTTACACAGTAACTAAAGGTTATACAGTAACTAGGGGTTATACTGTAATTAAGAGTTATACTGTAACTAGGGGTTATACTGTAACTAGGGGTTATACTGTAACTAGGGGTTATACTGTAACTAGGGGTTATACTGTAACTAGGGGTTATACTGTAGCTAGGGGTTATACTGTAACTAGGGGTTATACTGTAACTAGGGATTTTACTGTAACTAAGGGTTATACTGTAACTAGGGGTTATACTGTAACTAGGGGTTTTACTGTAACTAGGGGTTTTACTGTAACTAGGGGTTATACAATATACTGTAACTAGGGGTTTCACTGTTACTAGGGATTATACTGTAACAAGGGGGTTTTACTGTAACTAGGGGTTATACTGTAACTAGGGGTTATACTGTAACTAGGGGTTATACTGTAACTAGGGGTTATACTGTAACTAGGGGTTATACTGTAACTAAGGGTTATACTGTAACTGGGGGTTATACTGTAACTAGAGGTTATACTGTAACTAGGGGTTTTACTGTATATCAGGGTTTACTGTAACTAGGTTATACTGTAACTAGGGGTTTTACTGTAACTACGGGTTATACTGTAACTACGGGTTATACTGTAACTATGGGTTTTACTGTAACTAGAGGTTATACTGTAACTAGGGGTTACACAGTAACTAAAGGTTATACAGTAACTAGGGGTTATACTGTAATTAAGAGTTATACTGTAACTAGGGGTTATACTGTAACTAGGGGTTATACTGTAACTAGGGGTTATACTGTAACTAGGGGTTATACTGTAACTAGGGGTTTTACTGTAGCTAGGGGTTATACTGTAACTAGGGGTTATACTGTAACTAGGGGTTTTACTGTAACTAGGGGTTTTACTGTAACTAGGGGTATTACTGTAACTAGGGGTTTTACTGTAACTAGGGGTTATACAATATACTGTAACTAGGGGTTATACTGTAACTAGGGGTTAAACTGTAACTAGGGGTTATACTGTAACTAGGGGTTAAACTGTAACTAGGAGTTATACTGTAACTAGGGGTTATACTGTAACTAGGGGTTATACTGTAACTAGGGGTTATACTGTAACTAGGGGTTATACTGTAACCAGTGGCGTAACGTAAGGCCCCGCAGACCCCGCTATGCGGGGGGGCGCCGTGAGAGGGGGGCGCCAAAATTCTGCCGCCCCTCCTCATAATTTGGCGCCCCCTAGAAATATGGCGCTCCTGGTAATAAAATACTTGGTATATAAGGTCCAAAAGTTGTTAAATATCGTGCTACTGTTGTAAGATTTGTAAAATTCTAAAATTAAATATAGTGCAAAGCAAGCAGCCAGCGCGCGCTAAAAACACGTGGTAAATGATAACGATATTGCATTTTTTATACAAACGTGGTATACAAAATTCGCGCGTGAGAATGTTTTGATTTTGTGGCAATTTTAGATATCATTGTTTACTTTTAACTTAGATCCCAATTTCATCGGCAGTCACTTATTGTAGTATTAATGATACTTCAAAAATAAAACACCAATATCTAACAGGTAGCAATAACAGATAAAAATATGGAAATAAAAATCAATTTACATTTTTCAATACTACATAATATTTACATTACCGTACAGTTCATATTCCAAGCAACTCTCTTAGGTTTGGAAAGAGCATCAAAATGGGCCAGCTCTTTCTTGTCAAGTTGTCTTGCTGTTAAGTTCTTGATTGAGATGATGGCTAAACTGTTAACTGCTTAATCTATCGTTTAGTTACCCATTGTGCTTCGGAGTTTTTAAATAGCTTCAGTTTGCTAAAGGATTTTTCAGCACTGGCTGTACAGTTATTCAGATTGGCACCAAAATCAAATTGAAGGCTGACAAGCTACGTAGCGAAATATTCACAGACAAATAAGATTTAATGCTTCAGTCAGGTCGTGCTTGTCGAGCTGGCTCAGTTGTTTTGCAGCTTTCGTCAGCGTACAATTGACTCCACATTTTGCATAGTATGTACTATGTACATGAAATCTTCCAACGGTAACGAAACCTGATTTGGGAAATTTGATGTTAATTTACAAATAAATCTGTAAACCACTTCCTTCTACAAATTTCACCACATGGCATAATACCTAACATAACTCCACAGATGCCACAATATTAAAGCTATTTACATGATTCAAAATAAACCTCAATACTTACTTCAATGTTTTCAATCACATCCCAACTCTGCATATACAGTGAGCAACCACACTCCACACATATCGGCATTCGGCATGTAGTTCATATAAACACATGCTATATCCGGGAATTTCATTAATGTAAAAGTTTGTTTATTAATACATTTTTTTAAACGTACGGAAACAATTCCTACAAAAATAGGTCACTCTTTGTAGTTACTAGTTGTGACACCATACAATAGCCATTTCAAATCATTACTACTTCTGGCAGCAAAACAAAGTCGGCTACAACTGCAAGTTCTAACAAATAACAATAATCATTCGAACAACTACCAATAAATAGAAAAGTATACATTTAAATGTTTAACATCATCATCTGGTAACAACCATAGTCCATACTACCATAAAAACTCGCTAACAGCATTAGATAATGGACAATCAGTACAGTGAGTACAGCTCACACACGCACTTTTCAGTTGTATAATATATAAGTTCACCATTCCCCCGTATGTTGCCATGGTAACTGTCCCAACGGAGCGTCAAGGATATGATCGATTATAAATCGGTTATTAAGTATATCACTACATTAATTGTGTTTCTAAGGTGTGTCCCATACATTAGTTTAGTGTTACACTCAGTGTGTAATATTTGTTTCCTCGACGATTTGCTTAATAACACGAAAACATTTGTGTAAAGATTAAATTTGATCGTACCAACTATTTAAGCTCCATTTATCCGTTGAACATGGATGTTAAAACGAAGATGTCAGTTGATATATTACATTTACATCTGTGGAGTCTGAACACCTACCCAGTTACCATGGTGATAATTCCAGAGATATCACGTGATTTGCTAACCAAGTAATGCTATAATTGAATGCGTATAAAGTGCACTGATCTATCTCATTGCCTATTGAAATGACGTGGCATACTTGTAATCTAGCGGCAGTAATGTTTTACTGATCAAGCTTGTCAGTAAATTCTTTAACCATTCCCCGAATCCCCCGTATGTTGCCATGGTAACTGTCCCAATGGAGCGTCAAGGATATGATCGGTTATAAATCAGTTATTAAGTGTTTCTAAGGTGTGTCCCATACATTAGTTTAGTGTTACACTCAGTGTGTAATATTTGTTTCCTCGACGATTTGCTTAATAACACGAAAACATTTGTGTAAAGATTAAATTTGATCGTACCAACTATTTAAGCTCCATTTATCCGTTGAACATGGATGTTAAAACGAAGAGGTCAGTTGATATATTACATCTGTGGAGTCTGAACACCTACCCAGTTACCATGGTGATAATTCCAGAGATATCACGTGATTTGCTAACCAAGTAATGCTATAATTGAATGCGTATAAAGTGCACTGATCTATCTCATTGCCTATTGAAATGACGTGGCATACTTGTAATCTAGCGGCAGTAATGTTTTACTGATCAAGCTTGTCAGTAGAATTCTTTAACCATTCCCCGAATCCCCCGTATGTTGCCATGGTAACTGTCCCAATGGAGCGTCAAGGATATGATCGGTTATAAATCAGTTATTAAGTGTTTCTAAGGTGTGTCCCATACATTAGTTTAGTGTTACACTCAGTGTGTAATATTTGTTTCCTCGACGATTTGCTTAATAAAACGAGTAACGTTCTATTATATCATATTAGCTACATTATGTTTCTGACAAACTTACCAATTCAATACAGAACGAAATTAACTAACAACCAACATTACATAATTTCTCAGTGTTTCTCAACACTGAAGTGCAAACAGTTTAAGAGTACTACCAAGTTTAAGAGTACTACCAATCATGATCAGTACCTATAATATTCAGTATTATTCTATCGATGTTATCATCTACAGACAACACACATCTAGAAGACACCAACCAACACTCCTCATTGAACACAGTTATCATTATCAATAACATATGAATAATATTAACCTGCGACAACGGACAAGTAAGAAACGGCATCGTTGCCTAAAGTCTAAACTTCGACTAAAATGAGTCCTACAAAATTGACTTATCTCCACTGAATCAGTTCCTCGTAATAAAGACTGAGCTAAACGTAGAAACTGCTAAAACAACTCAGTAGTAAATATTGATTGTACACAGTACACCGCCCAGACTCCCAATGCAGTTCTACATATTCAACCAGCTGTGAGGATATTTATAATAACATACATTCGCATAATGTTCGCGTAAACTAAGTACGGCATATTTGATATTTTACCCCATTGATGATTACAATTTACATGAACAACCGGTAACCTTAATATAGTATACATTTTTGTAACATATACAGCAGCTTAAAACAGTTCTCCTCGTTACACTAACAATATGAAACACACAATTCACAAAATTGTTTCATTGTTTATCACAAATTAACAGTAACACCACTAATCAGACAAATGACAAATTACCTAACGGCTGTTTCGAATGTAATGTATAATGTCAAACGACAATGAAACGCGAACAAGATTCTGACATTGTGTAACCGACTTATTATTAGTGTCCAGTACATGATACATTTATTATTACCATAACGCGTCGTCACTCTGCATAGTCCAATCACAACCGTTAACAGGTATCACGAGATAATATTTTATCCAACGCGAAAACAATCATGCGCAAATTACTGGCGATTTAATTACTAAATCGCGCGGCTTACATGTAAAATTATTTGCGCGCGGCTTCTCACTTTCCAAATTTAAATTTTATTGGCACACATTTATATTCCGTTTTAAAATTAAAAAAATTGTGATGGCAACGGCCCTCGGACAAATCTAGCGAGCGAAGCGAGCGCGCTCCAGAAAGGGGGGCGCTTTTTGAGTTGAGCGGGGGGGCGCCAAAAAGTAACGTTACGCCACTGACTGTAACTAGGGGTTTAACTGTATATCAGGGTTTACTGTAACTAGGGGTTATACTGTAACTAGGGGTTATACTGTAACTAGGGGTTTTACTGTAACTAGGGGTTATACTGTAACTAGGGGTTTTACTGTAACTAGGGATTTTACTGTAACTAGGGGTTATACTGTATATCAGGGTTTACTGTAACTAGGGGTGTAAGGGCCGCCTTTTAAGCCTTGGGCTATATGTTAGAGAAATACTAAGGTGCTAAGTAACGGGATGGTCATCGATCGGGAAACCTAGTTTACTTAGAGGCATTGTTTTACAATTCATTCAGATGTATTTAAAACAAAGAAAGGGTACATTACCTGAGGTGAAGTTGAGTCCAAGAGGAGGGAGAGGTCCGGATCGGATCATGATTAATCGGCACCAAGACGAATAAAGAGCAGACCGATACAAGGCACGAGCTTGCGGCGGATAGAATTTATATTATGGCTCCAGGTCCTTATGCCAGGAGGACCGCCAATAAACCAATAAGGTGCCTGGTTAGCACATGATTTATATGGCCTATCTTAAGCTCGTGCAGTTAGCTAGGTCACGGAGTTCAATGTCCTGCCAGGATTATAGTCTTAATGCAAGCATAGTAAAGCCGTCCGTATGGCTTAGGAAGTGCTGAATATTTACTAGTTGCTCATAGCGAGTGTTGATTTGGCCTTAATTTCAAGTTGGCTTTTTGGGTACTAGTAAAAAGCTTGGATAAAGGTGACACTAACGTCAAATGGTAAGGATTCAAATAGTTGTATAAACATCGACAAACAAAATAAATAATAATAAAGTTGATCACCCGATAGAAGGTAAAACTAAAACGGTGGTGACGATGCATTATAACATGCTTGTGATTAAGGATGGAGATGGTGAGGCTTAGACTTTTGGGGTTTATTACCTAGCAATTGGAGGATCTAGGTAGATAAACCATAAAATGGATAAGGGGATGACTTTTCAAAGTTATAAGTTATGGTTCCAGCTTGGGACGCTGAGTTACCATAACTGTGACGGGGAAACGTCCGGAAGGAATTGTGAGGTGGATAAAATCACTAAACAAGTAATAATTTACAACATACTGGTGAGTAAGGGATGAGGATGATGAGGCTTAGACTTTAGGGGTTTATTACCTAGCAATTGGAAGGTCTAGGTAGATAAACCATAAAATGGATAAGGGGATGATTTTTAAAAGTTATAAGTTATGGTTCCAGCTTGGGACGCTGAGTTACCATAACTGTGACGGGGAAACGTCCGGAAGGAATTGTGAGGTGGATAAAATCACTAAACAAGTAATAATTTACAACATACTGGTGAGTAAGGGATGAGGATGATGAGGCTTAGACTTTAGGGGTTTATTACCTAGCAATTGGAAGGTCTAGGTAGATAAACCATAAAATGGATAAGGGGATGATTTTTAAAAGTTATAAGTTATGGTTCCAGCTTGGGACGCTGAGTTACCATAACTGTGACGGGGAAACGTCCAAAATGATGATGAGAAGGTGAACAAAATCCTCCGAACTAAAAACTGTCCGTCGGCTACTGAGTCAAAATTCTCTGATTCCGGTCAGCACCGGAATTTTGGATTCTAGACTTCCCAGGCCTTAAAATTTGTG
This sequence comes from Bolinopsis microptera, assembly GCF_026151205.1. NCBI lineage: Eukaryota > Metazoa > Ctenophora > Tentaculata > Lobata > Bolinopsidae > Bolinopsis > Bolinopsis microptera. Next base: position 7,447,285 of record NC_087081.1, on the reverse strand, counting down.
TTGAAATCTTTTAGCAGATTTGTGCCTGGAAGTGGCAACAGTGGCTTGCCCTGATCCCAGGAAATTTGTTTGTCAAAACTTTTTAAATCGAAATTTCTGTCAACGTGTTTCTGGGACCAGTTCTAGGAGGGCTGTTAGCGTGATCTGATTGGCTAAGGTGAATTAGCATCAGGCTCAAGCCGGCTTTCTTAATACTGCTGGTAATTGGGGTTTGCACTGGGGATGTTTTAATGAGCTTCGTGGCGCTCCGCTGGACTGGTGCAATGTGTAACATTACAATTTACCGTACAGGGTTGCCGAAACATCCATTACCAAAGAGAAAGCCGACTAAAAGCAGGGCTGGAAAATAACTGTAAGTCCTGTCTGGACTAATGTGGCTAATACTGGAAAGTTCCATGATTTAATATGGACTTTAACTTAGCATAGCTCCGGGCCTGGGATACTTACAAGGGGTTATACTGTAACTAGGGGTTATACTGTAACTAGGGGTTATACTGTAACTAGGGGTTATACTGTAACTAGGGGTTATACTGTAACTAGGGGTTATACTGTATATCAGGGTTTACTGTAACTAGGGGTTATACTGTAACTAGGGGTTATATTGTAACTAGGGGTTATACTGTAACTAAGGGTTTTACTGTGACTAGGGGTTTTACTGTAACTAGGGGTTATACTGTAACTAGGGGTTATACAGTAACTAGGGGTTTTACTGTAACTAGGGGTTTTACTGTAACTAGGGGTTATACTGTAACTAGGGGTTTTACTGTAACTAGGGGTTATACTGTAACTAGGGGTTTTACTGTAACTAGGGGTTTTACTGTAACTAGGGGTTTTACTGTAACTAGGGGTTTTACTGTAACTAGGGGTTTTACTGTGACTAGGGGTTATACTGTAACTAGGGGTTAAACTGTAACTAGGGGTTATACAGTAACTAGGGGTTATACTGTAACTAGGGGTTTTACTGTAACTAGGGGTTTTACTGTAACTGGGGGTTATACTTTAACTAGGGGTTATACTGTAACTAGGGGTTATACTGTAACTTTAAGTTTTACTGTAACTAGGGGTTTTACTGTAACTAGGGGCTTAGGGGTTATATATACAGTAACTAGGGGTTATACTGTAACTAGGGGTTTTACTGTAACTAGGGGTAATACAGTAACTAGGGGTTATACAGTAACTAGGAGTTTAACTGTAACTAGGGGTTTCACTATTACTAGGGATTATACTGTAACAAGGGGGTTATACCATATCTAGGGGTTAGACTGTAACTAGGGGTTTTACTGTAACTAGGGGTTTTACTGTAACTAGGGGTTATACTGTAACTAGGGGTTAAACTGTAACTAGGGGTTATACAGTAACTAGGGGTTATACTGTAACTAGGGGTTTTACTGTAACTGGGGGTTATACTGTAACTAGGGGTTTTACTGTAACTAGGGGTTTTACTGTAACTGGGGGTTATACTTTAACTAGGGGTTATACTGTAACTAGGGGTTATACTGTAACTTTAAGTTTTACTGTAACTAGGGGTTTTACTGTAACTAGGGGCTTAGGGGTTATATATACAGTAACTAGGGGTTATACTGTAACTAGGGGTTTTACTGTAACTAGGGGTAATACAGTAACTAGGGGTTATACAGTAACTAGGAGTTTAACTGTAACTAGGGGTTTCACTATTACTAGGGATTATACTGTAACAAGGGGGTTTTACTGTAACTAGGGGTTTTACTGTAACTAGGGGTTTTACTGTAACTAGGGGGTTATACCATATCTAGGGGTTAGACTGTAACTAGGGGTTTTACTGTAACTAGGGGTTTTACTGTAACTAGGGGTTATACTGTAACTAGGGGTTATACAGTAACTAGGGGTTATACAGTAACTAGGGGTTATACTGTAACTAGGGGTTTTACTGTAACTAGGGGTTTTACTGTAACTAGGGGTTTTACTGTAACTAGGGGTTATACTTTAACTAGGGGTTATACTGTAACTAGGGGTTATACTGTAACTTGGGGTTTTACTGTAACTAGGGGTTTTACTGTAACTAGGGGCTTAGGGGTTATATATACAGTAACTAGGGGTTATACTGTAACTAGGGGTTTTACTGTCACTAGGGGTAATACAGTAACTAGGGGTTTTACAGTAACTAGGAGTTTTACTGTAACTAGTGGTTATACTTTAACTAGGGGTTATACTGTAACAAGGGGGTTTTACTGTAACTAGGGGTTTTACTGTAACTAGGGGTTATACTGTAACTAGGGGTTTTACTGTAACTAGGGGTTTTACTGTAACTAGGGGTTTTACTGTAACTAGGGGTTATACTGTAACTAGGGGTTTTACTGTAACTAGGGGTTTTACTGTAACTAGGGGTTTTACAGTAACTAGGGGGTTATACTTTAACTAGGGGTTATACTGTAACTAGGGGGTAATACTGTAACTAGGAGTTTCACTTTAAGTATATTATAATTATATAATGGAGAAACTAACGGTGAGTCCACTCTACGAACACTATTTGGTAGGTCGGCATGTCGATTGCCGAGACCTCGGACGTGGTTTGTCGGTGTGGTTGGTGTTCGCCTGTCGCTGCTGATTTCTGGGAGGCGAGTTGTACGTTCTTCTCTTTCGTGCGCAGTAACAGTCCCATGGGAGTGGAGATGTAGGACTCTCTGGTGCACTTCATAGCTCGTCTGAAAGTCGGGCACTCTCGGGGCGTGTTTAGGACGAACCACTCTCCCTTCTGGTACACAGCGTACGGAGGTGCTTCGAAACTGAGGCACGTAGTGGAGTTGTCGTACTGGTGTTGGGCTTCAAATCCAACTTGTCGAATAGCGAAGAAAGGTGCTAGTGTGGCGGTGTCCAATAGTAGTAATATATCAGTTCTAACGTTGACCGTTTAGACACTGAGTCCCATGAGGATGAGCATAGTTTATCCTATTTTAATGGGCGCTTACCATTAGTTTAGCATATTAAGATTTGTCCCTCTCCTTCAATGGTTAAAAAAACTTGTTATGGGCATACCGTAGTCAAAGTGAGTAACGGGCAGTACAACCCATCATACTGCACGTCTCCTAAAGTCCTAAATACACAATACTCAAGGTCCAGGGGATTTTTTATTATAATAAAAATGAAATGATGGCGTTTGGACTTGTGTGTTGTGACCAGCTCACAGTACATTACATTAAAGATAACACTAGACCAGGTTCACTGTGTTGAACAAGTGATGCGGCTTAGTAGTAGTGGTAATCCTCACTACACCTGGACCTGCTCTATTAGAGACTGTAGTACCTGTGAGGGTGGCAGCTACTGTAGCGACTACACCCTCACAGTGTACACAGAGGGAGCAGCACCTGATATCCTATCACCTGAATCCAGCTGCAAATACAGAGATACGGTGAGGCTAGAGAGGATTGATACCTTTATTGTGTACGAGATAGTGGTAATCGGGAAGCAAGGTGAGACTACTCATTATAAAAACTTACTATATACCTATTAGCAGGTAGGATATGTTCACGGTGTACATTAGAGTGAAATATGTGTGAAAACACACAATGAAGCGTTTTTAAGTTTCTTTATATCCCACAACTGATTCATTGGAGTAATCTAAAAAAGTTTTTATCAGATGATAGCCCTAACCGAACATCTTTATTTCAGGATGTTTAAAAAAAGTTTTTATCAGCCAGGTACAGGGACAAAAGGATTTCGCGGCGATTTTGGCCAAAAATCGCGATACCGCGAATTACATTTCGCGGTATATTAAACTATACATAAAATTTGTCGCAAATAATGGGAAAAATCGCGATTCCGTACATGCCGCGATTTCCTTTTGTCCCTGGCCAGGTAGCGCAGTTGGTTAGAACGCCTGTCTTACAATCGTTAGGTTGCGAGTTCGAAACCCACTGACTGCCTGGTCGTGGGGTGAGCGTCGTCGACGTTCAGCTAAGGATCATGAGTGGTCTATGCAGCCCCCCGGTCTACTCAGCCGAATACTCGAGAAATCGGGTGTGAGGGTTAAATGAGGAGCTGCACATTGCAGCAAAGTCTCGGACGAAGAAAGTATGGTACACACTACCTTAACCGTCACTGGCCAAAAAGATCCTTCGGCTTCCTGTAATTGGCTGGTTGCACTTGTGTAACATTGTGGCTGTTGGAATACACCGAAGTAAAATAAGTGTCTAGATAAAAAAAAACGTTCGGTTGCAGAGCAAAAAATGTGTACCCATGCACTTCGCGCTCACTGTAAACACTGACATGATATGATTTCGGAGTTATAACCAGATATAATAATTATTAACTAAGATATCTTTTGTTTCTTTATATAAAGCCAGTATAGGATGAACACTGAAATTTAAAATCAACTCTACAAATTTTAGCAGTCAACATTATGAGACGCCGGTTTGAAACTCAGCAAACAAATATACTCGACCGTTAAGTTTTTGCGGGGGATTAGAGGGGATTTCTAACGAGGGTCACAAGTAAGTAAATTTAAAGTGATGACTTTAATCGGGCAGACTTCGAACCGATTACTGAGATCCTGAACAGAGTGAATTGGAAGGACTTGAGAGACGCAAGCACTTTTGAAGAATTTCCCGCAGAGTTTACACGGACAGTGCTTAATATATGCCTGGAAAATGTTCCTCGGAAACGACCACCAACTGGCCAGCCGAAGCTTTATAATTCGCTGAGAAGGAAGAAGTCACGACTTAAAACCCGTCTCTCTGCTGCAAAGTGTGCCAATGACCTAGCTCGAATCAAGAAACTTGAAGACGAAATTGGATTAATTTGCTATGAGATCAAGGAAGCTATAGTCCACCATCTTGATAAAGGTGAAAAGAGAGCAGTGGATAAAATTAAAGTCAATCCTAAATACTTTTACTCATACGCTAAATATTTTTCTAAAGTTAAGCACAATATTTCAACTCTTCTAAACCGTGATAAGAAACTGGTGACTGAACGGAAAGAGTTAGCTAATATACTGCAGCAACAGTTCTGTTCTGTCTTTAGTGACCCCAACTGCCCTGATAAGTCACTACCTACATTTACAGTACCACCTCTCACTAGCAGGGATACAGAACTGGTACTCACACCTAACCACATCGTGGAAGCTATATCTGAGATTAAGCTGGACTCTGCACCCGGACCCGATGGTATTCCTGCTATTCTCCTCAAAAGATGTGCTTCAAGCTTGAGTGTTCCGATTCATCTCCTCTGGTCTGAGTCCATGTATACAGGCATAGTCCCAACTTTCTACAAGACTGGATATGTCACACCGCTTTTCAAGAAAGGTAGCAGGTGTGATGCTGCTAACTACAGACCGGTTACTCTGACCTCACATGTAGTCAAAGTCTATGAAAGAGTGGTTAGGAAACACATGGTTCAGCATCTCGAAACCAACAATTTGTTATCTGACAAACAACATGGTTTCAGATCGAACAGAAGCTGCTTGACCCAAATGCTCGATCACTTTGATGACATCTTTGAAGGGTTTACTCAGGGGAAAGACACAGACTCCATATACCTCGACTTTGCCAAGGCGTTTGACAAAGTTGACTTGGACCTTCTCTTGTTAAAGTTAAAGAGATACGGATTTCACGGCAAACTTCTAAGCTGGATCCAGTCATTTCTCTCTGACCGTGAACAGGTTGTAGTCCTAAACGGTGTTCATTCGGACAGTGCCAGGGTTCTAAGTGGTGTCCCTCAGGGAAGTGTGTTAGGACCACTATTGTTCATTTTGTTTATTAACGATCTAGAGCTAGCTGTTACCTCTTCTAAGGTAAGCTTCTTTTGCTGACGATACTAGGGTCTCCAAACGTATCGATTGCTTTGAGGACTGTCTGCTGCTTCAGGCTGATCTGTACGGTATTCTCGACTGGTCACGCTGCAACAACATGAAGCTCCACGAACAGAAGTTTGAGCTCCTGAATCATCTCCACAATAGAAAAAGTACCTTTTCTGAACTTCCTTTTTACGTGGAAACTCTACTTTACAAGGTCTCCAGCGAGGAAATACTACATCCCGTTGAGAACGTTAGAGACCTCGGAGTTATGGTATCAAGCGATCTGAACTGGTCCAAACAGATCGGTAATATGGTCAAGAAAGCTAGAAGCACACTGTCATGGGTGTTTAGTGTCTTCAAAACTCGTGATAGGACCGTAATGACTACCCTATATAAGTCTTTGGTCAGAAGCCTACTAGAGTACTGTTGTCCGCTGTGGGACCCTGTTAAGGTGACTGAGATCCAGCTTTTGGAGGGGGTCCAGCGAACATTCACCGATCGTATATGCGGTCTGGAAAATATGAACTACTGGGAGAGGCTTTCACATCTAAAGCTAATGTCACTGCAGCGCAGAAGGGAACGGTACACTATTCTGATGATGTGGAAGATCCTTCACAATGTTGTCCCCAATTGCAGCAATATAAGGTTCACAAAAACATCCAGACATGGTACCCGAGCAATCATCCCTTCCCTGTCTAGGCTGAGTTCCTCGAGCAACCAGACACTCTATGACAGCTCATTTGCTGTAAGAGGACCAAAACTGTGGAACAAAGTGCCTGATAATATTAAAGCTGAAGCTACGTTTGAGTCGTTTAAAGTTAGTTTGTCCAAGTTTATTGCTTTGATACCGGACAACCCTCCGACTTCCGGTTATAGCTGCAGCTGGTCTAATTCCCTGGTAGACTACTCGCCATCGAGGTGGTCAGAAATCTGATGACCCTTCCTGCTACGAGGATAAACACAACCAAAGTAACCAAAGTAAGTAAGACTGCATGCTTATCGCGAAAACCCAATTCCTGATGGCCATAATTGACAAAAATAAGGGATAACTTCACTTACAAGTTTCATGTTTTCATCTAATAGCTCCAAATAAATGTAACATATCATACTCAAATTTTACATAAAATATGGAAAAAGAATGAGTATTTTATAAGTTTATAGCTTATTTCTAGAGTGAAATTGATATCAATTAACTGTTTTTGTCATATTTCAGGTGAAGTATACCGAAAATGACGATTGTATCAAGACTAAAAGATAAACAGATGGCGATAACTAATGGATCTTAATCAGCTTCCAACCAGGTTTGCTCACAGTTTAATTTGAGAGTTTATATTTGGATAATGAAGCTATATAATTAAATTTTCCCTAAAAATGATTGCATATTTTAGCCGTGAAATGTTTTACTAATTTACTGTTTAGTGCAGCACTATTTTTGCATAACACATTGGTAAATCAATTTGGTTAAACTAAGATTACATCTATGCTGATCGATAAACCTTGATAATTTCTATCAATTTCTTTTGTTTAATGTCACGTTTTTATTTCCATGCTTAAAACTACCTCTAAGGTTTGGAACTTATTTTATGCTAATAATTAATGTACTTGACACTTATGTTATTGTTATCTTAGTCAACGAAATTGGTTATTTTCGCTTAAACTCTGAAATCTCTCCCTGTCACATATAACAGCATAACCCAATAATATGTCAAATTATAGGTTGATTACATCGTTGTAGTCATATCGTACTTTATTGAGACGGACAGTAAGCCAAAATTCATCAGACGGAACTCAACTGAGCTCATGGTTTGGTATGTTCTTAGATTATCAACATTAATTTATGAATACTAATCTGCTTACACAAACATGAATAGACGTATATCATGATCTACTACTATTTTGAGGGCTTTAGTTAAACTTTCAAATATTTAAGTATTTATATTGTATTTATCTATTTCATAGTTACTATTAGTATTAATAATAATTTTAATTTAAAACTTTAATTTATATCTAATTTACGACATACCCCAATTTGCTTGGTATATTTGCAAGTGTCAACAGAAAATAAAGATCGGTGCGTTAATTGATCTTCTTTTCAGGATAAATAATAGACATTACCATGAAGAAATCGACTAACTATTCGACTACAGAGTACAGAGTAGCACGAGGATCCCTGGAGTAGTACCAGACCACTATAACTGATTTGCACGAAGATATGGAATTTATAGAGTCTTGCAGTGACCAGAATCCAAAAAGTAAGTTATCGACCTGCAAAATTTGTTTACTTACTAATACTTAATTCTTGACATCTTCCGGAAATACTTATTTTGACGTAAATCTAAGATTAACTAAACTTTATTAGTGTAACATAATTCGATTCTCTTCGAAATTCAGTTCACCGAGTTCATTGCAAATGAACCAATATCCTGTAAGACCGCGCGAATGTAAAAGTCTGTAATCCTGGATCGCGAGAAAGTTATGAGCATGAAATTGCGTAAAAAACGGTCTTAAATGTAAATCAACAAAGAAGTAGTACTGGATAAGAAAATCATTAAAAGAATTTATTTTGGCGCAGTATCTTGACCCTTTTTTCAGCCGAGCCCACTGATAGCATTTTAACGTTACTCCTCGATTTTAAAAAGTTTTCTTGCGCTTTTCTGATACCAGCTGCTTCTCCACATGTTCAAGCAAAATTCACAACAATTTTCTTCAACACAGGTTCTGAAGTCCACTACTATAAGTATAAAGGCAGACGAGATTTCCTGGAGCTTATGGGCATTCCTCATCATATTGAAGCGGATCAGGTCCTAATTCTCGACGACTAATATAAGCTTAACTATAATGTAAGTTGACAATAAAATACACAAGATTTTTATCCCAATCATCTAATATTCCATTGCGTGATTAATATTTGATCATCAAATGGTTGTGCGTATTGTGAAACTGGCAATAAGCCTTGTGTCATTGACGATTTAATATTAATACGGAGACATCTCCCAGATTTTCTGAGTTTGTATCACTCAAGGTAAGACAAAGAAGCAGGCCAGGTAATGACACCCTAAAACATGAATATTCTAATACTGACCAACGGGGGCATTCTCAAAATAAAGTTAAACGGCTCACGATCCAACATTACTTATATTAGAATCCGACTACTTCAAATCTATATCATGTTGCATCTGGAATAGCAAAGTGAATACAGGACAACAATTGGTTCGTTAGAAACAAGGAGGAAATCAGCAGAAATATCAAATAGTATGTTGGTATTATATAATCAATTAACTTTGTAACACCATTGTGACACTGAATATTATTGATAAAATAGGTTTTTGTTGTACTGGAACAAATTTTTACATTGATAATTTCAGGTGCTTATAATTGAGTAACAAAGAACAACTGTGAAAAGGCTGTTTTCCTGAAGCAAGGAAGTACAATGATGAGCTAGCGAGACTAAATCACCAGTATCAATAAAGTAAGTTACCTAAAAATATTGTTTATTTACTTATTCACTTGTTAAGATTTTCTCGCAAAATATTTGTAGACTTAAATCGATATTTGACATTCAGAAAAACTTATTAGTGTAACAATGTCCAATTCTTTCTCGATTAGCTATCGTTTTTCTTGCGTTTTTCTTGATATCAGCTATTTCTCCACGAGGTCGAGTAAAAATTCACAACAATTCATCATCACAGGTGTTGACGTAGACTCCTCAAACCTTAAAAAGATAAAAGCAGACGAGATATATCGGAGCTTATTAGCAACTCTCGTCATGAAGCGGATCAGATTCTTCTCGACGACAGCAAGTGTACTAACACGGACCTATTGAGTGTAAGTTGATGGTAAGACACTCAAGCTTTTGATCGAATAATTGTGCGTTTTATAGCACTTAGCGATTAGCCTTGTGTTACTGACGATTTAATGTTTAATGGGGAATTTTTCTGCTATTTCTGAGTTTGTTCACAATCATTCTCAAATACCCAAGGTAAGAATTGATCCTTAAAAGTATCTTTATCTTAACTAATCTGTGATTTTGAATTTACGCTAGCTTTTCTGAGGGAGAGACGAAATTCTAACCTTAATATCTCTCAACAATCCAGAATATAGTTTAATGTCACATTTAACAAAGACATTTGCAGGTTTATTGCTGTAAACGATTCTAATGTATCATACAGACACCGCAAGAAGGAGCTGTTCCTTCGTCCATGCAATGTAAGACAAAGAAACCAACGTTTATCAGGACAGGTAATAGCACCCTAAAACATGAATATTTAAATACTATAGACCAACGGGGGCTTTCTCAAAATAAAGTTAAACGGCTCGTGATCGAACATTACTTATTATATTATAATCCGACTACTTCAAATCTATATTATGGTGCATCTGGAAAAGCAAAGTGATTACAGTATAACAATTGGGTCGTTAGAAACAAGGAGGAAATCAGCAGAAATAGTATGTTGGTATTATATAAATATAATCAATTAACTTTGTAACACCATTGTGACACTGAATATTATTGATAAAATAGGTTTTTGTTGTACTGGAACAAATTTGTACATTGATAATTTCAGGTGCTTATAAGGTGCATTGAGTAACAAAGAACAAGTGTAAAAAGGCTACATTCCTGAAGCAATGAAGTACAATGATGAGCTAGAGAGACTAAATCACCAGTATCAATAAAGTAAGTTACCTAAAAATATTGTTTATTTACTTATTTACTTGTTAAGATCTTTTCGCAAAATATTTGTAGACTTAAATCGATATTTGACATTCACAAAGACCTATTAGTGTAACAATGTTCAATTCTTTCCGAGACGCAGTTAACCCGGTAAAAAAGAAGCGTACTATCCTATGTTAAGATGGCGACCTAGTTAGTTAAGAACATGAAAACGTAAGTCAACGAAATATTGAACGAAGGAAAATTATCGAACACTTTTATGTTGGCGTAGCATCACGTATTCATTTTGCAGCTGAGCCCATGATATAATTTGAATGTTATTTCTCGATTAGCTATCATTTTTCTTGCGTTTTTCTTGATATCAGCTATTTCTCCACGAGGTCGAGTAAAAATTCACAACAATTCATCATCACAGGTGTTGACGTAGACTCCTCAAACCTTAAAAAGATAAAAGCAGACGAGATATATCGGAGCTTATTAGCAACTCTCGTCATGAAGCGGATCAGATTCTTCTCGACGACAGCAAGTGTACTAACACGGACCTATTGAGTGTAAGTTGATGGTAAGACACTCAAGCTTTTGATCGAATAATTGTGCGTTTTATAGCACTTAGCGATTAGCCTTGTGTTACTGACGATTTAATGTTTAATGGGGAATTTTTCTGCTATTTCTGAGTTTGTTCACAATCATTCTCAAATACCCAAGATAAGAATTGATCCTTAAAAGTATCTTTATCTTAACTAATCTGTGATTTTGAATTTACGCTAGCTTTTCTGAGGGAGAGACGAAATTCTAACCTTAATATCTCTCAACAATCCAGAATATAGTTTAATGTCACATTTAACAAAGACATTTGCAAGTTTATTGCTGTAAACGATTCTAATGTATCATACAGACACCGCAAGAAGGAGCTGTTCCTTCGTCCATGCAATGTCAGACAAAGAAACCAACGTTTATCAGGACAGGTAATATCACCCTAAAACATGAATATTTAAATACTATAGACCAACGGGGGCTTTCTCAAAATAAAGTTAAACGGCTCGTGATCGAACATTACTTATTATATTAGAATCCGACTACTTCAAATCTATATTATGGTGCATCTGGAAAAGCAAAGTGATTACAGTATAACAATTGGGTCGTTAGAAACAAGGAGGAAATCAGCAGAAATAGTATGTTGGTATTATATAAATATAATCAATTAACTTTGTAACACCATTGTGACACTGAATATTATTGATAAAATAGGTTTTTGTTGTACTGGAACAAATTTGTACATTGATAATTTCAGGTGCTTATAAGGTGCATTGAGTAACAAAGAACAAGTGTAAAAAGGCTACATTCCTGAAGCAATGAAGTACAATGATGAGCTAGAGAGACTAAATCACCAGTATCAATAAAGTAAGTTACCTAAAAATATTGTTTATTTACTTATTTACTTGTTAAGATCTTTTCGCAAAATATTTGTAGACTTAAATCGATATTTGACATTCACAAAAACCTATTAGTGTAACAATGTTCAATTCTTTCCGAGACGCAGTTAACCCGGTAAAAAAGAAGCGTACTATCCTATGTTAAGATGGCGACCTAGTTAGTTAAGAACATGAAAACGTAAGTCAACGAAATATTGAACGAAGGAAAATTATCGAACACTTTTATGTTGGCGTAGCATCACGTATTCATTTTGCAGCTGAGCCCATGATATAATTTGAATGTTATTTCTCGATTAGCTATCGTTTTTTTTTACGTTTTTCTTGTTATCAGCTAATTCTCAACATGGTCGAGTAAAAATTCACAACAATTCACCATCACAGGTGTTGACAAAGACTCCTTATATCTTAAAAAGATAAAAGCAGACGAGTCATATCGGAGCTTATTAGCAACTCTCGTCATGAAGCGGATCAGATTCTTCTCGACGACAGCAATTAAGTGTACTAACACGGACCTATTAAGTGTAAGTTGATGGTAAAACACTCAAGCTTTTGATCGAATGAATGTTCGTTTTATAGCACTTAGCGATTAGCCTTGTGTTACTGACGACTTAATGTTGGGGAATTTTTCTGCTATTTCTGAGTTTGTTCACAATCATTCTCAAATACCCAAGATAAGAAGGCAAGTTTCCATAAACGATATTTTATGATCGTCGCCGATAATCGCTTATTGAGCGCTTTTTCGGCGTTTTTTTTAAATAAAACCGTTTACAATCGCTTTTTTTACGAATATAAAAATAAAATTTATCGGCGACGATCATAAAATATCGTTTATGGAAACTTGCCGATAAGAATTGATCCTTTAAAGTATCCCTATCTTAGCTAATCTGTGATTTTGAATTTACATTAGCTTTTCTGAGGGAGAGACGAAATTCTAACCTTAATATCTCTCAACAATCCAGAATATAGTTTGCTGTAAACGTAAAACGATCCTAATGTATCATACAGACACCGCAAGAAGGAGCTGTTCCTTCGTCCATACAAGGTGAGACAAAGAAAACAACATTTATCAGGTCAGGTAATGGCACCCTAAAACATGAATATTTAAATACTATAGATAGGTAGTGCGCCATCGACAGTGAGCCGCGCGTGCCGACTGTAGGATGGTTTTTTAGCGCTAATTTCGGCCAGCACAATTTTTTTCAAACAAATAGATATTAAGTATCCTTCCCGACCTCCGATTGCAACAAAAATTGGTAAGCTTACTCATAGACTTACAAGGAAAGTGTCCGAAAAGTTTAAAGCAGATCCAACCATCAGACATTATGTTACAGCTAAAAGCAGCGTATTTTGCCCCATTTTGATCACTATATCAACTCTGATATCCACCAAATTTTTCGGACAGTTGTGAAAGCCCTATTGGAAGGTCGTCGCCAATTTTCAGAATGATCTCATTCAAGGAACTGAAGATATATCCAAATAATACGACAAAAATCAACGAATTAGGTCAAATTTGGTCAAATTACGCGACTTTTACAGCTAATTTTGCTCCAAAAGCCGCGCACCATCAAATATGGCACCTAGGCGAAACTCACTGATATTTCCAAAAAGGTATGACAAATTTGGTATTGTGAAAATTCTCACAGTCTCTAGAAAACAATGGTACAAAAATTTTTAAAATCCGAGCAAGTTTATTTTTATGGTGCACCCCCTACTATAGACCAACGGGGGCTTTCTTAAAATAAAGTTAAACGGCTCACGATCCAACCTTACTTATATTAGAATCCGAATACTTCAAATCTATATCATTGTGCATCTAGAATCGCAAAGTGATTACAGTATAACAGTTGGGTCGTTAGAAACAAGGAGGAAATCAGCAAAAATAGTATGTTGGTATTAAAATACTTTCAACACTACTATATAACAAATAATTTGAGGTCACTATGTAACAAAGTTTTTGTTCCGCCTTGAAGAAGCCATGGGGGCGAAACGTCGGCAATAACGTGTGTTATTTGTATTCAATTCAGAGGAGATTAGCCAATTTCAATCTAAACTCATATTTCTGAGTTTGTTCACAATCATTCTCAAATACCCAAAATAAGAATTGATCCCTTAGATGAGAAGTACGAATGAGTCGGACTTTTCAATTTACTCGTATCGTACGTACTTTTTAATTCTTCTGAAAAGTTCTCCTTCTAGAAATTAATGGAAGAGTTCTAAATCGCAAGTTACGGACTTATATTGAGCGTTTTCAAAACAGCTTTTAAACAAGCTGTTTGAACAAGTAAATTGTCTAGTAATTTTTGTTTTACCTTTAAATTTAAATGCCTGCCTGATCTAAGAATTGTGTGTTTAATTTGTTCGCGAACGGCATATTACATTATAAAAACAATTACATTATACAACGGCCCCGATGATAATAATTCAAAAACAAAAAAATTAATTCTATCTTAATCGTACGTCGTATGAGTCGGACTTTTCAAAGTTGCGTACAAGTGCGTACTTTTCCCCCTAAACGAGTCCGTACTTCTCATCTTAGATTGATCCTTTAAAGTATCTTTATCTGAGCTAATCTGTGATTTTGAACTTACACTTGCTTTTTTGGGGGAGAGACGAAATTCTAACCTTATAATATCTCTCTTAATGTCACATTTAACAACGACATTTGCCAGGTTTATTGCTGTAAACAATCCTAATGTATCACACAGCCACCGCAAGAAGGAGCTGTTCCTTCGTCCATACAAGGTAAGACAAAGCAACCAACGTTTATCAGGTCAGGTAATGGCACCCTAAAACATGAATATTTAAATACTATAGACCAACGGGGGCTTTCTCAAAATAAAGTTAAACGGCTCACGATCCAACATTACTTATAATAGAATCCGACTACTTCAAATCTATATCATGGTGCATCTGAAAAAGCAAAGTAATAACAGTATTACAATTAAGTCGTTAATTGGGTCTGAAAAATCAAAGTGATTACAGTATAACAATTGGGTCGTTAAAAATAAGGACGAAATCAGTAGAAATATCAAATAGCATGTTGGTATTATATAATCAATTAACTTTGTAACACCATTGTGACACTGAATATTATTGACATAATAGGTTTTTGTTGTACTGGAACAAATTTTTACATTGATAATTTCATGTGCTTATAAGGTGCATTGAGTAACAAAGAACAATTACTGTAAAAAGGCTACATTCCTGAAGCAATGAAGTACAATGATGAGCTAGCGAGACTAAATCACCAGTATCAATAAAGTAAGTTACCTAAAAATATTGTTTATTTACTTATTTACTTGTTAAGATCTTTTCGCAAAATATTTGTAGACTTAAATCGATATTTGACATTCACGAAAACCTATTAGTGTAACAATGTTCAATTCTTTCCGAGACGCAGTTAACCCAGTAAAAAAGAAACGTACGATTCTATGTTAAGATGGCAACCTAAGTTAAGAACATGAAAACGTAAGTTAACGGAATATTGAACAAAGGAAAATTATCGAACACTTTTATGTTGGCGTAGCATCACGTATTCCTTTTGCAGCTGAGCCCATGATATAATTTGAATATTATTTCTCGATTAGCTATCGTTTTTCTTGCGGTTTTCTTGTTATCAGCTATTTCTCCACATGGTCGAGTAAAAATTCACAACAATTCACCATCACAGGTGTTGACGTAGACTCCGTATATCTTAAAAAGATAAAAGCAGACGAGATATATCGGAGTTTATTAGCAACTCTCGTCATGAAGCGGATCAGATTCTTCTCGACGACAGCAAGTGTACTAACACGGACCTATTAAGTGTAAGTTGATGGTAAGACACTCAAGCTTTTGATCGAACAATTGTGCGTTTTATAGTACTTAATGATTAGCCTTGTGTTACTGACGATTTAATGTTTAATGGGGAATTTTTCTGCTATTTCTGAGTTTGTTCACAATCATTCTCAAATACCCAAAATAAGAATTGATCCTTTAAAGTATCTTTATCTGAGCTAATCTGTGATTTTGAACTTACACTAGCTTTTCTGGGGGAGAGACGAAATTCTAACCTTAATATCTCTCTTAATGTCACATTTAACAACGACATTTGCCAGGTTTATTGCTGTAAACAATCCTAATGTATCACACAGCCACCGCAAGAAGGAGCTGTTCCTTCGTCCATACAAGGTAAGACAATGAAACCAACGTTTATCAGGTCAGGTAATGGCACCCTAAAACATGAATATTTAAATACTATAGACCAACGGGGGCTTTCTCAAAATAAAGTTAAACGGCTCACGATCCAACATTACTTATAATAGAATCCGACTACTTCAAATCTATATCATGGTGCATCTGAAAAAGCAAAGTAATTACAGTATTACAATTGGGTCGTTAATTGGGTCTGAAAAAGCAAAGTGATTACAGTATAACAATTGGGTCGTTAAAAATAAGGACGAAATCAGTAGAAATATCAAATAGCATGTTGGTATTATATAATCAATTAACTTTGTAACACCATTGTGACACTGAATATTATTGACATAATAGGTTTTTGTTGGGCAAGTTTCCATAAACGATATTTTATGATCGGCGCCGATAATCGCTTATTGAGCGCTTTCTCGGCGCTTTTTTTTTTTTAAACCGTTTATAATCGATTTTTTTACGATTATAAACGGTTCAAAAAAAAATCGCTTATATTCGACTATAATTGATGTCATAATTCAAAAAAGCGCTTTTTTACTGGAACAAATTTGTACATTGATAATTTCAGGTGCTTATAAGGTGCATTGAGTAACAAAGAAAAACTGTGAAAAGGCTACTATACATTCCTGAAGCAATGAAGTACAATGATGAGCTAGCGAGACTAAATCACCAGTATCAATAAAGTAAGTTACCTAAAAATATTGTTTATTTACTTATTTACTTGTTAAGATCTTTTCGCAAAATATTTGTAGACTTAAATCGATATTTGACATTCACAAAAACCTATTAGTGTAACAATGTTCAATTCTTTCCGAGACGCAGTTAACCCATTAAAAAAGAAGTGTGCGATCCTAGGTTAAGATGGCGACCTAGTTAGTTAAGAACATGAAAACGTAAGTCAACGGAATATTGAACGAAGGAAAATTATCGAACACATTTATGTTGGCGTAGTATCACGAATTCCTTTTGCAGCTGAGCCCATAATATAATTTGAATGTTATTTCTCGATTAGCTATCGTTTTTCTTGCGTTTTTCTTGTTATCAGCTATTTCTCCACGTGGTCTAGTGAAAATTCACGACAATTCACCATCACAGGTGTTGACGTAGACTCCGTATAATATCTTAAAAAGATAAAAGCAGACGAGATATGTCTGAGCTTATTAGCAACTCTCGTCATGAAGCGGATCAGATTCTTCTCGATGACAGCAAGCGTACTAACACGGACCTTAGGTCCGTCGGACCTATTAAGTGTAACTTGATGGTAAGATAAGCTTTTGATCGAATAATTGTGCGTTTTATAGTACTTAACGATTAGCCTTGTGTTACTGACGATTTAATGTTGGGGAATTTTCCTGCTATTTCTGAGTTTGTTTACAATCATTCTCAAATACCCAAGATAATAATTGATCCTTTAAAGTATCTTTATCTTAGCTAATCTGTGATTTTGAATTTACATTAGCTTTTTTGAGGGAGAGACGAAATTCTAACCTTAATATCTCAGAACAATCCAGAATATATTTTAATGTCACATTTAACAAAGACATTTGCAGGTTTATTGCTGTAAACGATTCTAATGTAGCATACAGACAGCGCAAGAAGGAGCTGTTCCTTCGTCCATACAAGGTAGGACAAAGAAACCAACGTTAATCAGGTCAGGTAATGGCACTCTAAAACATGAATATTCAAATATTATAAACCAACGGGGGCTTACTCAAATTAAACGGCTTATGACCCAACATTATTAATAGTTATAGAATCCATCTTTTACAAATCCGTACAGCTTTACGGGGAATTTGGATAATCACAGTGATTGCAGTATAAAGATTGAGTTGTTAATTTGCAACACTGAAGATTAATGATAAAATAAGTTTTTTACAACAATTCTTACATTAATAATTTCAGGGCACTTATAATTGAGTTTCTGACTTACAACTACAAGGATAACAGCTGTGAAAAGACTGCATTCCCGAAGTATTGAAGCACCATGATGCACCACAATCTTGCAATCACCACAATCAATAAGGAACTTATATGTTGAGCACCAATGGACCGGACTATTTTAAGACAATTTTGAGGTTTTGAATTAAAAAAGTTTTGAGCTACACAATTTTAAACAAAAAATCAAACTATGAAATATTGAAATAGTGATGAATTGTGTGTTCCTAGGTCTGTGATTTAGTTTATAATCAAATGTTTTAACTTTTTTTGAGGGCATATTTTTATTAATTACATACATTTTTCACACTGTGTGCGAGTGTTTGTTTCCTGAGAGAGTTTTATCCTTATTTCTTTGACCAGTACCAAACAATGTGTATTTTATTTATCCGTGGAAACTGAAATTCCTTCGAGAGTTGTGAGTATTGAAATTAATAATTATAAATGGCTGTAAAATAATATCAATGGAAAGAAGTTTCTCAAAACTCACAAGAACTAGTGCCGCAACTAATGAAAATTAGTCTAGCGTAATAATATCTCGTACAATCGGTTAATAAAATTGTATACTCGCACATCATATACGCAACAAAATTCCTTGGAAACTTGTTCCTCCTTTGCAGAGTAATTCTAAATACCACTTTCAGTTTTAATGCATATCTTAAGGAATAATGATTTACATTATAGAGGGCGGTCGATCCTGATTAAGAAATTGACAAATGTTTTTATAAAGGATCAAACAGTATACAGTAAAACTCAAATTTACCGCAGAGTTTGGGGAAATGAAACAGCCGCGGTAAATCAAGATTCGCGGTAAATCAAAGATTTGTTTATTCGCATTATGCAGCCGCGGTATATTGGGGTTTGCGGTAAATTGGAAGCTCGTTAAATCGGGATAAATTGCTGTATATAATTATTTCTGTATAATATATAGAATACTACTAGCTTCATCCCTGTGACCACGGGCTTTCTAGTAATCTTATAAAGTTATAATGAGCGTTTATCTGTAATCTTCCACACATAAATTTTTATAATACCTGTTAAAATTTTCCCGGTTACTGGTAATTAGCTAGTCATTAACAAGTCATTAACAAGTAATAAGCATGTAATTATCATGTAATTAGCAAGTAATTACTTAATTAGCAAGTCACTAACTAGTAATGAACAAGTCATTAACTAGTAATTAGCAAGTAATTAGCAAGTAATTAACAAGTCATTTACTAGTAATTAGCAAGTAATTAGCAAGTCATTAACAATTAATTAACAAGTGATTGACAAGTCATTAACTAGTAATGAACAAGTCATTAGCAATTCATTAACAAGCCATTAACTATAGTAATTATATAGAGATTTCAACTGGGTGTATCATGTATTAGGGTTGCCATTATCGGTACAAAATGTTTTATCGCGATAATCGATAATTTTTTCAAAATTATCGCGATAATATCGGTTATCGGCGATAAATTTGGCAATATAATTGAAGTAATATTTTATGCACTCTGCATACTTGAATTATGCTCATGTGCTATGTTGCATCTTGTGATGATTACTTTGTTAAAGAATCAATTGCAATATTGCCCTTTTATTTAACAAGCCCATATTTCATACTCATAGACAAAATATGTTCTTAACGAATTATTGCTTCTAGCAAAATAAAAAAAAGAAATCAGCATATGCACGACGTATTTATTTGATAGTATCAGTTTCCTGCATGTTAGCTGTGAACCTATCTCCCGAGCAAGGGTATCTGTCCTTGCTACCGTAGTCGAATCGCTGCTCTAATGTAGGTCTGATAATTCTTTTGTCAGCGGGATAGGATTGGAATCTGGCATCTGAAGTTGTAGGAGTCCAACGATGCGAAGTGAAGGTTCTTTCTCTTGGCATATCGTGTACGTAGCCTATCGAGAAGGGTTCGAGAAAGTGGCGAGTCTTATATCTCAGATCTCTTCTAGCTTGCTGTCAATAAACTAAATAATCACTTCTGCTTGAGCGAGCATGCTGTCTCTTTTACACAAAAACTCAGTTACAATCTTGAACGGTACGAAAGTCTTGGTAATACTAATGTCTTTAGCTAACTCAGTCTCTTCTACATCCAGTTTTAGATTGCCTAGCTCCAAGTCATCTAAAATTCTGTGCACTGCATCAGTTATCTGATCATATCTCTCCAACATACTGCACAGCGAGCTCCAACGGGTTTTGTAGTTTCGTTGCAGTCTGAGTTCCTTTTCGTGCAATTCAACAAACAACAATAACTACCTACGTCTGACCATACAACCTCCAAGTTACCTACTAGATGCAATAACGCAACATTTCAATGTTCACTTCCACAAATTCATAAACACTACACAGTACACACTACACAGCACGTCAGCAGACCATCACACTGAAAATTATGCTAGCACTGAGTTTTAACTTAACAAACAGGGAAATAGATTCGAAAAATATGTTGAATTTTGGCCATTTTACCCTTTAAATAAACATTTGTTGATTATCGCGATAATTCTCGAAATTATCGCGATAATCGATAACGATTTTTGGGAAATTATCGCCGATAATTATCGGCCGATAATATCGGTTGGCAACCCTATCATGTATGAATTAGTCGATACAACTCTGAAATGCACGTGGGCGGTCATGCGCGTATAGAGCGCTACAAACACAGCTTATTCAAACACAGATTTGCATCGTTTAGCTAGCTGTGTTCTTTTACCTTCCGGGAGATCTCCTGCACTGCATTATTTCTAGTCTAAATACAAAACTAAATGGATTCTTGATTAGCGATTAGACACGGTATAAAGGTTGGATGCTAAATCGGATTGTGAAGTTGGTTATTGTAAGGTTTCAAGTTGGCATAATCTGATGAATATATTATACGGTATGTTATATTAATATTTCTGACGACAATCCAACTTTTTGTTAATCGATTCAAGTTTAGTTGCTTTAATATTCAGAAATAAACAGCTAGTAAGGTTTTGTTTCTTTTAATCTAAATTTGTTTAACACATAAATTCAAATTTATAGCTCATCTACATAACACATTTTGAGTGATTATAGATGTGTATCTTTTAACAGTGTTAATGACACCATATTTTATTAACCTGCGTAAAATAGCGCTAAATCATTGTTCACATGACACACGGTTATAATCGAAAAGTTTACTCTATAATAGTATAATGAGTCTAAACTATATACATTATCTAATATAATATATATATTATATATATTATTATATTATTATAATATATATTATATAATATAGGATATCGTTTCATATTTATAGATTGTTTCACAATTATAGATATAAAGCAAGAATCAGAGCTAATTAGTTGAAAAATAGATCTCTGTAATAACTGGTCCATATGATGCGGACACTAATTGCTCCACAACAAACAATCTCTAGTCCGACACTTTAACTTACAATCATCGCATCGGCATCAGTAAGTTTGATTTATTATCTACCTAATTGCTTAATTGATTAAGTAATTGCTTATTGTTAACTACTCCTGTAATTGCATATATTATGTTGATATCTACTGAACGTGTGCGTGATGTTATATAGTTATATAATCACTGGTAGATCCACCATTAACGATAGATCGCTTCCAGTTTGGTTTTTAGTTGTGGTTTTAGCGCGTGCGCACGTCATTAATTGTTGAGAATTGTTTAATCGGTTATTTCCTTGCTCTTAAATCGCGTTTTAATATCGTAGGCTCTGAAACTGTGCGAAATTGTTTGTTTCCTGTACTTTTAATGTTAGGTTTTTAACGCACTGATATTTTGATATCTTAGGAGATGATCAATGATATAGGATTTGCTTAATAAATTTAATAATCTGGGAGGTTTACATTGGCTTCAACAGAGCATTCTGTTTCCCTGGCAACAGAACATCAACCATGGAACCGTACAGCTTCTTCCCAAAACAGAAGATTATTGAAGAGGCGGCTAAAGGGATACAGTTTTCCTTCAAGAAATGGCAGTTCAAATCAACTACCAACAACAGGGACCAACTCAGGTATGGTCCTTTGTAAAGTATATCCTTATCTGACAATATTCATGGTACCTGGTAGGTATGTTCCGGTTCGTCATCTACATTTTCTCAATTTACAAAATTTAAATGAGTACAGTCTGAGAAAAATAATACAAAACATGTGACCAAATATATAAATTGTTAACTGCTGTAAAAATTTAAATCAGTTATACTTATGAGTTAATAAGTCCTGCAATAGAGTGCGTTGTAACTATGGTAACGTGTTAACTAGTAGTGTAACTATGCCAACTATAATTAGTTGAATGATGTGATAGTCCATATAATATTGGTACTGTATTGTAATCTTCAGCTCATTACATTGTAGTGAACACACTCAGCGAGGGAGAGCACCACCTCATGAAAATAAAGTGTCTCGCACTGGGTTGGCTGGTCCTCCCCGGGGCGAATGCCACATAATGATAAATCAGTTCTATTGTTCATTTACAACTAATTGTTGATGATTGTTGATGGTTCTGATGCAAAGTAACCAAGTTATTGTTCATCAAATGTCATTCTCAACAAACTCCCAACAAATCACCTGGGATACTCACACACAAAAGGGCTCCTGATAGCGTACTCATACTGCGGAGCCCCTCTATCAATCCACCTGCCATGTCTCCAGCTCCTGTCAGGATCATGTAGTATCTGAACATACCCCGCTCCCGGTTTCCTCCTATCCGTCATGTTGTCCGGCTCCGGTACAGCACCTCTCCCGAACCCCTGGTACCAGTTAGTGTAGGTAGGTAGAGACTCGTCCCCTACACACCTCCAAACACCCTCCTCGTCCACGTCTACTAGCCCTAACCAGGAGTTGGATCTGATGGTATCCAGGATCCGGGTCTGTTGGAGCTGGGATCTGGGGCAGCCTAGATCACCTCCCTGGGACCTGCAATAGGACTGTGCTGCTCCGTGGGTTACCCGGGTCCGGTGGTAGGAGTACCTCATCTTCCTCATCTTCTCCACCTCGTCCTCGTGGTCATGTTCAGGGTTTATTATACGTAGTCGGGTCTCTGCAAAAGATTTGAAGAGGGGAACATACTCACCTTCGGAGTTTATCTCCCCGTAGTCAAGCTGGGCTTCAGTTCTTGATTTCTGGAAATTTGGGCATTGGCAGATGAACGGGTTCAAGAAGTAATCATGTAAAGGTCTCAACCTGCCGCTCCGTTTGTTAATAGCCACATAAAGTGGTCCTGACTCTCCAACAGCTGTCTTATCCACGTTGAGACCCACCGCGGGGGTGCCATCTGACCATTGCCAAACTCCTGTAGCAGTCGGATTCTCCCCTCCAACCCAGAACCAGTGATGTCTCTTCAATCCTCCCTCACTTCTAATCAACTTCCTGACCTGCCTGGCATCATTAGACCCAGCCACTCTGGCGAGGACCATGTTGTCGTGAGAGCAGGCAGCAGTGCTGGAGCTGCGGGTTAATGGCTGGGGGTAAAGGATATACTGTCTCCTTACACTGCACACATACCCAGCTTTGTGTTTCCTCTTCATCAGACTCCATCCTCCTGAGATGTCAACCAGAACGTTGGCCCCACTTGCAGGACCCTGAACTAAAGGCTCCAGTTTAGAAAACCCTAACTTGGTCCCATCATCCCACTGCTGGATATGATCAGTTAGGAACAGTCCAATCCAAGCTGACTGCAGCTGAGCAGACTCTAGCAACCCTCTCACCTCCTCGTTCTGAACGGCAGAGTGGATCACCGCTAGTTTACCTCCTCTTTTCTCACATCGCACTGTGGCTTCCTCCCTCGAGACCTGGTCTCTTGTCAGCTCATACTTGCAAGTGTAGAAGCGATCCTGCTTCGCTGAGAGAACGGAAGCTGGGATAGTGAGAAGAAGGAGTATATAGTAGGCCTGGTTTGCGAGCATTATACTTTCCTGGGTGATAATATTAATAGATTTCAATGAAAGGTTTGAACATAACAAATCAAGGATTTGAGCTGAAATAATCGAACTGATGAAAAGTTTAGGAGAATAATTGCTAAGTAAATTAATAAAGTAGACCATCATAGTTATTATTAAAAGGAAAGACGTATTAGAAAAGAAGCTTAACAAAAGAGGACGGTCGCGATAGGTTGTTTCTTGCAGGTTGTACTGTAAACCATGCTATATAATACTGTTATACTATGCCAGTCCTGTTTCCTAGTGTTAATTAACATCAATATCAAACTAGGTGCTGTACCTAGCAGGTGCTGTACCTAGCAGGTGCTGTACCTAGCATGTGCTGTACCTAGCAGGTGCTGTACCTAGCAGGTGCTGTACCTAGCAGGTGCTGTACCTAGCAGGTGCTGTACCTAGCAGGTGCTGTACCTAGCAGGTGCTGTACCTAGCATGTGCTGTACCTAGCAGGTGCTGTACCTAGCAGGTGCTGTACCTAGCAGGTGCTGTACCTAGCAGGTGCTGTACCTAGCAGGTGCTGTACCTAGCAGGTGCTGTACCTAGCAGGTGCTGTACCTAGCAGGTGCTGTACCCAGCAGGTGCTGTACCCAGCAGGTGCTGTACCTAGCAGGTGCTGTACCCAGCAGGTGCTGTACCTAGCAGGTGCTGTACCCAGCAGGTGCTGTACCTAGCAGGTGCTGTACCCAGCAGGTGCTGTGCCTAGCAGGTGCTGTACCTAGCAGGTGCTGTACCTAGCATGTGCTGTACCTAGCAGGTGCTGTACCTAGCAGGTGCTGTACCTAGCAGGTGCTGTACCTAGCAGGTGCTGTACCTAGCAGGTGCTGTACCTAGCAGGTGCTGTACCTAGCAGGTGCTGTACCTAGCAGGTGCTGTACCTAGCAGGTGCTGTACCTAGCAGGTGCTGTACCTAGCAGGTGCTGTACCTAGCAGGTGCTGTACCTAGCAGGTGCTGTACCTAGCAGGTGCTGTACCTAGCAGGTGCTGTACCTAGCAGGTGCTGTACCTAGCAGGTGCTGTACCTAGCAGGTGCTGTACCTAGCAGGTGCTGTACCTAGCAGGTGCTGTACCTAGCAGGTGCTGTACCTAGCAGGTGCTGTACCTAGCAGGTGCTGTACCTAGCAGGTGCTGTACCTAGCAGGTGCTGTACCTAGCAGGTGCTGTACCTAGCAGGTGCTGTACCTAGCAGGTGCTGTACCTAGCAGGTGCTGTACCTAGCAGGTGCTGTACCTAGCAGGTGCTGTACCTAGCAGGTGCTGTACCTAGCAGGTGCTGTACCTAGCAGGTGCTGTACCTAGCAGGTGCTGTACCTAGCAGGTGCTGTACCTAGCAGGTGCTGTACCTAGCAGGTGCTGTACCTAGCAGGTGCTGTACCTAGCAGGTGCTGTACCTAGCAGGTGCTGTACCTAGCAGGTGCTGTACCTAGCAGGTGCTGTACCTAGCAGGTGCTGTACCTAGCAGGTGCTGTACCTAGCAGGTGCTGTACCTAGCAGGTGCTGTACCTAGCAGGTGCTGTACCTAGCAGGTGCTGTACCTAGCAGGTGCTGTACCTAGCAGGTGCTGTACCTAGCAGGTGCTGTACCTAGCAGGTGCTGTACCTAGCAGGTGCTGTACCTAGCAGGTGCTGTACCTAGCAGGTGCTGTACCTAGCAGGTGCTGTACCTAGCAGGTGCTGTACCTAGCAGGTGCTGTACCTAGCAGGTGCTGTACCTAGCAGGTGCTGTACCTAGCAGGTGCTGTACCTAGCAGGTGCTGTACCTAGCAGGTGCTGTACCTAGCAGGTGCTGTACCTAGCAGGTGCTGTACCTAGCAGGTGCTGTACCTAGCAGGTGCTGTACCTAGCAGGTGCTGTACCTAGCAGGTGCTGTACCTAGCAGGTGCTGTACCTAGCAGGTGCTGTACCTAGCAGGTGCTGTACCTAGCAGGTGCTGTACCTAGCAGGTGCTGTACCTAGCAGGTGCTGTACCTAGCAGGTGCTGTACCTAGCAGGCGCTGAAGCGTACGGTGTACACTGATATAACAACTATTCCAAACGGAGTCACAATAATTATAGCTCAACTCAAAACTACTAACGATTAGAATATCAATTATAAGATTAGAATATCAATTATAAGTGAATGAATAAAAACTCAAACAAAATTGAATAAAAACTAAAAATAGTCAGGGAGTTTCTAATCGAGCAGGAGGAATAAAATCACTATGCACTGAACTATCACGTGACTAAGTTTATCACGTTCCCTAGATGGCTCTGACGAACAAGTTAAAATTAATCCTCTGAACTGACTCCAACTCTAACCCTAACCAAGTTAACAAATACCTATCTTAGGTATTTGCTAAATCCTAACACAAACGATAAATTTGATTTATTTCCCTACATGACCAAGCATTTAACCCTACGTCATGTGCAGGGATCGGAATCAGTGTTCAAAAATACATCGTTTCTGACGTTTCAAAGTTTCAAGGTGGTTCCAACTGCCGCGGGGACCGTTGACGAAAAATGTAATTTATAGGACGCTCGAATCGAGCATCAGAATGCTTAGCTGTTCAATTATTAATCCTGATATCCGTGCTAGTACTACAGCGGCACACTATATATACTATATATGCTTTACGGGTTAATTAATCAATTATTCCCGACAAATACCGCGCTTTCTGGTTTCCGGTTGCCATGGGAATAGTTAAAATACATTGTTACAAAGTTACAATGATGAATGTCTCACTGTCTGTGATGACACAGTGTCCGACGAGCATTCATTAATGATACTCATAATAATATTTACAGTCTATTGTAAGTATATTTTATAATCTGAAATGCCGTTCAGGTATAAATAAAATTTTGTAGATTCTTTATTTGTATCTAACAATTGCCTAAACAAACGAGCGTCAATCTCAAACAAATTTCTTAAAAAACGTTCCTCATTTGCAAATAAATTACTCAATAAAAAATAAGCCTTGCAACGGGGATGAGTTTAAAAATACTTGTTTATTAGCAGTGTTTCAAATACTAAACGTCACTTTCAGAATCAATTAAAGAAATTATAAAATTAGTGCAGTATGAAAATCGTTTAGAGAAAAAACAAAACTGCCAAAATAACAAAAATCACAATGAAACTAAACCCGTTTATAAACAAAAATCAGAGTGCTTAAATAATTATATAATTATATAATAATTAATTAAAAGCAACAGTTTTAATTTTATAAAGTTTTCAATAAAAATGCTCAAAAGGAGGGCATTTTTAAAAAAATCAATAAACGTTCAAAATGGTACACAAATACATCATTTTATTTCGAAAATAATTCGCCGAATGACCTTACATGCCTTGACAAGTGACTGAGTGTAAACAAAATTAGGGACACCGAAACATCAGCCAAAACTAATTGCTAGAACTAAAATTAGATCGACCAGCAATTCAGCCAAGAGTGAAGCAATTATTTTAATAATTGGCTTATTGCATGGCTACTTTATAACTGCTTTACAGCATATTATAGAAATTGTTATAACTCAATAACCAAAATAAATTGATACACATAAATTAATATAAATGTATGACAGTGGATTTTTGTGAATTTTTGTGAATTTCTGTGAATTTCTGTGAATTTCTGTGAATTTCTGTGAATTTCTGTGAATTTCTGTGAATTTCTGTGAATTTCTGTGATATATTATCTTACTTGAATGGTTGATATAGTACAATGTATCATGATAGTACTGATATGACCTAACTTATCACAACAAGAACAACAATGATTTAACGCAATATTTATTTCTTTGTGTTGACATTTCTTGGACATTTTACTGTACTGTACAACACTTTTCTACAGTTTGAAACTCACTCCAATTTTATCTTATGAAAATTCGAAATTTTACTAGGAGTTAATTAGTCTAAAATTAACTGCTGAAAGCAATTTTAGAAATTATCGCCAGTAATATGAAAATAATTTACTCCAGTAGCAGCGAGTAGTTGAGTGTGCACTACGATATACAAAGTTTTTTGCTACTGAATTGGGTTAAAATTTTAATTTAAAATTTTTTTTAATTTAACGGCCGCCGTTAAATAGGTCATTGGTAACTCAAATCACTTAGGTGCGCAATATGTTGTGTCGCTAGTCCCAAACCTGTGTGACCACGCCCATATTTCATATTAGGCGCGTATGTGTGAAATTTGTATTATTATTTAATTAAAAACGAAAGAGAGTATTTATGAAATGAATAAGTAATACCTAGTCAAGCCGGATCGCATATTGTAGCGTACGCTTTATAGCTGTATATTGACCACATAACAAATTAGATATAATGACATACGACTAGGAACTCAGGATCAACTGAGTACCTGTCTAGGGATTTGGCTGCAGGACTGGAATCGGTCAGATATCAATCAATCTTCTTTATTTTTCAGACCGGCCGAACCGAGTGGCAAACAGGAAAATCAAAATCTTACTACATCTCCGAAAATTAAAAAATGTATCCTAACAGTTTTAAAATACAAATTTCCAATTTCGTGCACTTCATGCCATTAGACTCTGTGATCCTAAGGACCGGCATGGGAGTGAACATCTTGAGCCTTCATACCCTTAAATATTCACAGTGCTAATATAAACATGTGCATTGCGGTCATTTTAAGTAAGCAGTAGCACAAGCTTAAGTCTTTAAGCCGTTCGGAAGCTGCGATACAAATTTCACACATACGCGCCTAATATGAAATATGGGCGTGGTCACACAGGTTTGGGACTAGCGACACAACATAATTGTAAAGGACGGGGTCCGGGGGTCATCTCAATTTAGACCATAGTTGGATCGTACGCACTTAAGTGTCTGCCCACACTACGCCATGTAGTGACGGGCCACATGGCGTGGGTAAAAAAACCGGATTCACACAACGAGGCGCGTAGTGTGGGCAGAGCTCCCGCCAGTTGGCGTGGAAACTCTCGGGAAATCTGGTAAGGATTTTAATACGTACAAAAATACGTACGAATAAATACCCTTTTTACTTTTTAGAAGATATTGAATATTATCTATGAATAATAACATTTTTTTTCATAATCTTAGGGCATACTAGTAGTAATATAATATGGTATGCACTAAACAGTATACATTTACAATAATACTGTCACCATAGTCGGTAGTCCATAGTATACCAGTCACATGGCATTTTGTACTGTGTAAGCTGTAGCGACTAGCGTGTGTTTCCGAGAACGCACTTCACGCACTTTCGGCCCCGAAAAAAATGATGCACGGACCAACTATATGATTTAAACCGACCTAATTACTCCAGTAGCAGGGTGTAGTTGAGTGTGCACTACGATGTACAAAGTTTTTTGCTACTGAATTGGGTTAAAATTTTAATTTAAAATTTTTTTACAATTCAGTCATTTTCTTGCAGATGAATTGAAGTTAACAGCCAAGACAGGGGCTGGTGAGGGGGCCTGTTAGGGCCTGTTAGGGCCTGTTAGGGGCTGGTAAAGGGCTGTTAGGGGCTGGTAAGGGGGCCTGTTAGGGCCTGTTAGGGGCTGGTAAGGGGGCCTGTTAGGGCCTGTTAGGGCCTGTTAGGGGCTGGTAAAGGGCTGTTAGGGGCTGGTAAAGGGCTGTTAAGTGTTAGGGGCGGGTAAAGGGCTGGTTATAGCGATAACTGATGGTTTCCTTACGATCATTCTTATTTTACAGTTTCTACAGTTCGCCGAATCTATCGTCACTTCCCGGCCCTACTAAAATGCATCGTCACGAGAACAGATACAGTATTCGAATTAATCCCACGGACGGCTACCAAAATCAGTCCTATTATTGTAACCTGAGAACGAGATAAACTTTCATGCACCATCTCAAGTCACAACTCACGTCTTACTATAACATTGGTCCCCCACCCCCCCCCCCCCTTACTATAACGTGTATATTTTCTTGACTATCTGGTTCCTTTGGATAAAACTTACATGGTATGGGGACTGGGACCTTCTCGGCAATTCGATTAAATAAATGACCTTATTAGATCTGCTATAGGGAGGATTTAATGAATTTTGTTATAGCAAACTAAGAATTCGATCAACCGTAGCGATTAGATTCGAATGATTATAACGACGAAAATTGAACGATTGTTTAAGATTTTCCCGATTCATGGGCACAACAAAACACAGCAAACCACTGCTAATAAACATTCCAATTTTATCTTAATTCGATAACTGCACTTTATCCACCTTATCGTATGTGTCATTATTCGGTTCCTGATTGGTTCGAGCCAACCTTTTACCAGTGTCACCCTGTACGATCCAGAATTGTCCTCAGAATTGTCCTCTGTCCTGATCAGTTTGTGATCTGTTGTAATTAAAAGATTGCTGATGACGCCAGCTCATATAACATTTTGTTATTGTATTTTCTGGAATGATCGATCATTGCAATAAGAAGCTCTTTTCATGATTTTACAAGCTCGCTCATTTTAAATCGTAATAATTATATATTGCTAGCTTGTTTAGTCTTCTGAACGATAACAGAACCGTAACAGAAACAAAGAATATTCCGTTACATCGCAGAGTTACCTAAAAAGCTAAAACAGGTGAGAATGCAGGTCTAGTCAAGTAGTCACTAGAGTACACCTTTTTTAAAGAATTATTAGGGCACAGGGCTTATGTGATCATGACCACGGCCCCCTACGAAGAAGAATAAAGATTGAACTCAGGTTTAATAATTAATACAGACAGCGTATCGCATGAGGTCAAAACACAAAGCATCAATTATTATTGTTACTGATCCCCAGTTACTGATCATGTTCAGTAATGCTTCATTATTTTTGCTACATGTGGCATCATTAACACGTGACTACAGAACGAGATTTACCCACGTGGTATTGTTTCACGTCTATACCATCTCTGTTGCTCTGCATCCCTTTCTTATCCTTCATCTATAAATGAGTTTGGTGTCAGTAATTATCACCTACAACAAGAGCTTGTAACCAGCACCACGGACAAAGGATACTCAGAATCTCAACAACTCAGAAGATACTGTCTGCCCCAATCATAGACTAGTCGGGCAAACTCTATTCACAGGTTAGTCAGGCAGTGGCTCACACTCTGTTGATATCTCTTTAGGGAGATTTGGGGTCTCTCAACCTTACTTATAAGTTTAGTGTGTCCCACAACCAAGCACCATGCCTAGAAGTTCGGCGTTATGTATTATAATGATACTGGACCTAAATGGCAAGTAGCTCATATATATCAAAAAATAAATAAAAAATACTGATCCCCTTATCTTTAATAAGTTAATATATCCCTTATTTATAGTGTAACCTGGGGCCTTTCACTTTTATATATTAAATTAACTTATTGCAAATAAGTAAATATTGAACACAAGTTTAAAAGTTATAGTGCTTTTGTGGTCCAGTGATTATACCCACTTTAGCAATTCGTCACCCTGGAACTGCGACACAATTACCTAAACATCATGCAGCCATCAGTCTCAAGGTTATTTAAGTATTTAGTTATTTGCCTTGTATTTTATCTGCCGAGATCCCAGAGCTCGACTAATTTTAGTTCTCCTTCGGAGCTATCCCCCATCTATCCACGTGTGTGAACTAAAACATAGAAATATCATGGTAGCATCACTATACTTATAACTGCAGTCAGGACAGTCTTCACGTTCCAATCCGATATATCAGAGCTACTTCAGCTAGTTAGGAGAGAGTAGATATAATATTAATATTGTTCTTATGACGTTATGACCAGAGTCAGATATAAATTTTATCATATTTTATTGAACTAATGGTGTAGAATTACCAGGTCCCAGTTCAATTTGTAACGGAGTTTAATTTTAACAGGAAACGATGTAACAGAGTCGATGTATTTTAATGTTGCCATGGGGTGGCAAGTCCCCATACATCGTGGTCCGGTAGTTTCATTGCGTCCTAATATAAGTGACGTGCTGTTAATAATAAATAAGTAGTGATGTTAGCTTTGCAATTGTATTTCTGGGAAATTGGATCATTCCGTTGGAATACTATGATATTCTTAAAATTGTGAGGTAGTAAACTATTTTTTTTAAGTAATTGAAAAATACCAATATAGTGTTGATGCTTTGATGTGGTACAATTACAAAACACTGTAATCTGCATGGCTGATACATTTTTCATATCTCATGTCAAACAATAAAACTCAATTATGCAATCAATGTACCTGTCTTTCGCCTTGTAGATGATACAATTACGTAGATGATACAATTACAAAATAGATGTTTTAACAAAACTACTTCCTCCTTTCCGAGTCCCGTTTTCAAAGAATCAGTATTCTTGAGCTGAGCGCAATTCGGGGAATCTATTAACTTCCTAACATGAGAGAAAATAAGACATGTGATTTACTATTTCTCCAAATTCTATGTGCGGTGTTAGTTTGCTTTGTTGTTACTCAGTTTCTCGGGATGGGATTTTTGAGAAACTATATAGTTAATGTTAAATTCAAGCTCATTTTGATATTAGTGTTTAATTCAGATTAATTTTTTCGTAACGATTTATTTATCAATTCGTTTCTTTTCACCTTCACATCTTACTATCAAATTAATATCATTTCCTTTTGTTTGGGAAAGAGAGACACTGGCAGCGGTCCACTCTACCCATGATTATGGGTTTTGGTCAAATATCATCTATTTTTGATTATAATGTCAGGGTACTTTAATTTTATATAGTTGAAATACAAAATATAAACTGATATCTTCATCAATAAGGAAGAAGTTTTAACGATTTCGAAATTTTTCCTTTAAAAACATTTTCTTGTGTTTAGGTAAGCATATCAGTCGATCACTGACTGAATATGCCACTTTATACTCATTCAAGTTGGCATTAAATTCATATATAATGACATTAAACTGTCGTGGCAAAGCAGAATTTGTTGGAAATCACGAATGAGCAAAATTCTCACCTTTCGCACGTGCAAACTTTGAGCGGTCGTTGCGTGCGCATCCAATACTGAATCGCCGTAAATTTTTTCATATTGGTGTTTTATATATAGTTTGATAAGCTTGCAAAGTTTCAATGTATTTCAAAAAGAACTGTAATCACAACGGCACTCTTCAGTTGACAGAAAATGACGAAAACAGCAATTTTCAGTGATTTTAGCAATTTTCTATAAATTTGGGCGTGTCCCCACGTGTGCAACTTTTAATGCACAATGTATACCTATAGGAAGCAGAACTGAGCTCCACAACCCAAGGCATGGCCCAACACCAGAGAATACTAAATCGCAAAATTGACGTTTTTATAAAATAATTCTTCAAAAAAGCACAAACTTCAATGACGAATATCTTTATGAAGGAGCAAGGTAGAAAAACTTTCCGGTAGATTTTCAGAATGCTTAAACAATTATCTAACTTCAATAAGTCCTCAAATCTTGAATAAAATTAATTCTTAATGGTGTAAAATCGATTTTAAAAGTGATTACTTTGTCAAAAATCAAGTTTTTAAAACGGTTAACTTGATGACGTCATCAAGGGGTGTTTATGACGTCAAATAATTTTTTTATACAATGTAAACTAAAGTGTAAATAATTATTCGCAAGACCTGTGGTCGGAAATGGCTATATCTTTTATACTTTTGAATCTATGGACACTTAAATACAGGCTATAATTTACTGGCAAAGCGTCTATCCCTGAATATATATGTATGTATATCTGTATGTATATGTCCCGACAATCTGTTGTAAAACAGGGGTTCTAGAAAACCCATTTCCCGATGCTCCTGAAACTTGAAACTTTTTTTACAGTCGATTTGGTCAACGTCTAGACGCCCTGCAAAATTTCAGATCTCTAACACAATTTTAACATGGTTTTTAAAGCACCTGAATATGGCGATTTTGGGTTTTTTACCGAATTTCGTATAACATGCTGGCGCGTATTTTGCGCAAATTTCTCAAAAACCTTCACATAACTATTTCTTATTCCTGTCATATTTAAAATTAAATTAGAATGTTTTGAACTTAAATATACCTGCTGAACTACTTTCGATGAGTCTTAATGCTTGAAAAACAATAAAGGGGTATACTAGTAAAGGGGGTAAATAGTAAAGGGGTTAAGTAGTAAAGGGGGTAAATAGTAAAGGGGGTAAATAGTAAAGGGGGTAAATAGTAAAGGGGGTAAATAGTAAAGGGGGTAAATAGTAAAGGGGGTAAATAGTAAAGGGGGTAAATAGTAAAGAGGGTAAATAGTATTGTGAATATAAGAGGCACGGTCATGCTTGCCAGCATTGTGATAAAGCGAGACGATATATATGGAGGGTTCCGTACCATTTTACTGACACCACGGCATCAACTTTAACGCGACTTTCCGCAAAAACCGTAAAAGATATACAACTGAAACGTTTTTGACTGGTTTTTGACTGAACAAATAAAAAATTGGCCAAGAAATAGGAGTTTAAGAGCCCAAAATTTGGACCCCCAAGTGGTGTCAAAAACGCGAATTAAATAGGTAATAATTATTTTAGTCTCTTGAGTCTTGACACCATTTTAGGGTTATACGGGTTCCTGCTAGTCTTACGAAAGCATGAATGTTGAATTTCACCAAACTGTTTAATAAAGTACAACTAGACAACTTGTTTCAACACCGAACAAGTCCATATTATAACTGGGTATTACACTACATTGAACCAACTGCCACCTAGTTGAACCGAGCTCACTAATTATCTTTACGGCAATGTATTTCCCGCACAAACTAAAATCATATATTACACCTAACATAAACTGGTGGACACCTAACATTTGAACGCAGTAAGCAAATAATCACATCGTGTCCAACTATTTTTACGACTACAATTAAATACATTAGTTGAGCTCTATATATTAGCGGCAAGAGAAACGCCATTTTCGGACGTGAGGAGAATGAGGACTCCTCAAATTACAGTAAATATATTCCTTCTGTTTTTTGTTGGGGACCGGCCCGAAGTACCAGCCAATGTTTACTCAAAAAATAATATATATAATAAGTGTTATCAATTCAAACTCAAAACTCGCACAAGATTAGATCTCATTAAAAAGATTAAAATGTATATAATGGAGCTTGTCGAACAAAACATAGCTGAGCACATATAAAGTTGCCTTTAGTTGAAATTATCATATTAATGCGCTATAAGAGTTGTTAGAGTGGAAACAGGTGCATAGCTACGGCTAGCTAGCTATTCCAAAATTTTAAAATTTAACGACTGTTATCAGTCGCATAGCGTCATGCCGTTTTTGCTGGCGAATTGATGGCAGTGTAACTGAGATGGTATGCAGTGAAATTGATTCTGTGATGGCGTGCTTATGGGACAGAGTTATTATTAGCATTACGGTTGATGTTGCGCTCTGATTTCCTTAGTCCCGTTATATTGTGTAACATAAAGTTAGGCCATTCGTCTGTGATGCCCTCGTTTTGTTGATCAATCAGCATGTTTTTTATGCACCTTTTGTAGATGTTAAGGTTGAAGAGACTTGGTAAGGAAGTTGCTGCGACACTATATCTGTTTATTGCTAATAGTGGACCTTTGTAGAATACTGAATTATTGTAAGGGTGTTTACCGTATTCATCTGACCATAAAGTTGTAAAACTCGAATACGGATCGGCGACGTTAAATATTGGTGCACTGTTAGGTATTGTTTTCTTTATAGAGGGAGGCACTAGACTTGGGAAGTTTTTCAGCTTATGTATAAAAACTAATGCGTTCTTCACGATGATACTATGAACTGTCAATATTTTGTGTACATAGAAACCAGACTTGGTACTTGCTGGTGGTGTACCATCTTTGTACCAGTAATTAACAAAACATGGTAGTATTGCTCTAAGACCCATTTTTTGTTTTACAAATAGTGTTTCTATATGGGATTTGGCAGCAAAACCCCAGACGAGGGAGCAGTAATTAAGGTGAGACTGAACAAAGCTGTGATATATTTGTAAACGTGCTTCCAGAGGCAAATATTTTTTAAGTTTGTACATGACTCCAATGTATCTGGCCATTTTCATTTTCATGGCAGAAATATGTTGCGACCAGTTCAGTTTGTTATCTATTATAACTCCTAAGAAACGGGCTTCTGTTTTTCTTTCGATTGTGACACCAGAAATTTTAATTACTACATCGCGATAAATGAGGTTTCTTTGCCGAGAAAAGATCATATAATTCGTTTTTTTAAGATTTAGAGCTAAACCGTTGTTATCTACCCATTTAACTAAGACATCGCTAAGAATTTTGAGCTTATCATAAACCTCGTTTATATTTTCTCCAGTTAGGAAAATGTTTGTATCATCTGCGTACATGATGAAATTAGCTATTTCTGATATTTGAGGAAGATCGTTTATGTAGATAATAAAAAGGAGAGGTCCCAAAATTGAACCTTGGGGTACACCGTAAATAATGGGGTTGGCTGAGGATTCAGAGGATCCAATAGATACAAACTGGTTTCTGTTCCTAAGATATGATTTAAACCAGTTTAGAGCGAGACCTCTTATGCCATAGTGCTCGAGCTTATTCAGGAGTATGGAGTGACGTCCTCAACAAATGTAATAGATTTGTAGTGTTGTAATGAGTTTAATCAGGGCTACAAGCTTGAAACTGACTGGAGGGGAACGGGGGTTTGTATAGACTATAGTCCCCCAACTAATTACTCCTTTCATTTGTTAATGCTCTGCGAACTCTTCTAAACAGAACCAGTCCACAACCTGGCTCCATAATATGAGGGACTTGCTTTTATTCTACATAAAAAGTTCGAGTAACCACAGCAAGCAACTAATCCCATAATCACATACCATCTTCTCCACCACGTCACGAGAGGCCCTATAGAGCTCCTGTAATACTGCATGAGTGTTGGAATGTTGTTTATACTTCACATGTAAAGTAAGAGCGTCTACCAGCAAATTAATCCTTCAGTGGTGGGACTGATTACTAATCAAGAGATTTGTTTGTAGCCGTGAAAGGAAGTATCATCTGTCGTGCTCTGGGCTCTACTTTGTTTGTGTTTATTTAACGATTCCATCACAAGTAAGCAAGTAGTAAAGCTTCTGTAATGTCCACTTTTTTACGTTGTTATTTCTAAACCTTTCCAACTTTGCACCGGGCCGTAGAAATTGTTAAAGAATAATAAAGAAAAAGAAAAAAGAGGATTCCTCATTGCAAAAAGGGGAGTCGTTATCTGACCCTTCACTTAATGTATCAGTAAGTAATAATTAAAACTCAGCGTCAGTAGTGTACTCTCAGGGAGATCCTCGCTCAGCAACTTACAAAAGTACAAAACTCTTAGACCGGTACACATTACACAATCTGTGCGAGTTTGGGCGAATTTCTGTGTGCCAAACTTGAGGTATTACTTCAAACACAAGAAAATATAACCACCAATTTGGAGATATTTTCTTGTGTAATTTGGAGTGATATCTCAAGTTTGGCACATTTCGCCCAAACTCGCTCAGATTGTTCCTATTATAGTTATGTAACTATCTGGAAAGTTTAAAGAAAAATGATTAACACGATCTCGAGATAAATGCCTTGGTACCAAATATTGTACCTTGGTACAGTTTGGTACAGAAAAGCAAAAAGTCCAACCGGTATGACTATGATTTCACAAGCCGGTGGTGCTGACTGCTGAGTTGGGTACCCCTGTTTTCTTTTTACCGTGACGATCAATAAACTGGTGTGAATAGTGGTGAACCCCACTAGGCACTATTAAGCAAATACTGCACTGGTAATTTGTGTAGGTTTATTTAATATATGTTTGATATGCACGTGGCATTATGTTAAGGTTAAGAGAGCCAGCATAGTGCATACAGCAGGGCGTGTTTGAAATTTTATGTGTATTTTATGACGAAATCAATGTTTTTGAACGGGTCATAAGTACGTTACTTCTGAGTATCGAAATTACAAAATTCAAAAACTGGTTTGTAGACAATCGTTTGACCTTTTTCTTAGTTTCAGAATTTTGGTTTGACGTACTTGAAATATTATTTCATTTTAAAGTAAGTGGAGACTCTCACCCACTTGGGATAATGTCAAATGCAGTGGCTTAAAATTAAGAATACCGAAACTAATGCCAATAACTGGAAAAAGAAATATAATTGCACAAAAGTAGTAATATCATTAACTAATTTGTACGTGGTGAAAAGAAAAATCTCGACTGCTTTTCTGTGTCAACTGATAAGCGCGCTTATCTTGATATTATCCGGGTTCTTGGCAACTTTTTAGACAAAGTGAGGACCAATTTTAGTTACCACACTCACTGTATAGTTGTTATCAATTTGTTTACTTGTATTTGACTTTATCACAGTGCTGGCAAGCACGACCGTGGCTCTTATACATTATATACTATTATACCCCCTATACTATTTGACTCTATTATAACTATACAAGTTGTTTTAATTTTCTTTGCCCTGACTTAACTGTTAACAGTCGAAACAAACCAAACCTTGTTGTAATAGTTTGTTTATAGTTTGTTGATAGTTGAACCAAACCAACCTTGCTAGCTGAATAAAGCGTCCATTACTCTACTTCCTCACCTATCCGAAACCACTGCCAGTGTAACCAGTGTTATGGCGTTTGAATACGGCTCCTGTGATGGCAATTGCGATGAAGACGTAGACCTTATTACGAAGAAAAAACGGAAAGCATATAAATATATGAATGATATTGAGCTTTATTTGTTGAAACGGTGAGTATTCTTCGATCAAATAAATGCATTTGTTAATTTGTTCAAATTGCAATGCATCTGTTTTATATGTTCAAATGTTTGTGGCAGTCATGTACTTGTAGACATGTACTTGTAGACATGTAATTGTAGACATGTAATTGTAGACATGTACTTGTAGACATGTACTTGTAGACATGTACTTGTAGACATGTACTTGTAGACATGTACTTGTAGACATGTACTTGTAGACATGTACTTGTAGACATGTACTTGTAGACATGTACTTGTAGACATGTACTTGTAGACATGTGATTGTAGACATGTACTTGTAGACATGTACTTGTAGACATGTACTTGTAGACATGTACTTGTAGACATGTACTTGTAGACATGTACTTGTAGACATGTACTTGTAGACATGTAATTGTAGACATGTACTTGTAGACATGTACTTGTAGACATGTAATTGTAGACATGTACTTGTAGACATGTACTTGTAGACATGTACTTGTAGACATGTACTTGTAGACATGTACTTGTAGACATGTACTTGTAGACATGTACTTGTAGACATGTACTTGTAGACATGTACTTGTAGACATGTACTTGTAGACATGTACTTGTAGACATGTACTTGTAGACATGTACTTGTAGACATGTAATTGTAGACATGTAATTGTAGACATGTAATTGTAGACATGTAATTGTAGACATGTACTTGTAGACATGTACTTGTAGACATGTAATTGTAGACATGTACTAGGTACTTGTAGACATGTACATTGAATACCATTATTACTGGGTTGTTGATTTCATACTCGTTCAAATTAATGAATCTTCTTTATAATTTTCACATTGAATTCTTACTTTATGTTTTACCATTATATTGTTACTTTGTTATCCCACAAGCAATTAGTGAATAAGGTGATAAACAGACCTTCGTTTTTAGATTCCGGAAGCGACTTTAAGGGGCACAAAAATAGCATGATTCATCACCTCCCACAAAACTCCATAGTCCATTATGTAACTGAGTGGAGTTGGGTTAAAAACATATAAGAGATACGATGATTTAACTTGTAGAAGCTTTCAATAAACATGTGTTAATCGTCGTCAGCTGAATGTGATGTGGTGGACAATGCTTATATGTGATTGAGTGGTGTCAGGGATGGAGGGTGGGGGAGGTGTGGGTGGGAAAGTGGAAATTACAGTACAATGTCAATAAAAATTTAGTCTTCTGTTGAGGTTGAGAAGGAAATGCCAGATGGTCTGGACTTTAAGGATTTGGCAATTTTAGGAAGAATGGGGTCCCAGAGGGAACTACATTTGGGTGCGCGGTCTGTTCTGTTCATAGCTGGTTGTCGTATTTGTATAGCTGCGTGTTCTGTGAGGTCAAGTTGGGAGCGTGAGGTGAGGGATTTGAGGACTTCGATGTTGTTCCAGGAGATGGTGTGGCCGGTGGTCAGGGCATGATGTGCAGGGGCTGATTTGATTCTGTCTGTGGATTCGTCGATGGCGTTGTTGAGTCTGTAACATCGTTCGTGTTCTTTCATGCGGTGGACCAAGGGTCTGTAGGTCTGTCCGGCGTATTTGGAGGGGCACTGTGAGCAGGAAATTTCGTAGATGGTGTTGGGAGTGAGGTGAGTAGGGGGTGTGGTCTTCGTTTTGGTGAGGAGGTTGCGGAGGGAGGTAGCAGAGGAGTGGGTGACTTTGATGTCGTATTGTCCGAGTATCTTGGAGATGGGTTTGGATAGGGAGGGATGGAAAGGAAGAGAAACACTAAGGGCATGTTCACGGGTCTGTCGGTTGAATGAGGCTAGGGATTGGTGGCGAGAGGGGTTGGTGAATTTCCGTTGTACTTCGTCCATGATGGTGGTGATGCGGTGAGGAGGGAAGCCGTTCTGGAGGCATACGTGTCGTACTGTCTGGAGTTCGTCGTCAAGGTGTTGGGGTGAGCAGATGTTGTGGGCTCTTCTGGTCAGTGATCGGATGACTGCGTTCTTAGATGTAGATAAATTAGATATATATATATTAAATATTAAATTACGTTCTTTAACCGTTGTTGAGTTATAAACACTGTTGATGGCTGTAATAAATTTGTTAAACTTAAGGTTCGTAGTCGTATTTTTCAATCTGGTACATAATCATGTTCCATTTAAGTGCGACAATCTCAATTTCAGATCACCCAATTAAAATCCACTAAAACCGTCTGACTTTAACTTTAAAGTATTATAAAGTATAAGATTGATAGATCTTAACAATCCTATTAATTCCAGTGCAGCTATCCGTGTAACGATTCTATAACGATTCCATTTCAGTGCGACAATGCGATGGAGGTCCAACTTGATGCTGATGAGTGGATGTCTGAGTGCATGTGCTATGAGTGTTCCAGTCTTCAGTTACGGAGCTATGATCCCCTATATCTATAGCTACCTTTGGATGAATGTGAGTATTTTTTAGTCGATTGTCCGCAAGCAATTTTAGTTTTTTTAGTCGATTTAATGGTGGTTGATTTATATTTACGATTATTAATTAGTTAAGCAGTCAGTTATAATGATTTTTCGTTATATCATAAACATTCCAATCATGAAGAAAGCCTTGATGTCACAAGAGGCTTGCCATACCTAATATTGAATTTCATCATTAATTATTGATATTATTTTATCGTTATTGTATTGTATATTCATATTTTGAGTAAACATTGTCTGGTCTCTTTAAGGCTAGTCTCAAGCCATTAGTTAATATGAAGCTTAAAAAACAATATCTATTAATTCTTTATCAATAGTTAATGTAATAACCTAATGATTTCAGGGCGAGAGATTTGATATGCGGCATTTAAACCTGCACCCGAGTTTGTTTTTGATATTTGTCACGTGCTGTGGCAGCTTGATAGGTAAGCAATGTCACGTGCTGTGGCAGCTTGATAGGTAAGCAATGTCACATGCTATGGTAAGCAAACAACACTTTCGTGTCTGTGATATGTACGTACTACGTATATGTCTGTGATGTGTATGTATATTTTGTATTTCGCTCTAGATATTTAAGCTTTTAAGGTAGGTAGTCGACAACAACTACTGTAATTAAAGGTTGTGTGAGCCTTATAGAATAGCAGTTTGATAGGTGAGCTGCACTAAGCAAACCATACTTTTTCAATACTATTATAGTATTATAACAATAAAATGAGCGTTCTGTTGTATTAATTGCTCTAGAGCTCTAAGTATTTAAAGTGGTCCAGGAAGATAATAAATATCAACAGATTGTAATAACTAATTATTAGCAGTGCTGACATGTCTCTGTTTCAGGTTTACTCTCCAAATTCTGTAATGAAAGAGTATTATACGCAATATTCTCCGTAGGGTTGACATTAGTCATGACCAGTATATACTGGTTCGGTGAGTGCAACTATTTTTATTATCTATCTATATTTTATAAATAATAAAACAATATATTAATGAACAAAATAAACAACAATTCCATAATAAGATAATAGCTATAACTGTAAGATTCAAAATTTGTTTGCCCTGTAATTTATATAATAAAAGCAAAGCTTTCAAGTCGGTTTTAACTGATTTTGACTGCTTTTTCGGAAGTACAACAATCATTCTATTATGTAAATTAATTATATGCACTATAATTATATTAATTATACTTATAATTATACTAATTATACTTTTATTCCCAGGGAAAACCTACGTGTCCTTGTCATTGTATATGTGCGCTTTAGGGTTCTTTGGCGGGAACGTCTTAGTCTTCACTATAGGAAAAGTAAGTTTGCATCTGTGCATCATGAAACTCTTGTTAATTTAAGATTCTGTTTTTTTAAATATCACTTCAGTTGGAAAGCAAAATTTAATATTCAATGAATTTGGTAATACTTATGCATTTAGCGTCCTTAAATTATATTTTAATCGGAGTACGTGTTATTCAAGGATCCAGTAGCTATCTTAAGGTGATGAGGTATCATAATCAGTAGCAACTAATTGTAACATGTTGTGTTCCAGGCTACAGAATGGAATCCCTCAAAATCTGGAGCTGCTAACGGAATTATAGGGTTCTTCATCGGAATGTCCGGGTTTATTGGCAGTTTTATTTGTACTTTGTACGTGAACCCAGGAAATATTGGGATGGATAGAGTCACAGATCCTTTGTATCCAGAACTAGGTGATTATCATTTTATTTTTATTTATCATCCTTATTTCTGTATAAATTTACTCAATGCGTAAAATTGATGGAAAAGGGAAACCTCACAAAATATTTTTGGTCACCAGCAGATTTATAAACTACTGGCAGCCTTTATACCCCTTCACTATTTACTCGGTTTAAAAATCGTAATTTATCATTTATAATTTGTTAATACCACTGTAATTTATCATTTATTATTTGTTAATACCACCGTCCCCTCCTCAGGAAATGTAACGATCTTCATGAGCTCAAATGTGTACATGAAAGTACCCTACTTGTGGATAATATTCGCTGGGATGTTCGCTACCCTCCTTATACCTTCTATTCTATTTGTCAGGTTGGTGC
Source organism: Bolinopsis microptera (assembly GCF_026151205.1). Taxonomy (NCBI): domain Eukaryota; kingdom Metazoa; phylum Ctenophora; class Tentaculata; order Lobata; family Bolinopsidae; genus Bolinopsis; species Bolinopsis microptera. The sequence continues at coordinate 7,404,236 of NC_087081.1, read as the reverse complement.
TAATTAATTGATTAATTGATCAATTAAGTCCAATTAATTAGTAAATTGGGTGTGATTAACAACTGTGTTGTTGTTAGGCAAATAAATGGGCATATATAACATAAATTATCAATTTGATTGACTTGTGAACATAATTATTGGTCATATCTAAAATGTTTAATTACTATTAAAATTGATAAACAAACCCTATTATGCAACTCACTGCACCTTAATAATTATAGAATATAATCCCCCTTAATAACCCTATAACCCCAGGTCGCCTACCCCAGAGGAGGTGTGTGAGACCTTAATAATTATAGAATATAGCCCCCCTTAATAACCCTATAACCCCAGGTCTCCTACCCCAGAGGAGGTGTGTGAGATGATACCGCTAACTGATGATAGTGAAGACGATCATAAGGCAATTAAGAGTGAGAAGGATTACTCGGTAAGTGTCAATTAAACGGTTTTATAATTAATAATTATTGTAGACTTGACAATTTATTTGGACAATTTAACCTTATAAAATATATTATTCTTTAAAGAATTTCAAAATTCTTTCAATCAATCAATCAATCAGATTACCATATAATTAATATATCTGACACTTTTTTTCCTAAATTCGATAATTCGCCCTAAAAGTTGCACTAAGTACACTAATTATGTACTAATCCTCCTCACTCGCAGGTTAGACAGATGTTGGGATCATTTAAGTTTTATTTCCTTTATATAATTGTCATGACGATGAGTTTAGCTCTACTGTCCAGTTCTGAGTTGTATAAAGAAATAGCTAAAGAGACCATCCTGGACGATCACGTGAGTATTTCATGTTTTTGTATGTTTTTGCATGTTTTTGTATGTTTTTGCATGTTTTGCAGCGTTTATTAGTTTAAATTGGACATGTAACACTTGCAGGCCTGACTCCTCATCAGATCCATGAACACTGATTAATTACGTTTGGCTTAGGCCCGAATTTGTTGAATTTCCGTCCGATGTTCAAGCGGACAAGTAATATAAGTATGTTTTGAAAGGAGTTGTAATAACTACCACATTTCAAAACAAATCACTAAACTCAAATCTTCACCCACTGCACCAATTCCAGTTTCTGAATGTGACGGGAGCAGTATTAGCCATAGCAAATGCGTTTGGGCGGCTCCTCTGGGGTATCTTCATGGACAGGGCTGGAGCTAGGTAATTAGCATAATTATGATTATAATTATGATTATAATTAGTATAATGAGAATTAGTATAATTGTGATTATAATATGTAATAATATAAGAAGTACAGGATAGAAGCTAGGTGTTCATTTTAAATCATTCCTTTTATTTTTTGTATGATTACTGAATTTGGTGGAATAATTTTATTTTAAAACTTCAGTTTTGATCTGACACATGTGTTAAATAGTTAAGATCTTTCTAATTTCTAATTTTCTAATTCATAATCCCTATTTCCTAATTTCTAATTTGCTAACCTATAATTTGTAGGTTGTCGCTCTTCCTTGCTTTCCTGATGATAACTCCCTCTACAATTACATTATATTGGTCTCGACACTTTCCGTGGCTTTATTTGTTCAATGTGTGCTGTCTAAGCTTCAGCTCTGGTATTTTTACTGGTGAGTTATACTTATATAATGAGAGGATTTGGTGTTATTCGTTAACTCTGATGCGTGATAAATTATAACTTTGCAGAGAAAACCACAAATTTCCAGTATTCAGTGTAATCATTTTTATTCGCCATTCGAATTTCAACTTCTTTAGGGAAATCTCTAGAGTGTCATATACTTATGATAAAATCATGTAGGATTTGAAATCTTATTTCCGCGAATTACATAAATATTGAATTCACATCTTTTTAAACATATACGCATATTCCTGGTACGTGATACAACAAGCTTTCGTCCTCTCAGAAATTTGCATCCTGACAGCAGTATTCTTCAAATATAGACTGCAATGTTCAACGTAAAAATAATGGAACCTGAAATTCAAATACCTCATTAATCATTTCTATAGCTTTCCTACAAATCCAACACTGGATGCAATCAGCTGCAAAATGGGCACAAAATAATAATCAAACACAAGGATATATTTGTAACACCACCTGACCTCTCACTTCCCCTGCAAGAGTAGCTCCAACATATTAAATTCAATCAAACACAATAAATTATTTTTAACACCACCTGACCCCTCACTTCCCCTGCAGGAGTAGCTCCAACATATTAAATTTAATCCAACACAAGGATATATTTTGAACACCACCTGACCCCTCACTTCCCCTGCAGGAGTAGCTCCAACATATTAAATTGTATCAAACACAAGGAAATATTTTGAACACCACCTGACCCCTCACTTCCCCTGCAGGAGTAGCTCCAACATATTACATTTTATCAATTACAAGGAAATATTTTGAACATCACCTGACCCCTCACTTCCCCTGCAGGAGTAGCTCCAACATATTAAATTTTATCAAACACAAGGAAATATTTTGAACACCACCTGACCCCTCACTTCCCCTGCAGGAGTAGCTCCAACATATTAAATTTTATCAAACACAAGGAAATATTTTGAACACCTGACCCCTCACTTCCCCTGCAGGAGTAGTTCCAACATATTAAATTTTATCAATTACAAGGAAATATTTTGAACATCACCCGACCCCTCTCTTCCCCTGCAGGAGTAGCTCCAACATATTAAATTTAATCCAACACAAGGATATATTTTGAACACCACCTGACCCCTCACTTCCCCTGCAGGAGTAGCTCCAATATATTAAATTTTATCAAACACAATGATATATTTTGAACATCACCTGATCCCTCACTTCCCCTGCAGGAGTAGCTCCAGCGTTAGTAGAGCTGTTCGGAGCACGTGACATCTCGCTAAAGTACAGTGTGTGTCTGAGCGGCGAGATGTTCGGGTGTGCTTTATTCTACATCCTGTCTGTGGGCAGTGTAAAGATCTACAATGAACTGGTAACTAGTTATAGGCAGTTAATTGATTTTTAATGATTTTTAAATTGATTGGGTGTTTAATTAATTTACTTTATTTATATCTTGAAGTAAATATAACAAGGCATCCTGATGAGTACATTATACAAAGGGGGCCACTTTACAGTGACTGAGTTTACACCTTTTGTACCCATGCTTAACCCACTGCAGCATTCCTAGCTCATTTAATCTAGAAAAAATACGTCTCGCCATTACATTACAACACTAACAACCGAATCCCGTACAATCGTTTCCGCGAATTTTGGCCTTTATATGTTTATACTGGGAATTCAAATGCGGCCGTTGATTTTACTTCCGTTGCTTTAACGTACCTGATTTCTTCTAAATTTCAACAAATATTAGTTCTGAGTAATCTTATGAATAAACATTGCTGGAACATTGTTTTTGGGTCCTGAGAATTCCGAATATCAGTAAGTATTCAGTGAACATAATATGGAGTTATCACAATCATTATAGATTATTAATTCGTGAAAACTTAGAGCTTCCAAGTCCAGCATCGGTCAGATAATAATCTTAAAGGAGTGAAGCCCAGAATATGTCCTGAAATAATTGGTGTATTACTCATTAACCGTAAATATACCCTTATAATCGACTAATTATTAATTTAACAATTAATTAAATAATTATTTCCAGGTGTTCTTGTGCTTGCTGGCAGCTCCGTGTGGATTATCCTGTATACTTGCTATCATATTCATCTAGATTGCCTAGTGTGGTGCGAATTATTGTTATAAATATAAGATCATATCACAAACACCAAGTTGAGGTAGCTCTCATAAAAATACGATTCATATGCATAATCTTTTGGATTATTATACTGAAAACATATTATACTGATATGTCAAAATCAGAGGCACAAACTAAATCAGTGCGTTGGACTCAGAATACAGTGTATCGGACTCCTAATTCTGTGTTTCGGTCTCAGAAATCAGTGCGTTGGACTCAAAATTCAGTGTTTCGGACTCTGAATTCAGTGTTTCGGACTGAATTCATTTCTTCCGAGAATAAAGATTGTAATACCGGGTAAACAAACTGTTTTATCATATACAATTTTTTGATAATTTAGTTATTTGTTTTGCTGTTAAATTATTACCGTAAGTAATTCGAATTAATTTTCAAGGTGAGAAGGAATGCTTTATATGAGAAGATTAATTTTATTTTTTGAATGCGAAAGGTTTCTAAATGTGAGCAGCACAATGTAAAAGTTGAGATTCGAGAAAAACAATTACACTATAACATCACGTCCATGGTATAGTTAAAGGCCAACAATTATTGTAGATGTGTAATGTTATATGTGTATAAACATAGGTAAGTACCACAGGGAGACTAAAGTGCAAAGAAATTACTTTTGATAACTTCTGCTAACTGCTGCAAATTGCGCGCGCGACAGCAGCAGTTAGCAGCAGTCAGCAGCAGTTTCTTTGCACTTAAAGTTAAGTCTCCATATTAAATTTATCATTTGATGTACTTAAGTACATAAAATATTAAAATGATAAATTAAATAGGTAACTGAATTGGCATTGGTATAACAGCAATCCATTTTGGAACTTTGAATTTTTCTCTGTGGTTATAATTAGTCTTTTAATGTTTCGTTTAGGCTCTAAACACAGAAATTTAAAACATAGCAATACTATATAAATACTTTTAAAGTTTGTAACCTGTAATTTTTTTCAAGATTTTTACAATTCATACTCATCTTTTTTTTAATTAACAACATCATGTGTAAATTAGCGCGAGTTACCATGGTAACTACACATATGGTTAAACTTATAAACTTATACATTATAACCACGCGGTTACTAATAAGTTGATGATAAATTGATCGTGATTAACGCTTCAGTAATACTTCGTACTCTAACGACTAGCAATGGGTAAGGTGGCATGATGCTGTATTACCTGGGCCGGGACCTCAGGCTATCATGTTCATAAACAACGAATAGAGATTATTAGGCGGAATGAGAGGCTGAGCGCGGCCCAGTAAGATGCTGTACTATCCTGCAGTTGAAGTACAGCGCTTCAAAAACGCAGTTTCCGGCCCCATTCCTCCATTACAATTACTATATAGAAAGTAGAAGAGTAGAATTACTAGTAGGGATTCAGAGAGAGAGTCCCAGATAGTATTAGTACAGGGTGGCCCAGAAGTAACTGCCCACCCGCAACTCTTTAATAACTCACGTAATTCGTGTCAAAATTGAACATAAATTTCAGAAAATATAGATATACGTCTAACTTAGATTTCCTGAAAGTTTCGTAAAATTTCATTGATTAAAAAGGGTGTGGCACGCCACTCCCTTTTTTCACTAATGTCACCATAAAGCGAGAACCCTTTCAGCTTAAGCTAGGAACTCCAAAGTTTCTAGACACATTTGGTTTGATAATTCAAGTGCTTTCCCAAAATTGCAAGCTGATTGTTTTGTGTTTGAATGTTTACAATTAAGCCAAGTTATGACCATTTCAAGATCTTGCAGATACGTGATCTCGCCACTTAATCAGTGAGTCAGTGATATTTTCGCTCAATCAATGGCCTGATTAGTTGGAGACTGCTTATTATATAGGACAGCAACCGAAGCGCTATATAACGCGAACTTCTTTGATTTTAACTTTAAGGAAAGTCACTATCATTCTATCCACTATCAGTATTGCATATTGACTCAAAGTGATTGCAGATCGTTATCCTCCAACATGCTTAGTATCGCCTAATGAGGCTCATCATTGCACTCGAGCGAATAGCTCCCGATGAGATTACTGAATACTGATCGGGTGACGAAATCACTGATTAAGTGCAGAGATCACGTATCTGCAAGATCTTAAAAGGGTCATAACTCGGTTAAAAATTGTGAACAACCAACTTGAAATTTTGGGACAGCACTTGAATTATCAAACAAAATGTGTCTAGAAACTTTGGAAGTCCTTACTGAAAGTGAAAGTGTTTTTACTTTATGGTGACATTAGTGAAAAGAGGAAGTGGCGTGCAACACCCTCTCTAATCAATGAAATTTTACGAAACTTTCATGAAATTTTTATTTGTCCCATATCTATATTCTCTGAAATTTTTGTGCAATTTTGACACGAATTAATTATTACTTATTAAAGGTTTGTGTGTGGGCAGTTACTTCTAGCTGGGCCATGCACTGACTACGGAGTTTGGTCGGAATGTTCTAAAGTATGCGGAGGAGGAACTAAAACCAGAAAACTAGGACCTGTACTAACCCTGTACGGGTACCTCAACATGAAGGAGATGAGTGTGTTGGAGACGCCAGTGAAGATATGGGCTGTAACGAACAACCTTGTCCAAGTAATACATTAAAAGATTATTAAATATTAATCACGAGAATATATTTATCATATTGACTAAAAATTTGTTAAATAATTACCATTTTGTACACAAGAAGGGGCTACATCTTCCGATCAGTCTCCGTAGACTGTCGTGGGTTAGCCCCACTCAGGATAAAGTCTGTTGCGCAAGTTACATCTTCCGATCAGTCTCCGTAGACTGTCGTGGGTTAGTTCCACTCTGGATAAATTAGTCTGTTGCGCAAGTTACATCTTCCGATCAGTCTCCGTAGACTGTCGTGGGTTAGCCCCACTCAGGATAAATTAGTCTGATGCGCAAGTTACATCTTCCGATCAGTCTCCGTAGACTGTCGTGGGTTAGTTCCACTCTGGATAAATTAGTCTGTTGCGCAAGTTACATCTTCCGATCAGTCTCTGTAGACTGTCGTGGGTTAGCCCCACTCAGGATAAATTAGTCTGATGCGCAAGTTACATCTTCCGATCAGTCTTCGTAGACTGTCGTGGGTTAGTTCCACTCTGGATAAATTAGTCTGTTGCGCAAGTTACATCTTCCGATCAGTCTCCGTAGACTGTCGTGGGTTAGCCCCACTCAGGATAAATTAGTCTGATGCGCAAGTTACATCTTCCGATCAGTCTCCGTAGACTGTCGTGGGTTAGTTCCACTCAGGATAAATTAGTTTGTTGCGCAAGTTACATCTTCCGATCAGTCTCCGTAGACTGTCGTGGGTTAGTTCCACTCAGGATAAATTAGTTTGTTGCGCAAGTTACATCTTCCGATCAGTCTCCGTAGACTGTCGTGGGTTAGTTCCACTCTGGATAAATTAGTCTGTTGCGCAAGTTACATCTTCCGATCAGTCTCCGTAGACTGTCGTGGGTTAGCCCCACTCAGGATAAATTAGTCTGATGCGCAAGTTACATCTTCCGATCAGTCTCCGTAGACTGTCGTGGGTTAGTTCCACTCAGGATAAATTAGTTTGTTGCGCAAGTTACATCTTCCGATCAGTCTCCGTAGACTGTCGTGGGTTAGTTCCACTCAGGATAAATTAGTTTGTTGCGCAAGTTACATCTTCCGATCAGTCTTCGTAGACTGTCGTGGGTTAGTTCCACTCTGGATAAATTAGTCTGTTGCGCAAGTTACATCTTCCGATCAGTCTCCGTAGACTGTCGTGGGTTAGCCCCACTCAGGATAAATTAGTCTGATGCGCAAGTTACATCTTCCGATCAGTCTCCGTAGACTGTCGTGGGTTAGTTCCACTCAGGATAAATTAGTTTGTTGCGCAAGTTACATCTTCCGATCAGTCTCCGTAGACTGTCGTGGGTTAGTTCCACTCAGGATAAATTAGTTTGTTGCGCAAGTTACATCTTCCGATCAGTCTCCGTAGACTGTCGTGGGTTAGTTCCACTCAGGATAAATTAGTTTGTTGCGCAAGTTACATCTTCCGATCAGTCTCCGTAGACTGTCGTGGGTTAGTTCCACTCAGGATAAATTAGTTTGTTGCGCAAGTTACATCTTCCGATCAGTCTCCGTAGACTGTCGTGGGTTAGTTCCACTCAGGATAAATTAGTTTGTTGCGCAAGTTACATCTTCCGATCAGTCTCCGTAGACTGTCGTGGGTTAGTTCCACTCAGGATAAATTAGTTTGTTGCGCAAGTTACATCTTCCGATCAGTCTCCGTAGACTGTCGTGGGTTAGTTCCACTCAGGATAAATTAGTTTGTTGCGCAAGTTACATCTTCCGATCAGTCTCCGTAGACTGTCGTGGGTTAGTTCCACTCAGGATAAATTAGTTTGTTGCGCAAGTTACATCTTCCGATCAGTCTCCGTAGACTGTCGTGGGTTAGTTCCACTCAGGATAAATTAGTTTGTTGCGCAAGTTACATCTTCCGATCAGTCTCCGTAGACTGTCGTGGGTTAGTTCCACTCAGGATAAATTAGTTTGTTGCGCAAGTTACATCTTCCGATCAGTCTCCGTAGACTGTCGTGGGTTAGTTCCACTCAGGATAAATTAGTTTGTTGCGCAAGTTACTTGCACATCCAGTGGAAAGTGTGGCAATAGTTAAAATTACTGGTTACGATTCAAATTATAATGATTATGTTATATTATCATATTAAAATATTATAATCATATAGACGCCGTGTCTCCTGCCTCCTAGTCATGTTTAACGAGTAATAATTTCTTCTTTGCATTTTCCGAGCTGACACACGGTTGTATGAGGAGTGGGAGGACTTTTGTTAACACACCGCACCCAAATGGTGTTTCTGGACGGTAACTTCATTCACAGACATTATGATTGAGATGGTTTCTTCGTCATTTTTACTTGATTTCGCATATGTTTCGTGCGACAAACGGTTGTTTGGCTTTTTGATAACTTAGAGAGAATCTGACTTGACGAACCTGACATGACGAATCAGATCACGTCACTGATTGGGAACCTGTAAATGGCCTGTTAAGGTGTGAGAAATGGGCGCAAATATCGGTAGGCCAATATCCTTAGTCGGTTATGGCTTTTGTTAGAGTAAACCTTTATTTTTACTCGATGGAATAAAGATGACACCCCAAAATGTTGAGTCTCGAATTATAAAAGTTTTAGTTAACATTGAAGCCATGAATTAATTTTAAGTAATAATTGTGATCCCATCAAAATGATCAAAACGTACCTAACATCAGTGTGAACCAGCCCTATAAATTAATTAACATCTGCACATAACGGATATAAGATTACAATAACAATGACATACTCCCAACTATTGTTAATATCTAAAAACAGCTGGAAAACATAAACCCACAACTTTTGCTGGGGGCCAGACCTTACCCACGTGTTACCCTTGGTTACCCACGTGTTACCCTTCGTTACCCACGTGTTACCCTTGATTACCCACGTGTTAGGTTATAAAGGACTTCCTCACCAAACTACTAGTAAGCTAGTACCCTCCACGGTCACCAGCCACTTTAGTGGATAAACAAAATTTAACAGAATGAGTTTAGTTTAATTGCTACTGCGGGGTCGTTGTTCAAGTGGTAGCTTTGAGCTGCAAGTGGTTTAATGTGGTGTGTGGCAGAGCGTGGCGCATATTGATAATATTATTTACAGTTCAGTCAGATAATTTCAGTTTTATATCGATCATTTTGTAGTGGATTATATTTTAGATTGCTTTCATAAAAGTAAATTATAACAACTATAATTGCTATATATAACAATAAATAAGTTAATTACAGTTAATTATATAAGATTAATTAATCAATCAATTATAATTGCTATACACTTATGCAGGATGAAGCTGCTTCTATCCGTGACTCTGATACTAGCTGTATCAGTAGTTGTGAACAGTCAAGACGAAGGAGTGTACGGAGAGGATGCAACTTTCATCCTCAACCAGCCTGTTGCTCTCAACGCCAAGAAGTTCTCCAAAGCCCTGCAAAACCAAGATGTGGTAGCTACATGCAGGTACATACTTTATAAAACTTGGAAGGACTGGTACGATGCCAAGGACTCATGTCAGAACATCACACTACCCATGACACTCAGAGTCAAGGGCTCCATGGCAACTGTAAAGACAGAAGAGGAGAACAAGGACTTGGTTACGTTGATGAAGTTGGGGTTCGGAGTGAAGAGGGTGGGAAAGAAGTATAACAGAAACAACTGGGTGTGGCTCGGACTGGAGAAGACAATCAACAACGACATCAAACAGGACAAGAAGAAAGTAGGAGACAAGTTTTTCGTGCCATCTGAGTGGAAATGGATAGACAGCTCGGAACCAGTGTGGTGGAACTGGCAAAAGAAGATGCCGGACGGAGCTAAAGACAAAAAATCCCCAATCTTCCAAGACAAAGTGTCTCTGAGCAAGTCTGGTGAGTGGGACGACAGTTTGCAGTACAAAACCATGCCTTACGCGTGCAACTACTGCGGCAAGTACATCGTTATAAAGAAACACGTCAAGTGGGAGCAAGCCCGGAGTATGTGCGAATCCTTTGGTCTAAGCATGGCTATAGTCAACAGCAAGGAGGAGAATGAGGACCTTGATAAGGCTGCTCAGCTGATGATGGGAGAGGAGGTGGACGTGAAGAGATGGAACGATACCAACTGGATCTGGATAGGGACACGCGAGGTGATGGATGTGAACGGTGTTGGAACAGAAGAGTGGCAGCATCATGACGGGAGTCCTCTGCTGTGGTCCCCACCGTGGGACTACAAGAGACAGCCGGATAATTGGGTCAGGAAGAGCGGAGAGCAGCAAGCGGTGGCTTTCTCCAGGATCAATGGGAGGTGGGATGATTCCTTCCTGTCGAGGGAACGTCCTTTTGCTTGCATGTGTCCAGATGCAGCTTGCTCTACAAGTGTTTACTGAGTTACTTTACTTTAAAGAGGTACTTTTACTCGAACTACACTTGTGCGTACTAGGCGGAGTTAGATTTAGGTTGTTTTTGTGGGTCAATTTTAAAGAAAAATTATTTTTAGTCTACTGTTTTCCTTTTGATGCGTCAGATAATTTTATTGAATGATTAAATATGAATTGTTATGTGTAGACAATGCAAGTAATTTCGTTTATCATTTTTACCTTTTTACCATCCTCTTGAGATCAGTCAACAAATTATCAGCCCGTCTTTCTCAAATCCCGATGTTCCTGCACATTTCCTAATCCGACCCATCACAGCTAGAGTGTTGACTGTTGAGAATAAAATGATATTGTTTCAGCTAACCAAATATAATTAATGTTTTCGACTCACCTGATTCCAAAATTTTATAAACTATCCTCCATGATCCCGCTGTTTGTCCCACTTAATAAACAGTTCCTGTATTAATAATCCAACCACGGTGCACTGTAGTGTATCTCTAATTACCCTTTTTAAAAGTTTGTTACAATTGTTTCTCTCCCTTACTTTTGCTATGACACGTTGAAACTTCCGAATAACTGCAAATGGTCACCTGCACTGACACATTCATATTTCAGCTTCGCTCTACTAACAGAAAATATTGTATTACTAATTACAAGCAACTAACCTTTCGATCCCGAAATCATTTATTGTGAAAGTAACAGGACACTTTTCAAGGCAAAAACAATTGCGAAGTTTTTCTTCTGAAAGCTACCATAAGTAACTGTGGCAAAGTATAATTTTCATATTTTAATATTTCCTCAGTTTCGACTGAATTAATCAACGGAGAAAATACAGCATAAATATGGAAAATCTCGGGTATACCGATGGTTGTAAAAGGAGATTTCATCTCCGTGAATCTGGAGTGTAAAGAGCTAGAGATATAGACATTAGACAAGCTCCAATCTGATCCTCCTCTGATCCTCCTCTGATCCTCCTCTGATCCTCCTCTGATCCTCCTCTGATCCTCCTCTGATCCTCCTCTGATCCTTCTCTGATCCTCCTCTGATCCTCCTCTGATCCTCCTCTGATCAGCTCCTCTGATCCTCCTCTGATCCTCCTCTGATCCTCCTCTGATCCTCCTATGATCCTCCTCTGATCCTCCTCTGATCCTCCTCTGATCCTCCTCTGATCCTCCTCTGATCCTTCTCTGATCCTCCTCTGATCCTCCTCTGATCCTCCTCTGATCAGCTCCTCTGATCCTCCTCTGATCCTCCTCTGATCCTCCTCTGATCCTCCTCTGATCCTCCTCTGATCCTTCTCTGATCCTCCTCTGATCCTCCTCTGATCCTCCTCTGATCAGCTCCTCTGATCCTCCTCTGATCCTCCTCTGATCCTCCTCTGATCCTCCTCTGATCCTCCTCTGATCCTCCTCTGATCCTCCTATGATCCTCCTCTGATCCTCCTCTGATCCTCCTCTGATCCTCCTCTGATCCTCCTCTGATCCTCCTCTGATCCTCCTATGATCCTCCTCTTATCCTCCTCTGATCCTCCCTTATTTCAGTACACGGTGGTTGGACTGACTACGGAGATTGGGGTGAATGTTCTAAAGAATGTGAAAGTGGAACTCAGACCCGAACTAGGGCCTGTACTAACCCTGTACCAGTTAATGGGGGAGATGAGTGTGCGGGGGAGGGGGATGAGGTTCGGGACTGCAATACTCAAGCGTGTTCAAGTAATGTGTTTATGTTTATATACACATATATGTTTAATAATTTATAATGTGCTTATTTCTAAAACTTGTATGAAACGTTATTCTACTGGGCTTTTTCTGTGATTTTCTTTCTGCCAGTCTACTCCTAAAAAACAAATTCTCTCTTTTTGATTAGTTGCATGAATAAAATCGAAGTTATCAAAATAAAGCAGTGAAACTGAAAGGACAAACCTTCTCGATTTCAGTAAGATGCTGATAACGTACAAACCATGAACAAATAAACAGGACAAATTTATAATGAAAGTTGATATTCCAAAGTTCTAAGTTGATATTCCAAAGTTCTAAGTTGATATTCCAAAGTTCTAAATTGATATTCCAAAGTTCTAATGTCCCCTAATATAATAATTAAATTCAAAATTTCCCCTTACTTTCTATTCTGATGATTATCCGTTTTTTCTGATGATTTTTCGTTTATCAAAAATTTCTTTGGGACTAGAAATTCAAGTACCTCAATCGTGTCTTGTGCCATTCTCAGTTATATCCTGTAAGATGGTCATTCAAGAAAAATTCAGTCAAAACAATGAAATTTGGGTTGCGGAAAGCATTCGATTTCGAATATGTCCTACTATACCGGTAGGCCATATTCAAATTTTTCATTGCATCAAAGTTTTCTCCGAATAGACTGCTTCCAGTACCTTGATGGCGACTTGTGTCATTCTCACCGACCTCACTGATTGGTCACTGGTCAAAAATTCAGTAAAAACAGCGAAATTTGGGTCAAGGATAATTCCCGATTCTGCAGTTCATGGCAACTGGGCTTCCTACTCACCGTTCACGCTGTGAACTAAGGAACCTACACTGACCCACCACCTGGAGATGCCTGTGAGGGTTGAGCTATAATTAATGTTAGCAACTGTAATCCTCAGCCGTGTCACTTATAGTTTGGGGTTTACCTGTAATATAACTATAAGCTTAAAAGTAAAACTGCTACCGCACTGTTTTGAGATCATGCAACTGGTTATTGTGAGAAAATTTGTTATAGGCTAGTTATAGACTATAGTGATTGTAGACCGGTCTTGAATTCAATCTAAAGCGATATTTATATAATGAGAATATCGTGGTTTTGAATGATTTGATCTGAATTAGATCCTGAATTAATCGATTTAACACCGCAATTCCAGTCGCAAGCCTGGGACCACTACTAGCATAGTCACAACATCTACAAAGCTGCCATATAGCCTGACTGACAATTTTCTCGACTGACTGACAATGTTTCTTCTTTTTCCCCATTTAGAATACAAAGATTAGTACATTTTAGCTTATGATTAATATTATATTTTTACCTATAGTTTACCTAGATCCAAAAAATACTCCCAGATGGTGAAATTATAACAACGGCCGAAACAGTGTTGCAGCAACAGTCTGCAACACTGCACTGTAACGCAAATTCAATGGTACTTTCCTTGAAAAAGAAAAAGGAATACTTCAGCCTTCACCTCTTGGATCCAGGTTAATTTAAAAAACATCCAATTCTATAACAGTAGGGCACAGGTAATTAATTCTCTAAATTTATCTGATATCCATTATTCATTTATTTATACTATTTATTAACTATTTTTATTTTTAAAGCGACAATGACATTGAAGATGATTATATTGTATCGATTTCTACAGATTGCTCTTTTGATGGTGACACTCAAGAAATAGAAGCACCAATTGGTAGTTGTGGCACAACCGCTGTATGGAACGAAACTCATATCATATACACAAATAAGGTTCGCTTCGGACTATAATTAGTATTACATGTAATCATGTGTAATTCCAAATTAATCACTTAATTATTTATGATTATGTTTAAAATTTCAGGTTCTAGGAGTGTTACAAGAACCTGAAAATGAAGACTTATCCATCGTGTTTGACTTTCAGTGCGCTTATAAGCAGATAGGTAAATCTGGCGAAAGAACATTTATAGGTAAATTTTGGCAACCGCGACCGGTTTTTTTCTTTATCACATTATCAGTGATCTTTTATGTATTACAATAAAATATTAACCGTAATTACTATTATTTAAATTAATACTTTACTTTTACTTTAATTTAATACTCTGAATTTGAGATCACCTATTTTCATTATATCATTAATATTGATGAATAATTTATTATAAAGTTATACTATAACGGGGGGGGGGGGGGGGGGGGGGGGTAGGAGGAGGGGCAGCGTTTTACAAATACATAAACCCTCTATTACATTGATATCACTAAGTTCAGCTGCAGGCTGCAGTGGGTGGGGGCAGCGTTTTACATATACATGGACCCTCCATTACATAGATACCACTCAGGCCACCATTAAGATCTCTTATAGTTATAAACTATCCATCTTATAATTTTATAAACTATAATCCATGACTCTGCTATAAATTAATACTCACATGGGTATAACCTTCACTCTTCAGATATCCTTGTTAAAATCAGGCATGGACACTTTGGGGCTGGAACTTATTGATTTCCGTGCAACAGACAGCGCTGCAGACGATAACAGTGGAGACTATAATTACTACATCGTTAAAGACGGGCAATTTCTGCCATTTTATCAACTTCATTCTCATCACATAGAATTGTTAAGTTGTGTTATCTTTTAGATCTTTGAAAACTTAAAGTTAAAAATTTACATCCCCCTCGGCCTTTGGTCTTAACTTACTTTGACTGTAAATTTTACTCTGAGAGGTATATTTATTGGTTTGACTCTTACTATTAATATTACTATTACAGGTGTGTCATGTAATGGACTCCACGTTCGAGTACGTTGAGACGGACAGTATTGCAAAGATACGATTCAAAATAAAGGCGTTCCACTTCATCAACCAGCAATATTCTGCTTATCTACACGTTTATGTGTCAATTTGCGACCCATCAAAAAAAGATATGGCTAGGTAATTATTATTATATGATAATTAATGAATGATTACCAGTTATTACCAGTTAAGATATATTTTGAGAAACGTACTTGTTTCAAAGTGCCAAATTTTGTTTCTTTGATAATGACAATCATAATATTTTGTGTATATTCGCAATTTTTTGAGTTGCACAAATCTAACAACATTGTAATTTATTTGTGTATTTCCCTTAGTTGCGGTATATGCGACAAAGACGCAATCAATAAGAGTAAAGAGATCTGCAGAAGAGCATGTTGATAGGAACAAAGCGAAATACCACATATTCCAAGGACCGGTCCTTGCTTGGTTAAACCAAACTGAGGGTTAGTGGAAATCAAGTTCAATGATTAACATTAGCATACTAGTATACTTGTTTTAAGTTTTCCCTTTTGAAACGTTTAATGTTCATGTGATCCACCGTACTGTCCTATACCCATTGAGTCAACACAGACATCTTTACTCTAACACCAAAATAAAGTTCACTCGTATGCAAAAGTAAAGTTCATGGTTAACAAAAATTTGTACGTTTCAGGAGGGCTGACCGTGGCATCCAGTGGGTCCTCATGTCGATTCAGTGTAGCAGTTCTTATAATCATCAGCTTACTTTCAATTACTCTGCAGTGAATTGTTTATAAAGTTATAATTACATCACTATTTCGTTTTACCTTTACCATAAGGGGTCGTTCACATATTAATTAATCAATTGTTGTCAATTTTGAACCTTGAATATCTATCCGACTATTATAATATTAATAGTGCCTATATTAGTATATTTATTGCTATGTTTTAACTTTTGATAGCTTTTATTTTATTTTAAAAGGTTTTTTACGATATCTTATATATTAGAAGATTAGAGAAACAGTATATTGCAGATCTTCGTCATGTCCGCCATCAATCATGTCAGTGAACCATTTTTATGATTGCGAGAATAGCAACAATTTCATACTTCTTCAATATATAAAGATATAATATTATCTTACTTATAATTATAATTCAGAGAATTCCCTTCGTACAATGTACAATGTTTGTACAATGTTTGTACGATCGCCCACGTACAAATTAGGTAAAAAGCAAAAGGTTGCAAAGTAACCATGGCAACGAGGGTTGTTACACGCACGTGCACGTGCAAATATTGTTAAAACGGCATTTTATCGGTTTTGTTGATATTACGTTGTGTTTAGTACAGTGCGAGCAACATTTTAGTTGGCTGTATCTTCGGTTGTGTAGGATATTTTTTGACGCGATTTAAACTTACTAACAAAAAATACTATCAGCTTTCTCCCTGTGACCACGGGTTTTCTAGTCTATATTATAATTCAAAGAATTATGTCTACACGACCGCCCACGTGCAAATTAGGTAAAAAGCAAAAGGTTGCATAGTAACCATGGTAACGGTGTTGAACGCGCAAGTGCACGTGCAACGATTTGCGAACGACATTTTGATCGGTTTTGTGGCAATTACGTTGTGTTCAGTGCGAGATGCATTTTAATCGGCTGTATCTTCGGTTGTGACAGAAATTTTTTGATGCGATAAAAACTGACTGCCAAAGAATACTATTAGCTTCCTCCCTGTGATCACGGGCTTTCTAGTACTTCTATAATATATGCATAATAAGATTTATTGGAATTTATCACCTACATCTTTCTACATTTCAAGTAGAACTAGAACTTAGAAGTAAATACTTAAATACAATAAATTAACATAATTTTGTGAAATTTTTTAAAATTTTCTGACAATCTAACTATGTAGAACTATGTAGAACTATGTTGTATGTACTGTATTCAATCCTAATATAATTTAAAAATCAGACTCAAAATATTTCATAGTACTTTTAAAATGTAAAACAAATAATACTGAAAATAAATGGCAATTTCAATTTGTCAAAATATTTATTACAGTATTCCCCCTCTATATAATTCCCCCTTTACAACGCAGTTTTTTTTCGGGGAAAAATAGATCATCATTTTTTTAATTCGGAGAAAAATTGTTTAATTACAATTATCGACAGTTAGAATGAATTAATATCCTGCCATTTCGTTCATATAATGCTATTTCAGCTGTAATATCATCTTATTCTTCAATCATGCATCTGTCATCTCTAGAATGCACAATAACCTCCCACGAACAAGTTGGCGAGGCTTTATTTACTTAATTGATTAATTAATTATTCAATTAATTAATTATTTACTCCAATAATTAGCTAATTATTTACTTAATTAATTATTTGCTCCACTGATTGGGTCGCTCACTACGGCGGTAGATCTGTCTGTATGCAACTCTCACGTCAAACCAGTTCTCTATCGTTCTCATCATCTGTAGATAAAACCAACAAATTATACCTAGTCTATATGTTAACATACATATGAGCATACCTTAAAACTCTGTAAATCGCTACATATCTTACAGCTTTTTTAGCGAAATTCAGCTTCGGCCAGCAATTACTCAAACGAACTTTAGTTTAATGCATGTTCGGTTTGGTAATTCAAAGTGGTTCTCGGTTAAGTCGGATTGCGCGGCTCCAGGTTGCACATATTAATTGAGTGGAGCCGCGCAACCAAACCCCATGAATGATGAGAAATTTTCACCAGTCGCAATAACAACAGAAAAGTATGCCTTTAGCACAACAACGCCCAAAAATGTAACAATATTTTAGGGAATTTAAGATGTACCATTCTGAACTGTGAACAACTGCATGGCTACCATAACTGATAACCACAAGTATAACTGATAATAACCAGAACAAAGTTTCAACGAACATAAATTCAAAACAAATGACCAATCATGCAATCAAAACAACATAAATGTTTAAGTAGAGTTTTACTTCATAGCTTTCCAGATCTTATTGCAGCTTTTTTTCATTTGTTACATACATGTTACATGGTAAGGTCTCCTCCTAGTCGTTGGAGTGGCCTGCATCACACACATCGCGTTGGCGGCGTAACATATGTCTCCACTGTACTCGGTTGGTAGCCAAAGCTTCTGTTGTGTCGTTGTCGATGTTTTCAACACCTGTAAACTTAGCAGCATCTTCGAGTACGCAGGACTTCCAGTTCTTACGGGGTCTGCCCCTTGACCTCTTTCCATAGTTTGGCTTCCAGTTCAACAGAAACCTCGGTAGTCTAGAGTCTGGCATTCTAACTACATGTCCATACCAACGTAGCCTGGCAGCACTGATGAAAGTCTCAACTGACTTGATGCCAGCCCTCCTAAGAACTTCGTCGTTGGTTACATGAAAGAACCATTTAATCCTAAGGATCCTTCTCAAGGAGGTTTGATGGAAAACCTCGAAACGTTTCATCTGCTTTTTGGTGGTGTTCCAGACTTCAGCTCCATACAACAAGATGGTGAGGACAGCAGCCCTATAGATCCTGATCTTGGTTGGAGTCTTTATAGTTCTGCTATTCCAAATGTTCCAGAGCTGATGAAAGGCGCCATTAGCCTTCTGGATACGGACATCCAGGTCTCTGTTGATTGTCCCATCCCCACTAATAGTTGCACCCAGGTAGACAAAGTTGCTAACCTGCTCGACGGGTTCACCCTCAACCGACAGCTCAATACAATCATCCTTGATGAAAGGTCGCTGGGAGGCGCACTTGCTTACAGCCATGCATTGGGTCTTCTTTGCATTTATTCTGAGCCCAGCGTAGGAGCTGTAATGAACTAATAGATCAGTTGATTCCTGTAGGCCTTCCCCTGAGTTGTCCATAATAGCCATGTCATCAGCATAATCGGTGTCCAGAATGACCTTTTCCTCGACCGTCTTCATCTCTTTCTGCAGCACTGCGCCTTGACTGATGATCTTGTTGGTCTCAGCCAGAAATGCAGAAAAGTTTAGGCAGAAATTAAAGACAGGAGGTGCTTGAATGTCACCCTGACCTGTGCCTGAGTTAACAGTTTTCATTTGTACTGCAATATATCTTAGACCCAGAGAAGAAGAATGCTTCAAGATCACGTAACGATAAAACCTACAGAATATATAAATCAATCATAATTATTATAAATATATATAATTATTATATTATATTATATTTGATGTTTCAAGCTACCCCCACCAAAGCAATGCTAATCACAGTTAGTTCAATTTAAACTTTAAACTTTTAAAAGAATGCATGAATGATATTCATAACATCCACAGAGTCAATAAACTTAAAGCATTGAAGATAATCTGTACTTTAAAATTAAAAGAAAGCCTTTGAGGTTCACAAAGAGATTTTGTGTTGTCACTTTCAGTTTCATTTCAATCAGATTGAGATTGTTCTGTTTCGGAATGCTCAGATTCAGAATTCCCCCGCTGTTTTCCGCGCAAGTGGTGCAAAAGGAACGATAATCTCACATCAAACACATCTTCAGCAAAGCGGATTACCTGCAGAGGTATTGGTACTGCAGTATAGCTGTGTTTATAAAGAAGCACTGTATAACTCTACAACAAATCAGCTAAATACACAGCAAGAGAGAATATGAGAATATGCTGTAATAATTTAAGTGAATAACAAGGTAATCAAAACATAGCAAGATTGAAAATCGAATTCAGAATATGCTTTAATATGTTGTCTTAAGTAATCACAACATAGCATTAGCAAGATAGATTTAGAATTCAGAATTTGCTTCGATCACAATCATGGATAATAGTGCTTCTAATAATCGCGAAAAGTTTCAGTGCTTCAGTGTTCAGTGGTTTTCAGAAAACGCGCGTTTCGCAGAAAACGTTTCTGCGGCGATCTTAACTTATTTCTTATTATAGCACCATCTGAATTGTTAACAATAACGGATTATGGATTAGGTTGCGTATTATGGTTGTCCATTTTTCCTAAGCATGTATGGCGCATGTGAAATTCGCATCATTCAATGTAACTTTCGATGCTGATTCTGGCATTTGACGGTATCATACGTAAGTTTACCTGGCTCGCCAATCCCTGTTGCCTGTGCGCGGTGCTCTTTTCAAACTAATTCCCGAACAGGTAGCTCTTCTCTGCACGTGAGAGAATTAGCGAGCGATACTAAATAGACTAGCAAGCTAGGTAAACGTAAGTAGTAAGTACGTACTTTTGAATTTGTATTGAGCGGTACCTCAGGTACAGCGGGTCAGATCTGTGATTGAGAATCTATATATAGACTTAAACTTAAAGTATCATGAAAGTCGATCGTTTTCAAAAACTCGTGTTTTCAAACAGTTAGCTAAGTTGACTTAAATGAATGATGCTGTTGACTAAGACTTAAATGAATGATGTTGTTGACTTAAATAAATGATGTTATTGTTAATGTTATTCTAATTTAGTATTATTACCTTGAATATTGATCCTTCTCTAAATATTACCAGAGAATTATTTATTATTTTCAAAAGCTGTACGAGTTTCAATTTGTTTGTGAGCTGTGAATTTGAAGTTTCAAACTATCGCTTAAAAAATAAAATAAAATCTTTCATTTTTATGCGTCCGAGATTCTCATATACTCACGAGATTCTCATATACTCACAGTCACAGTCACACAGGGCCCCTCGCGGCTCGCACCCTTTTGAATATTCATAAAACAAAGATCACCGTCACAGTAAATATGGACCGATATGGGATAACTGATTTAAAAAGGAGCGTCAGAATGTTAACATAAGAAAGAAACAATTGAACCGTTTTCTTCTTTTACAATTACATAAAACAGAGTAAAACTTTTCAAGGGGTCAAGATTCTAGACTTAGAGATGGCATCTCATTTTAATTCTTTTAAAGTTCCTCCGCACCAGCTGGAAGATTCTTTAAAAATGTGCTCTTTTTCGACCGAATGAAGTATTTAGAGGTGTCTTACTCTTAGTCTTAGATTAAGAGGGGACACCTGATTTATAATGAGCCCTGAATAAGGGGTCGTTCACAAATTACGTAATCATTTTTTGGGACATTTTTTGCACAGGTTCGCATTAAAGACTCATGATTTGATTTGAAACTTTTACAAAATAGCAAATATACAAATGTACAGCAAATCGAACAACATATAAATTGGGCCGAAATGTATAAATGCTATAAAGCGTGGGTCAGTGAAACAAGTACAGAGAACAACTTTTAAAACAGGAGTTTTATGGCCGCCCAAAGTCTCAATAACATCACCTCCACCTAGTAATAAAATTATGAAATGTGAAAAGTGTGAAACAATCAAATAATAAAGTATTTAAATTATATAATTGTCTCTCAAATACAGATAACATCCGAAAACTCATAAAATTCTCATCACTCCTACATATACTGATCAGTGTCCGAGAGACATAAATAACTCATGATGGCTTTTTATCACGGCTAAATACCTTCCCGTACCGGATATAGTGGTCGAGACGAGTCTGTTCAGCCCTCTTCTTCTTCAGGTCAGTTACCAGATGCTTCCTTGTTGCTCGTTCTTCGCAGGATCTGTCTGGACATATCCATACATCTTTGTGCGACTCAACTAGCCTCAGTCTCCCTGTTTTCATCAGAATCTGATGAACTGCTGTGGAGCTTGGGACGGTGATCTTGACTGGTCGGATAGCCGTACTACCTGGTCTCTTCCAGCCGATTCTAGTCGCTTCGAAGTGAGGTTTCTCCCCGATCTCCTCCAATACTGCGGTAACTAGCGCTGGAAGCTGTTCTTCCTCCTCTTCTTTTAGCCCAAACACAATCAGGTTCTTGCTCCTGTCCTCCTCTGCAGCCACACTCTTCATCACCTTCTTCAGGATATTACTGTTACAGACCGTACCACTTGCACTGTTCTGTTGAACAGCTGCACTATAGTTCTGAATCCCTGACTCCACCGTTGTTTGTACTGTCTCCTCAACAGACGTCTTAAGCAACTGAAGTTGTTCATCCTTCTGCACAAGCAGTTGGCCCTGCAGTCTGATCACCTTCTCTTTGTCTGCTAGTGCTTCCGTCTTGAAGCACTCGATGATCTCCTTCAAGAGATACAACTGACTATTCTGCCGACGAACAAGGTCTACTGCATTCACAAGCCAGCCTGACAGAGTCTGTTTATCCTTAGTCTTGATCTTTTCACGACTTTCGTAATCAATGTCACTGTAGTCCATGTGCAGGTCTTTTCCTAACTGACTGGACCACCTTGCAACACAGCCTTCCACATCTTCCTGTTCATCATAATTGAACTCCTTGATTAACTCCTGGGATCGGGTCAAACTTGGGTCATCCGCCATAGTGTACTTGTATAGTAATGTACAAGTACACACGCAAAGGTAAACTACGCTGTAGCAGCAAACTGAACTTATCGCAAATTTACAAAAGATAAGAGATCAGTAGCTCGAACATAAGATATGGTGCAAATTACGAGATCCCCTTAATTTTGGTCAAATAATACTTGCTATTGAGTTTGACGTATAGTAAGGACCCGAAATAAATCTTTATCAGATTTCTGATATGCTCAGAATTGTTTACAATAGTGGCTTGGAGCAGATCGGATTGCATTCTATAATTCTATTACTTAGCACTAGCAGGTTTAATTCATATTTTATTCCGCGAGATTTGTTTCTGCCCAGCTGTCTTCTATTGCTACTGCCCTCTCAGCTGCGCCTTATGCCGCTATCTTGTCCTACAGGTTTAACTGGCAAACTTGTGATAAAATGTAAATATACTTTTAGTTATTGTTAGATAACCCAACATTTACTCCCAACCATTCACAGGTTTCCTAAAATGAAGAACATTTGCCACAAAACAGCCGTTATATTCCATTGTCTTCTCATTCTAGTCTCTTCATCCTCCTCTCCCGCTCCAGAGCGGACACCTGATCCCTCAGACCTATGTCACGTGCACTGTATTCCTGTAGAGAGCGTGTTCTGTCAAGGCCAGCACAGAGTGACGACTAGTACTGCACAGAAGTGCTGGAAGTATTGCTCCTTTGTTGATTCCTGTGAGCTGTTTGCTTTTAACGAACAGGAATCACTCTGCTACCTTTATAACCTGCACGTTTGTGAACATATTGATGATGAAGCTTGGATCTCGGGGTTGAAGATGTGCATCAATCATGTGAAGGAGACGGAGGAGAGCATCACCCTTCCTGACTTTCTCCGAGATGGTGGTCACATCAAAAAGAAGTTGTCTTCAAAATGCTTCGGATTTACTGTAGATGAAACCACAACACAAAGATACGAGCTAACTTTGACAACTTGTGTCCCAAGTAACAGGTGGGTTGCGGTGCTGGAAGGAGCGGAGGAGGACCCACATGCAGCCGGACACGGACATGTGCTTAACCACGGAGCCTTTCCCGGAGCTGACTGGAGCTAAATATCTGGCACCGTCCGTTTATCTGGCAGTGCAACCCTGCACTGAACCTGGGATCACGCCACTTTTCCTGGACTCATACTAAGCATAGTTACCATGGTAACTCATACTACCACACATCGGACTCTGCTGTGCTTGTTGATTGTTTTTTCATGACGACCCATGACAGGGTAGTGCAGCAGTGGACAGTCAACCCCAGTCAAACGGGAAACCAAACTTTGTTGTTCGATGTGGTCTCCGCCCCGGACAAACTTACCGGACATTGTGCTGCCTTCCCTGTTGAGAATGGCGATGTCATTGTAGCTGACGTTCCCTCAACTGTGCCGATATATCTATCTGGTGATGTTATAACTTATAACGGTGAGATGTAACGAGGGTTACAGGATTAAACACCGCTCTTTTGCGGTGGAAGCCACGACAGTTTGTGTGGGGGACAAGTGGCAGGATGGCTGTTTGGAATGTGTTGGTGTTAACACCAGGGAGAAACAAAAGGAGAGGAGACAGAAGAAGAGGAGAGATGGGGTTACGAGTGATGATGCGTATTTGGTTACCTTGGTTGGGGGACTGCTCATTGTTGGGGTGATCATTTTCCTGATCATACTTTACAAAATGAACCACGATAATCCTGACTAAAACTACTCTTATTCCTGATCATACTTTACAAAATGAACCACAATAATCCTGACTAAAACTACTCTTATTCCTGATCATACTTTACAAAATGAACCACAATAATCCTGACTAAAACTACTCTTATTCCTGATCATACTTTACAAAATGAACCACAATAATCCAGACTAAAACTCCCATTAATTCTGAC
The DNA here is from genome assembly GCF_026151205.1 of Bolinopsis microptera. Lineage (NCBI taxonomy): Eukaryota > Metazoa > Ctenophora > Tentaculata > Lobata > Bolinopsidae > Bolinopsis > Bolinopsis microptera. Next base: position 7,379,944 of record NC_087081.1, on the reverse strand, counting down.
GCTGCTATTAGCTTACCAAGAAAGTCTGGATGCAATAAAATCAAAAAGAATATTGCTGATGTTTTAATTTCACGTATCCTGGTTGGATACTTTTACAGTTTTCGTTATACAATAGTCAGAAAATAATATTATATTTACAGTGAAGCTAAGGCGATTCTTACGGTAACTTTTACATAACTTGCTTTTACCTTTAGAGAATTGGGTCCAGGACGCCATATAGAGTCTCACGCCCTAGATAAGAGTTCGGACACGAGTCACGACCTCTACTGCCTAGCTGATTCTTAGATTTGTAAGTTCAGTTAGTTTTCAGTATGCTAGTTTAATTTTCTGTCAATAGTTGTGTGTAAAGTGGCGTACAGAGAGGGGAGGGGGTCTTTAATAATAAATATGGCATAAGTAATATTTGAACGGTACTGTATATATAAATGCGTACACTGTAGTATATCAGACTCTGGGGTTAACCAACCTAAGACATGAAGATGGGAATGTTTAACATGCAGTTAACAGATGCACAAATTAGGATTACAGGTTACACCCACTGGCCAGCACTACACGGTAGTATGTGACTCCATAATAATTACAAAATCAGGTACCCGCTATTATACCGTATGAACGCGCGCGCGCGCGTCACAATTTTCTTACAAGTACTGTTGAGTATTTTGCTCATATTATTTCAATTCGGCGTTCGCGACAGCCGTTTAGTTGCGACTGGAGAATGTGGACTATTATAGCTTTCAACAGCTATCGTGTTTGAATACGTCAACTATAATTAATCACTGCACTCGAAAGCAAGCCGCAAGGCTACAGAAAACACAGAGAGCACCACAGAGACAAATAGCATCCACCAATTTACTTACCGGCAGAGGAAATATGTTTTTAACTAAAACGAAGAGATAATTCCAGAACCACGGCAGTGTAATGCAACATTGTTGAAATTCAATGCCTTCAACTACTTTTTTAGCTACCTGGAAGATTATAAAATAAATAGAGGTTCTAAACGATGAATAGTTAAAAAACAACGCCCAAGTCTTATCTTTAACCCTGAACCAAATAACTAAATATCAAAACTTTATTGAATTTTCTACCAATATCTCTTATCATAAACTAAATTACGAAGATAAAGAGATAACACAGATAAAAACCTGAAAGACATCCCAATTAATTATAATGAATTAAATCAAGTATTGCTCTTGTATTTAATGATGTTCTGTTATCTTATTATTTACCTAGATTGCAAGGAAATGCTATATATAATGTTGTTACCTCATTTTTATCAAGCATCGGATAGAAGTAGTCCATATACTTGTGTCTCATTCCTGGAAATTAACTGGATCAATTAAAGAATTAAAGATAATCAGCAACTTTGAAATTCACCGCTTACAAGAATGTTTTAATTAACTATGTACGTGTTGAATTCTTAAGTAATCGCCGCAATAATGCATCTCAAGGATCAAGGCTGCCGTCCAAATATCCCAAGTATTCCAAATATATTATGCAAACTTATTGTTTGGCTGAATACCTATCCGTTATGCAGACTATTATAAAAGTTAACATATCGCTATTTAAAAACGGCCGTATATAATATCTTTATAAAAACACCTGTATGTTATGCATGTCTTTATGAGTTTATGGTAACACCTGTATAATGGCAATTCTGCAGCTCAACAATTTGCATTATGCCACAAAAGGTTTAAATAGTTTAACATAACCCACAAATAATTGTGTGACAAGAATAATGTCGTAATAATATGAATTGTCTGGCAATATAACACGTGATATTTTGATAATGTCACGTGTTTAATAGAACTTAATATTATTTAACAGTACTTACCCTATTTATTTACAGTATTTAACAATATTTAACAGTATTTACCCTATTTATTTACGTTTTAAAAATCGTTTACACCACGTACATTAGATACATCCACGTGCGTGTCACGTGGCTGTAGAGCACTGTATTCCGACAGCAGTTAAATTATCGTTTAGAGATTAAACTGTTTTACAAGCTACAGGGTCATACGTGTAATGGGAATCTCATTTAAATCTTTAGCTCAATTATCGATATGCAAACCATGTTTATTCTCTTAGGTTATAACCTTACCATTCACACATGATCTTACAGCAGGGTGCTATTAAAATATTAATTATTTAGTTTTTATTCATTCTATTTTCGTTGTCGGCCCCGGAGACATGTTGGTTTTTTTTAAATCAAAGATTAAAACAACTTTTTGGATTGTGATTATGCGGTATAAGCTCTGTAGATTAATAGTAATTGAAGACTAAACATGCAATAAAATGGTATTACGTTGGTTCCCCAAACTAACAAAGATAATACCGATTAAAATCAATTAAAATATTATAACCCCAAAAAGGAAGATTAAAATAGTATAACCTTTAGAAAGCAATTAAAAGAGTAACGTTTACCTTTAAAAAGGTGAGTATTAACAAGGAAAGGGGTAATAATGCACCAGTGTATGTCAGTGTGCTGCATGTAGAGTGACTCCATCAAACCTGGGTAATATAAGGATTATATTCATTAAATACCTAAGTTATCTATATTAAATAACTAAATAACTGAATAACTAAATAACTAAATAACTAAATAACTAAATAACTAAATAACTAAATAACTAAATAACTAAATAACTAAATAACTAAATAACTAAAGAACTGAATAACTAAATAACTAAATAACTAATTAACTAAATAACTAATTAACTAAATAACTACTGTCTACACAAAGTTTTATTAATATTATAAATAACTTTATTAGTTATCTAAATTATCTTATTATATACCTACACAAAGTACAATTATAAATAACTCTATTAGAATATAATATAGTGTCTAAGTATACATGTATGTACACTGTACAGGTCAATTAAAAGATATAATTGTCTAATTTAGTTGATTAGTGTGGCTTTAAATAGTGGTTTTGGCTGACAGAGTTTTAGGCTGAATGAAGTATTGACAGTCTGACTGACCAGTTAAAGAAATTTTACATTGTTAGTGTTTTAAATCACAGTGCTGGCAGGCATGACCGTCAACATAACACTCACCATACTATTTACCCCCTATACTATTATGGCCCCTGTACTGTTTTCAGGCAGTAAGACTCACCGAAAGTAGTGCAGCAGGCAAAGGTAAAGTTTCGAAATCATTGAAATTACCTCCTTATTAATGAAGTTATGATTTACATTTCGACTTTGTAAATTATCCTGACATGATAATCAAAAAGAGATGATATTTGACCAAAACCCATAATCATGGGTATAGTGGACCGCAACAGTGTTTCTCTTTCCCAAAAAAAGGAAATGATATTAATTTGAATAACCGTCCGCAAATGCAAATTGATACCGAGAATGAAATCGGTCGCTCGCTTTTCCCAAAGCTTTCGAAAAGCGAGCGACCGAGAAAAACACGCCTGAGTGACAGTGGGCCTTATCGATCATGAGCCGCAAATCATAAGGGCATTCGTACTCTTGGCTTAAATTGGCTCTTCGTTTGTATCATCAATCAGGTTTCTAACTTCTATATCATCTGCCTGTCCAGTGTCCATCCGTCTCTTTGAGATTCATCATCACTTCAAGTTCAGTCATTTCGTTTCTGTTCAACTGTAGGCGTAATGAGGGACTTCAGTCCAGCAATAAAGTCAATATCTCTAGATTTAGCAATATTTGGTTTCGCTACTTTTAAGGTAATTGTGTTCAGGAAGCAAGGTTGTAAGTTTTAAGCCCTACTGCCCCAGAATATTGGCGCCCCCCCCCCCCCCCCCCCCAGAGCACTAGTAATGCTGGAGCACTGGTAATGCACATGGTAATGTACATGGTAATGATGATATTTTGCTTAACATAGCTCATTTTTAAGTTCCTTTTTGAGCAGTCTTCCATATCATACTGGCATAAAAACAGATTCACCTCCTTTATATCTGAATTTAATCTTGAACCTGGGCGTACAGAATTAGAAAAAGAATTAGAATTGTAATTTCATTCTCGGTATCAATTTGAATTTGCGGATGATTATTCAAATTAATTTATGGGAGAGAGAGACACTGTTGCGGTCCACTCTAGCCATGATTATGGGTTTTGGTCAAATATTGTTAAAGATAATTTTGAAACCGCAGTGGAGTTTAAGCGCACAATTATGCAAAAAAACAATAAGTAACATAAATTACAGGAGGAGAAGGTAACATGTTCAGGGATCCCAGAAACTATTTCGTGGGGAAAATACATTTACACAGCAATTAACACAAGTCACAATGATATTGTAAAATCCGAAACATTATTTTTAAGTCGCATAGTTGTCACATGATGGGTTGATGAATAATAGCTGACTAAATAAACTCAGGTAAAATAACTTACCAATAATACCGGCTTTACTGGAGCAGTAAGTTTGTAAACCTCCCGTACCAACATTACCTGAAATTAAAGGTAATTAAAGTAAATAACCAATTAGTCAAGGTAATTAACCAATTAGTCAAGTTAATTAACCGATTATTTACTTTATAACCTTCGTTTCAACTGAGAAATACAGTAGTTAAAGGACCAGTTAACTGAAAAATGTGTAGTCTCCAATTTGGCTAAGATTTAAATCAGCTGTGACAAACTGGTAAAGAATCGTATCGCCGAAAGAACCAACTCTCTAGCGTACGTGTAACGCGTGTTATTGCAATAATAAGCTGTGGCCTCGTGACGTCATAAAGTCCCTCAGTGCGCGCTTGCATAGCGTAATTTACATTACAAATGTTTATCATCGTCAATAAAACACGTGTAACTCACTCAAATTTTAGAATTATGACTATTACCCTAGTTCTCCAAAATCCTTATAGTTTTGGCTATCATCCTAACTAAAGGAATAGCTGATTGGATGTACAGTGCTCACGTCATGATTTTAAACAGTGATATAGGTTCTTGAACAGTGGCGGGTGAATGTACGGTTAGAAAGTTTCTGCTATTACAACTTATGTCATATGTGATAATTGTGGATTGTTTTCATTGCTTAATTACACAAGCAGGGAGACTGTACCGATTATTTTTCCCCAGTCCATGAAACTCTAACGAATTTAGAAAGGATACAGATAAGTAAGAGTTTGTTCAATTCCGAGAGCAATTATATTTATAGCATAGCGAAATTTCTAACTTTAATCTGCAAGTGTCTGCCAGTACAGGAGACAAGAAGTCTGGCTACTTTACGGCCGTTCCTCTGGGACCATTAGTAGAAGTAGCTTCTATCAGAACAGTGCCGTGGGAACAGAATTCCCGCCAAAATACCCGGTCTACCAAATAGTAAAATTACTGATTGGAGGTGTGTACGGTGTGAGGTGTTTTTTGAATTAGACTTCCGGCTTACCTAGTTGTTATCCTTATTGCATTATCATCGGTGCATAACATAAATAAACTACTGGTAAGTTTAAATAGTAAATACCAAGTGCAAACGTGTTCAGTCGATCGACCCACTGAACAACTATAGAATTTCCAAGACCCTATTATTCTCTGGCCATATATTACGGCAGTGGCGTAACGAAGGGCCCCGCTGACCCTGCTGTGCAGGGGGGCGCCGTCTTAAGGGGGCGCCAAATCGTCGTTTGAATGTGGGACAATTTCGAAAACTTAACTAAAGTACTAGCAAAACTGCGCGTTTTGCTCTAGATACAAACTTTTTTAGAGATTTTACCGGCGTATCCTCTTAAATCGCCTAATTTGTTCAATTTTAGGGAGGGGCACCAAAAGGAGAGGGGGCGCCAACAGGGGGGCGCCTTTTCGGCAGGGGGGCGCCAACAGGCAACGTTACGCCACTGTATTACGGCACGATCGATTGTTAGATGGCTAAATGACCAACGTTAATCTATACAATTCTAAAACTATGAGCTAGCACTTTAATCTAAAAATACCTTTTTTATGGCTATCATCCTAACTAAAGGAATAGCTGATTCACAGACCTTCCCGAAGTTATGATTAAACGATTTTCGTTTGGAGACATTTTTTGACCGTGGAGAAAACCCAGGAGGGCCACGCCCATATTGACCCAATAACGTAACCGACCCCTTGCTTCTGAAGGTCGTAGAGACTTCAAAATAGGCTTGAACGAAGCCGCATATGCATGTTTATATAGGAGTTATTGAGCAACACATGGCCTAAAATCATTACTTTTCGATAAATTCGCCAAAAACCATTTTGGGCGTGGTGCTAAGCCCATTTTCGATATGATCGTGATGGAGTCTTCAGACAGGATGCAAAAGAACCGCAATTAGCATATTAATATATGACTTACGAACAAAAATATGCCTTAAAGTGCTTACTTTTTCAGTTATTGGCGAAAAACTGATTTTCGGTTCCAGAAATCATGAAAAACTATGGGTATCTGGTTAATTGGGCTATGAAAGCCCTAAAGGTTTTTGAATGTGTGCAAATTGTGCAGAATGGCCATGTTTATATACAACTTATGAAGCAACATGTACCCTAAATTACTTACTTTTCGAGTTATTCGGGGGAAAAGATTGTATTATGTCCATTTTTTACCTGTAAAATACAGTCTCACGAGCTACTCTGCGCGCAAGAGGGACTTTATGACGTCATCGCCAAAATAATACAAACGCTATTTACACGCGTTAGAGAGCAGTTAGAGATTTAGGAATTTCGACTCGTTGCTTAGTTTGCTATTTGTCACAATCTGTCAAAATATGAGGATAACTTTTTTTTCAGTTAACTGGTCCTTTATTAAAATATAGGTGTTCGGCGAATTGTCGACTCTTTTAAATTGGAAGATATTCACCATCTTACTATATATAAAGCGAGACGATATATATATATATATATTTATCTGTGCCATTTTACTGACACCACGGCATCAACTTTAACGCAAATTTCCGCAAAAACCGTAAAAGATATACAACTGAAATTTTTTTGACTGAGTCAAATGCTTTTATGCTTTTCAAATCAGCATGAAAAAATAAAAAATTGGCCAAGGAATAATTATTTTAGTTCCCAAAATTTGGACCCCCAAGTGGTGTCAAAAACGCGAATTAAATAGGTAATAATTATTTTAGTCTCTTGAGTCTTGACACCACTTTAGAGTAATACGGGTTCCTGCTAGTTTTAAATAAAGTCCATCAAACATATTATATTCTTTTAACAATTATATCCTAAAAGGACTTCTCATTATTACTAGTTTACTTCTAAGAGCAGTAACTATAGTAACTATAGTAACTATAGTAACTATAGTAACTATAGTAACTATAGTAACTATAGTAACTATAGTTACTATAGTTACTATAGTTACTATAGTAACTATAGTAACTATAGTAACTATAGTAACTATAGTAACTATAGTAACTATAGTAACTATAGTAACTATAGTAACTATAGTACTTTTAGCCAGGTAGCGCAGTTGGTTAGCCAGCTTTGCAATCGTGAGGTTGCGGGTTCAAATCCCACTGCCTGCCTGGTCGTGGGGTGAGTGTCGTTGACATTCAGCTAAGGATCGTGAGTGGTCTATGCAGCCCCCCGGTCTACTCAGCCGAATACTCGAGAAATCGGGTGTGAGGGTTAAATGAGGAGCTGCACATTGCAGCAAAGTCTCGGGCGAAGAAAGTATGGTACACACTACCTTAACCGTCACTGGCTAAAAACAAATCCTTCGGCTTCCTGTAATTGGCTGGTTGCACTTGTATAACAATATGGCTGTTGGAATACTCCGAAGTAAAATAAGTGTCTAGATTAAAAAAAAAGTAACTATAGTAACTATAGTAACTATAGTAACTATAGTAACTATAGTAACTATAGTAACTATAGTAACTATAGTAACTATAGTAACTATAGTAACTATAGTAACTATAGTAACTATAGTAACTATAGTAACTATAGTAACTATAGTAACTATAGTAACTATAGTAACTATAGTAACTATAGTAACTATAGTAACTATAGTAACTATAGTAACTATAGTAACTATAGTAACTATAGTAACGAGTCTCTGAACTTACCCAGAACAGAAGACATCCCTACTATCGAACCTTTTAACCCTGAAATTAAACAGAATAATTATTTGTGCTCTCAGCCACTTTAATAAAGCAACAAGTATTTCATTCTTGACATATTTGAATTGTAGCATTCTAATTTAATTTGCGCTGCGTTTAGTTCATCAAGTAATGAACACAGCTTAACATGCAATGTAGCCATGGTTTGGACTAAATTAATTTTCTGAAAGCGGTCGGAAATTTTAAAACATTTCAGTAAAATTTTAATTTCGCCACTCAGTTCCAGTCTGAAAAACAGGAAAATAGAATCTATTAATAGATTGATAGTTGATACCCGACTGTTTCCGGTACAGCAGCCAAATCTCTAGACTGGTACTCGGTTAAGTTTGCGATTATCTCAAATGTGGTATGTGGTCGATATAGAGATACAGTGTACTCTATAATACAGGGTGCGGAGTTACCGGCGTGCGGAGTTACCGGCGTGCGGAGTTACCGGTGTGCGGAGTTACCGGTGTGCGGAGTTACCGGTGTGCGGAGTTAACGGCGTGCGGAGTTACCGGCGTGCGGAGTTACCGGTGTGCGGAGTTAACAGCGTGCGGAGTTACCGGTGTGCGGAGTTACCGGCGTGCGGAGTTACCGGCGTGCGGAGTTACCGGTGTGCGGAGTTACCGGTGTGCGGAGTTACCGGTGTGCGGAGTTAACGGCGTGCGGAGTTACCGGTGTGCGGAGTTACCGGTGTGCGGAGTTAACGGCGTGCGGAGTTACCGGTGTGCGGAGTTACCGGCGTGCGGAGTTACCGGTTGATGAGTTACCGATCGGTTCTTAAATCAAAGTAAAAACTTAAAAAGTACGCAGAGTTTCACGCACCATTGTATATCTTAGATTTCCTCAGATGAGGTAAAAGAGCCCTTATCGTCCAGAAATGTGCCATCAGGTTTACATTCATTGTTGTTCTTAGCTCTTCCACTGTCGATTCCTCTATATCAAACGGATTTGCAATAGCTGAAAAAGTATATAACTAGATAAAATTACATTGCATATATTATATCAGTTTAAAGAGATCATGAATTAGTGTAAATTTGCGAATTCTTCGAAAATACTCGAAACTTGGTATTCTCGAAGAATTCGCAAATTTACAGTGAGCTAGGCTCGGTAATTCTGCCGCAATCCCAAAATAGCTCATGAATTTTAACACTGTTTCTATTGCAGTGTCTGACAGTTAGCCACAATCCAACAAATTAGAGCGATCTTCCTGTATCGATATCATGCGACATAATTAAGTTACGAATATGGGAATTCCGAGCCCTATTCGTATATATTAGTGTTTCTATGTGATAGTATATGTGAAATGTTTTGACGATTAAGTCGGGGACACTTCATGATCCCTTTAAATATAAATAATAATCATTAAAAACCAATGTGCGGGCTCCTTTTCATTACGCTGTTCTAATAACTCAGATATGTTAGTTTCTGTAGAAATAAACCTGCAAGTTTATTATCCGGAGTCATCCTTTAAAACGCAGATTTAAGTGAGACTGAACTGCAGTATTTATCCCCCCCCCCCCTTCACCCCCCCCCTCATCTTCCCTCATTAATTTTAAATTGTTTTAAAGAACCAGAAGTAATATTTCCAGACAATAAATTTTTGATAAACCAATCAGCTTCCAGCATAATCTAGCAGTCACCAATGATATCCCAGAATCAATGTCAGGGCTTTAACCTGGTAACTTTATCGTTACAAAAGTGATTTTAAATACATATTTACCAGTGAAAACTCCTTATATGGGCATCACGTGGGTGCAGTTATTGACCACTAGCTAACTGCCATTTACAGGGTGGGCAGAGATATCTGATCACTTTAATTTTGCTCTTATTCGATAACGGAGCAATAAAAAGCAGTAGTTCTGTAAACACTAAGATATGATCGAATAGCTTTACCTTGATACCTTTGATACCTTTGATCTGCTTCGTCGAAACTCGACAGGCCATCAGAGTTGCTGACCACCCCAGAGAGAAGATGCCTCTCGATCGTTACGCCAGTCCAGTATAGAATTGGAGTTCGGTGATGTGAAGCCCCGGATTGGCGGTTTATCCGGCAAGGAAAGCATGAATGCCGTCATATGATGCTTGAAGCCATCATGTTTGGAGACTGCACGTATGTGCGAAGGTATACAGTTCCAGAGTCTGGGACCCATTACACCAAATGATGTTTCATATAGAGTCTGGTGAGCAGCTGAGCTTTTTGTACGGACAGCTGGAACCTTAGCAAGGGTACCCAATCGTGGATTTACTGTGAACTGTACTTCAAGGTCGTTGAATGTGAAACCATGTAGGATTTTCCACATGTGCATGACAATGTAACGTTCTCTGCGCCTCTGAAGTGACATGAGGGACAGGGTTTTTAGGCGATCCCAATAATGGAGATGCTGTAAACCATGGATCTTTGAAGTGAAAGTTCTTTGTACACTTTCAAGCTCCTGAATTTCATACACTTTCGCCGGATTCCACAGAGGAGAGCAATACTCTAAGTGGCTACGGACTAGTGACTTGTATAGTGTTAACATAACACCAGTATTGCGAGAGTGGAAGACACTGAATACCCATGCTGCCATCTTCCTCGCTTTATCACAACTAGATCGTATGTGTGATGTCCAGGACGTATCACTGGATACTGTTATACCGAGATCACGGAGCTGATCCACAGGACTGAGTATAGTACCAGTTGATGTTCTGTATTGGAACTGTTCATGGACAAAAGGAAGCTCATAGAGAGGATTACGTTTGTTGGCAAGATGGCATATGTACTCAAACTTATCCTCATGTAGTGCCATGTTGTTTCTTGATGACCACTCAGTGACTTTGTCAAGATCAGACTGAAGCTCAGTAACATTATGTGAATCACTGATGGATCTGCAAATTCTTGTGTCGTCAGCGAAACATCTTAACGTTGAATGCAACACGCAGCTAGCAATGTCATTAATGAATATTAAAAACAGTATGGGACCTAAAACTGTTCCTTGGGGGACACCACTCATAATAAGAGCAATGATAGACATTTTGCGAAACAAAAAACTCAAGTTGCGAAACAAAAAACTCAAGTTGAATTTTGAGCCGAAGCCGAGCGATTTGCATGATTCGCATTTTTTGCGATTTTTTACAAGATGGTTTTTACCTCATCAAAACTCCCAGAATAATTTTTAACCGTAAAAACCAAATGAATATAACCTTTAGCTTAGCTTTGGTAGTCCAGGATGATTAAATCTATGAATTATAGGCCCAAAAACGTACCAGAAACTGCGCAAAATGTAGTAAAATCACGAAGTTTGGGTTTCGGGTTTACTCAACCCCTAAACTTAACATAATTCTACGTTTGATTTAATATTTGTTGTTACAGACTCGCTTATTTCACATCAGAGTGAATACAAGAACCTCTGAGCACAGGAAAAGCTCGATTTACGCCGCTGATGTGATTTTCAAACAAGTACTCCTCCATCACAAACCTATTATTGAAGTTTTCTACGGTGTAATGGTAAACTCTGGGTACACTCTAGACACAATCAGACTATGTTTGTAACTTTCAAGCATATTGGAACTCATTTAGACCAAAAACAAACTCTAAAAAACTATTTTTATAACGTACAAAATAATTCAGAGAATGTGAGAATCAGACTTAAAATATGGAAATGGTGAGTAATTCACAATAATAAGTTTTATCTGAGCCGCTCTGTAGTTCTGAATGAGATCACACCAGTGCAATTTTTTATTTTTAATAAAAATGCAATATTTAAAACAAGAATGTAACTATCAGAAATGACTCCAAGTTCTTTACCTGCGTTATTGATAAGGATATCTACCCCTCCTAACTGGTCCACTACTTCTTCAGTTGCTTTTTCAACCTCACTACTGTTGGAAACGTCAACTTTGCTGCAAACAATTTCTTTAGACTTTATTACTGTGCATTGGCCATTGTCAGACAGGTTATTTAGTTACATGTAGTGTTGCAGCAACTATTCAATTATTACTGTAGGTCATTACTTTGGTTAATTGTTACGGTTTCTGATTTACTAGAACAGCGGTAACTTGATCTAATTCTGAAACTTTTATGATGCGAATACATTTGAACAATTTAACATATTTTATCTGTTCAAGTATATGCATGTCTGAAATACTCATATTATACGTGTCACACTACTCACAAATAATAAATCATATCAGAAGACATCCTCTGTTTCATTCTCTCAATGTTGGATTCATTGTTATCCCAAATCACCATCCTCACTCCCTTCTCTAGCAAAATACTCGTCACCTGGTGAAATGTTTGTAACACAATAGGATCGCATCTTAGGAGACAGCTTAATTTAAGGTATTTAAGGTATTTAAGGTATTTTGACATGGCGCATGGTTATATCGTTATTAAACTGCGGATTTCATGTTGTGACTGTATTTCGTGAACGTGCTGCTAAAAGCTGTAAAAAGCTGTATCAAAATTATTAATAATAACATTTCCTGCTAGTTAATAATAATATTTGTCAATAAGGCCCATAAACAATAAGATCAAGGATAAATTCACCCTATTTGTGTACACATTATTTAACATATATTACCTTCCACCGACTATAGACTGTATATATTTATATATAGGACCTTAATTATACAGCTCCCTACATTATACAATGTACATATTACCTAAGCTACACAATAAATCATTAACTGTGCACAATTAACACTACTCATTCAACAACCTTCAACCTTTAATGTAGCCAGATGTAGCAAACTTTCTATAAATGTTACAGTCAATAGTCATAATTGTATAATTTACATAATTGTATAATTTACATAATTGTATAATTTACTTAATTGTATAATTTACTTAATTCCATGTCAGTGTCAAACTCAAACATCTTGTATGCAGACTGATTATTTTAATGTTTTTTATATTTTCAATAAAACTTACAATTTGGCCAATTTCCCCAGCTCCCCCAGTGATAACACACACTAAGTCATTCAAGGGTTTGGGAACTCTGGCGATAAAAAATAGGAGAATCCTGAGGGCTGCTATAGTTGCAACCAGCAACAAGAAGTGAATAACATCCATCCTAGAAAATAGAGTGAGTATAATGATATAAGACAGAGTTTAAGAAAAACAGAAAGTTAATTCACATCGACTATCATTATTATATAAAATAAAATAAGATCCAGCGAGCACATTTCGTTTCTCGTACTAGGGGTAAAAAGGGTAAATTATCCGAATAAATCTAACCACGGCTCAAACCCCTGTAGTACTGACCACAGGGAGGAGAAAATTTAAGTGCGTCAAAATTGCCCGAATAGTAAGATCCTGCAACTGCCTAAATTGCCTAAAATTGCTTTATGCTTTTATGGGCAGCTAGAATACAGCGAATTTTAAGTTTCTCCTTACAATAACACACATAGAAGTTAGTTGTAATCATTTTATTGAGTTGAACTACCCCTCTTCTTCTCACATGATTGTTCAGTTTAAGCGTGTTGGCGCCTCCACCCAAAGGTGCCCCCTTGTGCCTCCCCCCTTCCTTTGGTGCCCCTACCTAAAATTGAACAAATTAGATGATTTTAAGGATACGGCAGTAATATCTCAAAAAAAGTGTGTTTTGCTAGTAATTGAGTTAAGCTTTTTTAAATTATCCCACATTTAAACAACGATTTGGTGCTCCCCTAAGATGGCACAACCCCCACCCCCTCAGGGTCAGCGAGCCCTTTGTTACGCCACAGCTGTGAATGCTATTATCGGCCAAATATTCGAGTTTTCTTCTGCTGCTTTGGGGATAAAACAAACTATTGGACTGGAACTTAGCCTTGTATAGTTTTTGACAAAAATCAAATGTTTTAAATAAAACTGACTTTGCTTAGATAACTGAAGCTTGCAAAAGCTTTATTATCTTAGTTAAATAAAACATGCAGCAGTTTTATACCATAGAACATAGTACCAAATATTTCTCTGTGATACATTTTTTTCAAGAAAACAACACATTTCTTCAAGAAATCAACAAATTTTTATTTAAATCAATTATAGAGACAATTTCTCATTTTTGCAGTACATCTGCACTTTTTGTGTGCAATGTTGTACCGTTTCTCTTTCAGAGTGAGATTTTATTCAAGCAGTACGTGGAACCACGTGACAGGTCCAGTGATGCCGTATTTTGAAGAGATTTTAAGGAATTGTCTGTAGCATAGTAGCGAAGATGGAAGAGCAATCAAAATAATGTATTGTACCATTTTCTATTTCTAGATATAATTCATTGTCCATGTCATGACAATTGTTTAAATATGCTATTTTATTCGACTACCTTACAATTATGGGAGAAAACAATAGGCAAATAACACGTAGCAAATAACTGAAAACAACATGATCAACAATACAAATAGAACCTGTCAAAAACTGTGACAATATTTATTGTTATAACCTTCACATCCACCTCATTACGAACGGGCATGGCCTGGGTGTGTCCAATCTGGTTCCTACTTGCTATCTCACCATGATCTGGTTAGTGTGACCTGTGTTACCTCATAAGTACGTCTGCATGATACCGTTCTTGGACAATAGGTTTATCCTAACTTTATGTTTTTGTAAATACAGTGTCTGCTATGCTCTAGTTTCGTAAACAGTGGAAATTGTCGCACTTGCTTAATCTAAAAACACACTTAGCTTAATAAGTTTGAAAAAGTTAAGTACAAAAAGAAGTCTGAGCTCAGAGATGACAGATTTGTGACACCACACTCATCTCACAATTTCGCATATAAAGGGGCAAATTTATGGAATAGTTTTCTTGAGCAGTCAAATGCACGTGGTAAAATAGGTTCACTAGGTTCAATTAAATCCCGATTGAAGCTTTCTATCATGAAGGCTCAACACCAACCTGACAATATTAACTGGCAGGACTTAAACTTCAACACTTTCCTATGAAAAGACCCCCATTTATATTTATATATTTTAGATTTTACACCTGTCACTCACATCATATATGCACCACAAAAGAAAAAAGATTCATTCAATCATTACATTATACACTCACTCCACCACACATGCACACTAAACATTAAAGCAGGTTACACGCGGGTGTAACGTTCACTTTATCCGAAGGGAAAAATAATACTTTACGTAACGCGCGATTTACGTCTTGGTAGCTAAATTATTCAAGTGCTATTTGTCAGAGCGACACAAATGCGCGAGCGCTTGCGCGGCTCACCTATCCAACACTCTTGTTTACATCGTATCAGGCAATGGTTCAGTTTAATTATGGTAAGGGCACAGCCTGTCAAAAACCCTTTTCGCATGATCCGTCGACACCGCCTGAAGGTGAATGCATAATAACGGATCATGAACGTACGGAATCAAACGTTAATAAGCTTGCAGCTTCCGATGAAAATGTATTCAACTTTGTGTCATGCTTGAATTGGTTTTGGACCTCTTCAATGCTTTTAATTTATTTATTATTGGTATTTGGTATTATGAGCTGATATGTATATATACATACGGTATCTAAAATTAAGCGTATAGCGAGCATATTTAACAATTTTTAAGCAATAATGTATTGCGAGCAGCTGTAATTTAAATATCGCATAAAAATCATATAATTATAACACAAAACTAAAATTTTATTGGAATCTATGTTAAACTAAAATAAAATTAATATCAGCCCCTTCGCCACTCTCAGCAGTCAACCAGGGCTCATAAAAGCTTAACAGCGCCTGGGTCCGTTCACCAACTGTGCTAATGTGAGTGGCGGTGTGGTAAAACCCATTTTAACAGCGTGAATATTTATTAAATATAAGCGCGCTAGCTGCTAGCATACTTGCATCATTTAATTTTTAATCAAATTTATTCGGATATATATTTATTGATTATGTATTGAATTGGTGATAAATAATAAAATTGTCTTTTCTCAAAAATTGTCTTTTCTCAAAATTTGTAGAATTTAAAAAGTCCTGTGCCAATTAAAACTTCAGACACACAGAATAAAATATTAAATTTAATCATATCGTTGGAGGACTTTGCCGCTTCGCAACAATCCGTTGATCGTTGCTTTGCAATTCGGATCGCAGAGCAACGATCTCGATAGGTTGACACCGTCAATCAAGTTATGTCGCTAGCTCAGCTCAAATGAGTTCACAAAAAACTTGTATCTCGTGGTGACCCCCACTGTCGCTTCACTGTAGAGTTTCTACGATACAGGGGGAGCCACGCACTCGTGCGCGGCGGGTCATACAACGTATGAAAACAAAATAAGTACCAGGAGTGCATATTTTATGCGCGCGGGCGCTTTTTTCGAAAAAAATGTTGTCATACGTTGTATGACCCGCCGCGCACGAGTGCGTGGCTCCCCCTGTATCGTCGAAACTCTACAGTGAAGCGACCGTGGGGGTCACCACGTGATACAAACAAAATTAAGTTGTGCAGCTGCATGCTGCAGCGACCAAAATGAAACAAAAAATTTTATTAATCGCATCATATTGCGTTTTAAAACACTTTTGATGCATTTTAATTGATACATGTTTCGCCTTCGGCGGCGCGCAAAAAGTGGCATGCAACGTATGTCAAAATTTTGACATGTCAAAAGCTAACTACGCTATTGTACTAGGAAAGAAATTTTTTTTAGGAAAGAAAATTTTTTATTTACCACAAAACAATCAATACATAATGTTATATTCATAAATAAATTCAAATTTCAATTTCAAACACATATACAGTACGCCGCGCACACAGCCACAATTTAAAATTGTTCAGAAATTCGTAGGTCAGCTGTAGGCGCCGCGCACATGATCTATTTAATTGTTATCTTACAATACATGTCAATACATATCTTACAATTACATGTCACATTTCTTAATTTCTAGAGCCAAAATTTCAGAAGCAAAATAATTTAAAATATATTTCTGTCGTTCACGCAGTACAGGCCGTGAACACTGCGACCTAATTAATATAATAATGGAGAGATTCCAAAAAACCGCGCGCTCGTTATTTGTGATTAAATTGAGTGCGCGCCACTGTCAACCGCAGTACCGCTCAAGCATGAAGTACTAAGCGGTACGCAGTTTTGCGTGAGACGTAGACATTTGTAGCACACGTTTCATTCAACTAATCCATTATGTGACATGTAATTATATTAAAGCAAAATGAATATTAATTTTAGTAATAATTGACGTAAACATATGTGTTTAAATAACATCTATAATCTAGCGAGTTACTAATACCATTTGTTTGTATTATTGATTATATATGTTTACACTAGCCTATATTATGATGGAGATATACATTGCATTATATAATTGCTCCAATACTTTGTAAGAAAAAATAAAACAATATGCAATATATAGTTTGCGTTTTTGAGCTTGTTATTCTTTTTTAAATTTTATTAAATACTTTTCAAATTTTACAGAGTACAGCAATAAATTAATATAAAATAGAATTGTTCAAAATATCACCCCCATCTGTAAAATATGATGATTGATGAGCACCCAAACACGGTAAACACATAATGAAGTATGTCCGTAGTAAATTGAACCCAATAAAATACAATGATAATGAATCATTGACTTACTGACTGACTTAAGTCGGCTTCTTGGTCCGAGCAACTACAATTCCTCGCCACACGTCGCGGTCAAGCATAACAGATCTTATCTCTTCAACACAGGAAAGGCTGGTGTCCTTCTTTAGCATGTCCAGAAACGTAAGGTGGGGCCTCCCCGGTCTCCTGTATCCATGCTGAATGAATGAATCACTTTATGCTTTATATTACACTTGACCATGTCATTTACATTTTTTAACCCGTTTATTTTCTAGCTGGCCCTAAATGACTATTCAAAACCAAAAACCTTAACCTTTTCATATGATCTCAACCGGCCTTAACCCTAACTCAATTTTTTACAAAAGTGTTTGCGCATGTTGTATCACGCGGTGACCCCCACTGCCGCTTCACACTGTAGCGTCTTCGACGCTACAGGGGGAGCCGCGCACTTCGTGCGCGGCGGGTCATACAACGTATGACAATGCGCATGCTATAGCTCTAACCCTGACAAAATTATAAATCAACTTTCTTGGTCTTGGGCTTTATACAGTCATATCACGTGATGATCGAGGCAGTTTGTTGCCAATATCTTGCCAGGGCCAGTAGCATTTTAACAGTATGTCATGGGGTTGCAAGCAGCTGTAACTTAAATATCACATGAAGAAATACAAAATTTTTTGTTTCATTCATCATTGACTGTCAGCTGTCAACCAGGGCTCAAACCAGGGCTCATACAATACAAGCTTAACGGTGCGTGTGTATTATTGATTATATGCCAACACACTATCTGCTCTAGCATACTCATTTACTTTGCACTCAGATCAAATATATTTATAATTGTATGTTTGATGTTACCATTTAGCGCTAAAATTTAGTTTGGTATTACTTATTCGGATATATATTTATAAATTGATTATGTAATGAATTGGTGATAAATAATAAAATTGTCTTTTCTTTCTCAACTAATGTAGTTGAATTCATAATTTCCCACCTGCTGCTGTATGGCAGTGTGCCAATACCCTCGATTAACTGGGTGAACCCGTGTCTAGATTACGATTTATTGTATTCATCTCTCTCTCTTCGTTACGCTCAACAGACCTTGGCCTCTTGCTATAAGAGGGAAGCCTTCTCGCCGTGCCCACAGAGTGCAACTCCTGCTAGCTACACGCCAGGACTCCCAAAGTGTATATACATAATCATAAAAAATAAATATTACCGCAACAGACCTCTGGAGTCTTGAAGCTATCACTATACCTGGCTCAGAGCAATTCTGAAATGAATTCCGTGAGTTATTAAAGGTTTGCATGTGGGTAGTTACTTCTGGGCCACCCTGTAGTTAAATTCTTGGAGAGCAGCTGACATCTCCATTGCTCTAACCTTCTCGATTAAAGATGTTTACAAAAACATGTGTTTTTTCAGCAATTATTTAAGCAAACTTAAACATAGTCCAATAATTATTATAGCATGACAAAAGATGAGTTGAATGATCAGCCACACAACGAGAATTCAGACAATTCAGAAGACAAACTGATAAATGAAGTGAATGGTACACAAAAAAATGACCCGCAAGCTGAAACAAAAGATACCCCGAGCCCCAAAGACAAATCGCAGTCTTATTTTAGTTGGTATCTTTTGACAGCTATTGCCCCATCCTTGTTGGCATTTATCATCCTTCACCTTCTCTATGCTAACCAGAACGTACAGGTTTGTTGATACATACGGTCATAACACTGCAAATATCAAATATATCATGGCATTGAAAACAATTACAGCCAATATTCATCATGTCCAATGCTAGAAATAGAATACTCCAATCATAAGTTTCTTGATAATTATTTGCTTGCTGTTTCTGTACAATGTCTCTTTTTCAGCACAACTTCCCATCATACAGAGAGGCATGTATGAGTGGACAGTTCAGCTCATTAAAAGAACTGCATCAATTTGTGAGGGAAGATATAACTACAGTTGATGGGGAACTTGCTAGAGATGACTTTCTCAACACTTATTATTGGAAAGCTAAGCCTGTTCTCATGAAAGGTGGGGGATTACTCATTACTTGTATACTTTAGTCACAACATTTAACTTATCTTGGGATAAACTTTACTCTGGTATAAATCATTGACAATTGACATTTGACACCTGTATACCTCTAGACAAGATATTGTCGTGTACATCCGATTATGCTGGGTTATTACCTGATTTAGTAGTACAACTAAGGTATAGTTTACAAAACATCACAACAGGATACTATACGGCAGTGTTAAACAAGGAACTGAAACTGAGGCCCATCACATTTTGTTTCTGTCTAGTTCTAATGTACCGTCACAATAGTGACTTTAATATATATATATAACATCTGAACCGAAAGTAACAGTACTTTCTTGACGAAAGTCAAATACAAGGAAATACTTTCGAGAAAACCATAGTAAACAGCTGACTTTGGCAGGGTAGTGTTGGTCATGTGCCTAACCTTGTGAACACATCGGATATCCTTGCTGTACGGTTAGTTAAACAATGAATTGAAACTGTGGGGCTCCGTGCAGACCAACCTACCTGTGGCGGAAAACAATACATGTACTCTAAATTACACTCTTAAATTGTCGCCTTAAGCTACAAACCCTATATCTAACCAGGGGCAGCCAAACACTGGCCAGCCTACACTCACTGGACAGACGAGTATTTGCTGAGTAACCTCTTCGACCTCAGCTTCTATGTGGACCTCCGCAAGCATCATTCAACCAGCAAACCAGTCAGGACGAAAATGAACATTGGGAAATTCCTCCGTAATTACAGGTTAGTGGAAATGAACAATGGAGGATTCCTGCATGATTGTAGGTTAGGTAAATTTCCAGTACAATTTCCTTAGATGCTTCTGTCTTATACTTGTAAACAAATGCAGATGAAGTTAAATAACATTTCCTTTTTTCTAATATCTACAGTTTGACGTCACCACAAATATTGTAAAGAAGCAATTAGACATATTATATATACTATTAGACATATTATTATATACTATACAAGTAAAACATCGTCCAAACCATTTAGGAGTGTTGTTAAATGGATTGCAGTATTAAATATAATATAATTATACATATATTGCATAAATTAGCATTTATACAATTCAGTCATCAGTTCTAGCTTTGTTCCCATCCTCTACCCACCCTATTTGTTGCAAGTTTAGTCAATTTGGGTGCAAGATGCTTAGATTGAGCATGCATTGAGAACACATTATGCACACATTATGCACACATTATGCACACATTATGTACACATTATGCACACATTATGCACACATTATGCACACATTATGCACACATTATGCACACATTATGCACATTTGTACTGTATAGCACAAATAAGTCGTGGCTATGAAACACATCGACATGAGAATTTAACTTTCAATACTGTAACTTTTTGTTTTAGAATCTAACTTTCTTAAAATTTAGTACGTACATTATTTCACTGAGTTAATTTTGTGCTTTTTCCTGCTACAATGAAAAGCCTAAACCATCGCTACTCTCCACTTTAATAAATTCTACAAGGGCTCCGGCCACTTATTATGTAATAACTCATCCTCTTTGATTCGCCGAACTACCGACTTTATTAATAGGATAAATCAAAATGAAATCAGATAGATGGACCCTGATCGTAGTTCTAGAACGGTCCGAATCTTTATTAATATTCGGATTCTCGACAAATTATTACGACAAATTATTACGACAAATTATTTACGGACTGTTAAGCAGTGAGAATTATTAGGGACATAAGATTCGTTAAAAATTGAAAATTTATTATGGCCGGTAGACAAATTATCCAGCATAATTGTGGGTTTTTGAGATCCGTTAAGCTTTAACAGGGCCATCACATCGTGTGACCACCCCACAGAGAGGAGATCTCTCTGTCATTCCTCCATCAATGCAGCCAGTTTGAGTTCTTAGGAGTGGTGCAGCAAATTGCTCCGTTATACCACTGATGCAGGGAACGGTGGTCTCAAACTTACAGCTATGTTTAACTTAATATCTTGTGCAGAATGAAGTTATTGAGTTCACATCTTGTTACACGCTTAACGCAGGTGCCTCATGGAACAAGCCCGTACTCCTTCATAAATATATAAATCTCCTTGGAAATATATATCATATATTGTATCACATCGTATTGTGTAATCTTCTAATCTAATAATCTCCCAATCTACACCCTCTAGACCCCCTCTAATAACAGAGATTAACTTTAGTTTCTGGAACATTCTCAAATGAGTTAGAAGTTCTCCAACCATGCTACTAACTCGTTACACTGATCTTTTTTTTTTTTTTTTTTTTTTTTTTAAGAGAGGCTGGGCATAGAAAGCCCACTAGAGGATAGCATTAAGATGCTTTGCCTACCTCTGGGATGAGGGGGGGTTTATCGGAGACAACAGTGTGAATTGTGGAGGACGGTGGTGGTAATGATCTGAATGGGAATACCGCGCTTTGGTACCAGATGAGTTTATAAATCAGTTAGGCAAGGCTGCATATGTAATGTGTTAATGCGCTAAGTTACGCCAGTCTGATCCAGTTCTTCTGGTACTATTAAGCGTTTGGTGCGGTTTGTGAAGTTGACGATTGTGGTAATGTGGTGGTTGTCGAATATGTCGTTGACCGAGAGGTAGTAGTCCCGAAAGTATTGACCTCTTATTTGGGCAATAGCTGGGCACTGTCCAAGAAAGTGTGAGACAGTTTCCTCTCCGTCACCGCACATAGGACAAGCACTGGTGCTTGATTTGCGGATGGTGTGGAGGTGTTTGTTTAAGCCACAGTGGCCCGTGATTAGGTGGACTGCGGTTCTATAGTCTTGTCTATTGTTGATGAGTGACGTGTTTATATTATTGATTATTTTGGTGTGCTTTTGGCCAAGTGTTAGTTTGGTGTGTCTAGGACCATCCGTTAACCAGATATCCTGATTCAGTCTGTGGACTTTGTTGTTGATTTGTCGTTTGATGTAAGATTGAGGGATTGGGCATTTCAAAACGTGTTCGCTGGTCGTGCCAAGCTTGGCCAGCTCATCCGCTTTTTCATTTCCCCACAACCCAATATGGGCTGCGATCCATCGGATCTCTAGAGTGTTGTTCGATCCGAGTGCGTTAAGGGTGTCATAACAGTCTCTAGTAGTTCTGCTCCTCGTTGAAAGCGAGGAAATAGCTTGTATGGAGGAGAGACTATCAGACCATATAATGATGTGTGAATTGTTGTAGGATGAGAGATACTTGCAGGCTTCAATGATTGCAGTGAGCTCTGTCTGGTAGACAGTACAATAATCAGGGAGCTTGAATGATCTCTCTTCCAGGGTGGTGTTGTTGTTGTCAGTCGTGATGATGTACCCAGCCCCACTTCCGGAGTCTGATAGAGACCCGTCTGTGTAGCAGGTGATCGTTTCACTGGTAATGTTGTCGATGGTGTGTTGGAGTGCGGTTCTGTATTCAGCTTTGTTAGTTCCAGGAGTGGTGACGGTGAAGTGCCGTCCCAGCATCATGGTTGGTGCTGTGAGGTCTCTTGTGGCTCTAGGTGGTATGTTGAGATCCTCCATGAATTGTTTGTTGATTGTGGTGTGGTTTTTGATAGTTCCCTTCCTGTGGGCGATAGTTTCAAGAGTGAGGCTGCCGTAGGCTTGAAGCCTTGCTGCCCCCTTCGCTGCTTCGCCCCTCAGGAATAGTATGGTGTCTGGGGTGTCACACTGATCTGTAAAAAGGTACAATGTTACAATATTATGTTATTATGTTACTATACTAGATATATTATATTAAATTATTATGTTATTATATTAGATATATATAATATATTATATATTATATTAAATTATTATTATATTAAATATTATCTAGTTCTTCTCTACATATCAACTCATTGGGAGAAACAATAAAACTCCGTTTTTTAAACCATACCTCTTCAATTTAGCAATACCATCAAGTACCCGAGGTTTTTTCAGTACAAATTGACATATTGAAATGTTGGGGTGTATGTATGTGTCTGGTACAGAAAGCCTAAGAATGAATGTTTCACCACTGCGTACTGCACACTGCATGAGTGAACAACTTTACTATATTTTACAGTACACACCACAGGAATTCTGGAAAATTCTTAGGGAAAATATTTCTTTTAAATTTAAGCTATTCGTCAGTACTTGATTTTAAAATATTCGGAACTTTTTTTCTGTCATATTTCATAACACCGTGAGTGTCTGGTCTAAAAGTGAATTGACATCTACCCTACTACTAGTACTACCCTACTAGTAGCCGCCCTACTAGAAGCCGCCCTACTAGTAGCCGCCCTACTAGTAGCCGCCCTACTACCTTTCTGCGATAATATTTGCCGCAAGCGCCCTTTTTTTAATAGTATGACCTAGAATCATGCTTATAAAGAACTTAGGTGCTAATGACAGTAAGTCAAACGATTTCTGAAAACATTCTGCCGAACATTCCTCAAACATTTAGGTTAAGAGAAAAGTCATACAATATACAAACTCGACACAGCTGATAGGCTACCCTATTGTAACATCACTGTAACATCACTTACAATACAAATTTAATCCTCAGCTTCGATCTGGTAAATGTATAAACACTAAATTGACGCCTCCCCCTCCTCAGCGTAGCATGTTGTCGTGTGAACTTTAAGCTGTTGTGTGGATTAATGTTTCACGGTTGTGCGTAGTGTATAGTTTTTTGCATAGCTGCGCAATATTCAAGCTACCTACGTTTTTAGGGTTTAAGATAATAATATTTCAAAAGAATAGTTGAGGCTCAATTTAATAATATAACAATGATATCAAAACAATATATTCCTTTTATTCTAATAAATTATAATTATAATTAATAAATTACATTATATAACTCAGCATTCAGCAACCATACTGTTCCTGTAATGTTACATTCTTACTCTTGCTCTACAGCTGCAAGTCTATCTAAATTAAATGGTAATTTAAATTGGTTATATGATGGTTACCAGACAGTCCAGTGTCCCTATCATATCGCCCTGACTCTGCACTCTACACAGTCTACAGCCGCCAGTCTATTTTGCAATCTGCAATCTAACCGTGAATAGTTTCTTAATACTGCTGTCCCTACAATAGACTAATAGACTGTTCTTATAATCTCGCCCTGTATCTACAGTCTATAACAGCTGCCAGGATAGTCTGCAGTCTCACCTTGGTTCCTAATACTATAATACTCTACAGGTGTTGGATTGGCAGTGGTTTCTATAATACCACCCACTGTAGTGTAACTGTAGTGTGTACATTGTGTAGTGTACACACAGTACACACTACACAGTACACACTACACTATACACACTACACACTACACTATACACCTGTGTATACACAGGCACCTGTACACCCGCACTACCTGATAATAAGTGTGTAATTAACGCGGTAATTCCGAGGTAACTGGTAACATGGTTACAAACCTTTCTATTGAATCTTAATTAGGCACGTGATCAGCAATTAGACTGAGATAATTATCTTTACTATTATGTAAACTTGAACCAAATTTAATTTAAAGGAGCATGTGCAGGCTGAGTGGAATGTAAAGGGGACTATAATAAGCCAGGGGTATTGAGGTATGTGTAGAGGTATGTGTAGACTGTTTAGACCCAGTTTCGACCCAGTTTAGATCTTCTATGTTGAGACAAGTTCTCAGATTATGGTTTTATAATTACGGTACTGAGCAGTACTATTTATCACAACTACTTATTTATAGCACACTTCACAATCGACCCATCTCTAGACCCAATCATGCAAATGAGTTTTTGTCACCACCACATACAACAAGAGTCTGTTATCAGCATCACGGACAAAGGATAGGACGAAGAAGACACTCTCTGCCACACTTATAGAGCCTGGCAAACTCGAATCAAAGGTAAGTCTGGCAGTGGTTCACACTCTGTTGATATCTCTTTAATGAGACTTGATTGGAGGCCTCTCAACTTCCCTAGTTGAGTGTGTCCCACAACCAAGCTCATTGCCTAGAAGTCCTGCATTATTATAATGCCCCTGGACATATGTGGCAAGTATAAGCTCTTTAAACCAAAACCAAAACCAAAACCATGTGTAGACTGTAGAGGTATGTGTAGAAGTATGTGTAGAAGTATGTGTAGAGGTATGTGTAGAGGTATGTGTAGAGGTATGTGTAGAGGTATGTGTAGAGGTATGTGTAGAGGTGTGTGTAGAAGTATGTGTAGAGGTATGTGTAGAGGTATGTGTAGAGGTATGTGTAGAGGTATGTGTAGAAGTATGTGTAGAAGTATGTGTAGAGGTATGTGTAGAGGTATGTGTAGAGGTATGTGTAGAAGTATGTGTAGAGGTATGTGTAGAGGTATGTGTAGAGGTATGTGTAGAGGTATGTGTAGACTGTAGAGGTATGTGTAGACTGTAGAGGTATGTGTAGAGGTATGTGTAGAGGTATGTGTAGAGGTATGTGTAGAGGTATGTGTAGAGGTATGTGTAGAGGTATGTGTAGAGGTATGTGGTAGATGTTTAGATGAAGATTTTCTGAGCCCATCAAATACACATTACCGGACAAAATGTTCATCTATTCTGCGCTCAAAATTTGAAGTATATGTAAAGTTCCAAGCGCATCTAGCAGACAATTATGTTTTTAAACTATCAAATATTTGTTATGAATATTAAATGTGGTTATCAGAACCACACCCATTGTCCGGATTAACTACAATAATAGTAATAATATTCACTAAAACCGCTAACATCACAATTTGTCACAGTCTCTCACACTCGCAGTATTGCATCTACAACTTGAAGATGCAACTTGTAGTACAAGCTAAGGGTAAAGACAAAGTACCGGTCTCCTGAGGACTTTTGTTTTATAACATTTTGTACGTACCCCATGCTGTTGGAATTGTAAGATTGTATTAGAGATTCCTTAAGGCAAGCTGATTGAGAATAGACGACTGTAAGTCTCCGTTGTACTCCGTTTTATCGATTCGCATCTACCTGGATATAATAGCTTATAATAATGTTACCTACCTGGCCGTGGCCAATAAAATAGTGACAGAGCTTGCTTATTTTTAATGGAACGTGTCCAAAATCATTTTTAAAGCAATTCATGATCGAATACTAGTGTTTATTAATTGTTTGATGAATCATATTTATAACTTGCTATATTGATAAGTTGATAGTAAATCGATAAAGTCATCATTAAGGAAAATACGTGAAAAATAATTTGGAGAAAATAATGATAGTGACCTAAATTTTGGTAGTCCGAAAATACAGTGTTTTTTTTTCGAAAAACCACCGACTTTCGTACCATTTAAATATGTCTCGTAAGATATGCTGTTTTATAACTTTATAGCAATAATATATTCGAGATTTTTTAAATATAATGCTATTGTTTTGACTGGCACGCCTATCGCTCTCTAATCTCTCTAATCGCTCTCTAGTCTAACTATACTAACTCGCGATTTTCTTTTGTCCTTGGCTCACAGAGAGTATACAGAGAGCTAGAGAGCATACTTTTCAATCTGGCGGTTTACTAAACTACACTGTATGAGCTCTGCACCGTGGAAGGGTTTAAAATATGCTACCTCCAACTCCCATACATGTTCATATTACAGAGTTTTATATTAACACGAAGCGATGTAACAGAGCCAATATAATTTATATTGCCATGGAGTGGCAAGTTCCCATTCGTCGCAGCCCGTTAGTTTTAATGCATCTTAATATGTTGGGCAATAGGCATTCGTTACGCAACTTCGAGTCGGTATTGCGACATGGTGTTCGTCTTTCTGACTATATAAGTACAAAGGTTTTTACTTATCAGTTATTAAGTTAAAGGGTTATGTGTTCAATTAGCCTTTAACTTATTAATGACTACGTAAAAGACTAAAACGTATGAATAGTTTTTTGGCTATTTAGCTAAGTAGTTCCTACGTTCTGGTCGTTTTTTTCAGATGATTACTTTATAGGTGTATAGCTTAACCAAAGTATTCAAAGGAACATAAAATCTAAAACTACGAAATGCAACTGTAGCCAAATGTAGCCAACTGTTGGCAGTCTGCCAACTTACTCTTATCCAATATATTTCAGAGATAACGACTGGTATTTAGACTCAATGACTTCAGATGATAGATTCTTAGATGAGCTTATAGGTTAGTACTTAGTACTTTAGTTAACAATAGGATAGATAAGCTGTAATAAGTTTGAATCTTAGTTTACAACAGTATAAGTTAGTAATGATAAGTTATTTATAACTGTACAGATTAGTAAGGTATCCTTGGGTTGAGTAATACACTTTTGGTGATATATTTGAATTATTTTAGTCTGCACAGATCTGGAGCCAATTGATCAGATCATTCTGTCTGTATAATTCTATTGAATTAAATTACTGGCTAATGTAATGTGTCTAATGACCACATTTCATTGTAACTTTAGGGAATTATTTTATAAACTTGGATTATGATTTTATTAACTTTAATTATTATTTTATTACTATTATTCAAGATTAAATCACGTAAATAAAGCTGTTTTATTATCCTAACCCCATATTTTCAGTGCCTAGCTATCTGAATCTGACTGGGCTATTCGAATTTACAGACGAAAATGATTTTTATCAAAACTTTTATCTGAGCTCGGGAAATACTAACTCCCCTCTTCACTTTGACGGATTTGCTAACTTACTGACAGTATTAGATGGTACTAAAGAGGTGAGATTTGCAAATTACTTAGTACATTTTCATGTAAAATTTCATGTAGGAACTGAATCTCTAATGTATAATAGTGTACTCGCATGAAGAAGATACGTATAATTCATGAAACTATATGACCGCATTTACAAATAAATAAACGGAATCGGCGGCGACATAAAACTGCAGAAAATATCACATCGTAGATAAATTTAATGCGCGCGTATTGCATGGGATTCAAACTTTCAAAGTTCGTGTCAACGGCTTGTTACCGTGCAACTGTGCAAGTCGTTCAATTATTGATTTTCAAAGCGTAAATAACAATGTTCAACTATCTTTGTCCGTTATGTTTTACTTCCTACCATCTTTTATACAGGAAAACTTGTTTCTATTATCTACAAATTCTACATTCAGTAAAACATCGATTCAACTTATCGTTTTACACGGGGCAAAACTAGGTGGTTTCGCCGTCTTCTAATTAAAACCCACGATAAGGCTCCACAAAATTCATAATAAATGGGTATGAACTGTGTATTGCGGTATACTTCGGGCTAAACACACGGATTCTATTACGTTCACCGCATAGAATTTAAGGTATAAAAATGGGCAATTATCAGTTGAATCAACCACCTACACTCTCCCAAACACTATACAGTACACTGTACATTTCATCTCATTCCAACGTTCTATTCAGTGGATAATAGCAGAACCAGACGCCTCTCTCCAACTTCAGATGGACCAATGGGTAGACTTCCCCAACCTGTCCCCCCTCAATGTTACTAACTTCTCTATTGCAGACCACCCGGGACTTTGTAATGTTACATGGAAACGTGCTATAGTAGAACCAGGTATTTAGCAGTTTAGATCCTGTGGAATGCGGGGGAGATATTTCCCAGCCATTACCCAGATGTTAAAAGCATTGAAATATACAGATGTTTATGTATTAATGAGCTATCATGGTAGAGTCAGGTTGTACTAAGTAACAATCATCATGTAGGCTGACACAAATTTTCGTGATACTATTGATTCACAATATTCTAACATGAACAATTTACCACTATATTTACCGCATATGATGAGATAGTAACCATGGTTATACCTCCAGGAGACATCCTGTTTGTGCCACTATATTTACCGTATATGATGAGAAAGTAACCATGGTTATACCTCCAGGAGACACCCTGTTTGTGCCACTATATTTACCGTATATGATGAGATAGTAACCATGGTTACCTCCAGGAGACACCCTGTTTGTGCCACTATATTTACCGTATATGATGAGATAGTAACCATGGTTATACCTCCAGGAGACACCCTGTTTGTGCCACTATATTTACCGTATATGATGAGATAGTAACCATGGTTATACCTCCAGGAGACACCCTGTTTGTGCCACTCCTCCACCCCCACCACGTGTACAGTCCCCCCGGCAGGAACATGGCAGTAGGAATGTGGTTCTACCTGGACTCTTATAATATGTTGTTAGAACAGGCTGGCTTCTTCGAGATAGACAGGAGGAATATTTCGGGGAGTTTGGCGCTGTATCAGCAACATGTGGGGTCTAGACCTAAACCTTGTGATATTACCGAGTGCTCTCCCCTTGGTTAGTGTAACGCTCTCTTTACTTTCTCACCTCCATACTTTGACCTAACTCTCTGGCCCCTTTCTGAAATATTTGTTTACAAAAATTACCCCTCCCAAACCCCTGTCTCCCTCAGGTCCTGTCCCCCTAAACCCCTGTCTCCCTCAGGTCCTGTCCCCCTAAACCCCTGTCTCCCTCAGGTCCTGTCCCCCTAAACCCCTGTCTCCCTCAGGTCCTGTCCCCCTAAACCCCTGTCTCCCTCAGGTCCTGTCCCCCTAAACCCCTGTCTCCCTCAGATCCTGTCCCCCTAAACCCCTGTCTCCCTCAGATCCTGTCCCCCTAAACCCCGGTCTCCCTCAGGTCCTGTCCCCCTAAACCCCTGTCTCCCTCAGATCCTGTCCCCCTAAACCCCTGTCTCCCTCAGATCCTGTCCCCCTAAACCCCTGTCTCCCTCAGGTCCTGTCCCCCTAAACCCCTGTCTCCCTCAGATCCTGTCCCCCTAAACCCCTGTCTCCCTCAGGTCCTGTCCCCCTAAACCCCTGTCTCCCTCAGGTCCTGTCCCCCTAAACCCCTGTCTCCCTCAGATCCTGCCCCCCTAAACCCCTGTCTCCCTCAGGTGCTGTCCCCCTAAACCCCTGTCTCCCTCAGGTCCTGTCCCCCTAAACCCCTGTCTCCCTCAGATCCTGTCCCCCTAAACCCCTGTCTCCCTCAGATCCTGTCCCCCTAAACCCCTGTCTCCCTCAGGTCCTGTCCCCCTAAACCCCTGTCTCCCTCAGATCCTGTCCCCCTAAACCCCTGTCTCCCTCAGATCCTGTCCCCCTAAACCCCTGTCTCCCTCAGGTCCTGTCCCCCTAAACCCCTGTCTCCCTCAGATCCTGTCCCCCTAAACCCCTGTCTCCCTCAGGTCCTGTCCCCCTAAACCCCTGTCTCCCTCAGATCCTGTCCCCTAAACCCCTGTCTCCCTCAGATCCTGTCCCCCTAAACCCCTGTCTCCCTCAGGTCCTGTCCCCCTAAACCCCTGTCTCCCTCAGATCCTGTCCCCCTAAACCCCTGTCTCCCTCAGGTCCTGTCCCCCTAAACCCCTGTCTCCCTCAGGTCCTGTCCCCCTAAACCCCTGTCTCCCTCAGATCCTGCCCCCCTAAACCCCTGTCTTCCTCAGGTGCTGTCCCCCTAAACCCCTGTCTTCCTCAGGTGCTGTCCCCCTAAACCCCTGTCTCTCCCCAGGTGCTGGTTCACTACGTGCCCACGTGTCTGAACAATCCGAGCAGTACAGTAGAGATTCAGATGTTCCCCCTCCTGCTAAGTTCCCTATAAAACAATACAACAGTGAGACTGCTTACATACCTGGAATTGCATTCGGGACCGGGCTTCCTGGTAATGTAGTGATACATCTTATCGTTTACTTTGTTGTTTTATTTTAAACCTCAAAATCACCAATAATTAGAAAAGTTGAAATTTTGACAAGCTGTTTTTAACGATAATAAGCTCAAATCTTATAACATGTGTGACCGTAAGGTTTGTTAATTGTCATTGCAGGGGGTTCAATAGATAACGTGTATTTGAACACAAGGGCAGCCCTAGATATGGGATACAAGCTTATTGACACAGCTGTTATGTATGGTAACGAGGAAGAAATAGGTTCGTTTGCTAGCTTTATTCAGATGGTGTCTATTATATTTGGAGCAACTTGGTCGATTGATTTATTAGTTGATTGATTGTTTAATTAAATGTTTTTAGGTAGAGCTGTGAGAGATTGTAAGTGGATGAGAAGTTCAGTTAAAGTTGTCACTAAAATAATGGTAAGTAAAACACAAACAAAAAGTCACAAGTGTGAGTGAATTGACGTGTCTATAATAAGCAAGGGGCTAAAATGATCAAACTTATTTCAAATTTTGTCTTATTATAAACCCCTCCGGGTCAGAATAAGATTCTGATAATCCCGGCTCCCGCTAAATAGATTCTGATAATCCCGGCTCCCGCTGTTAGTTTTTTCCCGCTGAATAAATAACCCCAGCACAGCTTCTATAATCCCGCCCCGGTTATTTGGCTCAACTAGATTTGTTCTGTTTTGATATTACATGAGAATTTCAACCGCGCACTGTCACGTGTTTTGATGACGTGTATCACGTGACTAACTACTACGACGCGCATTGGTAAAAAATGTCACGTGACCTATGGCTTAACGTAAGAACTATTTAATACACTTTATCTACGTATCGGTCTAACTGCAGGCGCTGGCAAAACTCCAACACACTGCTTAAATTACTTAAACTCTTACATTAATTGGACCAGTTCCAGAACTTGTCTCGACGGTTACATTTGATTTTGTCCGATTAATTTTGTCGTGTTTGTTATAAGCCATGTATTATATTATATATAGTCGTCTACTTTGATGGACTTCATGACACGATATCATTATTAGCTCCACCTTTTATCGCTTGCCAGGCTTAACTCGACGCCCCTTATCGATATTCATATTCATTCAACGTTCTGACTGAGGAATAATGTTTAGATATAACGCCAATTTCAAATGTCATAGTACCTTAGGTCCTTAGTTGTATTTATTTGGTAGTCCCCAATTCCATTTCATATTGTCCATACTGATCTCATAATCATATAGCTAGAATTAAGAGTAAAATGTCAAATTGCTGGTCCTAGCACTAACCCGGAGGGGTTTATAACACATAACACCGGCACGCTTAAGTTATATTAAAATAACCCCTCGTGCTAAAGCACGTCGGGGTTATTTTCATAATAATCCCTCGTGCTTCGCACTCGAAATTATTATGAATTTTTCCCGCGCGTCGCGGGAAAAATTTAAATATAATCCCTGCGCTTGCCGGGGTTATGTGTGTTATAATCATAATTTATATAATATATAAATTTACAAATGTTTTGTGTTCAGTGGAGAAATACAGGGGAAGCTGATCTACACAAAGAAATGGTTGCATTGATAGAAGGGTCCTTACAGAGATTGGATCTGGAGTACATTGACATATTGCTCCTTCATAATACAGATCACATTCCTAATTTCGAGCAGCTAACTGGTAAGTGTTTCTTTAAAACTGCCCCATTTTGTAATATACCAACATAAATTATTGCTAAGATTATGTTTGCGTTTCATTGCTCAACAGCTGTTCGAAGGATCAAATTTAAGAACATAAATTAATGTCATCTTTTGTTGCACGATTTCATCTTGGCTGCTGAGCTTTTGGTGGTCGAAACTTCAGCATGATCATCAGATTACTTAAATGATAGTAATTAACAATTTTGCAAGGGGCCCCAGTTCAGCCCTAGTATCAGCTATCTTTACTTTAAAAGTTTTATTTCAGTTGTTTGGAAAGCTATGGAAAGTTTCGTGTTGTCAGGAAAGGTACTAGCTATTGGACTGAGCAACACTGAGATTACTTATATTATGCACGTGCAATCTGTTGCTTCTGTTCCCATCAGGTTGGGTTTACTTAATTGATTAATAGTTAATTACTTAATCAATTAATGATCAATTGATAATTGATTTATTTTTCTAAAACCTTGCTAAAACTCGCGAGGTTTCAACTCCATTTGTGAGCTAAAATTTTTCAGAACGAAGGGGTCACTTTTTGGCCAATTTTCTGAGTTTGTTTCTATGTCCCCGTTGCCGGGGAGATTTCGTCAAGTTCAAAATATAATATAGATGTAAAAATGATTAATCGCATATAGTTTCACTGCATCCCAATATTGACTGCATTTACCTCGTCTAATTTTGACTCCTCCCAGCATTGTTCAGAATATCTTCACCCCCTTCGAACATGATAGAGATGTCTACAACTTCTGCTTGGAACATGAGATATTGTTTATGGCTTATGGAGTATCAGGTATAATATCTTATAGCTTAGCGTTCATGTTTATTATAAATGCAAACTTGATTTGAATTTCATGTTGAGAAGTTAAAGCTGTTTTTATTTCTTCAGATGATAATTTGATTTTTTAAAACAGCAAATTCATGTAATGGTAATTAGCATGCTTTTAAATATTTATGTAACCCAGGTTACCATGGTTACCATCTCATGATATATTAAACGGTAACCAAGGTTACTATCTCATTATAAATTATACGGTAACCATGGTTACTATCTCATGATATTATACGGTAACCATGGTTACTATCTCATGATATTATACGGTAACCATGGTTACTATCTCATGATATTATACGGTAATCATGGTTACTATCTCATGATATTATACGGTAACCATAGTTACTATCTCATGATATTATACGGTAACCATGGTTACTATCTCATGATATTATACAGTAACCATGGTTACTATCTCATGATATTATACGGTAACCATGGTTACTATCTCATGATATTATACGGTAACCATGGTTACTATCTCATGATATTATACGGTAACCATGGTTACTATCTCATGATATTATACGGTAACCATGGTTACTATCTCATGATATTATACGGTAATCATGGTTACTATCTCATGATATTAAACGGTAATCATGGTTACTATCTCATGATATTATACGGTAACCATGGTTACTATCTCATGATATTATACAGTAACCATGGTTAATATCTCATGATATTATACGGTAACCATGGTTACTATCTCATGATATTATACGGTAACCATGGTTACTATCTCATGATATTATACGGTAACCATGGTTACTATCTCATGATATTATACGGTAATCATGGTTACTATCTCATGATATTAAACGGTAATCATGGTTACTATCTCATGATATTATACGGTAATCATGGTTACTATCTCATGATATTATACGGTAACCATAGTTACTATCTCATGGTATTATACGGTAACCATGGTTACTATCTCATGATATTATACGGTAACCATGGTTACTATCTCATGATATTATACGGTAACCATGGTTACTATCTCATGATATTATACGGTAATCATGGTTACTATTTCATGATATTATACGGTAATCATGGTTACTATCTCATGATATTATACGGTAACCATAGTTACTATCTCATGGTATTATACGGTTACCATGGTTAATATCTCATGATATTATACGGTAACCATGGTTACTATCTCATGATATTATACGGTAACCATGGTTACTATCTCATGATATTATACGATAATCATGGTTACTATCTCATGATATTATACGGTAATCATGGTTACTATCTCATGATATTATACGGTAACCATAGTTACTATCTCATGGTATCATACGGTTACCATGGTTACTATCTCATGATATTATACGGTAATCATGGTTACTATCTCATGATATTATACGGTAATCATGGTTACTATCTCATGATATTATACGGTAATCATGGTTACTATCTCATGATATTATACGGTAATCATGGTTACTATCTCATGATATTATACGGTAACCATAGTTACTATCTCATGGTATTATACGGTTACCATAGGTACTATCTCATGATATTATACGGTTACCATGGTTACTATCTCATGATATTATACGGTAATCATGGTTACTATCTCATGATATTATACGGTAATCATGGTTACTATCTCATGATATTATACGGTAATCATGGTTACTATCTCATGATATTATACGGTAACCATGGTTACTATCTCATTGTATTATACGGTTATAATACTATCTCATATGTACTATCTCAGGGGACTACTACATCAAAGAAGGAGCAGCCATAAACCCCGTGTTAGAAGAACCTCTGATAACCGACTTGTCGGAACTATACCATACCTCCAAACATGCCATTCTCTACAATTGGGCTGCTCAGTGAGTTCACTTTCACTTTCACCCTCAGTCGTCAGTATTTTTAGAGATTCAGCACAATATGATATTGTTGTAACGATGTTAAGTGGAGTGTATCCCATTTGGGTTGGACAATTTTGGTGTATACCCCCTTAAACTTACAAGAACATCTTATCAGGAGAGAAGTAATATTAATAACACGAACCACGAAGCTTTCTCACATGAAGGAGAACTTGGGCTATCTGGACGTGTTTCTTAATTCCGATCATATGCAGGATATCAACGACCTTCACGAAGAGGACTAGAAGCGTAACCATGGTAACCATGGTGACCGTTGCCAACATGGTAACCATGGTAATCAATGGCATCATGGTGATCCATTCTGGAGGAGTGAACATCTTTAACATTTTTAATTACTGTTAACAATTTCTTGATTTCCCTTGTGTTGTTGATTAGTGTTTAATAATTATCGATGATTATTTTATTATGGTTGAAGCAGAGGCAAAATAACAATGCGACTTTAGCAAGTTATTGGAGCTTTCTTTTATTTTCACAGTTATTTATTTAATTTTAAGTCGTTAAACACATCAAAATTCTTTTAAATGATGTTAAATGATGTATTTACTTTACTTTACTTTACGTTGTTTAGCTGCAAGGCAGCAGGGTCGTCTATAAAACCCACCCTTTTTCTTTTACTTCGGACAACCATGGCCGGCACCAGCACTTACAGGAACCCGAAGGATCGATAACTAAGTCCAGCGATTTATGCGTCATAAGTAATGCATAAAATAAAATATGTTTTGGGATCTTAATCTGAATATTGTTATTTGAAATATTCTAAAATTAACTATTAATGACGATGACGAAATTAGGGTAATTACTTGTGTTGGCTGAAAATTTGTCACAATTTTAATTTTATTTAACTAAAAGATTTTGATTTTTTAAACACATTAACTTAAGAGTTATCAATACAATAAATGATTGATGTTATTATGAGTATTACGACTAAAAGTTTACGACACTGCTGATAGTAACAATTGAGTAAAATTCAGTATAAATAATAAATTGTATGAGATTTTATAATGATTCAGATAAGTTATATTTTCTTTATAGCGTGTAATTACGTGAAACATTATAATTGCATCCATTAAAATGTATTTGTTTAATTTTGAATTAGACTCTGATAATTTTGCACATGACACAAGCTTTGTGAAATATATGAAAATACTAGTATGCCAATTTATAATAAGAACAATCTTGAGTTATTTTAGAAAAATTAAAATCAATATCTTATAATTATGAAAACAAAATAAAATTTTAAAAACACAAAAAGAATATTGCATTGGCTGTACCGTATTTTATGATGGCTTTTAAACTTTTTTTTAAATGTTAATAATTTTAACAACAAAAACATCCAAGAAATCAAAAAGGTACATATGAATGACGCTTCAAAACCAAATAATCGTAAAATCAGGGATTTTATCTAATAAACAGTTTCCTTTAACTTTTAAGTAACAAATTATTTACTTGATCAACCGACTAATTAGATATATAATTGGTTTATCAATCAAATAATAACCCACTATCGATACCGTGATCATCAAGAAGACTCTTCAACATGGTGATTCTACTGTCTGTCTGTGCGGTGTGTGCTTCCAAACTGAAAATGATTAAATTGTAAATATGAGGCTAGTGCATAATTTAAACTACATAATGTCACTGCGATAATAAAGTAAGAAGTGATAAAGTATTTTGAAGCCTATAAATCAACATGTCATCTTCAATGTAAACTAAGGTATTGATAAAATTACACCATAACATAGTCATAAGTCTGCAATTGTCATGGAAGTCATATTAATTAAATTGACTATATAAGGTAACATCAACGTAGTTTCACTACCATATTAGGTAGCATCATAATAGTGACACTACCATATAAGGTAGCATCACCATAGTGACACTAACATATTAGGTAGCATCACAATAGTGACACTACCATATAAGATAACATCACCATAGTGACACTACCATATAAGGTAATAGTCTGTAAACTAACATGGTCATATTAAGACTGTCTGCAATTGTGGTCGTCATGAGCTGTTTAAGACTTTTGTTCAGAACAGCTGCCGACTTCTGTACCTCCATTTTTAGAGCAGGGTCCTCGCTGTGGTCATTGCCTGCACAATTAACCGTTTGTATAGTATAGTATGGGAAATAGAGGGGTAATAGGGTGTGTGGAAGTAACTAATCTAGGAACTTTGGCCCACAAGATGGAATGATTTATATGTATGTATATGTTTTATATGTATGTATATATTTTTTCTCATCGAGGAATTCTCTACAACTTGATTTTTCTACAACTTAACAATATTAGTAATGTTATTAAATATTGACACTACCAACTGATAATATTTACCAACTGATAAGTTTAGTCTCTCGATGTTACCTGGTTACTTGGTTACCTGGTTACTCGGTTACCTGGTTACTTGGTTACCTGGTTACTTGGTTAACTGGTTACCTGGTTACCTGGTTACTAATATTTACCAACTGATAAGCTCAGCCTCTCGATGTTTCGTGTCTCGTTCATGGCTCGCAAGATGAGGTCGGAAGGTTGCTCGGTAGTGCGGTTGTCCAGTTTCAGGTTGTCCAATCTCTCCTAGTACAGATAAACAAGGTTTATTGAACAATTTTGTGGTAAAAAGAAGGTCGGATTTGTCACATAATTGCAATGTTAGCGACATCTTTTTTACAAAGTTTAGAATTGTCGAGATATAACCTGCCTCGGAAACCTTTAGTTGCTCTAGTCGTGTCGATGTTAACAAGCAGTGATTCGGGCTAAATCAAAACTTTTAATTATCCATGATCTTGGTGCCATAATTTCATGACATCTGGTATTATGGTTTGTTAAATGGCTAAAATTACAATTTGGAATCTATAACTTATCTGAAGAGTATCTATTTATTCAACATTTGTATTTATCGCAAATCTGTATTCGATCGAAGATTGTCCAAAAGTTCAAATCTAAAATCTAAATTAATTTTGATAAAGCTATGATGTCTGATCGATGGCTCTAGATTTTTTTTAACAATTATATGTGTAGTGCTTCCTGACATACTGGTATGTGTAGTACTGCCTGACATAGTACGGGTATGACCGGACATACTGGCATGACTGGTAACTCTGAATTGTCCAACACGGTACGGTTAACACTCTCAATCAACAAAGCAGCAGTACTTCGCCGACCTGAGCCCTCTCCCTCCTATTAAAAAACAAAAGGTTCACTTCATCGTATTTCCAGTATACGATATAATTTATCACCGTTTATAAGCTAATGAAGTGTATAATTGAGTAAGTTTTAAAATACGTATACACACCTGATCGTTGTTGCTGTTTGCAGCCATATTTAACCGGTCTGCCTCGTAGTGAAGTTGTTTGGAAGATACAGCAGGCTGCCTTGATGAAGGAGCATTCGGGTGATGTTGTGATGAAGGAGCAGATGACTGTCTTGGTGAAGTTACAATAGTTTGTCTTGATGAAGGAGCAATTTTTTGCCTAATTGAAATAGTATTTGTCTGTCTAGAAGGAGTACTTGCTTGCCTTGATGAAGGAGCAGACGTTTGCTTTGATACAGGAACAACTGTATGTCTTGATGAAGGAGCAACTGTTTGCCTTGATGAAGGAAGAGACTTTTGTCTCGAGGAAGGGACCACTGCATTTCTTGATGAAGGAGCAGTAGTTGGTCTTGTGGGTGGCTGTGGTGTCATTTCTCCAGATACAATTCACAATTCACACTGGTCCTGTAGATCCTAAATCGAGAAGGAAATAAGTAGTTCGAGGTAAATGATAAGATTAATAAAGATAATAGATATGTTAGCAAATTTAAATATCAAACTATTTCAGCAAATTAAACTAAAACTTAATAATGATACTACAGATACAATTGATACATACATCAAAGTATCGAAGTTCGCTCTAAATGGTTTTAATGGGAAGTATTGTGAATCATAGCATTACATGGCGTAATAGTTCATAGATTATAGATACAAATATCATTAAACTGAGAAGGATTGATACGACAACACGGAGCATACAAAATCTATAAAACAACCAACAAGTCAACGTTTATACAGGTGTCAAGGAATTCACTAGTATAACAGTATATAATGTGAGTATAATATGAGGTCAGCACGATTAACATCATGGGTTTAGTTCATCACGTGGTACATCAGCTGGTACATCAGCTGACCAACAGTTCACGCGTTAGCCTGCCTAAAAGGGAGGGGCTTGGTGGGAGGGACTTTGAAAAGCTTTGTAATTTTAACTCAACATTATGTCTAAAATACTCAAAAATAACCTACAGTGGATGAAGGGGTTCTCAATTTGTCTCAATCACGTGTAATATCACACGACCATTAAGGAACATGCTAATGGACCAAACTCCTTATTTGGACATCACGTGGTAACATGCTAATGGACCATCATCTCAGAGTGGGTGCAGACTAGAAAGGGAGAACTGGGTGGGTATGTGTGCATTCTTCCTGACGTATGTGGTAACTATTAAACAGGGTTGACCAGAGAAATCTGATCATTTTCATGGTGCTCTTATTTGATAACGGAGCAATGAATCACCTCTTCACCTCATCATCCCCAGCTGAATATACACACGTAATTTGAAAGCTGAAATTATAATGTTCAGTTTTCTCTGGCCCACTCTGCATAGTACTGGGTAATTACTACTGATTGATGCTTTAATGTGAGTATTAACATTGTTACAAGGGGAGAGGGCAGAGTGGGTGAGTAGACGGATACAAGGCAGAGAGTGTGTAACCTGGTTACCTGGTTACCTGGTTGCCTG
Source organism: Bolinopsis microptera (assembly GCF_026151205.1). NCBI lineage: Eukaryota > Metazoa > Ctenophora > Tentaculata > Lobata > Bolinopsidae > Bolinopsis > Bolinopsis microptera. The sequence goes on along the minus strand of NC_087081.1, from coordinate 7,339,583 downwards.
GTTGCCTGGTAACCTGGTTGCCTGGTTGCCTGGTTACCTGGTTACCTGGTTGCCTGGTTGCCTGGTTGCCTGGTTGCCTGGTTGCCTGGTTGCCTGGTTGCCTGGTTGCCTGGTTGCCTGGTTGCCTGGTTGCCTGGTTGTCTGGTTGCCTGGTTGCCTGGTTGCCTGGTTACCTGGTTGCCTGGTTGCCTGGTTGCCTGTTTGCCTGGTTGCCTGGTTACCTGGTTGCCTGGTTGCCAGGGTTGGCCAGAGAAATCTGATCATTTTCATGGTGCTCTTATTTGATAACGGAGCAAACGGATTAAACGGATTAAACGGATTAAACGATTCAAAAGTCAAATTACAATGGTAATGTCTGACCAGATATAAAAAAATAAATTTACCCAAAAGTCATAAAGTATATATATACAATGAACCCCGTAAATCTTAAGAGTGAGATTCAAAATACTTAATAATTTAAATGAACTTTTCTGAAAGTGTTCCGAGTCATAGATTATAATTTGGCAATATTGTTAATGTTAGGAATTTGTTTGGAGGACGCTTTAGGGAATCTTCGTTCATGAGCTTTGGTAAGGAACCTTCCTAGGTCTCCGATGGTTGTAGGGTGTGCGAAGATCTGTCCAATGTCAGAGAAGAGTAATGTTTTACTTTGTTGGGACAAACAGTGGCGGAGATCTTCATAGAGAGGGCAAGTACGCAATACATGAAGTTCATCTTCGATGATTGGATCAGGGAAAGGAAGCTCTAGAAGAAGATCGAGTGACTCCACATCTGTAGTAGAACAGTGTTTGCATGCCCTATTCGAAAGTTTTTGTCGATGCATGCGGTGTCTTCCAGTTTCGATGTTGTATTGATGCGAGCTTGTTCTGAGTTGCGCAAGTCTCCTAGTCTGCTGTGGCCGTAAGTTGATCGACAGGTATGTTTCGCAACCGAAGCTTGCCTTGATGAGGTTGTAGAATCCTAGTTTTCTGTTGAGTTTTCGCTCTTTGTTCCATTGTTGAACGAAAAGGGTTTTCATAGCCTCGCTGATTTTGTGCGGGTTTGAAATATCACTTCCTCCTGTCAGTTCTTTCACTGTGTTCTTGGTGGATTCCAGCCGGGAGAAACATAACAGTTTCAGATCCCTCTGCTCGGCGTAAGCGTGCCTCACTAAAGAAGAGCATCCCTCTTTGTCCAGTCCCTCCAACCTCCCGAGGTAGCTATAGACTTGGGACGTAAGCTCGATGGCAAGCGGGTATCTTCCAGTGTCACCCCACACAGCGGTGTTTGAAGTCGATTTGTTGACATTCATAGTCCATTTCATAAATGATAGGTGAACTTTCTCCAGGGGGTCTTTTGCTGTATCCTGAGTAGCCGGATAACTCCCCGAAGCAAAGATAGACATGAAATTTGTCATGGGAAGCCAGATCTGACACCCGTAGGATAGAACAGGAACAATCAGAGTGTCGAAAAGCTTAAACACAGTTGTCTTCCGGAGGTATCGAAGGTCAAGCATACTCTTGAGAGAGAAGTAGCTCCGGAGCCCTTTTTGTCTAAGCTTTATCTGAGCAAGTTTTAATGATCCCGTGAGTGTGAACGTAATTCCAAGATATGTGTACTCACGCACTGATGGCAAGGTCATTTCCCCGTAGACAAAATTAGTACTGTCCTTGAGCACCCGTCCTGCCCGGTTAAACACCATAATTGCTGTTTTTGATATGTTAACCGATAACCCCCACTCTTGACAGTAGGTGTGTAAAACTTCTAACATTCTTTGAAGACTCTCTTGATCGAGAGCCAACAGAATCAGGTCATCGGCCCAGAGGAGGTGGGTTACTCTAGTACTTTTCAGTAACGGTACTTCGACATTTTCCATAGAATTAAGGTCTTCTGATAGTTGGTGTATGAAGCATTTGAAGAGTTCTGGAGACATGGGGTGTCCTTGTTCAGTCCCGCAAAGAACATCGATCTTTTCAGAGAGCTTGTTCAAGAGCTTGATTTTTGCTTTGGAGTTTGTGTACATGAACTCCATGCAACCAAAGAATCTTCCTTTGATGCCTAGTTTCCAGAGTTTGTACAAGAGTGCCTCCCGGCAGACTGTATCAAACGCTTTGGCGTAGTCAACAAAACAGGAGAACAATCTGCCTTTGTTAGCTGTTACATATTTTTCTATGCAAGTCGACAGTGTCAATATATGATCTGCTGTTTGCGCGTTTTTGCAAAACCCCAGTTGATTGGGGGTGTCAGGGTTTGTCTCAGCACGGAATTTTATAAGTCTCTGGAGGAGAATACTTGCAAACAGTTTTCCCACGTTGCTGGCTACTGCAATTGCCCTATAGTTGTTGGGATCGTAGATGTTGCCTTTTTTGTGCAGAGGCGTCACAACAGATGTTCCCCAGGGATAAACTCTGTGTGATAAACATAGGTTAAAGAGATGCAGTATAGCGCACTGCATATGTTTTCCAGAGAGTTTGAGAAATTCATTGGGGATTAAATCCTCCGACACTGCTTTCCCTTTCTTGAGCACTCGAGTACAAGCCAACAGTTCTTCGGAGCTGATGTCTTGGTCAAGGATTTCTGTGAGTGTTTGCTGGGTGGCATCTCTGTCCATTTCGTCTTGTAGTTCTTTTATTTTCTTTTGGGCTGATCGATGGTTTACTATACAGCTCTTTGAAGAATTTGCTGAAGTTAAGCATATCAAAGACGTCCAATTTGCTTCCATTTGTCTTCATATCTTTAAGCCTCTTGAAACGGGACCAGTTAATATTTTTGCCTCGTTCGATGTCACTACATAGGTCCTCTATGAATGCAGACTTTTTAAGATTTATGAGTTTCCGATATGATCGTCGACTTTCATAGTAAGAGTCTCTGAGTTTTTTATTCGTAGGATTTTTGCCGTAACTTTTGGACAGTTTGTTCAACTCCCGCTTGCCGTTTATACAGCTTATATCAAACCACGGAGCTTTGGGCTTCATCCTTTGTCTCCTTTTTCTTTTTCCGCTCACTATTTTCCTATCTGGCTTGTTCCTCGGACCCTTTGTCGGAAGAATAACATCGGCAATGTCTTGGAAGATAGATACGAGTTCTTCATTAAGACACAAAACTTGTTTTCTGTCTGTGCATTGGGTTTCCGCGATTCGGGTTATTTTCTGAACAAATTCTGGCGAGTTCTGGATCGCATGAAACTGAAATTGAAGTTTCTCGTCCTCATTATCCCATTTGTATTTTTTAGGTGCGTCTTCTAGTGTTTCAAGTAGATCCTCTGCATCAACCAAGTTGTGTTTGTGCTTTATTTTGCAGATGCACGGCTTGTGGTCAGAAAATTTGTTAAGATTCTGCACTTGGAATGACAGCACTGATTCCAACAATTCAGGTGTGACTGCCATATAGTCAACTACGCTGGCACCATTGTAGTTGACAGAGGTATATTCCCCAAAGATGTCTCCCAGTGTATTACCATTTAGCAGTGATAGTCGATTACAAGCGAGGAAATCTAACAGTAGGTTACCCCTAGAGTTAAGTACTTGATCCTTGCTTACTCTCCCGCTAGTCTTTGGATGGCTGGAGGGGATTTCATCTGGTTCAGAGTTAGGGTCGTCATCTTCAAAGTCGAAGTTTGTGTTTCCAGTACGGGCATTTAGGTCACCCACCAGCAAGATCTTGCCAAGATCGGGATTCTGAGCTTTAAAGTCAAGGAGGTGCTCTAATGTTGTCATGTAAGGGGAGCCATCTCCAGCCTTGCGTTTTGACTTGTACGACGACTGCTCTGGTGAGTCGTAGACATTGATGATGGTGAACTTGTTTTCCATATCATTGGGATAGAAAGTAATAGCTTGGAAGTCAGGGCAATTTGTTTTGACTAGCTTTACTTGTTTTGAAATTGAGCGATGTACCCCAATGCAAATTCCACCCGATCGAGAGCCTTTTCTTGTGCTGTTGAAGCACTCATAGTTGGGGAGAAAAAACTCCTGTTTGGTTTCTTGCAGGCAAAAGACGCTGCTTTGTGTCAGGATGTTGACAAAGTCACTGTCTTCCATTTTGGGCCCTTCTTGGCTCATAACCGAGTCGTGGATGTTCCAATGAATCACCTCCTCACCTCATCATCCCCAGCTGAATATACACACGTATTTTGAAAGCTGAAATTATAATGTTCAGTTTTCTCTGGCCCACTCTGCATAGTACTGGGTAATTACTACTGATTGATGCTTTAATGTGAGTATTAACATTGTTACAAGGGGAGAGGGCAGAGTGGGTGAGTAGACGGATACAAGGCAGAGAGTGTGTAACCTGGTTACCTGGTTACCTGGTTACCTGGTTACCTGGTTACCTGGTTACCTGGTTACCTGGTTGCCTGGTTGCCTGGTTACCTGGTTACCTGGTTGCCTGGTTGCCTGGTTTCCTGGTTGCCTGGTTGCCTGGTTGCCTGGTTGCCTGGTTGCCTGGTTGCCTGGTTGCCTGATTGCCTGGTTGACTGGTTGCCTGGTTGCCTGGTTACATGGTTGCCTGGTCACCTGGTTGCCTGGTCACCTGGTTGCCTGGTTGCCTGGTTGCCTGGCTGCCTGGTTACCTGGTTGCCTGGTTGCCTGGTTGCCTGGTTGCCAGGGTTGCCTGGTCACCTGGTTGCCTGGTCACCTGGTTGCCTGGTCACCTGGTTGCCTGGTCGCCTGGTTGTCTGGTCACCTGGTTGCCTGGTCACCTGGTTGCCTGGTTGCCTGGTTGCCAGGGTTGGCCAGAGAAATCTGATCATTTTCATGGTGCTCTTATTTGATAACGGAGCAATGAAACACCTCTTCACCTCATCATCCCCAGCTGAATATACACACATATTTTGAAAGCTGAAATTATAATGTTCAGTTTTCTCTGGCCCACTCTGCATATAGTACTGGGTAATTATTACTGATTGATGCTTTAATGTGAGTATTAACATTGTTACAAGGGGAGTGGGCAGAGTGGGTGAGTAGACGGATACAAGGCAGAGAGTGTGTAACCTGGTTACCTGGTTACCTGGTTGCCTGTTTACCTGGGTACCTGGTTACCTGGGTAACTGGTTACCTGGTTACCTGATTGATATAATTACAATGGGCAGAGTGGGTGAGTAAACGGATACAAGGCAGATAGTTTACAACAGAGAGGAGGGAGCTTCCGCAAAATGTTGCTGACGTAATGTGTGAATGCTGTAAACGATTATTATTAACTAAAGAATATCAATATTAGTATTAGTGCATACATATAGTATAGTGCACACATTGACATAATGATTTGATATGGGCGTGAAGCAGTGTTATCTGCCGGGTGAAATAATCGGCCGACACAAATGGAAGATTCAGCAACTTGTTCACAATAAACTCGTAACAGTGGCAATTGAAACTACAACATGGATTCCTAGCAGCTAACTGGAAGTGTTGACAGTTATGCATATTGTACATAGCATACTCTAATCCACTATATACTGCTATTACATCCGGACATTACATTATAGTAGTGAGATAATGATAGATATCCTCTCACAGCTCATAGCTCTAAATATCTAGGTGGTGTATTTTAATAATTTGGGTCACCTCCTAGTATATTACTGCAGATAAAGTTACAATTTACCTTCTCTCCCTCTCCATCTATAAGTGTAATCCTGATAATGTAAATCGCTTTGAAGTTGAGTTACCCAATCGCGACTGAAGGATGCTTCAAATGTGTCTAACTATGCTTATGATTGACTAATTGAGGTCAATGACCACATCAAAATGACCAAAATGAGCACATTAATAGGGCAAATAAAGGTTTCAAGGTCTCAAACCATTTAGTTTTCAAGTTATAAGCTAAAAACTGTGTCACGAAGCCAAAAAATCAGAATTTTGTAACTTTATTTATAAAAGGTTTTAGAAGATCAAAACCCCCATCAAAATGACCGGAAAGAGCACATTAATGTAGGCGAATAAAGGTTTCAAGGTCTCAAACCCTTTGGTTTCCGAGTTATACTAACTCTTGTCGAAACATATTTCGTATCTGTTGTTTTTAAACAACTTTCATAATCATAGACACTGATATATAGTTCAGATATTTTGACATTTTTACTGCTTAACCGTAACGACTGCTTTTCTTCCTATTATTGTAGAACAATTTTTGATGGTTTTGAATGCCCTCGAGCGTTCATAATTATGTCCGTTCATTTAATGTCCGGTAAAGTGACCCTATTAGAGTATAATATAATAGTTCTAATTATAATAGTACCGTATTATATATTATAATAGTACTATATACTATATGACTAGGTGGTATTAAGTCATGATGCGATGAAGGAAAGTATCGACTGACTCAAAAAAAACAAAGACGTGAAAGTTATAAAGAGTTTACGGGTACAAAACCAACATGTAGGTAAAACTTTGAAGGAGAGTCAAGTTTGAGCTAAAATATGAAACAATTGCCCTGACGCATGTGAAATTTGTATCTGATGAGGGCGGTAGTAAACTAACCGCAGCTATACTTAATAAACCATATTATATCCTTTCCAATTTATTACTTAACTTTGAACTTATTTTCGATTTTTCACGTTTTGATTGATTACGCCTTGACTTTGACAGTTGATTAGTACGATTAGTAAGTTTTTCGTATAGAAATGCTGACGAGTGTAGGCAGGGAAGATTAGTAATTACTAATCGCTTAAGCGACTGATTTAAACAGTTGGTCAACAGAGTTTAGTTCACCGAAGTACTAACATTAAGGAAATTAGCAAAGTTTTAATTTTATTGTTAATAAAATTTCTGCTGACGTCACCAACCGTCACCAACCGTCAGTATTTCCAAACCTGAAACCACCCCTACCCCCTCGGCTGCTGATTATGTGAACGGTCCCATATTCTCATATTGTATTCTTTGGAAAAATTTCAGAAAGTTTGTTTTCAGGATTTAAATATAATAATGTGAAATCATATTCATAATTAAGTGAAATGATAAATCAAGCAAGATTTTGGATTTGTTGTGCCAATTTAGGGGTCAAAGGATAAAATCCTTTAAATTTTGAAAATATACTAACAATAATAGGTTTCAAAAAGGGTGCAAAGAAGGAGAATGCAATGACGGATTGACCAAATGAGCCTAAAAATGTTGGCCCTTTCCGCCGGCCCTTGCCAAGATTTTATGGCACCACTGACAGTTGGTATGGCTAATGGCTTGGTTGGGAGTGGGGTACCCCAGTCTTGTAGGTTTATTAGTTTAAACGTAGCGCGTCCCCGCTCATCAAGGTGACGGGGAGTCAGGGCTGATAATACCCTCGCCTCTCTTGCGGGAAAAATGAGCAAATTATCAGCCCTCGGTGTCCCCGAGTTTTAGAGGATATAATTCCCGGAAGGTATTATAATTATAAACACCTTCGGGTTAGAATAATCAGCCGGGCGGGCGGAATAGATTCTAATAATCCCGGCTCCCGTTGTATTGCTAGTTTTTCCCGTTTAATACCTGAAGGCCAATGAACTAAGCTGCTTACTTGCAAGTTAATAACCTGTACTCTGTGAGCTTGAGAGAGTGCTCTTTCTTTTAATCCGTTTGGGTGGTTCTGGTGCACTGTCTCCAGTCATTATCACTGAGGCTTTAGATAGCAGATTAGCCTGAAAAGAAGCGGATTATATATAACAGTACTTATCTATAACCGTGTGAATTTTAATTCAACAAAAATGTATACGTGACTTTTCAGAAAATACCAAATTCTCGATTTTGCGGATTTTTGACTATTTATCATTTAGGTACAGCAGTAAACCCATTACCTGAGGACCCCAGGCTATTATGTTCATTAACATAATAAAGATTCGGCGGAATGACAGGCTGAGCGCGGCCCAGTAATAAACCCATTAATTACTGGGTTTATATATATAGTTCTCCGGGCGGAAATCAAACGCCTTTTAAGTTTTATTATTATTTTTCTTCATTATAAGTTAGAGTTATATATTTTGAGATAAACCAAAGAAACATTGATAATAATTTATAAAACAGTATTTAATGATAATAACATTCAGCAATACTCATAACAATATAAGTGAACGATGATCCTCTCCTTGATCTTATGCCTTGTGTTCGCCTCCTGCTCTGTAAAATCCAACAGTGATTATGCTGACCAATTAAAAGGTCTAAAGTTTGGCGATGACGGGTATATCCTCTTTGAACCTGATATGAGCCCGTTTGTCAATAAGATGTCAGTGTGTGTCTGGTTGAGAGACGTCGGGTCTATAAGAGGTCATCCTATAGTTTTTAACTACGGTCCAGTGAATAGATTCCGGTTCTCAAGTGACGGTTGGTTCAACTGTGTTGCTGAACAATGTTCTCTGGACGTACAGAGCAAACTCACAGTGGCTAAGAGGTTATGGTTCCATGCATGTCTTACTTGGAGCACCGCCTCCCGCTCCTTACGATACTACGCTGTCACGCTGACGGTATACTTTTGGGGACCATGGCAACAGATTCTAGGACTCTAACAACTGGGCACAAAGTCGTACTTGGAAATCATGCAAATGTACTTAATACTATACCGGATACGCATTTGGTGGAGAAATGGTCCAGCTAAATGCTTACGCGAAAGAACTGACTGCAGAGGAAATAAGAAGAATGGCAGACGATGGTATGTGTTCTCTTAAAGAAGACGAAAATGAGGACGTGCGTGTCTTGAAATGGGAGGACATGTTGAAGAAAAGTAGAACGGGGACCGTTACCGATATATACCCTTCTGAAAGTGAATGCGTTAAGTTGTTGATTACCAGACTAGGGGCGACAGAACGAAAGGTGAACGAGGTAGAAGAACAACTCTTAGCCACTCAGCAGTCATTGGAGCAAACACTTGAGGAAAATGAAGAAATTGAACAGACCCTGAACCAGACACAGACAAAGCTTAACAGAACGGAGTTGGAGATTCAAGACATCTCTTCGAACTTGACCAGGACTTCAGACAAGCTTCAAACGGCCCTGAAACAACTTGAGCAGTGCAACCAGACTAGTGAAAAGTGGGATTGGGATCTCTTCTTCCAGGAAAGTTACGTGAATACGACAATTTCCTCAGAGGTTGCTGAGCAGCTTCACTCTTGTTGGGACGATATAGCTGGTAAAGACATTGACTTTTAGAACGTTTTAATTGTTTTTCAGATCTCTCTCCGATGGCGATAGTGACTCGGTAAAACTAGTGCCGTTAATTTAAACGTTGTAATCTAAAAGATTGCTTTCAATTCAATCGCTTTCAATTTAATTTAAACGTTTGCACAAACTACTACAAAACTTTGTAATCTAAAATATTGCTTGTTATAATTATATGAATTCAATCGCTTTCAAATAAATTAACTGATATTGATAAATAAATTGAGGAAAGCAGCCGTGAAATTTTTTTAAATTTCAGAGAGGATGATTGGGTTTAAAGTTACCGAACAGTTTATCTCCTTCTGGCAACACATTGATCAGTGCACAGATCAGAGGCCTTGGTCGATGCTACTTACTGACCGGTACCTGAACAAGGTCTTCACTAGAGAGACGGCCAACGAACTGACCACCATGTGGGACGGAATCAGTGGTAAATTACTATACTAATACTTTAAAGTAATTATAAGTATAAGCATCATTATTTCTTATACCAGTATACTAGTCCGTATACTAGTCTGTATACTAGTCCGAGTTTTTCGGGTTTGACAAATTTTGTCAATTTCATCGGCTGCGAAATGGTCGGGGTAGATATTTTTAGACCCAGGCTAGGATACCAATATTTTATAACATCGTCAATTTTCAGACCGTCTTATCGGGGTTACAATGACCAAGGAGACGATCGAACTTCTAAAGTACATTGAAAAGATGTATCTGAATATCTCCCTTTAAGCAGACGTTGCGAGGCTAGATTTCGAAATCTAGCCTCAACAACGTTTTTGCCTTTTGGGTACAAAACAGTTCGGTTTGACATAGATAGTGACACTTTTCTCAAACTTTTTGGTAGCAAAAATGTCTTTTCACCAGTTAATTTCTGCCTTGATATAGAGCACTTAGTTATTTTACCATGGTGTGATATTTTTGTTTTTCGTTATACAATTTTTAGCTAATGTCTTGATGAGTTAGCATGGTCTTTATTTCATGTTAAGTGTATTCGATATTTATTTATTGAAACAGGCAAATTTTGGTGCTCGATTTTCATACCTTCAGCATTTGCTTCATTATATCATCATGAATTTAATTGATAGTGATCTTAAACTCGTTTTAAAAATTTAACCTTATTGATTAATGTACGTCAAAGTTAGACCAGGCAATTGATCGGAAAATGTATGGTTACTAAGCTGGTTATCCAATTAAAGTTACAAACACGGTTTACTAATATTGAAGTTCGTCCCTTTTCCGGTGGTGGCTTCCTCTTCTCCTGCTCCTCCAGTATTTTCTTAGCTTTAGTTGTCTGTACGGATGGGACGTACGCGTCAGCACACGGGACTGTGAAGACGTCTTCATCTTCTACCACTGAGTTCCACTCCCAGACTTCTTTGGAAATCTGCCAGATTTAATGGTCTGTTTTATTCTAAACGGCAAAAGATGATGAATTTCACAAATGAAATTTAGGCATAACCCAGACACATTGGTTAAGATAAGGAGCAAATCATTAACATTGTTCCTGAACAAATTTCAACAAAGAGCGATAAATAATCAAAATTAAAAATTTTTGGACAATTTTTCGAACAGTGTTATGAAGTAACAATAAACAAGTAATTAACCAAGTCGTTTCCCTGATAAATGAAGAACGCGTATGCTAAAAAAGAAGACGATAAGGGTTATTATAATACATCAAATTACAAGATAACTAATGTAATATGGGAGTAATTATGAATTCACTGTGGCAGTAGAGTTTTTTCCCAACGCTCCCTCCCCAGTCCTCATCCACGGCCCTTTGAAACCATCAGCCCTAGTTTGAAAGTCACACATGAGTTTTAAGGGCTAATGGTTTTCTAATTGGTGACTCTGTGACTCGTAGTTTAATCTAAATCATAACCCCTGACCTGCATACTTGTTTAGTAGTTTACTCCTCCGATACATAATGTTAAATATAACGGTGACTGATACTCTGACTAAGTACATGATCATATTCATATTTCATAGACCTCAATTTATTTGGCCTTGATTTCACGGCTCACGCCGGCGTACGCCGCCGCCGCCGGTGTAATTTTAGTGAAACGCCGCCGCCGATCCATTTAGCCACGGCGGAAAAGCCTGACTCTGAGTCAGTTTGGAATATCATTAATTGATTGTAACTATTAATTAATTAATTGATTGTATCTATTAATTAATTAATTAATTGTATCTATTAATTAATTAATTAATTAATTAATTGTATCTATTAATTAATTAATTAATTAATTGTATCTATTAATTAATTAATTAATTAATTGTATCTATTGATTATTAATTTGTAGTGTCTTTGATTTGGCAGACGGGTACTATCCGGGTACTACTAAGCTGTTTACTTAGATACTAAGCTGGTTACTTAGACACTAAGCTGATTACCTGGTTAATAAATTGGTAACTAGTTACCAAGCTTGGTCTCTAGATACTGAACTTTTAACTTTGTAACTAAGCTGGTTATCTTGTTACTAAGTTGTAAGTTGTTTACTAAACTGCGGTACTAGTCTGGTTACCTGGTTACTAACCTGGATTCTGTGAGCTTGAGAGAGTGCTCCTTCTTTTAATCCGTTTGGGTGGTTCTGGTGCACTGTCTCCAGTCATTATCACTGAGGCTCTAGATAGCAGATTAGCCTGAAAAGAAGCGGGTTGTATATTACAGTACTTATCTATAACCCTGTGAATGTTACTTCAACAAAAAATATATACGTGACTTTTCGGAAAATAACAAATTCTCGACTTAGCGGATTTTTGACTATTTATCATTCAAGTACAGCAGTAAACCCATTAATTACTGGGTGTATATATATAATAGTTATCCGTGCGGAAATCATACGCCTTTTAAGGTTTTTATTATTATTTTTCTTCGTTATAAGTTAGAGCTACATATTTTGAGATAAACCAAAAAAACATTGATAATAGTTTATAAAACAGTATTTAATGACAATAACATAACAATAGTGCATAGTGAACGATGATCTTCTCCTTGATCTTATGCATTGTGTTCGCCTCCTGCTCTGTAAAATCCAACAGTGATTATGCGGACCAATTCAAAGGTCTAAAGTTTGCCGATGACGGGTATATCCTCTTTGAACCTGATATGAGCCGGTTTGTCAATAAGATGTCAGTGTGTGTCTGGTTGAGAGACATCGGGTCTAACCTTTATCGTACAGTTTTTAACTACGGTCCAGTAAATAGATTCCGGTTGTCAAGTTACGGTAATCACAACTGTGTTGCTGAACAATGTTCTCTGAACGTACAGAGCAAACTCACAGTGGCTAAGGGGTTATGGTTCCATGCATGTCTTACTTGGAGCACCGCCTCCCGCTCCTTACGATACTACGCTGACGGTATACTTTTGGGGACCATGGCAACAGATTCTAGGACTCTAACAACTGGGCACAAAGTCGTACTTGGAAATCATGCAAATGTACTTGAGGCCAGATATGCATTTGGTGGAGAGATGTTCCAGCTAAATGCTTACGCAAAAGAACTGACTGCAGAAGAAATAAGAAGAATGGCAGACGATGGTATGTGTTCTCTTAAAGAAGACGAGAATGAGGACGTGCGAGTCTTGAAATGGGAGGACATGTTGAAGAAAAGTAGAACGGGGACCGTTACCGATATATACCTTTCTCATGAATGCGTTAAGACGTTGATTATCAGACTAACGTTGACAGAGCGAAAGGTCAACGAGGCAGAAGGACAACTTTTAGCCACTCAGCAGACATTAGAAGAAACCCAGCAGATATTACAAGAAACCCAGCAATCATTGGAGCAAACACTTGAGGAAAATGAAGAAATTGAACAGACCCTGAACCAGACACAGACAAAGCTAAACACAACGGAGTTGGAGATTCAAGACATCTCTTCGAACTTGACCAGGACTTCTGACAAGCTTCAAACGGCCCTGAAACAACTTGAGCAGTGCAACCAGACTAGTTTTTTTTATCAATAAACTTTCAAATTGTTACACAAATACATCATTTTATTTCAAAGAAAATATCGCCGAATGACCTTACATGCCTTGACAAGTCACAAGTGACCGAGTGTAAACAAAATTAGGGACACCGAAACACCAGTTGACCAGTAAACTGATCATAGCAATTACATCGGGCCCTAAATGCACCTATAAGTGAAGCGATGCTGCAACCAGGGCATGCTAGGTTTATTCCATTGAACTAATAAGGTTACAGCCTAAAATATAAATATAATAAATAACAATGTACCATAAATCATAATTATAAACACTTTATTTAACATATTTTATTAATTATACTTTTTATCAATTTATATTTAGACAATATAGTTACATTAAGGTAAATTGTTTAACTGTCAGAGGATGTTATATGGTCGTTTAGAACTGTCCAGAGGTACCTAATTAAATGGGTTTTAAACACGGATGGCCTTGAGATTTCCCTTAATTCATAAGGGAGTTTATTCCAAAGAATGTGTGCTCTGTAAAAGTAAGACTTAGATATGCCTGAACATCTGGTCTGGCTTGACGTAAGGTTTTGTGGAACTTGAGGAGAAATGTCACTAATCATACTGAGATCGTCTAGATGTGATCGCCTTAACCTACTTCCCATGAAACGTCGTAAGTAAGGTGGAAATGTCACAACTGACATGTCATAAAAAATATTATGAAAATATAATATATCCTTGTAATCAAACCTTACCGAGAGTGGAAGGATATTTAGTTCCTTACACGCTATGAAATACCTTTTTTTGTCCCTAAGGCTCAAGTAAATATCATTAAGGATCCACTTGATACCTCTTTTTTGTATCGATTCAAGTTTCTCCACCGAGGTTTCTGAATGAGGCCGCCAGACAATTGTGCAGTGTTCGAAATGACTTCTAACCTGAGATAGATAGAAGGCCCGACGTTTTTTAGTGTTCTTGGTGAAGTAACATGTTCTTTTTAGAAGGCCTAACCTCTGACTAGCCTTAGAGTATATCATATCACAGTGATGTGACCAATCTAACTTACTATTGATATGTACTCCAAGATCTTTTTCAAGATGAAAAGTGGGATTGGGATCTTTTCTTCCAGGAAAGCTACGTGAATACGACAATTTCCTCAGAGGTTGCTGAGCAGCTTCGCTCTAGTTGGGACGATATAGCTGGTAAAGAAATTGAATTTATAACGTTTTAATTGTTTTTCAGATCTCTCTCCGATGGCGATAGTGAAACAAACTACTATACAACTTTTTAATCTAAAAAATTGCTTGTTATAATTATATTAAATCAATCGCTTTCAAATAAATTAACTGATATTGATAAATAAATTGAGGAAAGCAGCCGTGAAATTTTTTAAATTTTCAGAGAGGATGATTGGGTTTAAAGTTACCGAACAGTTTATCTCCTTCTGGCAACACATTGATCAGTGCACAGATCAGAGGCCTTGGTCGATGCTACTTACTGACCGGTACCTGAACAAGGTCTTCACTAGAGAGACGGCCAACGAACTGACCACCATGTGGGACGGAATCAGTGGTAATTTACTAATACTTTTTACTAATTATAAGTATAAGCATCATTAATTCTTTAATTCCTATACCAGTATGTTAGTCCGTATACTAGTCTGTAATCTGTATACTACTACTAGTCCGAGTTTTTCGGGTTTGACAAATTTTGTCAATTTCATCGGCTGCGAATTGCGAAATGGTCGGCAGGTCGGGGTAAATATTTTTAGACCCAGGCTAGGATACCATTATTTCATATTCAATTTTCAGACCGTCTTATCGGGGTTACAATGACCAAGGAGACGATCGAACTTCTAAAATACATTGAAAAGATATATCTGAATATCTTCCTTTACGCAGACGTTGAGGCTAGATTTCGACATCTCATTGTGCTCATTTAGAATCTGAATACTGAGTTATAAAAACGTTATAAAGACAACGTTTTTTGCTGTGAGCTTCCTCCGAGTTGTTCGCGAACAGGGGTCGGGATATCTGGATATATTCATATGGCGAACATTTAGGTTTTATTTTTTAAGGCAATGAAAATCGAGTTTAGTAAAAATATAAGATTAGTTCAATCTGCCAACAGTTGCACTGTACGAACAAAATAAGATTTATATTGTTTGATTTCTAATATTTCTCTAGAAAAAAACGGAAATAATTAAAATGCAGTTCCCCTGACAAACGTATAATTTTCACTAAACAAGTTTGCACAAGACGAGACTGATCGTCACAACCCAAAAGGCCCCTCCAGTTGTTCCTAATGCCGGTATCTCACTCTCTCTGGTGAGAGTAAGACTTGAGAGAATGGTTCCAACAGCAGCTGCAAGATTGAGCACTACGTTATTCACTGCCGTGGACCTTGCTCCTAGTCCCGCGACAGACTCGCCCCATTTCTCGTACAACAAAAATTTGCTCATAATCGCTAGGTTTATTATTGCTGCATCTCCAAAGCCAACTAACACTGATCCCACTTCGAAGTCAAATCGGAAATGTAAAAACTTAGTTGTTGATCCGAATGCTAGGATGCAGCCAATGTGAAATACTATGTTCCCAAATATCATTATGTTGAAAACATTGAACATTTTCTCAGCAAGGTATCCTAATACTCTAATATAATAGCTGATATTAATGAGAATAAGTTAAGTAAGTTAGTAAAAATAACAGCTGTTTTTAAACTTCGTCCTGTGTACATGACCATCCTAGCTGGAATGACATAAATAAGTAGGTTAAACATCATATTGTTAATAAATACAGCTACTTCGGGCATGTAATATGCTAATCTTCTCAATGGTGTCATTTTGCTAATCTTCTGAGGTTCCTCTTCCTTTTCATAATCTTTGGAGCTGTCTTTACCCTCTGTAGTATCTTCCACTGGATCCTCATGGCTTTTTATCCGTCTCATAACAGGGATGATTAGTAGTAAGGGGGGAATGTTCAAGGCTGCTACACCAGGACCAACTAAGACCCACCCTCCGTGCATATAAAGCCATACTCCCAGTACCTTACAAGACATTTTTGTGGCGGACCAATTTGCGACGACCGAAATTTTGGCGGTCCGAAAATATGGCGAAATTGAACAAAAACCGTCACATTTCGGACGTCACAGAAAATAAGGGTATTTTTCATCATTTTGTTTTCTAACACAAAGGAAATTCAAAATTTTCTAAAAATCGGTAAAATCATGTTGAAACAAAATGAAACTTATAAATCGATTTCTTCATCTTCCTCTAAGGGGTCCGGCTCGACTCTTTCAGTTTCACTTATTGAGTTTGGTATTAAATTGTTTATCTTGACTTGGTCTCTTATAAGACGTTTATGTTAGCACATAAATGTAATTTATTGTAAATTTAAAACGTATTACTTGACATTAAATTCATCATGGAATATTGTGTTTATTTGTCCCACCATCATATCACTAATTTTTCAAAAACAAAATGAATCGATGAAGCCACAATTATTGGAATAAGCTAAAAATAATGCGACGGATTCTATTACGACGACCGAAATTTTGGCGGTCCGAAAATATGGCGAAATTTCGGGAAAACCGTCGCATTTCGTACGTTATAAAAAAGTCTTGTAAGGTATGCTACATACGATAGAAGACACGTGCGTAGCGCTACTGATTATAACTATGAACATTTTGTGTTCTTTGAGATACAGATCCACTACCTCACCCTGAATTGATTAATTAAAAGCTACTACACTTACATGTACTAATTATTGTTCAATAGCTAACTTGGAAAGTTGGGAGCATTTAAAATGTCGACGATTGTCAGCAATATTTATGCCTAACGAATGCAGATGAGCAATTGATTTACCTGAACTATCTGAAATATAAGCCCAACTGCAAATCCTTGAAGAGACCTCAACACGAATATTATCCCAAAGACAAGCTCTCCGTTTTGATACCTTTCAAGAACAACATCCACAGATCCCATAAGCGCGAGGAAGATAGCATTGGACACGAACAATATTGTACATCTCTTGGCTAGTGATATTGTTCTTATTGAGTTAGGAAAGCATTTGAAGAGGTAGGGACTGGCTGCTGAAGTAATCAGGGTCATCGAAATACAGACCGTACCTGAGAATTGTATTTTTAGAGACATTGTACTGAAATTGGAGTAAACAAGTATGGAGGTCCAAGGATCACTTCCATTTTCTGTCTGCAGCATTATTGTATCTACCGTTTAATTCCGTAACAAAATGGTTTTTGTTTAAAACTTTTGAATCCTAACATTTCGTGACATCTAATCTAGCGAACAGATAATGATAAATCATTTTCTTACCAAATGTTTTGTTAAGGTTTTTCTCCTCCAAAAACCGTATGTAGAATCCAGAAGGAAATATCCTGGTAGCCAAACAGGCGACATTTCCAAGACAGGCGAAAATTAGCACTAACAACAGGTCCCTAGTCCTTGGTTTCGAAACTGAAAGTTGTTCCGGTTATAAGTGTTTGTCGACGACCAACCTGCTTACTGCTTATAGATGGCCACTTTATAAGGGGACAGGGCGGTGGATCATGATGATGGAGTTGTAAAATCTATGCCCACTTATAAAAACACACACAAAACTTGTGTGTGTTTTACCTTTTAGCCTTTTAAAAGATAAGCATTTTCATCATCCTAATTGTCCTCGCTAGCAAGCTCTGGTGTTTGATTCGCTATGATATGAGTGTGATTGTGTCCTCCATCCAAACTTTTTAAATATTTTTTATTCAACGTATAATTGCATTAAAGTTAATCCTTTATGTTAAAACCCCAAAGTTACCAACAACTGAAGAATGTTTTGCGAGCGTTTCAGGAGGAGAAAAGTTCTCAGCCATGGACATAAAGCAAGCGTACAATAACGTGGAGCTATCAACAGAAGATCAACTAATCACGACGATGAATACCCATATGGGACAGTATGTCTTTCAGCAATCTAATAATTCCTGAAATATGATGGTAAGCATGATACAATATAATGGTAAGCATGATACACAAAAGGAAATCGCGGCATGTGCGGGATCTGCAGTCATATCTGCAGTCATATCAGTGCTAGGAAAGCTCCATGCCAGTATTAATTTGCACGCAATAATCGATACGCGTATTAAAGTAAAAATAGACTCTGTAATTCGCTTCCTAATATCACCTAGTGAGTTACCTGCAGGCTATCATGTTCATTAACATGAGTAGAGATTAGGCGTAATGACAGGCTGAGCGCGGCCCAGTAACTAGTGAGTAAAGTATCCTCGACCTCGTACACCATAACATTTCAGTAAAAATACTTGATCAATAACAATAATCCCCTTCACCCGGTCATGTAATTGTGTTGTGATTAGATTCCTCGACCTCGTACATTAGAAGACCTCGTACTGATATGTATTTCACTCTAACTAGCAGAAAGACCGGAGAGATGTTCTAGCAAAACTTTAAGAAAATTTTAAGACTGTCGCTCATAGTTTATTCTCGGACTTGTAAAAGTTTCGCCCACTGAAATATCATTAAAAACGTATCATTTCGACATAATATGACATGATAGTACTACTCTAGTAGCAGGGAATAGTTGAGTGTGCACTTCGATGTATACGATTTCTGACAACACAGTGTTGCTGTTGTTTGTTAGATCATTCTTAACCAAAATCGTTTAGGTACGCAATTTGTGTCGCTAGACATAACCCTACAGGTCAACCGGCAAGTTTTCAGGGATTTAAAAATGAGATCGGGATCGGAATGACTTCACGGGAGTCCCTACATAGCATGGATTGGACATTAATTGTCAAAGCATTATTCATTACCCGAGCGGCCGCTCTGTACTACAGGATGGAAAAGGTTTAAACTTTGGGTTGGAACTGGAAGGAGACAACATCGAATGGCAGCCGTGGCTTTTCAAATCCTACGGACTTGAGACATCGACGGCCGGTCGGTGCATCGTAATTTGTACTAAGCTGAGAAATCCGCAGTGATTAACCTCTACCGTGTTACTGAAACGGAGGAGTCATACTATTTCCAGGTGAAGCGGAACAAACTTCTAAGCACATGTGCATGTGCTTTACATATGAATTGTGACTCAATTTAATTAGCAGTGGCCACACACTTCCAACATGCATGAGACTTAGTGAATAAAGAATATCAAAACTTTTATTTTTATTGAACAATGTTTAGTGAACTCCACTGTGCTGTAGAACAATTCAATTGTTTCGACACCAACTTTTAAACAAAAACTACCGTTTTACTGTACCATGATAACCAGCAACTTTGATATTTTTAAAAATGTACATTGTTATTGGGGTGTAACAAAGAAGATGCGTGATTAAAAGTAGATTTCATTGTATTTAAAACCTTTTCCAAATGTACACTATTAACATTTAATAACGCTGTAAAATCGGTAAACTTTGATAAATAAAATGGAAGCTCTACTTATTACAAGTCACTGATCTATCATAAAACAATTTGTGATTGACTGGCATGAATAGTAAAATCTAATTAGTTCTGGTGTCAGGGGTGTAGGAAGCGGGGGGGCAGGGGGGGCCATCGCCCCCCCCCCCCCCCCCCCCCCCCCCCCATGAAATCTGGACAAGGGGCCAAAAAGGGCCAACTTTTTAATTTAGGTTTCTAAAAATTTTGGGAAAACAATTTTTTCCCCGAAAATTTTGTAAGATAAAAATTTTCAAAGTTTTCTTGGAAACTACTTTTGTTCATGTTTCATGCTACCCTGATCATTATGAGCCAAAAATATTTTTTCGGTTTTCGAAGTTCGATTTACGATTTTGGACTCGAGGGTTCCCCTTTGTAATGCGATCTCGGAGGGCAGGCCTCCCCTTCGCAATATGAGCTCGGAAGCGGGAGCTCTTCTGTCAGAGGTACGTATCGAGAATGACTCGGACCGAAAATTTTCTAAGTCAAAATTTTTCAAACTTTTTCTGCAAACTACTTTTGTTCATGTTTCATGCTACCCTGATCATTCTGAGCCGAAAATATTTTTTCCGGTTTTTTTGAAGTCCGTACCTACATTCGGAAAGTTGTGGATGTGATACTGATTGGTTTCATGTACTAATTATACAGGGTGGGCCAAGAGTCAGTGTGCAAACGTTGGCCTTAATAGCTCAGTCACTGAGTGCCCAATTGAAATACTTCCTTCTGGTATGACTTAGTACCACCACTGGTTCGAGGAATTTGTCAACTCGAAAAATATTCGCGTTCATTTTTTTCAAATGGAGGTTCATTTTCACATTTATTTGATATTTTGGATAGACGGATCAAGCTAAATGTTATTGAATTGTGTTTGGCCATTCGAATTACGTTTGTCCTGAAAGAATTAGAACTGTAGCTTCTCAGATGACCGAGATATGAAGCATAACGAGTTTATTCATTACGTGTGATCAGGTGATTGGTTTACCTAATCACGTGATAAGGTGACCCCGTTAACTACCCCGTTAAACATTATGGGAATTGTTAAGGGTGCCCAATTAAGGTGTCGTGTCACGGTGTCACATAATCACCCAGTCAATTTTGTTAACGAGATACACAAAATGCTTGATAACTTCGTCATTTCTAATCCGTTTTGCCTCATGTTTTCAGATCATATGCAACATTTGATAATCTACCGTCTCTGAAAAAATTAGGCGTTCAGCATGTTCAGAGAAAACAATATAGGTGTTTTAATATTGAATGGGCGTGGTCTAAAATATTCGAATTTTCAAATTTTGACGACGGAATCCTCGAACCAGTAAGTACAGTATGCCATCTGCAAAGCAACAGCTCTCAAATATAAAACACGGCGGAGGTATAAGACCCAACGTTTGCACACTGACTTTTGGCCCACCCTGTAGAAAACGTGATATTTGGCCCACAGATTTGAAAGAAAGTACGCAAATTTGGTCCTCAGATTTGAAGGAAAATGCGCAATTTGACGCGAAGAACTGAAAAAAATCGCGATTTGTCGTGAGGCCAGGATCTAAAAAATCGCGATTTGTTGCGGAAACGTGAAAAAATCGCGATGCCGCACATGCTGCAATTTCCTTTTATCCGACCTTACC
Source organism: Bolinopsis microptera (assembly GCF_026151205.1). NCBI lineage: Eukaryota > Metazoa > Ctenophora > Tentaculata > Lobata > Bolinopsidae > Bolinopsis > Bolinopsis microptera. Next base: position 7,318,506 of record NC_087081.1, on the reverse strand, counting down.
CTCACAATTCAGGCTTTGGCGCGAAGCGCCAAAAAATATTTAGAATTTGGCCCCCCCATGAAGAAAATCATTCCTACACCCCTGTCTGGTGTCTGCCAGTTTTATGAAAATTCAAAAACTGGCAACACGCTATCAGTCATTTTAAAACGTATGAAAGGTGTGAGGCCAGGGTTGGTACTTGGGAGGAATACAAATCTGGTAATTAGGACTGTTCTCCTTCTTCTTTAGCTTCAGCTGGGGTCGAGATAGCGTGCCTGGTACAAGGTCACTGCATTAAAACTTTTCATCTTGTTATTATCTATTTTTCCCGAAGAAGTTTGTCGCAGCAATATACTGATCGATTTTAATTTTATATAATTATAAATTTGAAATTTGTCTGTGTAGTAAGTATTAGAATAGCGAAATAATGGGACTTACTTGCAGTAGTTGCTTGAAGTGTTGGTTTTGTACATGTCACTAAGCAGCTGGTTTGTGTAATCACTACACAACTCTGGCTGGTGACATGGAAACGCTGTCGCTTCCTTCCCTGCAGTGCACAGTGATATTGATAAAATAATACCATGCTGTGCATAAAATGATAAATCCATCATAGCAGCACACTTTGCTCTCAGGTAATGCAATATCTTAATTAGAATTGGTTGGCATAACAACGGTCACACTAGAATTCGGAGGCACTGTCGAGTATAATACCTGTGCAGTGAGCAAGTTCTACTGGACTAGGAATTAGGATTCGAAATGAGGCGGACAAGGGTTTTCAAAAAGATGTGGAGTAAATTTTTGTAACTTTATGGAATTTGATGAAAATTAAATCGCAGCCTGTAATGCATACCTTGTTGTTAATGTGATACATTTATGTCAAAGTAAGTGCGTAAAATAAAACTTTTAATTACAATATTTGCGTTGCGCGCTACGTAATTTGTATGCGATTCTGTGTTTTGGCACTGTGCGCGACAAAAAATTCCCCCTATTTTCTTACATTTCTTACATTTCCATTTTTAGATTCCCTGTTCAATAATTCATTTATAAAATTTTTCAACTCGAATAAATAGTCAATAATTAGGGTATAAGTAGTCAGTTAAAGTTTTTGTAACCAGTCATGTGTGACAAATCAAACTTGCCCCCCACCGCCGAGCACCCCCCCCCCTCCGGCATACTTACTTAAAAGATACTTAATTGAGTCAGGATAGTCGGGAGCCTTTACTGCAGAGGTCATAACTTTCTGAGTTGATTCAAAGTAGTGCCCGTACTGAAAACATGATGTTTTATGAAGTACGGAATGGTGGCATTATTGTAACTTTTCACGAATAGAATATCTTGATTCCATAAGATAACGATTAACGAAGATCTACAATAGTAAAATAACTAGGAGCACAATTTGAACCTGAGATTTAGGTTGATGTTTCTTTTGTATCTCATCAATACCAAAACACCTTTCGTTCCAGTTGCCTATCCTAGTTTTAGTCTCGTAAGCGTTTTCCGTGGTTGTGGTCCTCCAACCAAACTTCTGTACATAAGAACGATATAAGTTAAGGTGGTTTTTGCAGATAAACATATACAGATATTTAGGCAGATAAAAATAAACCCCACACAGCAACCCTTTGCAAAGGGCTCACGAGGTAGCTTTATTTTGTAATGCTACTAGTACTGCATGCTATGACAAGGGCCTGAGAATACAATAGCGCAACGACCGACTCTGCTACCTTTGGGGCGGCATTTTGACAATATAATCCTAGAAAAAAGTTGTTGTCCGAATTTAAGTACCTCACCCTGACTTAGCATCGGTCAACGAAAAAAGGCGGCCGGCAATGACATGTAATAAAATGAAATATTAATTAGCAATTTATAATTATTTCTTGATCGATTACCTGGAATTTGTTGGTGTCGTCAGTGTGGTCCCATATTTCACCGTCTGGGGAAGCTGTCAGTGTGTACCGGAAGGGAGGAATTGAGGGGTCGATACTACCGGACATCTTACTAAACAGGACAGTAATATTACTTTCATTAAGTTGAGGCAATATTCAAATATTTTTGTTGTATTTGTCACTTGCGTCAAAACAGTGAAATTTCGGATCCGGAAAGCATATATATATTTATAATATATTTAAATATAATTAAACCTCATATTTCAAGAACAGAGGCGAATATAAAAATTCTGTGCATACTGTTTGTGGGTAATAGCCCAAGGAACACCTGTGCCAAGTCTCAGGTCATGGGTGTGGCCAGTCTTTTCCAAAAGTTAAGGTTTACCTTTTTCGATTTCAGTTAAAGTTTTTCATGTAATTACAGGTAAACCTCAAACTTTGGCCTCAATATCGCAGCAACGCAAGGTCAGAATTTTATGCGGTTTTTTTCTACCTGTTTATCTCCAGCAGCTCTATGACATATAAGGTAAAAACTAGAAAGGTGACTTTTCCTCCCCCTGGCCCTCTGGCCTTGACACGATGTCCTGCCTGACTTTCCATGCTTTCAGAAGGATGTAATGTATTCTTATAGTCCTATTGTAGAACTACTTTATTGATTTACATCAACACCACTTCAAAAGGTGATTATAATCGGTTTGCGGGACTGGTAGATTGTAAAGTAGACAGAGATTTATAATGACTGATAATGTACGTGAAGATATATTCAATTTCGTGACAATTCATCAGTAACAGCATAAAGGTCGTCCACGACAAAATATAACCACTTAAATGTATTTTGAATTGTGATGGCTTAAAATATCACGTATCAATTTTTCGCCCATTGATCAATTTTAGCTTCCTTGTAAGTCTAAAAGTAATATAAACAAATCAAACACCATACATAAACCAAACAGACTCAGATGATCACAGATTATAAAATAAGAAGCATCCAAAACATCACCATATCAAATCCCCGTAATCCAGCAGAAGTGTAACTTCTTATCTCATCTCTTATCTCATCTCTTATCTCCCTTCTTAGATAACAGCACAATGAGTAACACACTGGTGCAGTTTGACTGCATCACAGTCAGAGTTACTGTTACAGGGGTTGTAGTTACCTTCTCCGTCGTCAAGGTAACACCATTCAGCACACTTGGCACAGGTTGATCTGACAAGTTATAAATATTATGTTAAAGTTAAATATAACATTTATCTATACTATAATTTAAACTTGACGAAATTTCCCCGGCAACGGGGACATAGAAGAAAAAACACCGAAAATCGACCTCAAAATGACCCTCTGGTGAAATCAAACCCAGCTCGCAAATGGAGTTGAAACCTCGCCATTTTTAGCAGGGTTGTAGAAAAAGGATAGGAATAGGCTATAGCATTCTTAGAATTTTGATTTAGGCTTTAGATTTTTTATAATTAACGTCGGAAGTGAGGTAAAATAACCGTTAGAATAATGTCGTTATTTTAGCAAAGGTTTACTGCGCTGTTGCGTAGCAACGTTAAAATGCACGTGCGCGAGCAAAAACATCTTAACCACGCGCGTTGTTATGCTGTATGCTACGTCATAATTTCAAAACTAGCTCACATTTACGCTCACGCTATGACTTATATTCATAACTTTGGTTGTGATTGGTATTTTTTGATGCGGTAAAAAGTATCGTTTTGGGAATCCGAATACTAACAACGCTGTCGCCATTGTTAGATAAATTCCATTATGTCTACAGTATAACAGAGCTATATGATGAAGAGAAATTAAAACATAACTGATTTTTAAAATTTCCTCGAACAAAGCTTTCGACTAGCGGGTTTCTAGTAAATATTATGTTAAAGTTAAATATAACATTTATAAATATTATGTTAAAGAAATATAACATTTATAAATATTATGTTAGATAAATATTAAATATTCATAAAATATGGAGTATGTAGATCCAGGAATTTAATAAAAATGCAGGTCCATCGTAAACGGTTTCAATATTAGGAGTAGTTTTAATAGGGTATTTTTGTAGAATGTTTCATAGAATGTACTAATGTAGAATGTTTCATAAAGCCATGTGCTCTTTTAGAAACTTGGTAGGGAGCTGAGTTTCCAATTGTATCCAGCCTCTCAACTACTGAGTTTGGTTTTACAAAATAACATTTAACATTAAATAAGCGAAAGAACTGTAACTTACGAATCTGGAGTGAGCTTGTCAATGATGTCATGTCCATCATGAATCTCATCTTTCTTCTTCATCTGCTCAATGATATCAGCTATCCTGTTTTTAAGAGGCGTTTTACAAATAACTGCAAAATGAGAAGAAATTAAATTATATCGCAACATCAGAACCCCCAATTTAAAATATTGAAATGGTAATTTGACCAGCATTCAAGTGAAAATGGAGAAACAAGAAATGAAACGCACGAGCAAATTCCGTTGCACTGGCTCCAGCAAACATTCTTCCAGCAGCCATATGAGCAACCTGTGTCAGCATTGCACAGACTTGAACCAAAGTAACAGTTTTCAGACCAGTCCCCTTCAGCGTCTGAAATAATAGATCAATAGTTAAATAGCATAATGAACTTCTCTACTACAATTAATTAATAAAAGTTAACGTTAGAATCAAACCGTCGAAAATATCAGGCCTTAACTCTTAAGATGCAACGCATTGGAATATTCTGTCGTGGTGTTCTATTAGAAATCGGAATGCTTAAAAAAGAGCTTTAGATATAAGATTTTATTTCTCAAATCAAGTTCAGACTTACAAGCAGCAACAAGAATAACAAAACAAACTGCAATTGCCAACTTCATAGTTCAATCTCCAATCAGTCACAAACTCACTAATAATATAAGATACCAACAGTTTACAAAATCTCTGGTCCAAATACTATTCTTTACCTTTATATTCTCCTGGTCAGGTGTGATAAGTCACACTTCAGAATCACGTGAAATCACGTGATGTCTGCCGAGGAACAAATCTCACTTCCACTCTTCTTCCCAGGTGCAAACGAGATAATTAGACAAGATTCAATTCGGTTCAATTTAATTGTCAAACTCAACTCAATTACACGACGTGAACTAGGTTAAATAGAGATTAGTTGATGTTAAGAAGTAGTGAACTGTAGATTTAGTAAAATTGTCGGTCCCACTACATCTGTTGCAGTAATAAAGAGCTGCACAATTTAAACAGACCACGCACGTGGTACGTCATCTGTTTCGTTAGTCTACTCGAACTATGAGCCCTCTCATTTAAAATTAATTTTAAATTAATTCCAGGTGTAGGGTGATAAGGTAGAACGGGTGACGGAATTGTAAATAAGAAACTCCTATCATCATTATAAAGTATATCGTTGAATTAGATCTAAATTGGTATAAATTTGGTGGATGTTTTTGAGACGGCAGCTAGTGGGAATTATTGAGATATGTTGAATCGTCAATGAAGGGAATATTCAATTGATATGACTGGTACGTAGCATAATATTGGGGGGGGGGGGGGGGGGGGGGTGTCATGTCCGTCTATGTCCACCTATGTCCTGTCCTTTTTGGATTCTAGACAACGGACGTGTTTTTTGGGACATTGGCGGACACGGACGGACATTGGCTGACTCGGACGGACATTGGCGGACTCGGACGGACATTGGCGGACTCGGACGGACATTGGCGGACCCGGACGGACATTGGCGGACTTGGATGGACATTGGTGGACATTAGCGGACATTGGTGGACATTAGCGGAAAAACATTTTGAGGACTGAAGAGTACTGAAGAGTACTGAAGAGTACTGAGGAGGATGGCTGAGAAGGATGGCTGAGGAGGATGGCTGAGGAGGATGACTGAGGAGGATGACTGAGGAGGATGACTGAGAGGGAGGAGAAGGATCAGGAAGACCCACGAGGAGGAGGAGGAGGAGGACCCAGAAGGAGGACCTAGGAGGAGGAGGAGAACTGAGGAGGATGACTCAGGAGGAGGAGGACTCAGGAGGACTGAGGAGGACTGAGAAGGAGGAGGACTGAGGAGGATGGCTGAGGAGGATGGCTGAGGAGGATGGCTGAGGAGGATGACTGAGAGGGAGGAGGAGGAGGAAGAGGAGGAAGAGGACTGAGGAGGAGGAGGAGAAGGACTGAGGAGGAGAAGGAGGACCCAGGAGGAGGAGGACCCAGGAGGAGGACCCAGGAAAAGGCCCCAGGAGGAGGAGGAGGACTGGGGAGGAGGAGAACTGTTGAGGACTGATGAGGAGGACTGAGGACGAGGAGGAAGAGTAGGAGGAGGACTGAGGAGGGGAGGAGGAAGAGAACTGGGGAGGATCAGGAAGACCCAGGAGGACCCAGGTCCCAGGAGGAGGAGGAGGAGGAGGACCCAGGAGGAGGAGGAGGACTGAGGAAGACTGAGGAGGACTGACGATGACTGAGAAGGAGGAGGACTGAGGAGTACTGAAGAGGATGGCTGAGGAGGATGGCTGGGGAGGATAGCTGAGGAGGATGACTGAGGAGGATGACTGAGGAGGATGACTGGAGGAGGACTCAGGAAGAGGACTTAGGAGAAATGAGAAGGAGGACTGAGGAGAACTGAGGAGGAGGAGGAGGAGGACTGAATAGGAAGAGGAGAAGGAGGGGGACTGGGAGAGGACTGGGGAGGAGGAGGACTGATGAGAAGGATGAGGAGGAGGACCCAGGAGGAGGAGGAGGACTGAGGACCGAGGAGGAAGAGGAGGAGGATGAAGAGGAGGAGGAGGACCCAGGAGGAGGAGGACTGAGGAGGAGGACTGAGGAGGATCGAGGAGGACTGAGGAGGATGGCTGAGGAGGATGACTGAGAGGGAAGAGGAGGAGGAGGAGGAGGAGGAGGAGGAGGACTGAGGAGGACTGAGAAGGAGGAGGAGGAGGAGGAGGACTGAATAGGAGGAGGAGGAGGGGGACTGGGGGAGGACTGAGGAGGAGGATGGAGGACTGAGGAGGAGGAGAACTGAGGAGGATGACTCAGGAGGAGGAGGACTCAGGAGGAGGACTGAGGAGGACTGAGAAGGAGGAGGACTGAGGAGGATGGCTGAGGAGGATGGCTGAGGAGGATGACTGAGAGGGAGGAGGAGGAGGAAGAGGAGGAGGAGGACTGAGGAGGATCGAGGAGGACTGAGGAGGATGGCTGAGGAGGATGACTGAGAGGGAAGAGGAGGAGGAGGAGGAGGAGGAGGACTGAGGAGGACTGAAGACTGAGGAGGAAGAGGAGGAGGATGAAGAGGAGGAGGAGGACCCAGGAGGAGGACTCAGGAGGAGGAGGACTGGGGAGGAGGAGGACTGTTGAGGACTGATGAGGAGGACTGAGGACGAGGAGGAGGAGTAGGAGGAGGACTGAGGAGGGGAGGAGGAAGAGGACTGAGGAAGATCAGGAAGACCCAGGGGGAGGAGGAGGAAGAGTAGGAGGAGGAAGCATCTAAATGTTATTTCCATTTTTGTCCGTTTTTGTCCATTTTTGTCCGTTTTTGTCCGCTCTATTTGTTGTCCGTTTTGAAAATATAGGGTACCGAACGGACAAAAAACATGACCCCCTTATAACAGCAAAAATTGAACATTTTATTTAGCAATTTAGGTGTCCATTGTTAATGTCCACCTATGTCCGCCTATGTCCGCCTATGTCCGTCTATGTCCGCATATGTCCGCCTATGTCCGCCTATGTCCGCCTATGTCCGCCTATGTCCGCCTATGTCCTGTCCTTTTTGGATTCTATGAGACAAGCGGACATAGACGGACGTGACACCCCCCCCCCCCCCCCCCCCCCCAATATTATAGGGGGAAATTTATTGATTTTAAAACGTGCCTTCATGAGATAAGCTCCTTCACGGAGACAATAGTCTAATATAAATCTGCAACCAGTTACCAGCACTCCAGCAGCTGTTTCATTAAAATTAAATCTCTATCTTACATGATATGATACTGCTATATGCACGGGCTACCTGCTGTATCAGTGGAACGAAATTACGAATATGCACGTGTGATGAAATTGAGCAGGTTGGTTACTGACGTTTTACTAATGCTCCGCAACTAAATTTAATTAATTTTTGAAGGGAGGTGGTTTAATGAGTAATTTCAGGCCAGCTGACTAAAGGTCAGCTGAAGGTCACTAATTTATAAACTCGGTACATCATGTTCATCACTCACTTCTCTTAAAGCTTCACTCTATCTAAAGCTTCACTACCAACTTGCCAAGGTCTCAGTAATGATTTTCGGAAAAGCAGATCTTAACATAACTAAACTTTCTGAACATTACCAAAAACAGTACGAAGAATTGGTACCTGATCTAACGGACGAAACTAAAACTTCTGAATCTGTTGCAAACTATTCCCTAGGCCTTGTAATGATTGCTTCGTTTCTCATCTCCTCGACAACGAATCCAATCTTGCTCTGGATCAACTGGCAATCAGATAAAAGACGGAAACTGTCCATCGTCCTCTTCATGATGTTAGCCATATCAGACTTTCTGACAAACATCTCAAAGCCCTTACGTGTTGCAGAGAATATGCTGACAGGTAAGACTTTACCAGTTCTCCGAAACGGAACACGTTTTGAACAAGCTGAAAGTGTTTCCTTCCTGTTGACGAGTTTCTCATCCTTGATTCTGACGACGTTCATTGCAGTCTGCCGATTTTTCAGTGTGAGATTCCCTTTTCTCGAGATGCAGTCGAAACTCGTCTTAGGACTTTTCATCACATGTATGGTGTCATATTTGGCATATATTTGGCTAATAGTAGTAGGATTTGGTGAAAATCGAATAGAAAATGGCAAATTGTTATGGTTTTTGCACTGTCAACTCATATTCAGCTACAAAGAAGCTGGCTATGGTACAAATTGGTTCTATTTCAAAACAGCTCTGCCAGCCACCGTTACATTAGTAGGAGTCTTGTTCTCAGCGTGGACCATTCTTCTGCTGGTAAAGAAGAAGACTGTTGACACAAGAGAATCCTCACGGAAAAGATTACAATCTGCCTACGCTGTGGTGGTAATGAACATTGGGAATATTATAGCATCAGCTATTGTAATTCTTTACCAACTCTACCAGTCTCGCATACCAGTCATCAACTTTTTGGGTGCATGTGGATGTTACATAATCTTATCAGCAATGAATCCTTTGATAAGAATATATTTCAGCTCCGGAAATAGAGAAAAGATATCAGACATGGCAAGTGGTTCCTTGAGATATGGTCACAGCAGTATCATAAGAGTAATGTCAAAGTACCGCAGCAACGAGACAGAAGTGACGGAAGATGGAGCAAGCCCAATGAGTGAATGAACAGCATATCAGCGAGCTATGGGATATTGATAAAATAAATTTGGGGTCAATTATAATTATCAATCCCACATGGGATTGATAATTATAATTGACCCCAAATTTATTTTATCAATAACAGAATACTGCAGTGAGAATTGAACAATATTACAATAGTAACAATATTACATATATCTTATTATTATTATCATTTTAATTCTGCACGGACATAATTTCTAGGGTGGAATGACTGTATTTTTAGTCCCTGTCCTATTTTGATTTTCTCTGAGGGAATCATTTGGACAACTCTCTGCACTGCATCTGAGTTAAATGTTTAGAAATATGTATAATATAGAAACCACGAATTACTGTACCACAACCCCAATTTACTGCGATCATTTCCTTTTCTCTAATTCACGATGACTTTAAATACATTATTTGTACAATCAAAATTCCGATTTACCCCAAACCCCAATTTACCGAACAATTTGAGGTTTTAGTATGTTTGTTATTAATATTACTTTACTAATTATTGATTGACATTATATTATTTACTGTTATACTTATATCTTATTAGAAACAGACTAAAATCACGCAAGATATAGATTTATCAAATATTATTATTCAAAACCATTTCTTTCATTTTCTGTTCATTCAACAATTGAGACTTCAAATATTATAATGTAATAGCATAACTTTTGATGGATTTAGATTCTAGCACAGCAGATTATTTTGAAATAACTTTAGGTGTTTAGAAACATTATAATTAATAATGGAGTGCAGTCAGAGAAGTCAAAAAACAGTACTATAGCTATGTGATCAACAGGTACATATAAATATATATAAGAATTATTCAAACAATATACACATAATATAGCAATGACCCTATATAAAAATAATTATAATTATAATAATTCTGTAAAAATGGTACAAATTTAAAAACTGAGGTAAAATAAAACTCTTTGTAATAATATATGTAAAATCCACTAAATCACATCACAACAAAAAGGAGTTTAGACCACCATCCAACAAGCATTCCATGACCTTTTAGGGTTTAAGAGTGTTGATCAGGTTAAGGTCCAAATCACTTATTGCCGTGGGTGGAAGGGTTCTGGTACCTCTGTACCCCCTCATAGAGATTATATAGGTTCTGAGTAGATCAAAACGCAGTCTGCGTCAGTGGCGTAACTTTGCCTGTTGGCGCCCCCCGCTCAGTGAAAAAAAGCACCCCCCCTAAAATTTTTTGTGTCCCTAAAAAAAAAAAAAAAAAAAAAAAAAAAAGGTCGGGTACTTTTTTTGGCGCCCCCCTAAGGCTTTTTGCGCCCCCCTGAAGCAAAAAAGGTACCCCAAATATTTTTTCGCGTCGACCGAACGCTAAATTGGACAGGGAAATACACAAACAAGGCGTTTTTTCAGTGAAAGGGCCTAAAATTCAGGAAAATTGCGCCCCCCTTATACGGCGCCCCCCCCCCCCCCCCCCCCCCCCCCCCGCACAGCGGGGTATGCGGGGACCTAAGTTACGCCACTGGTCTGCGTCTGACAAATGACATCACATCACAATACCGTTGGCCTTTCTTTAGGCTGATCTTTTCAGCGAGATGTTTTAGGAACTGTGAAGCCTCGGTTGCCATTCCTCCTGTAGTACTGAACACCAGTGGCGTGAAGGAAGCCTTTTCAACATTTAGGACTCTGTCATTGTACATATAAATATCCATCTCCAAAACCAGTGACTATATATAGTCATACTATATATATTATGAACCATCACCAGCATAATGACCAGCATTCTAATTTACTGATTTAAATTCCAGGATTCTCTTTGATCTATGCAACATTACACATGTGTATAACATCTTTTCGAATCACACAACGGGTAAACATGATGGAAGGGCCATCATAGCCAAAAAATTAAGTATCTATATCTTGGGTTGTACTGGATGTAACAAGTTTATTATCGGATGTCTACTTATATTTATTATGATATCATTATTCATTGTAATGGCAATAAAATTTAAATTTTGTTTTACTTAAAATTTTGTTTTACTTAATTCTGTGTTCAATTATGCATTGCTACAGTTAAATTTGTGATGCTCGGCGCGGCCCAGAATTTTTGAAATAAATACTTATTAAATTAACTGCAGGCGGCAATCATCCCGCCGCCCTGTGCGCGGCGCTATTCTCAAATTTCCACGTACTGAAAGGATCCAGCAATTTAGACTAACAAGCCAAATAACGTGACGACAGTTTTTAGAACTGAGCCATCAATTTTCAGGGTAAGCAAATCAATTTTATTCAATCTTCATGGTCGCAAATCAATAAATGACTTGTCATACGTTGTATGACCGGCCGCCGCGCACGAGTGCGCGGCTCCCCTGAATCGTAAAAAGGATAAAGGGGTTTTACTTAGTAAAACGACCGTGGTATGGGGGTCACGACGTGATACAAAAAATGACAAAGCTAAATTGCAATCTGACAATTACGATTGAAGTAAGTTTTAGTTAAATTGGTAATTTACTGAGGATTGGGTAATGATATATCTTTTCACTTTTCAGTAGTATATATTTTAAAGTTCCTTGATACATGTTCAATGTTACGTATCCCAAATATCAGAGATATATATACGCCTTCGGTGGCGCGCGCTTCGTGCGCGAAAAGTGGCATGCAACGTATGTCAAAAAGTTCCCTTCAATACGCTCTTAAGTAAATGTTATTTTGTGAGTGCTGTAAATTTTTATTATCTCGACGGTTGTTAATTTCTCAGGTGGTTTTCAATGTTTATTCCTAAACTTCAATCTCATTCCTCAAAAGACGAGCTTTGAGGTCTTTTAAGTTTGTTTATGTAAATTTTATAAATAATTTATTGTAGCTTTTATATTGTGTAAAATTTTACGGACGAAATGATCCCAGGGGATACTCCCAACCCACCACCTCGGCGGGTAGTTGATACACCTTTCACAAGCAAGAGCCACTTTGGTCTACTTGCTGTGAGGTGTCTCAGTTACATGGGTTGGGGGTCCCCCCTTTTTTCTTTTTTTAAATTCCTAAACTAAGCTAATCAGTAGTTTGAAAAATGTTGTCTACTTTTGATGAACAATGTATGTTTTGCATGCATTTTATTTGGACATTTTTTTTGAGATTGTATTTAGGGCTGTGCTCAAATGAGCAAATTCAAACTCTGCCAAGTTTTATCAGCAATAGTGACATAATTGCTTTGTAACTGCCACACTGAAAGTTCGCCCAGAGTCCTTCCTCATCTGCTCCAAGATTGGATGTCAAAGATTATTAGACAAAATTGAATGCTTGCAGTGGCGTAATGTTGCCTGTTGGTGCCCTTGCTGAAGAAGTGCCCCCTATGATGTTGCCCCCTGCAAAGTGTGGTCGGCGGGGCCCTTCGTTACGCCACTACCTGTCCAGAAAGTCTTTTAATTTCTATTGATAAACTATTACAGGGGCTAGGCGGCCTAGTGGTTAGAGCATCGGCCTTCTGCGCGCAGAAGGTCCAGGGTTCAAATCCCAGTGTCACCTAGTCTATGGAGTAGTTAAGGATTCATTGGACCTATGCAATCCCTCGGTGAACTCAGCCGAATGATAGGAAACTTGATTGAGGGTTAAATGAGGAGGGGTACCTGTTAAAAGTTCAGGAAACTTGCTAGGATACCCTTCAGTACATACTGTAAACATAGTACTATTACTATTACTATTATACTATTATTACAAAACTAGAAGTTGTTTATTCTGTCTAAGTTACCATTGACTTTAAGGAGATTAGGGCAACATTAGTTGTCATAACCTTAAGATGTGCAATTTTCAAGTTAAAAGTATCTTTTGCAGCTGAGCAGAAGGGTTGAATTCTAATTATTATATCCTTTTTGTGATGTATAAAATAGCATTTATTTATTAAATTTATTATTTATTAATTGAGTTTCCCACATGTCTATTATAGCTGTCTACTTTGATCTTTGTTCACTGATTTTGAATTGCAGTCCATGGATGTGATCAAAGAATAATTTCTCTTAATTCTTGATTATCAGTAGCATAGGATGACATGGAATCAGATATTGTATGTGAAGGTTATCTAACAAAGGCTCCTCCTCTTGATCAACCAAGAAGTGTAAGTGTTTTACTATTTAGACATGGCCCCTTAATTTGAAACATTTCCTAGCCCTTTTCAAGATTATAACTTCTAAATTTGATGCTATTTTGCTTTGACAATACATTCAAACCTCTTTATATACCGAGTTTCATGGGGAAAAGAAAAGTGAAAGGTAAAGAAAAACCTTGCATAGAGAGATTTGCATGAAATCAATCTGTAGCCTCTCAAATAATCTGTCTCATAAACACCATTAGGGCCTTATATGGATTATTGTGTCAATGCAGCTCTGTGTGTACAAAAATCACCAATGAAATGCGTCGTGAGCTATGATAAGTCACAATTCTTGCACAAAACAAGCTTATTAACGAAAAGGTTTGGGGAAAAGAAGAGGTCCAGTATATCGAGGTACCCAGATCAGAGAAGCATGGCATATAGAGGTTCTTAGCACAATAAACCATTTATAAACACATTATTCAGCCTTCATTCAACATGATTTGTAAAAAAGCTATGTTCTTAGTAAATCATTAATATCATAAAAATTATAAAGTTTAGAGATCTTTTGAATTTCAAAAGACAAATCGTGATAAAAGTCGAATTTATTGAATTTATTGTCATCATCTTCGATTTATGTTATATAATTATAGGTAAACAAACTGAGCTTGATTTATGCTGACTCTATTCATTCTGCTAGAACTTTTGGGTTAAATAGCTTAAAAAATACATGTTAACATTTTGTTCACTTTTTGTCCAGTTAAAACTGTAGTATACACTATGTATGTAGTAACAAAAAGAGTTCAAATAAATAAGTTCGTATAATAAAACCTCATATAATAATTACCTCATCCTCCTTGTGTGTGTGATTGAATAAAAGTAATGCTGGAAGTGAGCACCTTTACAGACTGCTGCTCCGGTAACAATGAACCAGGTACTGGCCCTTTAATACAGGTACAGTCACGTGATGTTACTTCTATTGTCGTATCAATAGCTCCCAGAGGAATTCCAAGCTTCTTTGTTCTGTCTGCACTGTGTCCAATTGTGCTTCTCTTTTAGCAGCGTGCAGCTGGGGAAATGCAATGTGTATCATGTGCTGTAACAACTTCTCCAACCTCTATAAATGTGACGCTAGTGCGAGTTCATTTAGTGTAGTGTTTAGGACCACTTTCTTAAGGGGAATGTTTGAAATGAGATGCTATTGGAACACAGTATTAGGAATAAAAGAGAGTGACACACACCAATGTAGTACCACTGATACACTACCGGTAACCGGAATTATGAAATATCCATTGAACAGTTATGTGACATAAACAAGAACACAACCCTACACCATGGTTTACTAGTCTAGATTTACTCGTCTAAGTTTCCCAAATTCAGCTAGCTGACCCGAGTGGGGGGAGATTCACCTGACAGTTTATTGACAGTGTGATGATATTGTGGTGTTAGGGTTTCCGACCTGTCAATCTTGCAATCTCCACACCCCAGTGGGTGCAACAGTAACCATAGCAACATTTACCATAGTACCAGTAACCATAGCAACAGTAACCATAGTACCAGTGACTATATCAACTACATGGTTATAATTAGCATGACACCCGTACCGGTGCTAGTGAACGGTATTTACAGTACTAGAAACACACTCACCATAGCTTACTTTATAAATTATGCCCCCACTTGTGACTTGGCTCGATAGTAATCTTAAATGATAATCTCAATAAATCTGTGTGTGTGTGTGTGTGTGTGTGTGTGTGTGTGTGTGTGGGAAATTTCCGAGCGATTATTTTTTTTAAACGGTAAGAGTTACGGGACTGGTTTTTTCGGTATAGTGCCGACAAAACTCTGACGAAGCCAATAAGCAAATTTTTTAAAAATCGGCCTGTGGTAAGTGGCTTAATTGATGGTTTTGTACCACTAATGCGACATAAAATGGCTCACATTTTCTCTCTCTTCGCTCTCTCTTCCATTACTGCATATTAAAATATTATGTAGCGTTGGTACGCGAATCATAATTAGGTTAGCCCCATAATACTATAAGCTTATTAGGGGGGATTGCACTGATTACGGTCTGTTTGGACTGTAGAGAGTTCATACTTTCATCCGACAATGTTATGCGTGTTTTCAAATATAATAGGCGGGTTTATACTTTTGCATTTCCACTGCGATAGCGAAGTCCCGGCCGTAGGCACGGGTTACACAAGTCAATTAATTAAAAAATATGACATCTTAAGGTTTTTGAGGTTTGTAACATTTAAATATTTCTGGTAGCAATATCACGTAAAAACGAACTGAGGTTAAGATCTTCTCGCTGAGCCTTGATATTAGTTGTACACCTAACAGCAAAGCTAGATATAAATAAGATATCATCACACGTGTTACCACGTGTTACCATCACACGTGTTACCACGTGATACCATCACACGTGTTACCACGTGATACCATCACACGTGTTACCACGTGATACCACGTGTTACCACGTGTTACCACGTGATACCATCACGTGAAGTTGACTGCAATAGGATACACTCAGTGTAAACTGTACACTAAGTAGCTAAGCATTTGACTCGTAGGTCTGGCCTTTAAAACTCTGAAAATGAATGTATTACTATTTTGTAATTAATGTACTCTGAAAATTAAATAGTGAGTTATATTACTAGGATGATGAATTAGTGATGAAAATAATTAATGGTGGTAATCACAGGGGATGGAAACGCAAATGAGGGTATAATTAATTGTTTGCAAGCACCACATAGATTATATAATTATGTTTGATCGACTTGTAGTTCAACATAATAATTTTCTTTTAAAAGTCCAAATACCTATTTTGAGTTTCCTTAGTTTTTATCACGCAAATGTACGTCTTCTTTTTTACCGTCGTCTATTGTGTGTTTTATTTTGCAATACAATAGTTTAACATGATAGGACAATAACTTATAGTGTATCATGGAATGGCCCCTTCCTCTGCAACGTAAGGATACAGCTACATTACTCACACTACACTACTACACTACTACACTACATTACTCACACTACACTACATTACACTACACTACACTACACTACACTACATTACTCACACTACACTACATTACACTACACTACACTACATTACTCACACTACACTACATTACACTACGCTACACTACATTACTCACACTACACTACTGAGACTTAATTGTCATGCCGAATCTATCTTCTTGGTCTCTAGAGGGAAAAGCAGTGAAATTAATTGGTAATTAATTGGTAATTGGTAAGGTACACTTATCAAATAAAGTTTCTTTTCTGCACCAACGTGCGAGATCTAAACGTTATTTGTTTCAGAAATGGTGCTACCGATATTTCACCTTACACAAGGCCGACCTAGTTTTAAAGTAAGTCTTCACTTTCACATTGATATTTATTTTACATTACGTATTACACATCCTCCATCCGATTGGATAATATTTGCTTTTTACTTGTTTCATTGTATCGTAATATTCAAAGTAAAAAAGTACACTCCCTTCCGTTGTCAATTGTCATTGACAGGTGCGGTTTCATTTAGATTGGATATGAAGTAAGATATTGAAGAATGAACAATTAATTCCATCATTGCTCATTTTGGTTTGGAAGTATTTCAAAATAATTGACATTGCTTCCAGGTACTTCAAAGATAAACAAGCGAGAGAAAAGAGTGCTGGAAAGAAAGGTGAGGCACTGAAGCTGGTATAAAACTGAAATCTGCTCATTTCCCGTGCTTTGCTGTGGTATATTTATGCTGTAGTATATTAATTTTATATAAACATATAAAAATGTTAATATTGCACAGCTGTTTAGCAGCCGTCAACCGCATGGTCATCTACTTGAACAATCTTAGTACTCATATTCATAAATCATATTATTCATATTATTCAAACTGCATATCATTGTACTGTCATTGAATGTTAATACACTTTTCTACAAACCTATCGTAATGAGATTGAAAGTATTTCACGCTGATTTGTCCCTACCCCACTTTCATCAAGCAATAATGGACCTTTACTGATAGTTGAAATTCGACATATGACGTCATCTAGCGTCATCTAGCGTCATCTAGCGTGAAATATCGCCAGATGATGATAGATGACGCTAGATGACGCTAGATGACGCTAGATGACGCCAATTAGCGACATTGTCGCTAAGTGCACGGCACCTTTCGAATGTCGCTATCTAGCGCTATCTAGCGCTATCTAGCGCTATCTAGCGCTATATGACGCTATATGACGCTATATGACGCTAGATGACGCTAGATGACGCTAGATGACGCTAAGCACGCAGCACTGACGCCAGGCGACAGATAGCGCTATTTTCATAAAATTTCCGCCCTTTTTTTTGCGACATCTAGCGCTATCTAACGCTATATGTCGCAACGACATCTGACGCAGCGCTATCTAGCGCTATCTAGCGCTATCTGGCGCTATCTAGCGGAGAATGTCGGTTTGTGACAGTTTACGCTAGATAGCGCTAGATAGCGCTATCTAGCGCTAGATATCGCGGCGACAGCTAGCGCTAGATAGCGCTATCTAGCGTAAACTGTCACAAACCGACATTCTCCGCTAGATAACGCTTGTTAGCGCTAGATAGCGCTATCTAGCGGAGAATATCGGTTTGTGACAGTTAACGCTAGATAGCGCTAGATAGCGCTATCTAGCGCTAGATATCGCGGCGACAGCTATAGCTATGGCTATAGTTGTTAAACGTTAAATATCTAACGTTGGTTATAAGTTTTATTTTTAACGTTGCAAAACGTTTATTATTTGACGTCAGATCAAGGTTACCTTATTAACTATAAGCAGAGTTTAAAATTCAACTACATTTTAAAGTTGTATGTAGGTTACATATAAAACGTTGTTAAACGTTAAATATCTAACGTTGGTTATAGGTTTTATTTTTAACGTTGCAAAACGTTTATTATTTGACGTCAGATCAAGGTTACCTTATTAACTATAAGCAGGGTTTAAAATTCAACTACATTTTAAAGTTGTATGTAGGTTACATATAAAACGTTGTTAAACGTTAAATATCTAACGTTGGTTATAGGTTTTATTTTTAACGTTGCAAAACGTTTATTATTTTACGTTAGATCAAGGTTACCTTATCAACTATAAGCAACGTTCAAAACTCAACTAAATTTTAACGTTGTATGTAGGTTACATATAAAAACTTTGCCGGCTGGTATAGGCTTAGACTAATATTTTGAGAAAAAGCGGCGCGTGATAGTAAATTACGAGTATCACCCGTTAACGAGTGAGATTCGTCCAGTATAACCTGTTTATGCTCTAACCATAGCCCTCTCGCTAGTAGTACGCTTAGACACATGGCTATGTGAAAGAAGATGATGTAAAGATCTAAATGTTAAATTAGCATTTGCAAATTAATAGTATTGAAATCTCGCACAGCAAGTTATTAAAAGAATGTAATGAGAGTCGAGCCGAATTTATTGTTCAGTAATCACATATATCGTACCCACGAGTTTTCAGTTTACGAACTACGCGCAAGTGTGAAGTGCAAGCGCGAAAGCTTTAGTGCAATTTAGCTACGAAAATACCAAAACCCTTAAAATGATATGCGATGCATTCAGTATTTAGAATTAATATATTATAAATTTATAAGTTATGTCAATCCTTTTACCTGGGGACCCAGGCTATTATGTACATGTTCATAAACATTAAGATTTGGCGAATAAAGATTTGGCGGAATGACAGGCTGAGCGCGGCCCAGTAACAATCCTCGGGATCGGAATTATTTTGGATAAATACTTTACAGCTTTGAGCTTCGAGTAATCTATTTGACGATGTTTGTTGTAGCGCGATGCACTACTGGGCCGCGCCGCGCAGCCAATAATATAATGCTTCTTGCAACCACTAGTGCTTTACTAAACATACTTGGTCAGTACGTTACTGTATGTACGAACTTTTAAAAGGTGTCGAACTGTACAAATTTTAAAAAGCTGTCGAGGAATTTTTACCGAATTTTTAAAAAAATTTTTGTTTTTTAATCAGTAATCACTTCAGTCCGAAAAATTTGTTATTTTTGTCCGGGAGGTTACATTTCAGATTTAAAATATTAACATGCATCCGCACGTCATCGTTTCCCGCCATTTTAACACAAATTTTTGCAATTAGCTTTTTATTATATATTTCGAAAATTTATGAGGCGAATTTTTCCCAAACTAATCCCGAACTGAAAAAACGTGCCGAACTGTACGAATTTTTTACGACTTTTGTACGAACTGACCAACTATGTTACTAAATTGGCGATATGCACCATGACTGGGCCTCGCCGAGCTGTGAACATGAACAGTGAAGGATTGACATCGTGAATCAACGCGATGCGTTACTGTGAGTGTGTCGCGCCGCGCATCCAAAAATGCTTCTCGGTATCCAATAATGCTTTTCGGCGAAATGCACCACTGAGCTGTGAAAGATTGGCATCATGAATCAACGATGTTAGTAACTTGTATAAATTTCGTCGAAATAGTACGTGCCGCTTTCTTCCGATCCCGAAATGTTAAGGGTCGACGGTCGTTTACATATTAGTATTACGTAATCAGCTGAGGAGGTTGGGGTTTTCAAATGATTATTGATTACGCTAGTGTAATATTGACATAAATATAATAGCTATGGTAAAACTGATTACGGGGTATGTGAACGACCCCTCATTGTTAGTAATCAGTTCCATACATAGCTATTAAGCTATTAGTATTATGTCACAATCACACTAGCGAGCGTAATAATTTGGAAAACCCCGGCCGGCGGCATCAGGCCCTTTATATAATTATAATATGTAAACGACCCCTTGATTAAGTGATATTTAATATTTTGTTCCACTCAGCCGAATATTTGATAAATCGAGTGTAATAGTTGGGTGACTTCGACGAGCCGCGCAAGCTTATAGTTATATCATTTGCATTCTCACTTAAATTATAATTAATTTTCATACACAGTAAAAATTAATTTTCATATAAAATAAAAATAACAAAAAAGATTGGGTGGGAAAAGACAGGCTGCGCTTACGGTCCCAGTAAAACACACACACACACACACACACACACACACACACACACACACACACACACACACACACACACACACACACACACACACACACACACACACACACACACACACACACACACACACACACACACACACACACACACACACACACACACACACACACACACACACACACACACACACACACACACACACACACACACACACACACACACACACACACACACACACACACACACACACACACACACACACACACACACACACACACACACACACACACACACACACACACACACACACACACACACACACACACACACACACACACACACACACACACACACACACACACACACACACACACACACACACACACACACACACACACACACACACACACACACACACACACACACACACACACACACACACACACACACACACACACACACACACACACACACACACACACACACACACACACACACACACACACACACACACACACACACACACACACACACACACAGAGAGTTAGGATTACTGTTACTGTGATAGGATATGATATCTTGTGCTATATGTAGCGACGAAATCTAACGCAGCGACATATAGCGCTAGATAGCGACATCTAGCGCTAAATAGCCTGGACTGTCACGACCCAAAATTCTTCGCTATTTAGCGCTATCTAACGCTATTTAGCGCTATCTAACGCTATCTAGCGCTATATAGCGCTAGATAGCGTGAACTGTCGTAAACTGACTTATCCCGCTATCCAGCGCTTGATGTCGCCTGCGTCAGATGTCGTCGCGACAGATGTCGTCAGATGACGTCAGATATCGCTAGATGGCGTCAGATAGCGTCAGATGTCGCGGCAACATATGACGCTAGATGACGCTAGATGTCGTCCCTAGAATTTTTATGAAAATAGCGCTATCTGTCGCCTGGCGTCAGTGCTGCGTGCTTAGCGTCATCTAGCGTCATCTAGCGTCATCTAGCGTCATATAGCGTCATATAGCGTCATATAGCGCTAGATAGCGCTAGATAGCGCTAGATAGCGCTAGATAGCGACATTCGAAAGGTGCCGTGCACTTAGCGACAATGTCGCTAATTGGCGTCATCTAGCGTCATCTAGCGTCATCTAGCGTCATCTATCATCATCTGGCGATATTTCACGCTAGATGACGCTAGATGACGCTAGATGACGTCATATGTCGAATTTCAACTATCAGTAAAGGTCCGCAATAATTACTCTCAGGCGAGGTGGGCAAAGCTAAAGGGGAGATTCTTCTTGCAGCTGTACAGAGAATTAATGATACATCTGAACATGCTCTTGTTAATCACTGTGAGTATTTTAATTGCCTGATAATTGTTTAATTAATTTGATTTTTACCGGTTTTTGAAATGAAGATTATCTCTTTATGTGTCATAAATTTTAGGTTTATATTGAATTGTTGCAAATAGGCCGAAAGCAGCGATTGGAGCTTTTTTTAAAGGAGGACAACAGTACTGTATATAATATTGTATAAGCTTCAAAATATGGTCTCAGTGGTACCTTTGGAGCATAAAAACTTTCAGTAAATTAGATAATTGATATTCCCTCTGATATGACCTCACATGAAGAACCGGGGAAGTCTATTAAGCTGGTTTTTATTTTAAATATGGTATAAAAACACCAGATTCTCTGTCACCAGCAAGTTTTAAATTTATACGAAATTTTATGTGGGCTATAAATAACAAGGGTGGACTCCCCTTTTTAAAATAGGTGTAAAATGGCGAATTTACTGAACCATTTCACAGCTCTAATATTTGCTGGGGTTCTAATTGGTTATAAGTCATTAGACTTGTTACAAACTATTTATCGTGATCTGATAACATTTTGTGGTGGCATCTCATCGTCAAATATCAGATTTAAAAAGTTTCCTGTCGACAGAGCAGTCTGATGACCTTCACGGCCTCCCCCCTTTCACGCTTGAGAGCACTTCAGCTTCAATATGTTGTGCTTCAATCAGGATGTGTTGCGTGTGCACAGTTTATACTTGTATAGCTTTAAAAACTCAAAAAAAAGAAGCCCATTACAAGTCGGTTTATGACATGTTAGTGATGTAAATCCCCTTTGGTGAAAACTTAGCGTACTGTATTCAAATATTATATTACTCTTAAATCAAATATATTTTCTTTGATCGTTGATCTATTTAGGCTTTTACTAATACCATGCTTACACATCCTTTAGAGCATAATTTGCTAGATCTACTAAATGCTTCATCGTTAAATTATAGGATCACGGAAATTCATTTACGTTTATAAATCCATTGTAATAAGTACTAAGTAGATTATAATTAATAGATTATAATCGACCTTAATCGCATAGATTATTAGTCCTTACTTATAAGGACTATATTTATATAGTTTATATTTTTTATTTATTTTGATAATCCTTTTATGTTCAATTCCTCTTTCGGTTGTCCCCCAATTTACACTGCGTAGAGCATACATATTTTATAGAGGTACGATCTCTGCTGTACGATCTCTGCTGTCAATATTATCCACAGACTTTCTCAGCACCCTCCCCGCCTCTTCTTAATATGATATGCAGAGTTCTGCTTATCTGCAAACTGATCGTCACCTCCTGAGCTCCGTTTTGTGGGGACTATTACCGTATCTTGTCATCACTAATTGGCTCTAATCACCTGTAATTACGTAATTAAACTTAATCACTTCCAATTACCGCTAATCATTCTCTTATCTAACACGTGTGTTTTGACTAGTGAGAACAACTTATGGAAGTACTGTAAATCCTTCTAGAAGAACTGTCACACTTGCTCACGTGACGTCACACTTGCTCACGTGACGTCACACTTGCTCACGTAACGTCACACTTCCTCACGTGACGTCACTCTCCCTCACGTGACGTCACTCTTCCTCACGTGACGTCACACAGACCAGTTTCCCTGTGTTTCTCTGTGTCTACTCCAGTCATCTCAGTGGAGACATCAGGTCCGCAGTAATGGTATCTTGTCAGTAGTGTACTGCCGGTAAGGCTTGATAACGACCCCTTAATGTCGGGTCATTGATATCTTGTCAGGACATAGTGGGAACATGTTAACATATAACAGGTATAATTATATTAGATAATAAGGGGTATTATGTAGTATCTTGCGGTAAAGATGATATCTTATATTGACTTGTTACATGTATCACCCAGTGTCTCGTCACCCAGTGTCTTGTGGGGTTGTAGTGGTTCGACTCCTCCTCTTGCGTGTTTCCTTTTCAGTTGTCGTGCTTGATAGTGTTGATAATTTAAAAGGGGATGATCACTGTCAGTTGCCACAAGAAGGAGTTTTTAGCACACCGTATCAGATACGGCGTATCCCTTCCAGTTTCTTGTGATCAGGAACCAGGCCTACCCACCACTGAAAGCTTATATTGTATACTGTTAAGGGTTCGACCATGTACAATCAACAAAGTACATAATTGTATGAAACTAGAGGATAAACCCACTGAAATCCGAGTCCAGTCTGACAGCCCATAACCCAGCCATACGTTTCAAACGAAACCCAACTCGTTCTGACCGCCCACAATCTCAAAGACTCCCCCAGACTTGATTAATTAATAATGATATACCTCTATCACTGGGTACGTACCTCCACAGACACCTCCACACTTATAAGCTTATAGTTTCCCCGGACCCTGGAGTCTGGGCCGTGGACCCGGCCCTGTTTACAAGGCCTGGACCCTGTTTACAAGGCTGGGAGAGGCAGACCAGAGAAGCTGGACTCGAAGATGCGGGCTAAAGGCTAGACTGAGTGAAGAGTGGCGGTGTTCTGCAGTTGTTAGATAGAATACTGCGCTGTACCAGCTGAACAAGGCGACAAGAAAACGGCCAGGATTGAAGTGAGGCTGTTATCTCGTTATTTAGAGTTGGTTCTGATCCGGTATTTCTCTCGTGAGTCTTATAATCTAACCTTCAACATTGGACAACGGTTTGTAATTGGTAATTTTGGATAATCACAAATCAGCTGGATTTCCAAGACCGTCCTCCATGATATTATAAAATCTGGTATCGCATTTCTCCCCCAATTTAGTAGAGTACATCTGTTGTTGCACTAGAGTAGTCACACTGGGTAGGTGTTAGGATGTCTGGCTGATAGTGCAGTATTAGTGCAGATCTAGTGCAGTACTAACAGTGATCTGTCTCCTCTGATTGGGTCACGTGGAGGTCACGTGGTGGTCACGTGGGGTACGGTATCTTCCCTTCCTTTGATGATAGCTTTACTGTTAAATTATTGAGCTATTTTGTGATGATAGGTCTGTTGATAGACACAGATTCTTTCTTTTTTGTTGCCCAAATTTATTTTGTGCTTTTTTTGTGTGTGCTGTGGTTGTGAACCGTTTGTTTCCAGAATAGTTTGGATATTTTGGAAGTCTTTTATTACTCGGTTTATTTTATTTACCCTTTCCTCAGTTCGTTTTTTATCTGGATCTGCCGGTTGCTATTGTCGGCTCCCTGCTTAGTGGTATTTACCACGGCTTTATCAATGATTATCAGTCAAGATCGACAGGGAAATAATCAGGAAACATGTCGTGTTAGCCTTGTTACGAGTTACTAATTAATAAAACGAGTGATTTCTCCTCTAATTGAACTCCAATATCCCAGTGCAGGCGTGTGTGTTAACTGTTCACACTATCTGTACTAATATAATATAAAGTACACTATATTATATATAGTATTATATAAAGTACACACTACTACTACACACTACTGTGTGTACATTACACACAGTATTTCCACCCTGATTTATCAATAACAACTGTGACACTAGTTCCTCCAAGTTACCGGGGGGATCTTGTTCAGCCCTGATTTTACCGGTAAAGCTGGGGTTTATTTAGGACTTTTAGTGGTTATTAGTTGTTAATAATAACATGTTGATATATAACTTTGTCAACACTATTACTATATAACATGATGATATGTTATAATATGCTATAATTATAATAGTATGTTGCTGAACATATGATTTTACCAATAAGCACAGTTCTCAGATGATCAGAGTAAGATATAAATACACTACAATCGGTTTTACAATAAGTTTTAAAACACGGCTCACTGATTCCCGCTGCTTCAGCAACTAACTTTTATTGTTAAAGTTGAAAATTCTTTCATGGCCAAATTATTCCTGGTTTTATAGAATAAAAAGCATTGTTTTTGTTGTGGAATTTGTACAATGTATACAGTATGATTTTGTTTCACCTGTACGGTATCCTCTATATTATATAGATATATCTCCTACTCCTCAAATAAGAAACCTTTATTTCACACAGAGTTCACCAAACTACCACACTGTTAATCGTACACAAATCACTAAAATCACTAAAATCACTAAAATCACTAAAATCACTAAAATCACTGTTAACACGGTGTTTACCATAATATTTTGGTATTGTGGAATGTGTCACTTCCGTGTTAAAGTACTTGCTCTAACTCCCCTCACACTGGCAGTATCAGCCTCTAAATCACAGAAACGCAGTGTTAAGATTATCATTATACTACTTTATTAAACATATCATAACCTCGTGTTTACCTTCATAATAACACACCCAGACAGTGACTCACTGGCTCGTGATGGTCCTGTGTGGAGCTCATGCATGTGATATAATGAGATCAGGAGTACAGTGAATATTACTATATTATACGAGCGTGTGTTGAACAAGTCAATATTAGAGAGAGGTGAAGTAGGATATGTTCAATACAAGTAATATACATTACACAAGCAACACACAAGCAATACACAAGTAATAACTCAAGTAATAACACAAGCAATGTACAAGCAATAACATAAGCAATTATGTACAAGCAATAACATCTACTTGTGCTGCAATACCTTCTCCAAATAACTAAATAAGTACATGTTCCATCAGTTAACACTTCGTTTGTCACTGGTTGTGAATTAGTTACAAGTTTATATGCTGATAAAGTACTTATTTAATAACTTTATTAACTTATGATAATATATTATATAACTATAAGTAAGTTAACTTCTTTGTTAAGTAATTACCAAAATGACTAACTAATTGATAAACTAATTAATTAACAAACTTATGGTGGATCCAACTACTAAACCTACTTTATAGCACGGAGACATAATGTTGGTCTAACAATTTCATATTGCAGACACACAATTAGAACGTAAAAGGGAAGCACGGTTCCTTGGCGTTATAATGGATGATAAACTAACATGGTCTAAGCATATAGCAGCTGTTAGATCAAAAATGATGCGGTATGTAGGAATTATGTATAAAATAAAACGTCACCTATCGATTCAAATAAGGCTACAGATATATCAAAGTTTTGTTCAATCGCATTTAAACTTCTGTTCAATTGTATGGGGGTTTGCAGCAAAAAATCACATTGAATCACTCTTCTCACGACAAAAACAGGGTATCAGGGCAGTAATGCCAGGTCACATTAATTACTTTTACAAAGACGGTCGACTGCCAGAACACACAAAACAATTTTTCAATAACAATGGTATACTCACGGTGCACAGTGTTATTGTAAAAAACACACTAATTCTCATGCACCGAATCAAACATTTCCGCAGCTCAGTCCCTCAACAAATCTGTATGACTATCCCAGAAAATGCACCCACTGCAAACTCAGATCACGTGACTGCAGCATCCTGGTTAGCCGAGTACAACACCACACATTTCAGATCTTCGATGTTCTTCAAAGGACCTTTACTCTCAATTTATGCTGTAAATGCAAATGTAAGCACCCTACCCACACTTTTTTCCATAAACCTTTTTAAATCGGCTACAAAACGCATGCTCTTGAACCTGCAGAGTGAAAATGACGATGAAACGTGGCCCAGTTTCTTATTACATAATATTCCAGGTCTAAGAAGGTCACAACGTGTCTGAAAGTTACTGGACACAACGGTCATTATATCAGTTTAGTGAATTAGTTAATTAGTTAATTAGTAAATCAGTTATTAGTCATATGGTTATTATTAAGTACTATATATTATATGATATTACAAAAATAAACTATGAATATATATTTGCACACAAAAAAACCAGAACAAACTGATCACAGACTAGCGGCAACTAATATTAATGGATAAGCCACACATCCTAAATTCCAGGTCCATATTTACACTGCCACATTCCCCACTATCACTATTTTCCTATCAGCACAAACCGTAATTAATTGATTTCAACAATCACAAACACTACATATCCAAACTAATGGCATAACATAGCAATATCTACGATATCCTAAATCAGTCCCTAACAAACTTAGCGCGAGTCTGAAAGGCTGTTGGAAGCACAGAGTGCTCCATATTTTGTTTTTATCAATAAACCTTTTTTTTTCATTTTCTTTTTTTTATAAATTTATTAACTGCGTGCAAATTTGTGTTTCAGATTTGATCTATTTATGATATATATTTATGATTATGTAATAAAGTTATTAATATTATATTCGTAAACATTGGCTGGCTTACAAACCAGTCCCCAAACAAACAAACAAGCTACTCAACTGTTAATTACGACTATCACTACTAGTTACTAGTATCACTACTAGTTACAAGTATCACTACTAGTTACTAGTATCACTACTAGTTACTAGTATCACTACTAGTTACAAGTATCACTACTAGTTACTAGTATCACTACTAGTTACAAGTATCACTACTAGTTACAAGTATCACTACTAGTTACAAGTATCACTACTAGTTACAAGTGTCACTACAATAATCATTTGAGTAACTTGAGGATACACTCAACTTTACATTAACATATCACTATTATTATTGTTGTTAATCACACTTTTCACATTTACCTAATTCACTTCCTAATTACACTATTACGATAGAGGGTATGCACTGCATCATTATTTTACTTATTACAGTAGGCGATTTTAGTTATAGTGAGAATTTTTACCATCCCTTTTATCCAGATGTAAGACTTTACTAATATAATCATAATAATATATCAGCTGATAAACTATGTGTACTCCTGATATCATCATGATGTAATGTTTCCATTATTATTCACGATACCTCTTTAAAAAAAGGAAATGTTAGCCTGCATAATTATTTCACTCATTCCCACCCATCATGAGGTAATGTTCTGATTAACGTCAATAAAACAATAATTCTCAGGAACTGGTCGATATTATCCAGGAACTTCTGACATTGGCCGTTCTCTAGGTTACATTTATAAGGAGTCTCCGGAGAAGGAGAAAGTAAAGAAACCTTACTTGAGTTAGATTACAGAACCGTTGTTGCATTATTATCAGAGAGAAGAAGTAGAAACCTTTCATCTGTTTGCGGAGGGAAAGTGATCTTAGGTTTCAAATAAGGTGCACTTTTTTGTCATCTTGTTTTCTCCTAATTTGGCTGTACAGTTTGTTAAAATGGTTAAAATGGTTTGTGGTTAGAAATAGATTCTTTATTTAATATTTTTGAATGGCTTGGACTTTGATATTGCTTCTTTGTCACAATATGTTAAACCTTTAGGACGTAATATCAATATTATGTTAATTTTCTGTACCAGTTCCGAGTTTTAAATCTCTAAATCCAATTTCTTCTTCCGGATAGACCAACCCTTACATATTTACCTCTACTTACACACACAATATTAATAACATAATAATAACATATAATTATATTAGATTAGGTGTAGACCCTGCACTTTTATAGAGTATGACTCCATAGCGATCGGTTTGATAATGTACTAATGTATAACACTAATGTATAAACACTGATAATGTATAAACACTGAGAATGTATAAACACTACCCCATGTGGGGTTGTTTGCACACCCTTCACATCATGATAACTTCCTCCAGCTAGCTAGTTTATCAAGCTTTACAATAAAGCAGTAAAGTTGCTGGGCGAGCCCGTGATATCTCTTATTTGAAGGTTGAGCCATGAAATACGTGTACACAACTTTTTATATTTTATAACTTTTATAACAGTACGTGTATTTTATAAGGTCTGTCAATAAAGTTTTTCTAAAGTTACTATTTCATCAACTTAACATCAACTTAACATCAAACAAGGTAGTAGTCAGCACTAAGCATGGGTGGTAACCGTGTGGTAAATGTGTGGTAACTGTGCGGTCACTGTGTGGTAACTGTGTGGTAACTGTGTGGTAACTGTGTGGTAAATGTGTGGTAAATGTGTGGTAACTGTGTGGTGACTGTGTGGTGACTGTGTGGTAACTCTAAACTCTGGTTAATGGCTACTGAACCTCATTTCATTTCGTTTATGTATAAACTTGTCTCCACTAAAAGATAGTCACCCCCAATGTAGGTCTTTCAGTGACAGTTAGCGGTCAGCGGAGTACCACGTGCCTATCACGTGACTCAAATAGAGACTCTCTATAACCTGCCCTGTTACCACCTATTTGTCATTGTCCTTCTACCCGTACAGTAATATTATACAGGTCCCATAGGCAATATACACTGGGAGGGATATTTAGACATAAACTGTGCTGTATTAGTCTGCCATATTGCTAGCCACTACATAGCTATTTACAAACTGATTACTGAAGTTTAGGTCTTGTTTCCCAGCGTGTTCCTCTGGTACTCACACTCACACTCATACATTCATACACTCATTCACCCATACACTCAGACATAATTATGACAACATGACCATCATTAATGATGTTAATAATTCCCCTCTTATTACGGCATCATTACATTCAATAACATTCCTTCGTTACACACGAAGATACGGTAGAAATTCATTGAGGAATTTTTATCATGCTAAGTATTTGTGTAACATACCATATTTTTAACTAAGTTTCCTTTATAATGAAAGTCCTTGTCTGCTTAATTAATGTGCGTAATTTACAACTTGCATAGTTAATGATCATACATAATATGTCTTAAAAGTTGCAATATAGATAAGTCCTAGAAATACGATCTCTCAAGCTGTTAAAAACTGTAGCTCCGTTCAGGTGTTAACCCGTAACACGATACTTTATTTATAATTTAGAGTTTTATTATAACTGAGGAGTAACGACTAAATACTGTTAAAACCGAGTTACATGTGTAATTAATTAAGTAATTAATTAAGTAATTACGTGAGAATGAATAATATAGAGTGTAATATAGAGTGTTATAGTGTGTTCGCTCTATCACATACTGTTGTCGTGACAACATGCGCATTTTACACATAACACGCATATTTCTAGTTCCTTTCAAATTAGGTGCCATAATTTGCTGGGCTTTGGGAAAAGAAAGCTTTAAGAATGTTTTGATATTCTGAGGATATTGTTCAACGTTAGAAGCTGTGGCCTGTGTACACACTCACATGCTGGAACGAACCTACAGTAAATAAAAGTGGTCTGAATATAAAATATTTAGAAAATGTGATCCTTGATATGGGACTCCTCAGCAAGGAAGCTTCACTTTTCTCCTACATTCGCAACAATTCTAGACAGCTCAATTACATTTTTCAATGATGAGCGGTTATTCTTTTGAAGCCATTTTGAATTTTCTAGCTGCTTAATAAAACTAAAAAACTCAAAAATGACGTACACTTTCTCCTGAATTTTTCAAATTCCTTTAATCTATTGCTGACTACAGTTAATACCGCCCTATAAGAACCGCACAACTTCTAACCCAAACGAATCTGTAAAGTCTTGGAACAACCCCAAACTCTTACCTCCAATCTCAAAGGTTTTTCCACCCTGGTTACTCGCCAAATCTACAAAATTCCTTATAAGCCAACAACTAACAGAAAAACAAAAGTATTATTGGCACGGTACCTATCCAGTTAAAACACTGAAGTCTAATTCATCGGGCTGCTGTTGACAGATCTGCTCATTACATGGGCTGTCATTTAGGAGGCTTTGTTCAGTGTATTATGTTATTATTATTATTATAACCCTAGAGATATGAAGTAGGGGTCAGACTGCTTGGAATGGTACTGAAGGGGTTGCAACTCTTGTTAAACACAGGGTAATATCGTGGAATGTTAACTCTGGGGGCCAGAGTAAGAGTCCAGAACACGTGTGTTCTAACATGGATGTTACTGGTTTTCCCAATCATATATTACAGTAAAATTCTGCTTACTTGTACCTGCCCTAACCAGTCCGACCAGACTAAACATTTTTTGTCGCCATTTAATTTTATTCAAATTTCCATGTTTTAAATTTATGTATTATTTGATGAAAGTTTCCAATCGAATCATACGTGATAATATTCAAGGTAATTATTTTTTTACGATGGAATGTTAAGCCGCAAATACGTGTTACGAATCAGATTTTAATTATTATAGAAAGTAATTATTTGTTTACTATTAGTGATATCAACATCAAGTCATCCTGAATGCAACCTTACATTTCAGGTTACCTTATATTATAAATTAACTGTACTAAGGGAACATGCTATCACATTGTCTAAGGAAGTAAGGTCATTCTATGAGAAAACTCAGAAAATAAGGAAGTAGTAAACTTCTACTCGGTCTGAAGCAGTTACGTCTACTTTACATTTCTTCTATTATATATTCATGATTTATACTAGAGTAATGCAGGTGTAGATGTAATGACGGCACTTCAGGAATGTTGTAGTACCCAGAGTTAGACAGAGTTGTTGTTAAATATTATTAAATATTTGTTGCAACGTTAAAAACTACGGTTCTCCTAGAAATTTGTTCAGTTGGGTCAACGTTTTCTTAGTCGCGATGTCTGGTGTAAATTTGTTTTTTACCTTTGTCAAACATCGAAGTGGCGAGGAACTGCTGTTGAATTGGTGTTGAAGTAAACTTGCCGCTTTGTTGAAGTAATGTCGAACTGTTAAAGTAATGTCGAACTGTTAAAGTGATGTCGAACTGTTGAAGTGATGTTGAAATAGTGCTGAAATAATGTTGAATGTTCAACACTGATAGTCAGATCTGTTAAAATCCCACTGTCTACTCGTCAGACCTGATGAAAGAAACATGTGTTAATTGCTGTACCACTGTACAACCCCCAGTAATATCTATACAAATCAACAGCTGGTTTACTACTAATAGCTCTTTAGTCCATATAAACTAGGTTATGTGCCAGATTGTGGAGTTGATGAGTGATGATTGAAATGATATTTCCCTAGTGAAGGGGTTATGTTGTAGAATTATTTCATCTCTCTTTTGTTTTCTTGTTGTGGGGTTGTCTCTAAGCTTTTCTGTACATTTAGTACTTAATCCAAATTCTAGTCATAAGTTTTTTCCGTGATCCAAATCTCCATTGATCATATTTGCAGTCTTGATTTATGTGCTGACAAAGTATTTAAATAATGCCACAAAAAGTTCATTATAAAGTATAATAATCTATCTGCACATGAAGCTACTAAGTGCTGGAATGTTCACTAAATACCAATAAAGATATTCATGCTAAGTACCAAGATAAGAGTTATGTCATGCTGCCAGATCACCATTACATAGCAACATATAATCTACTCTTAGATTATATCTAAAATTTTCTCTTTCGTGAAATCAGCAAATATCTTACATTTTTGCCAGCTGCTATGGTTAACAGTATGATTTGACTCGCAAAATAACATTTTCTCAACTCATACTGTAGAATTTCGTCACTATTTACTAAAGTAAAAATCCGCTATTACGGCTTTTCTCTCTACTGAAATTTCTAAATAATTCCCATCAGCTGTTGCCTGTTAAAGGTAGAAAATGGACCCTTGGTAACCAAAAATACAGGTGTTTTAATTTCAAAGGTTTTAACCAGGGGTGGTTGTCTAACACGCCCTTAATATTACAGTGGGCTATTCTGGTGTTTGAGTAGATGTGACCTTCAAATCATCATTATTTGAGTTTTTCAGGCGTTACCTGGTACTTCTGGCGCCTATGATTAAACTGTCTACATGTCATATTGTCATAGTTCTAGTAGTTCTTAAAGATACTAGAACTATGACGTCATAGTTCTAGTATTTCTGCAAAATTCCGTATTTTGTATTTCTATTTGTACCCATGAATCATGATTATAGATTGAGACCAAATCACCATTTAGTTCTTTTGTACACACGATATTCTATCTGTAGGAGGATTATTTAAAACATGATAGTGATACGAAATGTTTGTTCAGCAGGAGCTTTTCAAAATATATGTGTAAATCTATATGAGCAGTTGCAATTGCTCCGAACATTTCTTTAGAAAGTTCTTCATGTGTTGAGTGTTCTAGCGAAAATTCTGAGGACAAGTTTGGCTTAATAGTTCTGTTATGTGTAGTTGTTATTGTGTAAATATTTGAAGACGGTAATCGGTATTTGAAATAGATGCTGCCTGATGGACGCAGAAAGAGCGGGAAAATATCGGTTTCTGTACAATTACCATACTATATCATATTGCGCTAAATTATTCACGTGACATACTTTTCGCATGCATCGTGATTATTTTTGCACCAAATATCAAGGAATGCTAATTTTATCGATCCAGGATTCCTAAAATCTCATTCTATTTTTCCCGCCTAGTAAATAATTTTAGCATACGTTATAAAACTATGGCCAGACTGTCTTTTTACCGTTTCATTACTGTTTATGATAATCATGTCTTAACTGTTAATATTTTAATAAGAATACTATTTTCCAACAATCTAACTCCTCATTTCTGGTTCGTAATTGGCAGTGCTGCGAATCCACTTTGTTACAATTTTAAAGTTCCGAAATCTTTTTACTACTTACTATTCCATTCGTTTTCGTTGGATAAACAAGAATTAAATTTAATAAATGAACGCTAGATAAACTTTTGCTTGATAAACATGCATGTTCTCACTCCATATAGACATAATCGCTTTTTTGTCGGATGCTTTTTCTAAGAAATAAGAATGTTTGACGTTTGTTAAGGACTAGGAATACGAATAAATTATGTTTCTAAGGCGAGTTTGTTAAATGGGACGATATTAATAGCATCATCTCAGGTCATTGCTCGATTTTCGAGTTTCAGGTACGATCGTGAAACTCAACTTTCCCTCCATAACTTAGTGTACCTAGGATATACATTGCGATTGTGGAACGCGCGCCGTCCTTTTTGTAACACAGGCACACAACAGGGCATAAACCTAACGCGCGCGTAGTATTTGTGTGTCATGCGCGTTGAAAACATGTTCCAAATTTAGACCGAGTATTTGTATTTTGAAAAACAAATGAATCAACTCCTGGCACTTGCCTCCTTCGATTATCTTGTATCATATTATTCTGACAGTGACTGAACTTTCAGACAGGCATGGATTTGAACTAGAAACTAACAAGAGGTTGTGGATATTAGTCGCAGACAACCAGCACGACATGGACAGGTGGCTATCTTGTCTTACCAGTATTCTGGGGGAGTCCAAACGGAGGCCTATCGTTGGTGGGTAGAAATTTGCTATTTTTAAAACTTAACAATTTACATTTTTGTTACCCTATTTAGTTTTCATCCTACTGATTACTGATGATCAATGATAAATCTTTGAAGAGTAACGGTTAAGTGATTGCAGATTGGAATTTTTCAAAATCGATAAAAAATAAATCCTGTCAACTGGTCACATCTAATAATATTGTAAAATTAACCTATTATATTAATATTTTAAAATTAACCTATTCGCAGCATCGCCCACTGGTTCTCCTAAGCGCAGTAAAAGCATGCTAAAGAAGGTCGGAATACAAATCAGTAAAATGGGCCCGTCTCCAGGTTCCACCCTCAAGAAATTCGAATCAATCGCTGAAGATTCTAGCTCTTCTAGTCATGTGAGTAAACATTAAAGCCAGTTAGGATCTACTTGATCAATAACATTAATTAATTAGCTCACAGATTGCTAATGATTTAGTATATTGATTGGAGTTTAGGCCTTAAGGGCAAGGGTTCACCCTGATTTTTTTGTGAAACTTGGTTTCGAGATAGCAGTTGACCAACAAACTAGGACCAGTGACCGAACTTTTGAGGGGGTCCCGGACCCTAACCGCCAAACGGTGCCCGCGGGGCAGCCACGCCCATATTTGGTCCAAATTAGGCCCAATTTAGCCAAATACCCTGAACATGCCCAAAATCCAGATTTTAGGTGTTCTACTTGTAGCTAGTGGTTTCCTGAACTCGTATATGAATTTTCATCAAGATTGTACAAAAAATGACTGAGTTATGAGCAAAAAACCATATGACCATATTTGGGCATACGCACCAAATTTGATCGATTTTGGCCCATAAATTGGTCAAATATCAATATTTTTGAATGAAACCAACTTTATATGGAAGGTAAGCTTATACTACACATTATTTATGATTATCAGCTCTGTATCTACCTAACTGTGGATTCTGTGTTCAAATAATCGCAAAAAATGAACAAAATTGCCCATATCTCAGTTCGCGATATTTGCAAAACTGACTTCGCTCAAAACAATAGAACTCAATAGGGTTCAATATTTTTTCATGAAATTTTCAGAATCAACGTAGAATTGTCTCATGACCTTAAGTTTTGGGACAGAATTTTGAGTTAGGCCTTTAAAAAAATTTGGCGGCCAAATTCTAAATTTAGCAGTGCAAATTTTGGAATTTGGCCGCCAAATTTTTTAAAAGGCCTAACTCAAAATTCTGTCCCAAAACTTAAGGTCATGAGACAATTCTACGTTGATTCTGAAAATTTCATGAAAAAATATTGAAACCCTATTGAGTTCTATTGTTTTGAGCGAAGTCAGTTTTGCAAATATCGCGAACTGAGATATGGGCAATTTTGTTCATTTTTTGCGATTATTTGAACACAGAATCCACAGTTAGGTAGATACAGAGCTGATAATCATAGATAATGTGTAGTATAGGCTTACCTTCCATATAAAGTTGGTTTCATTCAAAACATTGATATTTGACCAATTTATGGGCCAAAATCGATCAAATTTGGTGTGTATGCCCAAATATGGTCATATGGTTTTTTGCTCATAACTCAGTCATTTTTTGTACAATCTTGATGAAAATTCATATACGAGTTCAGGAAACCACTAGCTACAAGTAGAGCACCTAAAATCTGGATTTTGGGCATGTTCAGGGTATTTGGCTAAATTGGGCCTAATTTGGACCAAATATGGGCGTGGCTGCCCCGCGGGCACCGTTTGGCGGTTGGGGTCCGGGACCCCCTCAAAAGTTCGGTCACTGGTCCTAGTTAGTTGGTTAACTGCTATCTCGAAACCAAGTTTCACAAAAAAATCAGGGTGAACCCCCCCCCCCCCCCTTAAAGTCATGGTTTAGGGCCTTCATGTAACATATTTCAGTTAAAACACAGCGACTCATCATACTTTAGTCAAGATGATCCCCTCAGGGTAATTACGCTAATTGGCTTACTTTACGCTAATTGGCTAACTTGGCTTTTTGCTCTGAAAATTTTACTTTTTGCTCTGAAAATACTTTTTTCTCTGAAAAGACTTCTATGTCCGTTTCATAACATTAAAAAATATCCTATTTGGATATATATACCTTTTTTACATTATCGCTTTTAATACCCGCTGTGCTGTTCTATCTGCAATCATTTAAAATCGTATCTTTTCAGCCGCTACTACTTATATTGGTAACCTCTTTAAAATGTTTACAATGAGCACTAAGCAGCTGTTTGTTGGGCTATATTCTAATATATTGAAGTGAATGTGCTCTGTGAAAACCACACATGTTTGCAGTGGTGTATTCTAATAGTTCTACTACACTGTGCTCTGTAAAACCAAAGTCAAAGAACTCAGCCATTATCCCCAATAGAGCTTTTTTGTTGAAGTGCTTAAAAGCAATCTTGCATCATTTAATCTAAGTATTATAGTCATTGCTACGTATTGTAAGAAGTAATGTGTCAGTTTTTACGAGTCTTAATGCTTTAGTGCTTTACCGAGTTTTCTTTTGCGATTTAACCTATCGTTAACCTATCGCTTTGATTATGAAGCCAACTGTAAGTCTATGTCATGATGTGTGATTTTCCATGTTGTAAAATTAAAATGGTCAATAATCATAAGATTGTACTAGCATAGAATTACAGAATATGAGTTCAACGAACATACAAAAATATAATGAATTAATATTTAAAAGAACCGAAGTCTGAACATGTACATGTATTAATTATTAATTAAATAATTAGTTAATGAACATGTATTAATTAACTGTGTGCAGGGTGACGATGTCTCCGCATTTGATGAGGATTTGGAAGAAACGTTTGTCAGTTCCAAATCAGTCTCTTCCCACATGTCGAGTGTGGACAGGTATTACTTATTAATATTAACATTACTTATTACTATAATGTAGATCTGCAGTTCCACTAACCTATTTCGTATTTATAAATGAATTTTAAATGTTCCCTACCTTGCAAAGTTCATCCTTATCTTTACCTTTCACTTAA
Organism: Bolinopsis microptera; assembly: GCF_026151205.1. Classification (NCBI taxonomy): domain Eukaryota; kingdom Metazoa; phylum Ctenophora; class Tentaculata; order Lobata; family Bolinopsidae; genus Bolinopsis; species Bolinopsis microptera. Next base: position 7,280,894 of record NC_087081.1, on the reverse strand, counting down.
ACTACACAACCCTGCTAAAGTAAATTCCGTGCCCAGATGTATTGATTCCCAATTCCCATGCTACAGTAACAGTAATCAATCTCATTTCAGTGCTATAGAAATGGGATCAGAAAGATCAAGTAAAATACGTCTAACAGATAGTCTACCCAAAGCAGAGCTGCCCCTACTGGACGAGGTAAGTTTAACTTATTAAATTCCATGTCATCTATAAGTTAACAGTTATTTTAAATAAGCTTTAAAAGTGTTTTGAGCGAAATCTCTGTAACAATTAGCTCCAACAGTCCTTGATTTGAGTTCAGGGACACCCTTTGGTAAGAAAGGAGTGCTGAAAACCTTATCACGTGACAAGGAATACTCTGGTAGTTCCATCAGCTGGGTCGGGGGACAATCCATGAAAACAGCTAATTGTTCCCTTGTGATGTTCAAACTCTTGCTGGATCTCACGCAGTGGGGCGTGGCTCTCAAGAGACCTCCGCTTAGGATCTGGAAGAATTCTCCCAGCTGAATTGCAAGGCAGTCTACTGGAATGTCCACTTTGTTGATCGACCCATTTCTGGGAGATTTCACGTAGAGACCGCATTCCTCTGGTTTAGGTAGAGTGTTGCCATCCAGGTCAAGGTAAAGAGGTGAGAGGAGACACGTGATACATCCGTGATCCAGGTGCCACCCACACAACCCATCTTGTGAGGAATTCAGCTCCGGTTCTACTGGGAAATAATGCAGCATTCTTCCTTTGTAGGCCACTGAATCTTTCACCATATCATAGAACCGGTCCAGTTCGTGTGTGCCTTGTGTTTTTTGGTGCAAATACCGATCAAACAGTCTACAAACATGGTGTCCCAGATCAATCTGCACTTTGGACATGTCCTTGAAAGCTAGCTCCAATTCCGGACATTCCGTCTTCGGCCATACATTGTCTAAATAAGTCGCAGGAAAGTTAGCTTTCAGTTCCTCATCCTCAGTAATAACGTCCGCATGGGGTCGTGCGTAGTAAGACCCCTTAGCAACGTCCGGAATTCCGTTCTTCATCTTCTCCTTGCCATGACTCCAACCAACACTGTAATGAGACTGAGGGATCGCATATTTTTCCTTCGTGTCATCCGGGAGGAGAGCGAACTGCCTGATTGCTCTTAAAACTGCTTCTCTTTTCTCCTGGAATTCAGGATAGTCCTTTACCAGGATCAAACCAAGTCCGTTAAATCCAAATGCTTCCCCAATTTCCGTGCTAAGGTCTTTTCCAGATTTCAGGTCATTGAATGATATTGTTACCGCTGCTACTGATTCAGACTGTTCTTCGGTGGAGCAGGACATTTTACTGGTGACCTGAAGAGTTAAAATGGATCAAAACTTTTATATTTATAACAGAACCTGTAATAGCAGTAAAACACTGTAAACACTGTAAAAAAACAAATTGTGTGTTATGTAGTGTTGTTAGTATACAAGTTACCCCTGAGTAGTGAGTACAGAAAAAGCTGCAAAATAACCGTTTAATTACAATAACAAACACAAAGTATGAAGACAGGCGATACTGCTTGGTTATATCTCCTGTCTAGGAGATCCTATCTCCTAATTTGAGACAACAACACTAAACAATTTCGGGACCGATTTCTAGAACTTGTGTGGTAACGATCCGGCCTCGATCGTCGTGCAAGATCATTACAACTTTAACTGAGAAAACTAACTTATAATAGGAGAGATCAAGACATTCTTCAGCAGAATTTAATTATTGAGCGAATCCTCACATAGTAACTAGATCATAAGATCATAGCACTATATAATATAATAAACCCAGGTCATATTACACACTACAAGTATACTTAATACGATAACTGAACCCACATTTTTGTAGATCAGATTTTCAGTTTAGGTTGAGGGCCTGTTTAATTGTCAAGTTATCTCTAAATTTCTATCGCCGGTTGCATTCAGTTGTCATTTAAAAGTTAACTAAGTATAAGTAGAATGATTGGGTTTATAATTATTTTCCCGAGCTAGTCTAGGAAAAAGAAATGTAATATACAATAATACTAATATACATGGTTAATATATCTGAAATCCTACATAGTACAGTCAAATCCGTCCTTATTTAAGCCTTTGTCGGACAAAATTCGCATAATTTGCAATTAAAGACTAACCATTCCAATACAAATCAGAACAAACTATAAGAAACTTATACATTAACTGAACTCTCGTACATTCAGGTGTTGACAAAACTCTATACATTCGGCACAATATACGCACTACACAATGGCTCAAATTTAGATCATCGAAGCTTTGCACATACATAACAAGCAATAATTGATAATTTCTAATTGTAATTGATAATTATATAAACGTGACAATTACTCGATGGTTGCTTGTTAACAAACAAAATGGTAATCCTCGGGGTGTTTTTATTAACAAGCAATTCTTGAACATTGATAAACATCATAGCGGTGTTTGCTGAAGTTGCGCTATTGCCAATTAGTGTATATATAAATATGTGTTGTTGATTTTTATACCGACAGATTTTCTGGCATCTTGACAACTTTACAAAACAGTGGCAACATATTATAAGTGCGATTTAAGTGCCGGGTCCTTAACTTCGGATTTGAAGGTATGATAGCAGGTGCGGGACCATGTTATTACCAAGTTAAATAAAAAACCGGATTTTGTATTCATTAAACATTTCCATCAAGATCCGGCAGCCTGCAATTTCCTCTTTTTAACAATTAACACCTAATTCCAATCCTGCTTCAAAAATTCAAAATGGCACCGCCCATTAACAAATGGTTTAAGTTAAACTTACCTGTTTTCATGAAACTATGTACTAAGTTGACTCTCACTGAAAAGCCTTGAAGTTGGTCTCGTCACCTACTATACCTGCCTATGATTGAAGGAGTTTATCCGTGTCCCGTCTAAAATGTGTTATAAAATCCGGCGAAGAGCGGCCACGCAGCTCTTATCGGTGTCTGTCAGTGGCTTATAAACCTACGGGTATGTCACGTGATAGCTCTGCGTGGTCTTGTTAGTGAAATACAAGTTAGCCGATGTTGTGCTCCGTATGAATAAACTATACTTATAAGAGTTAAATTAAAAAGTAGTATATTTACTCTTGAACAGAAACTTGAAATTTATTTCTTAAGTATCGGTACGTAATAAACATATGATTGATTGGGGGACTGGTCCGTAGTACCAGCCAATGTTTACTCAAAAGTAATATATAATTGAAATAAGTTAAATATTCATCCCCGAGGGGCACGCAGATTATAATTGTGATGTTATCTATTAAAACTATTCGATTAAAATTTTATTGGTCGAGTCGACTGGCCCTGATCTGCAAACATATTTGATATTGGTAACTTTATGATGCTGCCTCACCGCAATTAGGTGTGTTATCAGTGTAGATATGCGCTATGTGGCAGTGAAATAAGGAATGTGCTGTTAGAATGGCAGGTGGTTAGAAATGTTGTCCTGATTCAATTGGACATCATATCTGCGGAGAGGCTAGGTTCTAACTCTAAGGGTTGCCATGCGTTAGCGCGTAGTGGGACGTCACCAGGAGGGATGAAAAGTAGAGCTCCGATCCGTTGGAAGGATCCACACCTGATACTCCGGATACCAGGTTTCGGAGCGAGCGAAGTTCCTCCATAGAGCCTGTTTGAAGTGGGAAGTGCAAGCCACGTAGAGTAGTTCCCGGGCGGACAGCAGTGACACTGTTCCGTAGCCCAGCTTCATAATCGCAAAGGGGCGGTGTCTGGATGGGAAAAGGTCCAAAGCGATCAGTTCTTCTAGTAGGTTTGTGTAGTTGTTCCTTGCCGCCTTCCAGGGAGAAGACCAAACGCCAGAGGAGTCTGTAATTGTCTGGGGGGTTTCCTTGTACTGTTCAGGAGTTGGGTGAATTGTTTTGGTGCCACCTTTTTTTGTTTTGTGTTGCTGCGCCTGGAGGTGTTTATGTTGGTCGGAGCTTTCTGCTTCAAGATTCTGCTCTGAACCTCTGCTTTCTTAGCTAGATTTCTTTAGCTAGGCAAATTTTTGTCTTTCGCACGTCGTCTCCTGAGAAAATAAATTATTATTAATAGTCATAACATGAATCATACACTTAGAGGGGGATTTGGTCGTTGATTACGTTACCAACTTTTCTTTTTTTACCCTCTTAGAATAATAACAATTTGACAATATTTTAATTCAAATTCACTCAATTTCACTCTTGATAGTGATAAAATTTAGAAATTGATCGAATATCCGGCCTATATACAGCGGGTGGTCATTATTATGGCCCGTGTAGGACAATTTTGCGTAAAAATTTTAGCCCACCCAAGCTTTTAGAAAACGATAATTACTTGACTTCTGAGTGTCAGTTTCCTATGGAGGCTTCATGTAGCTCCAGGGCTCGACAAACCGTAAACCCGACAATATCCTTCAACAAAACCGACAGACCCGAACAAACCCCTGACAACCCAGACAAACCTGACATTATCCGACAAACCCCGACAGACCCCGACAAACCCTGACAGTCCCCGACAACCCTGACAGACCCTGACAAACCCGACAGAACCAGGGGGGGGTAGGGGGGGGGGGGGGTGGACTATCCCGACAAACCCGTCAGACCCCGACATATCCCGGACAAACCCCGACAAAACCCAGGACGTGTCGAGATGTTCGTATCATGACGGGCCCACCGGCTACATGATGCCTCTTGGAGTCTCTGATCATTCAAGAAATATCCTTCATACTACAGTTTAGGTCTAAAAAAAATGAAGTCCGAAAGAAGGTTAAAATTTTGTCGATAACACGACGCAAGAGAAAAATTTGGATTATTGGACTTGAAGCCTTCGGCTGGCTCCCTGAAATTCCGGGGTGAGTCCGCCTGACTATATTTTATTGCGTTCAGTTAGAGGAGAGAAAGAGAGCTTTTATAAAATCTATAGTTTCTATTGTTTCGCTATCGCCTGAAGAAGCTGTGCATATAGTCTAAAGAATAATTTCAGAAAAATTCACGAAAAAAGAATGGCACATAAAATCTTTACCTTCTTCCGTAAATCTAAACCAAGTATGGATCGACCCTTTAAATAACGGCCTAAATTATGGGTTTTTGTGTACCTCAACACAAGAAATTCTGAAATCAAGAAAAAAAAGTTCAGACGGATTATCTTACAGACCAGTTTTTGAAATTTGAATTTAGACTATTCTGAAGTAAAGTTATGACCCGGCGAAAAATATTGTTTTCATCATATAATACACATAAAATTCAAACACGCCAATAATCTGACACCTGCAGTAGTAAGTAGTCTAGAAGTTGCTTGCCGGATTCATAACAATGATTTCGCTCATCATCATAGCATGATAGGGGTAGCCATGAAAAGTAGAAAAAATGTTGTTTTAGAAAATTGTCAAGGGGGGATCAGGCCATGATTTCGTACTTTGCTGTCAGGAGGGCCGGGGGGGGGGTGGTTGGGTTCTTGATCACGGTTGATTACGGGAAGGGGGGAGGGCCAGGGGTAAAATTTGTAAATGCGCGTATTACCGCGGCGCGCGGCGTAAAAAATTATTCAAAAATGTTGACACTTAGGGGTTTTTCTCAGGCTAAACAGCTCGCGGCAGGGGCAGACAGAAGATGAATCATTATAATGGGATTCCTCAAATTAGAGAATTTTCTCAATTTCAGATTTCGCCCAAAACAGCCTAAAAACTGATCTTCTTATAAGTTATCGGTTCTAATGATGACATGAAAGGTTTTGAACCGGTGAATAGGATATCAAATAACGGAGTAGTTCGCTGTATATTAGTTCATGATTAAAATACTGATATCTGGATATTATCCGGTTTGAAGAGACAGGACAAATGAAACAAGGAAGTTAGGAATAAAGGCAAATTCAGGTCAGTTTATGAGAAGCAAGGGCAGGTTTCAGTGTTCAGGCCGAGTATCAGCTTGTCAAGGACTGAGAACATTGAAGCGCTTGAAGAAAACTGTGTAAGTTCAGTTGCTGATTCATGGAAAGCGGAGTTCATTTACAGCTTGTCGTATCAAAGTTGCCAGCACAGTCTCAGTAATCAGCCCCGGAAGATTGGGTCTGAAGTCAAGACTATTGTTGCAGAGGAGGGACCGCAGCAGGAACCTTCTTAATCTTCGGTTGCCTGAGGAAAAAGAAGAAGAAGCTCGACTCACCAAGTCAGTGAAGTTCTGGAAACTATTGGCATAAGCCAAAAGTAGAGGCTCAGTGAATAGGAAAAGAAAACGGTTGACTTCAACGCGACCAGTTTAATGTTATCACCTCAAACTCGCTCATCGTTTATCAGATGATGAGGAATTGCAGGAACCTTGCGGAGAGTGAGACGTTTATGACAGTTTTCTTGAGCCTGATCGGTCTGTCGAACAGAGGAAGCTCCGGAAAAGATCTGGTACGGACATGACAGAAGCGGGCACTCGCCAGAACCGACCAAAAAGTTTTACATAAAGGACGGACAAATTTTATTGTGCCGCTGAGAGCAACGGTTGACAACTTCTTTTTTTTGAGAGTGTGTTTCTGTGCTGTTTTGATGTTTTGGACATGTTTTTGAGGGGACATATTGGTAGTGTAGTTATTTTCTATACATGATTGAATAGTCTTCAGGCTTTAGCTGAGCTTTAATTCCGACGCGTTTTATTGAGCCACTAGTCCGGATGTGAATTTAAACAGAGCAGTACTAATATCGGGTGACGTTCATCTCCTTCATCACTTATGGTCATAGCTACTTTTGATTTTCATGAATGTAAGATTTTAAAGTACGTGGTACGGATTTTGATCTTATTAAATTGCTGTTAAAAATTATTTAGTAAAATAAACTGGGGTAGTAAAACCAGTTCCATCTAAAATCAATCAGCCACAGGAATAATCTTACAGAGGGGTCCCTCGACTAACATTAGCGGGCAGATTACGAATACATTTTTCAATTTAGCTAAGAACTTTAAAGAGGGAAACTATGTGAGGTCATCAGAATAATCATATGCGAGAGGAGGTAATTCATCCTTTAATGTCATGGAAATAAATTGCCAAATAAAGAACCTAAGCTAGTGATTCAGAATAAGATAAATGTATGATGGAATGAACTGTCGATCATCGATCCGACAAGTGATGGAGGACAGGGGGTTAGGCAGGAGGAGATAGTTACGAACTAAGGAGTAGGGTAGTAGGGTGTGTTGTCAAACAGAAAGTAAGCAGAAAGCTTTTTACCCCGGCCTGACCAAGGAATAAGGGGTAGGTGCTGGATGTTGTAGCGAAAGCAGGTTGGATCGGTGGGTTAATATGACTGATCCTCGTCGATATCTTATATACCCTTCTTCGGTGACAGAGATACAAGCTGATGCTCTGATCAAGCAAGTATCGTAAAGTGATTCCCCTGCGACTCTGATCCTGAGAGGCTTGTTATTGTAACAGTTCAACGTTCATTGCGCCTAGTGAACTGGACGTGTGGTATTATCTTAGGGCCGCTGTTCGTGTTTCTTATGGCAGGTGGTTTTAATCGAACAGCTCATGAGCTCACGTCATGAACAGATCATGTGGTATTAATTAGGGCTGTTGTTCGTGTTCTTCAATGGCATGTGGTTTTATCGAACAGTTCACGTCATGAAAGGTTCATGGGTATTAATTAGGCCGTTTTATTCGTGTTCTTATGGCATGTGGTATTAACGAGGGCCCGACGAAGTTCGTGTTGTTATGGTATGTGGTATTAACGAGGGCCGAAGTTCGTGTTGTTATGGAATGTGGTATAAAATGAATGCTCATATATAATAATTATGTCGGGACATATCCTTTAATAATTGTAAAAAATGATACGGTAATAATTAAGATGTCGGGTCATATCCTGAATTAGTTTACTTGGTGCTTGGGACATCGGGCTTATTTGTTTCATAAACATAACAGCTATTCCGGGTCCCATAGAGATTCGGCGGAATGACAGGCTGGAGTGCGCCAGTTAAGAATAGGTCAATGTATGATGTCATTGAGTGTCGATTCATCAGAAGTGGACACGACAGGCAATAGAGACTGGATGCGTAGCAGAAGATATGTTTTGCCTTTTTTGGGTGCTCAAAATGAGGTGAAACCCGACGGTTCAATCAGAGCCAGGCACTATCGACTCCCCTGCTCATTAATCGTTAATCACCAACACAGGTCAGCTTTTATTCAAGAATGTTACTACACATGTCCTCTATACTTTTATTGGCAAGGATTGTGATAATTAAATGGCCGCGCGCTTGTAACTGATTTTAAACAGACCTGGTTCATTGGTGAAAATCAATATTTTCGACGGGTCATAACAATATTCTGAATATCGAAATTACAAAATTCAAAAAATGGTCTGTAGACAACCGTCTGAACTTTTTCAAACTCTCAGAGATTTTGTGTTGATTGTACTCAAAACCCCTAATCTATTATCAGGCTGTTACCTTAAGGGTTCGATTCCTTACTTAGGTGCAAGGGATTTCAGGTGTGAATTTTTTTTATGAAATTATTCTTTAGGATAAAGTGCACAGCCTCTTCAGGCGATAGCGAAACATATAGAAAACTATAGAGTTTATAGAGCTCTTCTTCTCCTCTAATGACGCAAGAAAATAGTCGGGGACGGATTCATCCCGGAATTAGATCAAATTTTCTCTTGTCGTCGTGTTTATCGACTGAAATTTACCTTCTTTCGGACTTAGTTTTTAGACTGAATTGTAGTATGAAGGATATTATCTCTCGGAATTGATCAAGATTCCATAGGAAACTGACCCTCAGAAGTCATTTTTGTAATGATCGTTTCAAAAGCTTGGGTATGCTAAAATTTTACGCTAAATTGTCTACGCGCCAATAATTATGAAAACTCTGCTGTACATGTCACGTGTTATTATATCAAATAACCTGTTTGACAGAGGGATCAGGAGTGTAACTAACAGTCCGTGTTTTCCATCAAGTCAATTCCTGTTAGTGTCATGTCCAGTGTAACACACACTATGCCCCGTTCCTGGAGAATAAATTTATTTAGGCAAATTGTAATTTAACATTTGACTGTTGATGTAATTATAAATCGTCTACTAATGTGGGTTTATTAATTATATTCTGTACCTAATACAGTGTTAGTTAGAAATTGTTGTTAATTTAAGAAGCTGCTAATACATAACTACAGAAACTAAATATTGAGCATCCACCTTGAAGTTGTTTTTTGTAACCCATAAGTAAACATCACTCTTGTGAAGAACAGGCAGACTCATTGCTTTAACCTTCAGGCGGGGCACCGGAAGGTAACTATGGACAGGTAACCATGGAAGACATATAATGAATCTCATTAGACTACTGGCAAGAACTCGCTATGCCCCCGCTGGTTATTGAAAAGTTCTCTTTGTTATATCCCTCTTTCAGGAGTTATGCCGTTAATATATTAAATTGCAGAGCTTATTTTAAACTGAAGTGGCCCAATATACATTCAACTGGAATGTAATGACGGTTGTACGCTGTAAATTGTAAATTATAAGACTATATATTCGGACGTTATTGTCGGATATGTATCGATTATAATGTTCATCAGCATTATTATTCGATAAATATGGAAACTAAAAGCATTTTAATAAAAAGAATTTTACTAACCATACGATGCATTGGTTAATGTACTCCTGTCTCGAAGTGTATTTCAGTGTGATCGCATCCTCTTCATGATCGCGGAATTTCATTTCTTAAAACTAAGAGAAGTACAATTAAAGCATCTTGACTCTAAAATCTGCAGATTCACAAAACAATAGTAATCAATTTCATTTAAAGGTTCAAATGAGACAGGTAATAAGCATACAACAGATATGCCGATAACAAATTGGAAAAGACAACAGTTTGTAAATTTGGAATTTCCATTCAATACGGAAAATTTGCTCCTAAATTCTAAGTAATAGATAAGCATTTGCAAATAAATACTCGTACACTGATCACGCTATGAAATTTGAAATGCTAGATTAATCCGGCGGGCAACTTGAGTGGCGTGTGGAAGAAGAGGTATATAAATAAGCCTGGCTTGATGTTTAAAAGAGGTGGAAGAGGTGGAATGTGTGCGGAGTACATAAATCTTGTTTTACCAAAAAGTTTTGAGACTGTCGCGCGCGTTTTGACACGTGAGCAGAGCGCGCAATTTTCGGCAAATTTTATTTAAGTTTTTTTATCTTTTATACAAAATTCTTTATTTAATATATCCTTGGGTTTGAAGGATACTACCGCTTAAAATATTTCCACTGCGTTAACATAATACTCAATAAAGTCAATAAATTTATTAGGATTTGTAGATATGTTGAAATTTGTTTAAATGTGTATGTTACATAACCAACCAAGACGCGCGCTGAGTTGAAAACAAAAAAACAGAAATATTTTACGTGTCCACCCGTGTTCATATCAGTTTCAATTTTTTACATATAATTTTTACAAATGGCAAAAATCATGCGTTGTCAATGATAAATCGATTTATTATGAGTGTACTTAACTGGTAACAAATTTATTATGTGTTTAATTTAAAAACGTTTTGTTCCGCCTGCACTGCAAAACCGTAAACCAAAAAACCGTAAAACCAATTAAACCACGATTTTACCGTGTACCCCAATTTACTTCGGATCACGGATGTTTCGTCCCCAAACTCCTCGGTAATAAGGGTTTATGACAGCATATCACATATCGTTAAACATATTATCGTACCATCTGCATCGTAGTTATACTTAAATATTATTTAAAACGGGGTCTTTTTAAAATGTCTAATTTGTGATATCGAGCAGTAAAACCTTGTACAAGCGCTTCAACTGCTGAATCGATTTTACGTTCTTAATTTTGGAATTATAACACGAAATAGAATTAGAATAATTGGTAATTCTGAATTCGGATGGCCGCGGTTGTACGTGCTTGTTGTTTCATTAGCGCGACAAATTTTGACAAAAACAGAGCAAATAGCTGTTGGACATATGTATCGCGGAGACTTTTTTTGTAGACCGGCATGTGACATCACGAGTGAAGGAGCTCGCAGTGGGTTATTCTGATAGGAAAGTTTTGTCATGTAGCGAATGACCATAACAACTTCTTATTTGAGTTATCAATTAATTATACAATTTTGTTTGCAAATATTTGGCAAAATTAATGTAAAAGATTCATTAAAAAATTGGTAAGAAATTTTATATTTAATATTAAATATGAATACGGGACTCCGCACATAACAAACTTTTTAAACAAAATACGCGTCAAAGATTTGTAGGTTCAAATTCACTTAAGAATGTTCATATTTTGTTAAAAGTTGTGTGTGCTTTTTGACCTTATACATTATTAATTCGATAGCTGAATATTGTATCTACAGTACAGTATAATTTGTGTGTGCACATTAACCTACTTAAAAAATGAGTGAATGCTTAAAACGAAAAAAGAGATGTTGCTCAATTTTGAGGCGTAAAATATTTAGAAAACTTTACTTTATAGGATATTTGTGAAATTCTAGCACGGATCTCCTTACTCACCCTGCTAGCTGGTTCAAAGTGATTTTATTTGTTAATGGTCAGATCCACTACGTTTATAACTTCCATGCCGACTATTGTTAATTGTTATTACTACGTTACTTGGATAGTTGCAAGGATACTTTTAAGATTTACGATTCAGTCATCTAAATCATCGATTACTGCAAACAAATTATTGGTCACATCGAATTCCCGACCTTATACCGACCAACTGAAAAACAGATCCTTGACGGTACCTAAACACCGCCGATTTGATAAACATTTAGTGTATTACCAACTATGTCTATACTACCAAAAACTGGTCAAGAGTACAGAAGACCTCTATACAATAAAACTCAGGACTAATGAACAGTAGGTTTCCCCGTTTTTGACTAATGCCCTCGACATTGATTAATTTCTGTATGGAGTTGGACCTCTATTATACCCCGACCCATCTTCTAAAACAGATGCGTTAGGGTTTTGTAACGTTAGGGTTTTATGACTGAAATAAATCTCATATTTAAACTTATCGTTGTTAGCGCGATTGCACTACTGGGTCGCGCGCGCATCAAATAATGCTGGTGCGTTTGCGATTGGGCGAGATGCGAGGATTTGACATCGTGAATCAAACTTTTTTCGTTGCTTGTGGTAAAACTAAAAGGACCACAACTCAGAACTTACACAAAACGCCCTCGACTCGTTTTTTTATATTTATACAATTTAGCTGAAACCTGAAGTGTGGTTTTTGGATGTTATAAATGAAGCTAAAGTTTAAGCGTGTTTTTGTATTTATAGATGCAGCTAAAGTATAAAGCATGTTTTTGTATTTATAGATAGAGATGGTGTCTCCGCCATCATGGGACCGTAAGCGGCTTATTGTGCTGACCAAGATACACGTTAAAATCTCAATTAACGGGTGATTACTCGTAACAATATCTTGTTTCCAGTATATTGGAATCAGGACCGTCGACGAGTCCAACTCGGCGTCGCGCGTCTGGTAGGTTGTAAACCTTACCAAAATCTCAACCGATATCTGATTCAATAACATTTTATCGAGGTATATGGACAATTAACCTCTGACCGACTAGAGCCACGTTGATAACCCCGATTTCCGTTCTTAGGATTCTAATGAGCTAACGTCTAGTTGTTTATATAATATATCGTTAAAAACATTCGTAAATCACAAGTATACGTATTTCATGGTCTAAAAACTCAACAGTATATCTTATATCACACGCTCCCTTCATTACTGTTAAATTAGTGGTGTGCAGTTTACTTTCAGGGGAGAAAGATAGGTAATTTGATTTAGATATTTTTAGAGATTGTAATTAATTTGGGCGGTTATCATATTGTATTGGACGGAAAAATTTTGTGCGCGGTCATAATTGTAGTCGTTTGAATCGAGATTTGGACTGACGATTGGAAACTTGTTAATGTATATATTTTTTTCTCATCGAGGAATTCTCTACAACTTGATTTTTCTACAACTTAACAATATTAGTAATGTTGTTAACACTACCAACTGATAATATTTACCAACTGATAAGCTTAGTCTCTCGATGTTACCTGGTTACCTGGTTACCTGGTTACCTGGTTACTTGGTTACCTGGTTACTCGGTTACCTGGTTACTTGGTTAACTGGTTAACTGGTTACCTGGTTACCTGGTTACTTGGTTACCTGGTTACTCGGTTACCTGGTTACTTGGTTAACTGGTTACCTGGTTACCTGGTTACCTGGTTACCTGGTTACCTGGTTACTAATATTTACCAACTGATAAGCTCAGTCTCTCGATGTTTCGTGTCTCGTTCATGGCTCGCAAGATGAGGTCGGAAGGTTGCTCGGTAGTGCGGTTGTCCAGTTTCAGGTTGTCCAATCTCTCCTAGTACAGATAAACAAGGTTTATTGAGCAATTTTGTGGTAAAAAGAAGGTCGGATTTGTCACGTAATTGCAATGTTAGGTACATCTTTTTTACAAAGTTTAGAATTGTCGAGATATAACCTGCCTCGGAAACCTTTAGTTGCTCTAATTCTAGTCGTGTCTATGTTAATAAGCCGTGATTCGGGCTAAATCAAAACTTTTAATTATCCATGATCTTGGTGCCATAATTTCATGACATCTGGTATTCTGGTTAATTAAATGGCTAAAATTACGATTTGGAATCTATAACTTTTCTGTAGAGCATCTATTTATTCAACATTTTTATTTATACAAATCTGTATTCGATCGAAGATTGTCCAAAAGTCCAAATCTAAAATCTAAATTAATTTCAATAAAGCTATGATGTCTGATCGTGGCTCTAGATTCCTTTCTCACAATTATATGTGTAGAGTGTAGTGCTTCCTGACATACTGGTATGTGTAGTACTGCCTGACATAGTACGGGTATGACCGGACATACTGGCATTACTGGTAACTCTGAAGTGTCCAGCACGGTACGGTTAACACTCTCAATCAACAAAGCAGCAGTACTTCGTCGACCTGAGCCCTCCCCCTCCTAAAAACAAAACGTTCACTTCATCGTATTTCCAGTATACGATATAATTTATCACCGTTTATAAGCTAATTATAATTATATTTGAGTTGTAAAATTTATACACACCTGATCGTTGTTGCTGTTTGCAGCCATATTTAACCGGTCTGCCTCGTAGTGAAGTTGTTTGGAAGATACAGCAGGCTGTCTTGATGAAGGAGCATTCGGGTGATGTTGTGATGAAGGAGCTGATGACTGTCTTGGTGAAGTTACAATAGTTTGTCTTGATGAAGGAGCAATTTTTTGCCTAATTGAAATAGTATTTGTCTGTCTAGAAGGAGTACTTGCTTGCCTGGATGAAGGAGCAGACGTTTGCTTTGATACAGGGACAACTGTATGTCTTGATGAAGGAGCAACCGTTTGCCTTGATGAAGGAAGAGACTTTTGTCTTGGGGAAGGGATCACTGCATTTCTTGATGAAGGAGCGGTAGTTAGTCTTGTGGGTGGCTGAGGTGCCATTTCACCAGAATCAGATACAATTCACACTGGTCCTGAAGATCCTAAATCGAGAAGGAAAATAGTAGTTCGAGGTAAATGATAAGATTAATAAAGATAATAGATATGCGTTAGCAGATTTAAATATCAAGCCATTTAAGCAAATTAAACTAAAAATCTAAAAGTTAATAATGATACTACTATACAGATACATACATCAAAGTATCGAAGTTCACTCTAAATGGTCTTAATGGAAAGTATTTTGAATCATAATATAGCATGGCGCAATAGTTCATAGATTTTAGATACAAATGTTATTAAGCTGAGAAGGATCGATACAACAACACGGAGCATACAAAATCTATAAAACAACCAACAAGTCAACATTTATACAGGTGTCAAGGAATTCACTAGTATAACAGTATATAATGTGAGTATAATATGAGGCCAGCACGATTAACATCATGGGTTTAGTTCATCACGTGGTACATCAGCTGACTAACAGTTCACACGTTAGCCTGCCTAAAAGGGAGGGGTTTGGTGGGTGGGACTTGGAAAAGCTTGTAGTTTTAACTCAACATTTATATCTAAAATACTTAAAATAGCCTACAGCGGAGTAAGAGGTTTATGGGTTCTCGATTTGTCTCAATCACGTGTAATATCACATGACCAATAAGGAACATGCTAATGGACCAAACTCCTTATATGGGCATCACGTGGTAACATGCTAATGGACCATCATCTCAGAGTGGGTGCAGACTAGAAACTTAGAAAGGGAGAACTGGGTGGGTTTGTGTGCATTCTTCCTGACGTATGTGGTTATACAGGGTCGGCCAGAGAAATCTGATCATTTTCATGGTGCTCTTATTTGATAACGGAGCAATGAATCACCTCTTCACCTCATCATCCCCAGCTGAATATACACACACATTTTAAACGCTGGGATTATAATAGTTTTCTCTGGCCCACCCTGCACATGATAGTACTGGGTAATTACTACTGACTGATGCTTCAATGTGAGTAATATTATTTATATTACAAGGGGAGTGGGCAGAGTGGCTGAGTAGATGGATACAGGGCAGAGAGTGTGTAACCTGGTTACCTGGTTACCTGGTTACCTGGTTACCTGGTTACCTGGTTACCTGGTTACCTGGTTACCTGGTTACCTGGTTACCTGGTTACCTGGTTACCTGGTTACCTGGTTACCTGGTTACCTGGTTACATGGTTACCTGGTTACCTGGTTACCTGATTACCTGGGTAACTGGTTACCTGGTTACCTGATTGATATAATTACAATGGGCAGAGTGGGTGAGTAGACGGATACAAGGCAGATAGTGTATAACAGAGAGGAGGGAGCTTCCGCAAAATGTTGCTGACGTACTGTGTGAATGTTGTAAACGAGTATTATTAACTAAAGAATATCAATATTAGTATTAGTGCATACATATATGTATTACATATAGTATAGTGCGCACAATGACATAATGATTTGATATGGGCGTGAAGCAGTGTTATCTGCCGGGTGAAATAATTGGTCGATAGATTTGATCAAATCGGCCGACACAAATGAAAGATTCAGCAACTTGTTCACAATAAACTCGTAACAGTGGCGATTGAAACTACAACATGGATTCCGAGCAGCTAACTGGTAGTGTTGACAGTTATGCATATTGTACATAGCATACTCTAATCCACTATATACTGCTATTACATCCGGTCATTACAGTGAGATAATGATAGATATCATCTCACCTGGTTACCTGGTTACCTGGTTACCTGGTTACCTGGTTACCTGGTAACCTGGTTACCTGGTTACATGGTTACCTAGTAACCTGGTTACCTGGTAACCTGGTTATATACTGCTATTACATCCGGACATTACATAGTAGTGAGATAATGATAGATATCATCTCTGGTTACCTGGTTACCTAGTAACCTGGTTACCTGGTTACCTGGTTACCTGGTTACCTGGTAACCTGGTTACCTAGTAACCTGGTTACCTAGTAACCTGGTTACCTGGTTACCTGGTTACCTGGTTACCTGGTTACCTGGTTACCCGGTAACCTACTGCTATTACATCCGGACATTACATAGTAGTGAGATAATGATAGATATCATCTCACAGCTCATAGCTCTAAATATCTAGGTGGTGTATTTTAATAATTTGGGTAACCTTCTAGTATATTACTGCAAATAAAGTTACAATTTACCTTCTCTCCCTCTCCATCTATAAGTGTAATCCTGATAAATTGATAATGTAAATCGCTTTGAAGTTGAGTTACCCAATCGCGACTGAAGGATGCTTAAAATGTGTCTAACTCTGCTTATGATTGACTAATTGAGGTCAATGACCACATCAAAATGACCAAAATGAGCACATTAATAGGGCAAATAAAGGTTTCAAGGTCTCAATTTAGTTTTCGAGTTATAAGCTAAAAACTGTGTCACGAAGCCTAAAAATCAGGATTTTGTAACTTTCTTTATAAAAGGTTTTAGAAGATCGATACCCCCATCAAAATGACCGGAAAGAGCACATTAATGTAGGCGAATAAAGGTCTCAAGGTCTCAAACCCTTTGGTTTCCGAGTTATACTAACTCTTATCGAAACATATTTCGTATCTGTTGTTTTTAAACAACTTTCATAATCATAGACACTGATATATAACAGATATTTTGACATTTTTACTGCTTAACCGTAACGACTGCTGTTCTTCCTTATTGTAGAACAATCTTTTATGGTTTTGAATGCCCTCGAGCGTTCATTTTAATGTCCGGTCAAACAACTAGGTCCGTTCATTTAATGTCCGGTCAAATAACTAGGTCCAATAAGGTAATATTAATGGTGGTATATCAACGTCCAACGAAATTCTTACTCCGCCCTAGTGACCCTATTTGAGTATAATATAATAGTTCTAATTATAATAGTACCCTATTATGTATTATAATAGTACTATCACAATGCTGGCAAGCATGACCGTGCCTCTTATATCCACAATACTATTTACCCCCTTTACTATTTACCCCCTTTATTATTTACCCCCTTTACTATTTACCCCCTTTACTTTTATAACCCTTTATTGTTTTTCGGGCATTAAGACTCATCGAAAGTAGTTCAGCAGGTATATTTAAGTTCAAATCATTCTTATTCAATGTTAAAGATGACAGGAACAAGAAATAGTTATGTGGAGGTTTTTAAGAAATTTGCGCAAAATACGCGCCAGCATGTTATACGAAATTCGGTAAAAAACCCAAAATTGCCATATTCAGGTGCCTTAAAAACCATGTTAAAATTGAGTTAGAGATCTAAAACTTTGCAGGGCGTCTAGACGTTGACCAAATCGACTGTAAAAAAAAAATTCGTGTTTCAGGAGTATCGGGAAATGGGTTTTCTGGAACCCCTGTTTTACGATAGATTGTCGTGATCACAGTGCTGGCAAGCACGAGCGGTGTCTTTATTTGGGGTATACTATGTACCCCCTTTACTATTGTACCCCCTTTACTATTATATCCCCTTTACTATTATACCCCCTTTGGTACACGTTGGAAGCCCGCGAAGCGTGCACTCCGGCCGGAGGCGGCGGCCGAAGGCCGCCGCCTCCGGCAGGAGTTTTCCAGGCATTAAGACTAATCGGAAGTCGTTCAGCAGATTTATTTTTAGTTCAAAACATTCTAATTTGATGTCAAAGATGACAGGAATAAAAAATAGTTATGTTGAGATTTTTAAGAAATTTGCATAAAATACTCGCCAGCACTGTTATACGAAATTCGGTAAAAAACCCAAAATCGCCATATTCAGGTGCCTTAAAAACTGCATGTTAAAATTGAGTTAGAGATCTGAAATTTTTCAGGGCGTCTAGACGTTGACCAAATCGACCGCAAAAAAAGTTTCAGGTTTCAGGAGCATCGGGAAATGGGTTTTCTGGAACCCCTGTTTTACGATAGATTGTCGTGATACATATATATTCAGGGATAGACGCTTTGCCAGTCAAATGTAGTCAATTGTAGCCTGAATTTAATGTTTAAGTGTCCGTAGATTCAAAAGTATAAAAGATACAGAAATTTCCGACCACAGGTCTTAAAGATAATTGTTTACACTTCCGTTTCAATTATATCAAAAAATAATTTAACGTCATCATCACCACTTGATGACGTCATCAAATTAAGTGTTTTTAAAACTTGATTTTTGACAAAATAACAACTTTTCAAACTGATTTTACACCATTAAGGAGTAATTTTATTCAAAATCTGAGGACCTTTTCATCTTAGATAATTGTTCAAGTATCCTGAAAATCTACCGGAAAGTTTCCCTACCTTGCTCCTTCATAAAGATATTTGCCATTGAAGTTAGTGCTTTTTTGAAGAATTATTTTATAAAAACGTCAATTTTGCGATTTAGTATTCTCTAGTGTTGGGCTATCCCTTGAGTTGTGGAGCTCAGTTCTGCTTCCTATAGGTATAAATTGTGTATTAGGCTAGTTCTAAAGTTAAAAATTCAAAAGTTGCACACGTGGGGACACGCCCAAATTGATTAAAAATTGCTAAAATCACTAAAAATTGCTGTTTTTACCATTATCTGTAAACGTTGGTGTGCCGTTGTGATTACAGTTCTTCTTGAAATACTTTGAAACTTTTCATGCTTATCAAACTATATATAAAACACCAACATGCAAAAATTTACGGCGGTTCAATATTGGATGCGCACGCAACGTCCGCTCATAGTTTGCACGTGCGAAAGGTGATAATTTTGCTCATTCGTGATTTCGAACAAATTCTGCTTTACCACGACAGTTCAATGTCATCATATATAAATTTAATACCAACTTGAATGAGTATAAAGTGGCAAATTCAGTCAGTGATCGACCGATATGCTTACCCAAACACGAGGAAATTTTTTCAAAGGAAAAATTTCGAAATCGTTGAAACTTCCTCCTTATTAATGAAGATATCAGTTTATATTTCGACTTTATAAAGTACCCTGACATTAATCAAAAATATATGATATTTTACCAAAACCCATAATCATGGGTAGAGTGGACCGCTGCCAGTGTCTCTCTTTCCCAAACAAAAGGAAATGATATTAATTTGATTGACCGTTTTCAAATGCAAAATGATACCGAGAATGAAATCGGTCGCTCGCTTTTCCCATTCATTTACAAATGTAATAGATTAAGAAGAACTACCATACCCGAAGACAGCTGTACTCGGCAATAAAGATGCAATAAACTTCAGCTAATTCACTAACTACCACCCTTATCCCGAAATACTAGGTATCGACCCGAACGCAACCCAAAGAGATTATTACAGCATGTCATCGATGTAATTTATCGAAACCTATTACAATTCGTATAAGCCGTGAATGAATGGGAAAAGCGAGCGACCGATTTCATTCTCGGTATCATTTTGCATTTGAAAACGGTCAATCAAATTAATATCATTTCCTTTTGTTTGAGAAAGAGAGACACTGGCAGCGGTCCACTCTACCCATGATTATGGGTTTTGGTAAAATATACTATATGAATAGGTGGTATTAGGTCATGATGCGATGAGGGAAAGTATCGACTAACTCCAAAACAAAGAAGCGAAATTTATTAAGAGTTTACGAGTACAAAACCAACGTATAGATAAAACTTTGAAAGAGAGCCAAGTTTGAGCTAAAATATAAAACAATTGGCCTGACGCAAGTGAAATTTGTATCTGAGGAGGGCGGTAGTAAACTAACCACAGCTATACTTAATAAACCATATCATCTCCAATTTATTACTAAACTTTGAACTTATTTTCGATCTTTCACGTTTTGATTACGCCTTGACTTTGAAAGTCGATCAGTACGATTAGTAAGTTTTTCGTATAGAAATGCTGACGGGTGTAGGCAGGGAAAATTAGTAAGCGACTGATTTAAACAGTCGGTCAAGTTCAACAGAGTTTAGTTCACCGAAGTACTAACATTAAAGAAATTAGCAAAGTTTTATTGTTAATAAAATGTCTGCTGACGTCAGTAAGGCTCACCCCCCCCCCGTCACCACCCCCCCCCCCCCTCCCCCCCCCCCCCTCCCCCCCCCCCTCCCCCCCCCCCCCCCCCTCCCCGCTCTGACATGGTTAACCACCTTCCTTGTGTTCATGTTGTTGGTTAATCAAATTCTCGATTTTGCGGATTTTCGACTATTTATCATTTAGGTACAGCAGCAAACCCATTAATTACTGGGTTTATATATATATGTAGTTCTCCGGGCGGAAATCATACGCCTTTTAAGTTTTTTATTATTATTTTTCTTCATTATAAGTTAGAGTTATATATTTTGAGATAAACCAAAAAAACATTGATAATCATTTATACTTACTTTGTTACTTTGTAGGGCTTCATAGAATCCTCTATCGGGCCATCGAAAAAGTCGACCCCCCGGACAGTGTAGAAACTGTTTTATCACCACTCCAATCAAGCAAGGAGTTTCCATTCCGACGGCTGTATCCTGGAGCTGGAGGCTCGTCCGGAAATGACTTCACAAAGTTCGTTAAAGCCGCTTTGAATTGCATAGGATCCTCGATGGTGTGCATATGTGTTGGGATTACATTCCATAATCGAGGTCCAGTGACTGCAAATGAGTTGTCATGTAGTGCTTGATTACGTTGACTGCTGGACTTAGCTATACTGGGCACAACTGCTTTTTGACCATGTCTGAGAGTCACCGAGAACTGGATACCAATATCATTAGGGCCCTTGCAATGCAGAACTTTCCACATGTTGATGATTAAATACCGTTCTCTTCTTCTTTGCAATGACATCAGATCTAGGGCCTTTAATCTCTGCCAGTAGTTGAGGTGCTGGGTGCCATCTATTTTCAATGTAAACGTACGCTGAATCCCTTCTAGCTGTTGGATGTCCTTGTTCTTAGAGCAATTCCACAGAGGACAGCAATACTCCAGATGGCTTCTAACGAGAGACTTGTACAGAGTCATTATGGTGGCTTTGTCTCTCGTTTTGAACGCACTTAGCACCCAAGAAGCAACTTTTCCTGCGCGTTCAGCTATCCTGTTGACGTGTGGGGTCCAGGACAAATCAGCGGAAACTGTCACTCCTAGATCTTTCACCGTTTGAGTGGGGTACAGCATGTTTTCGTTAGACACTTCATATGTTTGAGCTTGGATGGCGAATGGATGATCAAACAAGGAATTCTTTGGACAATGCTTGTGAACAAGAAGCTCGAACTTATCCTCATGAAGGGCCATGTTGTTGCACTTAGCCCAATTAACAACAGAGTTGAGATCATCCTGCAGGACATCTTTGTCGGCCAAACTGTAGATATGCTTAAGAATCCTAGTGTCATCAGCAAAGAATCTGATGACAGACCCTTTAACACATAGCTTCATATCATTTATGAACAGAATGAATAACAGTGGCCCAAGAACGGTGCCTTGTGGAACTCCACTGAGGATTGCGGCAGCAAACGATGATACACCATTTAACACAACACATTGCTTCCTTTCAGTCAGGAAGGATCGGATCCAGTTTACCACCTTCTCATGAAACCCCAATCTCTTCATTTTCAGAAGCAGTAACCGATGATCGACCTTATCAAAGGCTTTGGCAAAATCCAGATATATAGCGTCAGTGTCTGCATTTCTAGTAAGACCTTGAACTATATCGTCTACGTGACTTAACAGCTGGGTAAGGCAGCTTCTTCCTGAGCGGAACCCGTGCTGGTTGTTGCAGAGTAACTGTGAACTGATTTTTCTCAATAAAGTCAACCATAACACCACGGAGGATACGTTCATACACTTTGATGATGTGCGAAGTGAGAGCAACTGGTCTGTAGTTGACTGCCTTGGCCCTGTCACCCTTTTTAAATAGTGGTGTAATGTAGGTGTCTTTGTAGAACGATGGCACTGTACCGTTTTCAAATGATTCCTCCCAAATAATGCGTATAGGAGAACACAACTCCTTAGCACAGTTTTTCAAGAGAGTTGTAGGTATTCCGTCCGGTCCACAAGCAGAATCTGTAGAGATACTTTTTATAGCTGAAATGATATCTTCGTCACTAATTCTAAAGTCCTCTAGTTCTTGTGGGTGCTGGATAGAGGGAGGGGAGAAAACCGGATCCTTAACATCAGGAGAGGTCGGATCGCTAAACACAGAGCTGAACTGTTCCTGCAGCAGATCGGCCATTTTCTTGGGGTCTGTGGTTATCTCCTGGTTGCTATCAAAGAGCATGTTAATACTGGATTTGATCTTCGACAGAGACTTAGCATAACTGAAAAAGAACTTGGGATTTGTTTTGATCTTTTCTACTGCCCTGGATTCCTTTTCATCAAGTCTCTTGGTATGGGCACATCGAATATCATACTGTAGGAGTGCAACCTTGTTCCTAACATTTCTGATGTGATCGTCAGGTGCACCATTGTTGACTAAGGCATTCAGCCTTGCCTGGAGTCGGTTCCTTTTACGCCGCAAAGCATTGGTATGTTTTGGGCGCCCAGAAGGTTTAGCCTTGCGGGGAACATGAGACGAGCATATCTGAAAGAGGGTCTCAGTAAACAAGGCTGGGAAGTCTTCAAAAGAGCATGAAGAACGAAGTTGAGACCAGTTAGTGTCTTCTATCTCGTCTCTGAGCGAGCTGAAGTCTGCTTGGAGAAAATCAAGGCATCTGTACGAGTTTTCATCAAACTTCGGCACTGCTGATTTCTCCTGTTCAAGTGGATTATATGCTAGCATAACATCTACCACGTGATGGTCTGACATTGTTGTGGTTTTGCATTCAACATTTGTAACAACTCGGTTGTTGTTAGTAATAAACAGGTCCAAAACATTGTTTCCTCTCGTTGGACACATTACGTACTGACTCAGCAGATGATCAGACATGAAAGTTAAGAAATGCTGTGCTGACTGCTGAATTTCTTGCGTGCCTCCAGATTGAACACAATTTGTCTGCCAGTCAATTGAGGGTAAGTTAAAGTCTCCAGTCATCATGATATCGTAGCTGTCGTCATTAATACTACTGATACATACGGAGAAAAAACCGAGGAGTGCTTTAAAGCTTGACAAGGATGCATTAGGCGGACGATAAGCCACAGCAACACATGTCTTTATAGTGCTGAAACTACAGAAAAGTCCCTCACACGTGCCGTCATCAAACGTGTTACACTCACTGACCGGTAAGTTGACATGAGAGTAGAGTAGAACACCCCCTCCCACCCTTGCATCACGGTCGCTGCGAGATACCGAATAGCCTGGTATTTGCAGTTGTGCGTCTGACATATAGGACTTGAGCCACGTTTCCGTAAGTGCTATAAACGGTAACGAGTGGTTTCTGGATTTCTCATCCTGAACAAGAGCTGAGATTTCTGGCACTTTCCATCTACTCGTACTTGATGCACTAGGATTCATGGACTGGACATTTAAGACGAGGCATGAGGAATAAGGGGCACGTGTGTCCTCTGAGGCGGTAGGAACTGCGGGTACTGGTAGTGGTATAGTGGGAGCGCTGTTCCTGGCTGAAGAGGTGGAGGTGGTCTGGGGTAGTGGTAGGGCATTTGAGTTTGAGGGAGGCTGGACCGGTGGTCGACTATTTCTGATAGGAGTCCGATCCTGGTTTGCATCGTTTCCAACAGTCTCCGTAACTCTAAAAAATCCTGATTCGCCGCCGTTACACCTTTTGATGGCATGGATTTCTTATTCTCTGCTTTTCCCTTCTTGTGTCCAACAGCAGAGTTGCTTGTCTGACGGCGGGTACCCTTCAAATGAATAAAAGTGCAGTCAGACTTCGTGCAAAGTTTATTCTTAACTGAAAACTTGCACAACACAGGGTGAAGAAACTTGCAGTCTGGACCTTTACTGCAACCAAACTTGTGCTGATTTCCGTATTGACAGAATCTGTTACAATACTTCGGGTGTTTAAACTCACAAATCTGACCATTATGTTTCTTCTTCCCCTTGAGACCATGAGGACACTTTCCACGCTTGTACTTCTCACAAATTCTCTCCTGCGCAGCAGCAGATGATTTCTCGTGAAGCTCTGAATCGTCAATTGCTACACTAGATTGAGAAGTGGAGTGTTCTGTGATTTCCTCGGATGAGGACATTTGTGACGCAATCAAATCCTGCTTGGGTTGCTGAGATTATAAAACAGTATTTAATGACAATAACATAACAATAGTGAACGATGATCCTCTCCTTGATTTTATGCATTGTGTTCGCCTCCTGCTCTGTAAAATCCAACAGTGATTATGCGGACCAATTCAAAGGTCTAAACTTTGCCGATGACGGGTATATCCTCTTTGAACCTGATATGAGCCGGTTTGTCAATAAGATGTCAGTGTGTGTCTGGTTGAGAGACGTCGGGTCTAACCTTTATCGTACAGTTTTTAACTACGGTCCAGTAAATAGATTCCGGTTGTCAAGTTACGGTAATCACAACTGTGTTGCTGAACAATGTTCTCTGAACGTACAGAGCAAACTCACAGTGGCTAAGGGGTCATGGTTCCATGCATGCCTTACTTGGAGCACCGCCTCCCGCTCCTTACGATACTACGCTGACGGTATACTTTTGGGGACCATGGCAACAGATTCTAGGACTCTAACAACTGGGCACAAAGTCGTACTTGGAAATCATGCAAATGTACTCAATACCGGATACGCATTTGGTGGAGAAATGGTCCAGCTAAATGCTTACGCGAAAGAACTGACTGCAGAGGAAATAAGAAGAATGGCAGACGATGGTATGTGTTCTCTTAAAGAAGACGAAAATGAGGACGTGCGTGTCTTGAAATGGGAGGACATGTTGAAGAAAAGTAGAACGGGGACCGTTACCGATATATACCCTTCTGAAAGTGAATGCGTTAAGTTGATGATGACCAGGCTAGGGGCGACAGAGCGAAAGTTGAACGAGGCAGAAGAACAACTCTTAGCCACTCAGCAGTCATTGGAGCTAACACTTGAGGAAAATGAAGAAATTGAACAGACCCTGAACCAGACACAGACAAAGCTAAACACAACGGAGTTGGAGATTCAAGACATCTCTTCGAATTTGACCAGGACTTCTGACAAGCTTCAAACGGCCCTGAAACAACTTGAGCAGTGCAACCAGACTAGTGAAAAGTGGGATTGGGATCTTTTCTTCCAGGAAAGCTACGTGAATACGACAATTTCCCCAGAGGTTGCTGAGCAGCTTCGCTCTAGTTGGGACGATATAGCTGGTAAAGGAATAGACTTTTAGAACATTTTAATCGTTTTTCAGATCTCTCTCCGATGGCGATAGTGACTCGATAAAACTAGTGCCGTTAACTATATAAAACTTCCCAATCTAAAAAACGTCTCATGCTTTTAATTCAATTGCTTTCAAATAAGTTAATCGATATTGATAAATAAATTGAGGAAAGCGGCCGTGAAATTTTTAAAACTTTCAGAGAGGATGATTGGGTTTAAAGTTACAGAACAGTTTATTTCCTTCTGGCAACACATAGATCAGTGCACAGATCAGAGGCCTTGGTCGATGCTACTTACTGACCGGTACCTGAACAAGGTCTTCACTAGAGAGACGGCCAACGAACTGACCACCATGTGAGACGGAATCAATGGTAATTTACTAATAGTAATACTTTTTATTAATTATAAGTATACGAAGCCCAAATTATATCAATCATCATGTATAATTGTAGTAGTTGGTGTCCTACTGCAAAGTCACTAAAAAAACTAGACATTTGCCATAGAAAACACTTTAGATCATTACTGAACATTTATTGGCCCCATGGTACAATATACAATGCAAACTTATACCTAAGATGTAACTCAGTAAAGCTATCAGATCGTGTCCCTAAAGCAAGGTGGAAGCTCCTAGGTCATATCTTGCGTAGTGCTGATGACTCCCCCGCTGCATTAGCGTTAAAGTTTTCTGTCACAACAAACTGTAAAGGGCGCGTCGGTGCGCATCGTAAGAATTTGTTCAAGATTATTGTGAATGATTTGACCCGTAGAGGTTTAAAACTTAACTCTTTGAATGATATTAATAAGCTCAAGATATTAGCCGATGATAGAGTTGCTTGGAGAAACAAATTTTTACTCTAGCTGTCTTGATCTGTACTGATCACCATTTTAGGATGACTTGATTTCTTTTAGGGGTTTTGAATATTTTAATGGTGTAAACAGTTTCTTAATAATAATAATTATAAGTATAAGCATCATTAATTCCTATACCAGTATAATAGTCCGTATACTAGTCTGTATACTAGTCCGAGTTTTTCGGGTTTGACAAATTATGTTAATTTCATCGGCTGCGAAATGGTCGGGGTAGATATTTTTAGACCCAGGCTAGGAAACCATTATTTCATATTCAATTTTCAGACCGTCTTATCGGGGTAACAATGACCAAGGAGACGATCGAACTTCTAAAGTACATTGAAAAGATATATCTGAATATCTCCCTTTAAGCAGACATTGAGGCTAGATTTCGACATCTCATTGTGCTTATTTAGAATCTGAATACTGAGTCAAAGACAACGTTTTTTGCTGTGAGCTTCCTCCGAGCTTCCTCCGAGTCCGAGTTGTTCGCGAACAGGGGTCGGACTATTTTGTATATTCATATGGCGAAGATTTAGGTTTTATTTTTTAAGGCAATGAAAATCGAGTTTAGTAAGAATATAAGATTAGTGTAATCTGCCAACAGTTGCACTATACGAACAAAATAAGATTTATATTGTTTGATTCCTAATATTTCTCTAGAAAAAAAGGAAAATAATTAAAATGCAGTTCCCCTGACAAACGTATAATTTTCACTTAACAAGTTTGCACAAGACGAGACTGATCGTCACAACCCAAAAGGCCCCTCCAGTTGTCCCTAATGCCGGTATCTTACTCTCTCTGGTGAGAGTAAGACCTGAGAGAATGGTTCCAACAGCAGCTGCAAGATTGAGCACTAAGTTATTCACTGCCGTGGACCTTGCTCCTAGTCCCGCGACAGACTCGCCCCATTTCTCGTACAACAAAAATTTGCTCATAATCGCTAGGTTTATTATTGCTGCATCTCCAAAGCCAACTAACACTGATCCCACTTCGAAGTCAAATCGGAAATGTAAAAACTTAGTTGTTGATCCGAATGCTAGGATGCAGCCAATGTGAAATATTATGTTCCCAAATATCATTATGTTGAAAACATTGAACATTTTCTCAGCAAGGTATCCTAATATAATAGCTGATATTAGCTGATTAATGAGAATAGGTTAAGCAAGTTAGTAAAAATAACAGCTGTTTTTAAACTTCGTCCTGTGTACATGACCATCCTAGCTGGGATGACATAAATAAGTAGGTTAAACATCATGTTATTAACAAAGACAGCTACTTCGGGCATGTAATATGCTAATCTTCTCAATGGTGTCATTTTGCTATTCTTCTGAGGTTCCTCTTCCTCTTCATAATCTTCGGAGCTATCTTTACCGTCTGTAGTATCTCTTACTGGATCCTCATGGCTTTTTATCCGTTTCATAACAGGGATGATTAGTAGTAAGGGGGGAATGTTCAAGGCTGCTACACCAGGACCAACTAAGACCCACCCTCCGTGCATATAAAGCCATACTCCCAGTATGCTACATACGATAGAAGACACGTGCATGGCGCTACTGATGATAACTATGAACATTTTGTGTTCTTTGAGATACAGATCCACTACCTCACCCTGAATTGATTAATTAAAAGCTACTACACTTACATGTACTAATTATTGTTCAATAGCTAACTTGGAAAGTTGGGAGCATTTAAAATGTCGACGATTGTCAGCAATATTTATGCCCAATGAATGCAGATGAGCAATTGATTTACCTGAACTATCTGAAATATAAGCCCAACTGAAAATCCTTGAACAGACCTCAACACGAATATTATCCCAAAGACAAGCTCTCCGTTTTGATACCTTTCAAGAACAACATCCACAGATCCCATAAGCGCGAGGAAGATAGCATTGGACACGAACAATATTTTACATCTCTTGGCTAGTGATATTGTTCTTATTGAGTTAGGAAGGTATTTGAAGAGGTAGGGACTGGCAGCTGAAGTAATCAGGGTCATCGAAATACAGACCGTACCTGAGAATTGTATTTTTAGAGACATTGTACTGAAATTGGAGTAAACAAGTATGAAGGTCCAAGGATCACTTCCATTTTCTGTCTGCAGCATTATTGTATCTACCGCTTAATTCCGTAACAAAATGGTTTTTGTTTAAAACTTTTGAATCCTAACATTTCGTGACATCTAATCTAGCAAACAGATAATGATAAATTATTTTCTTACCAAATGTTTTGTTAAGGTTTTTCTCCTCCAAAAACCGTAGGAAGAATCCAGAAGGAAATATCCTGGTAGCCAAACAGGCGACATTTCCAAGACAGGCGAAAATTAGCACTAACAACAGGTCCCTAGTCCTTGGTTTCGAAACTGAAAGTTGTTCCGGTTATAAGTGTTTGTCAACGACCAACGTGTTTACTGCTTATAGATGGCCACTTCATAAGGGGACAGGGCGCGGTGGATCATGATGATGGAGTTGTAAAATCTATGTTTACCCCCGCCCACTTATAAAAACACACACAAAACTTGTGTGTGCTTTACCTTTTAGCCTTTTAAAAGATAAGCATTTTCATCATCCTTATTGTCCTCACTAGCAAGCTCTGGTGTTAATGATTCGCTATGATATGAGTGTGATTGTGTCCTCCATCCAAACTTTTTAAATATTTTTTATTCAACGTATAATTGCATTAAACTTAATCCTTTATGTTAAAACCCCAAAGTTACCAACAACTGAAGAATGTTTTGCGAGCGTTTCAGGAGGAGAAAAGTTCTCAGCCATAGACATAAAGCAAGCGTACAATAACGTGGAGCTATCAACAGAAGATCAACTAATCACGACGATGAATACCCATATGGGACAGTATGTCTTTCAGCAATCTAATAATTCCTGAAATATAATTATATAATGGTAAGCATGATAGTATCATGCTTACCATTATATTTCAGGAATTATTAGATTGCTGAAAGACATACTGTGTATCATTGATACACAGGGACAAAAGGAAATCGCGGAATGTGCGGGATCTGCAGTCATATCATATCTGCAGTCATATCAGTGCTAGGAAAGCTCCATGCCCGTATTAATTTGCGATTAGATTCCTCGACCTCGTACATTATAAGACCTCGTACTGATATGTATTTCACTCTAACTAGCAGAAAGAACGGAGAGATGTTCTAGCAAAACTTTTAAAAAATGTTAAGACTGTCGCCCGCAGTTTATTCTCAGAATTGTAAAAGTTTCGCCCACTGAAATATCATTAATAACGTATCATTTCGACATATGACATGATAGTACTACTCTAGTAGCAGGGAATAGTGGAGTGTGCACTTCGATGTATACGATTTCTGACAACACAGGGTTGTTTGTTAGATCATTCTTAACCAAAATCGTTTAGGTACGCAATTTGTGTCGCTAGACATAACCCTACAGCATGGGCAACATCACCGGGGGGGGGGGGGGGGGGGGGGGGGGGGCAAAACATGAAAATTTATTCTACAACAGTGTAGTACTAATGTGTAGTTAAAAGAGATTGTGAAGTATGTACTGTCAAGCTTAAATTCGGACTACTTACATTAATTTGCTTTTTCTTTTAGTTGCTGCTAACATAAATTCGTGTCCCTCAAGTACTGGAAAATGCGTCAAAATTGTCTAATTTCCTTTAAAATTTTCCGGGGGGATTTCGCCCCCCTCCGCCCCTTGACCCCACTGGGGGCTGCGCCCCCAGACCCCTGCTATTGGGGGGGCTTCGCCCCCTACCCCTCCGCCCCTGGACCCCGCAAGGGGCTTCGCCCCCTTGCCCCCCCTGGGTTGAAGACATGATGTAGCCCCTGTACAGGGCAACCGGCAAGTTTTCAGGGATTTAAAAATGAGATCGGGAATGACTTCAAGGGAGTCCCTACATAGCATGGACATTAATTGTCAAAGCATTATTCATTACTCGAGTCCCGAACTATGCGGCCTCTCTGTACCTACTACAGGATGGAAAAGGTTTAAACTTTGGGTTGGAACTGGAAGGAGACAACATCGAATGGCAATCGTGGCTTTTCAAATCCTACGGACTTGAGACATCGACGACCGGTCGGTGCATCGTAATTTGTACTAAGCTGAGAAATCCGCAGTGATTAACCTCTACCGTGTTACTGAAACGGAGGAGTCATACTATTTCCAGGTGAAGCGGAACAAACTTCTAAGCCCATGTGCATGTGCTTTACATATGAATTGTGACTCAATTTAGTTAGCAGTGGCCACACACTTCCAACATGCAAGACTTAGTGAATAAAGAATATCAAAACTGTTATTTTTATTGAACAATGTTTAGTGAACTCCACTGTGCTGTAAAACAATTCAATTGTTTCGACACCAACTTTTAAACAAAAACTACCGTTTTACTGTACCATGATAACCAGCAACTTTGATATTTTTAAAAATTTACATTGTTATTGGGGTGTAACAAAGAAGATGCGTGATTAAAAGTAGATTTCATTGTATTTAAAACCTTTTCCAAATGTACACTATTAACATTTAATAACGCTGTAAAATCGGTAAACTTTGATAAATAAAATAGAAGCTCGACTCGACTTATTACAAGTCACTGATCTATCACAAAACAATTTGTGATTGACTGGCATGGATAGTAAAATCTAAGTTCTTGTGTCTGCCAGTTTTATGAAAATTCAAAAACTGGCAACACGCTATCAGTCATTTAAAAACGTATGAAAGGTGTGAGGCCAGGGTTGGTACTTGGGAGGAATACAAATCTGGTAATTAGGACTGTTCTCCTTCTTCTTTAGCTTCAGCTGGGGTCGAGATAGCGTGCCTAGTACAAGGTCACTGCATTAAAACTTTTTCATTTTGTTATTATCTATTTTTCCCGAAGAAGTTTGTCGCAGCAATATACTGATCGATTTTAATTTTATATAATTATAAACTTGAAATTTGTCTGTGAAGTAAGTATTAGAAATAATGGGACTTACTTGCAGTAGTTGCTTGAAGTGTTGGTTTTGTACATGTCACTAAGCAGCTGGTTTGTGTAATCACTACACAACTCTGGCTGGTGACATGGAAACGCTGTTGCTTCCTTCCCTGCAGTGCACAATGATATTGATAAAATAATACCATGCTGTGCATAAAATACTGTTATATGATAAATCCAACATAGCAGCACACTTTGCTCTCAGGTAATGCAATATCTTAATTAGAATTGGTTGGCATAACAACGGTCACACTGACACTAGAATTCGGAGGCACTGTCGAGTATAATACCTGTGCAGTGAGCAAGTTCTACTGGACTAGGAATTAGGATTCGAAATGAGGCGGACGAGGGTTTTCAAAAAGATGTGGAGTAAATTTTTATAACTTTATGGAATTTGAATGTTTGAAAATGATGAAAAATTAAAAGTAAATCGCAGCCCGAAATGCATACCTTGTTGTTAATATGATACCTTTATGTCAAAGTAAGTGCGTAAAATAAAACTTTTAGTTACAATATTTGCGTTGCGCGCTACGTAATTTGTATGCGATTCTGTGTTTTGCCACTGTGCACGACAAAGATTTCCCCCTATTTTCTTACATTTCTTACATCTCCATTTTTTAGATTCCCTGTTCAATAATTCATTAAGGAAATTTTGCAACACGAATAAATATTCAATAATTAGGGTTTAAGCATTCAGTTAAAGTTTGTGTAACCAGTCATGCGTGACAAATCAAACTTGCCCCCACCGCACCCCCCCCCCCCCCCCCCCCCCCCTCCGTGATACTTACTTAAAAGATACTTAATTGAGTCAGGATAGTCGGGAGCCTTTACTGCAGAGGTCATAACTTTCTGAGTTGATTCAAAGTAGTGCCCGTACTGAAAACATGATGTTTTATGAAGTACGGAACGGTTGCATTATTGTAACTTTTCACGAATAGAATATCTTGATTCCATAAGATAACGAAGATCTACAATAGTACAGAGCTAGAGGGGTGCCATATGTTTTCGCACATTTTAGCGCTCGAGTTAGCGTGCACGTCATGTGATATTGTTAGCAGTGAGTGTAATAGCGAGTCTGGAGAATTTGTCTAGTACAAGGCCCAGGCCCTTTGGCGTATCTATAGTAAATATTGTGGCGATATAACATCTCTGACACCACTAAAACCTGAGTAACAGGGTGTTCACAATATTCAACTTCGCATAGCAAACTTATGATATCTCTGGCTGCAGATTGGGCAGTATCTAGATAGCCCGACCACTGTCCGCGGACAACTGTCCGCGAACAACTGTCCACGAACACCTGTCTACCAGATCATATTACTGCATAATAACAGTATCCCCTGAATCATTCTCTAGGGAGGCCGTGGGTCCATTAATTTCGTCCATTAGACAGAAGAGTACCATGTCAGGAATTGGAATAGTTGTTGTTGTTGTTGATGATGGCAACTGATAATATACTTCACCAAAAACGAACGACTTATATACCACATTTAAATCGTAATCATTTATTTCATTGAGCAATATACTACGCTACAATCAATATTATTCGTAACTAATTATATCTGAGAGACCACATTTGAATCGTAATCAATAGTTTGATCCAGTAATTTACTACGCTACAATTAATTATGCTAGTCTGTAGTCGTAACTAATTGCATCCAAGATACCATACATACCATTAAATTTCATAACATTTGCGGTCATATGATCTGGTAACCAATCAACTATTCACATACACCTGTTGCTTGATTCAGGGGATACTGTTATTATGCAGTTATAATATGATCTGGTAGACAGGTGTTCGTGGACAGTTGTTCGTGGACAGTTGTCCGCGGACAGGGGTCGGGCTATCTAGATACTGCCGCAGATTGATCATTGACAACTCCGACAGTATTTATTTAAATCAACTGAGAAACATTTTTGAATTTTGTAAATCGGTGGTACGGAAGCGGAGTTATGGTTCAATGAAAATTGTAAGTTTAACACTGTTTGTATTGTCATATTATCAGATATGACAAAAACATATGGCACCCCACTGTACAATAACTAGAAGTACAATTTGAACCTGAGATTTAGGTTGATGTTTCTTTTGTATCTCATCAATACCAAAACACCTTTCGTTCCAGTTCCCTATCCTGGTTTTAGTTTCGTAAGCGTTTTCCGTCGTTGTGGTCCTCCAACCAAACTTCTGTACATTAGAACGATATTAGTTAAGGTGGTTTTTGCGGATAAATATAGACAGATATTTAGGCAGATAAATATAAACCCCACACAGCAAAAGGCTCACGAGGTAGCTTTATTTTGTAATGCTACTAGTATAAATGCTATGACAAGGGTCCGAGAATACAGTAGCGCAACGACCGACTCTGCTACCTTTGGGGCGGCATTTTGACAATATAATCCTAGAAAAAAGTTGTTGAATCAAAATACCTCACCCTGACTTAGCATCGGTCAACGAAAAAAGGCGGCCGGCAATGACATATGATTGATTTTTTGATTGAGGAGCACTACCCAGAGGCATTACTCGGCACTAACGCCTTAAAATCTTTAATTACAATCAAATATAAATATATGCACACAATGTATAAAATATGAATAATGTATAAAATATGAAAAAAAAATAAATAAAAAAAATAAAAAAATAAAAAAATGATTACGCTATTAGCAAATTTGAATAGTAATACTATTAAGAATTTCTAAATAACTCTTATCTCTTGACATAAATTTAGAACAGCGACACAGGGTCTGAAGAATGCGCGGTGATATTTTTGTTTTGTAAATGACAGTGAAATTGCGCGGTAGCGATAGCATTGTAGAAAATGCTCGAAGATAGTCATATTTCGTTATGAGGTTAAAGTTTTGTTGCTCGTTATTATCAACGTATGTTGTACCAAATTATTTAAATTTCTAAAAGTACGAAATTTGAGTTGTTCCAGTCCTTGTCATCCGGGTTGAGTGCTTGTGCAGTAAGCACATGCTTGCTGACTGTAGACTTGAATGAATTTAGGAATTTGTCTTGTAGGCAAGTCGTGACATATTTTATGTCCTTGTTAATAATGTTGACTGTTTTGTTATATAACTTAAGCCCAATGTAAGAAATGCTCTTGTCTGAATTACATAAACGGTTAAATGGTACTGCAAATATTTGGTGGTGCAGTGTTAGAATAAACTTTGTGCATTAAGCATAATATACATTTAGCTATCACGTTCGGTAAAGCTAATACTTCTAGTTTATTGAAAGTTTCCTTTGTGTGTGAAGGTGTACTGTTCAGATCTTTGTCATAAAAATAGCGGTGGTATTGGTTATCTGCAGCGCGAATGCCCTTTTTCTGGGCCGAGAAGACTCTTTTAACGGAGTTTAGCGATCTTGTTCCCCAAACTGTGCAGCAGTAGTACAAGTGAGACTGAACAAAGCTGTTGTATATCAACTTGAGTGCTTTGTTAGGTACAGAGCCTTTGAGTTTGTAGAGTATGCCCGCATTTCTAGAGACTTTAGTGGCTAAATGTCTAATGTGGTGGGCCCAATTTAGCTTGGTATCAATGATCACGCCAAGAAACCTTTCGTGATCACTTTGCTTTAATCGTTCACCTCCCATGTAAATTTCTATATCCTCAGTTTTCTTATTTGTAAAGATCATATAATATTTAGTTTTGCTAGCATTCAATTTAAGCCCGTTATTAGTAGCCCAATCAATTATCAAAGTCAGAATCTCATTCACCATTGCATTAAGTTGTTCAAATGTATCTGTACTTATTATTAGGTTTGCGTCGTCAGCGAAATAAATATGTTTAGCTAAATTACTAATCTGAGGAAGGTCGTTGATGTAAATTATGAACAGAATTGGTCCGAGAATGGAGCCCTGTGGTACTCCGTAGTTAAGTTTGAGGTGAGAGGACTTGCAGTTGTTGACGCTCACGTATTGCTCTCTATCGGTAAGATATGAGTGAAACCAAGATAAAGCCAATCCCCGAACTCCATAGTGCTCAAGTTTTCTCAGAAGAATACTGCTGTCAACCATGTCGAACGCCTTGCTGTAGTCCAATAGAAGCAGTGCTGTGACCTGCTTTTTTTTCTAGTGCCCTGTGGATATGGTTTTGGGCTTCTAGTAAAGCATGTTCACAGCTATGCCCAGCTCGAAATCCGTATTGAGAGTCAAATAGGATTTTCTCTGTCTTTAAGTGATCTAATAGTCGCGCTTGCATAATTTTTTCAAAGATTTTTGAGAAACACGAAAGTAGTGAGATAGGTCGATAGTTTGAAACTTCAGCACGTGACCCACCTTTGTGAAGTAGAATTACTTTCGCGATTTTCAATTTATGTGGAAACTTCCCCTGCTGTAGAGAAGCAGAGACTAGGCAGCTAAGCACTGGCGCAAGTATATTGCTCACTTTTTTCAGGGGAAGTATACTCATATCAGAAGTCGACTTAATCTTCAGACCCTTAACTATTTCAATTATTTCTGATGCGGACGAGTCTTCGAGATTCATGCTCCGCTGGCATTTGCTATCTTGAGTTTCTGTTACGATAGTCCGGCCCTCGGAGCATACGAGACCATTTTCTCTCTTAAGAGTCTCAGCTATATTGCAGAAATAGTCATTGAAGCTATTCGCAATTTGCTGAGAATCTGTTATCTCGCTCCCATTATAGTTAATTTTGTTTATCTTGATTTTGCCTTTTTTCTTTCTGTTTAACAAGTTATTAACCATTTGCCATTGTTTTCTGCTGTCGCTAGAATATTTTGTAAAGTATGCGTTGTAATATTTGTTTTTGGCCTTATCCACGTGTTTATTCACAAATTTTTTCATTTTCTTGTACCTAATATCATTTTCAGTGGTCGGGTTTGTGACAAAATCTTCATAAAATTTATTTTTGCGATCACATGCGCACCGTAACCATTCTTGGATCCACGGCTTTGTGTTTTTACGGCGGCCTGGTTTACTCTTTTTTGCCTTCATTGGGAAATTTCGGTCGTATAGTTCACTATATTTTTTCTCGAAAGCCTCAAATTTTTCATCTGCAGAATCATAGTTATTAACCAAGTTCCAGTCTACGGCAGAAATGTCGTTCTCGAACTTTTTGATGCTGTCATCGTTTATTACTCGAGAAGATGTTTCTGTTGTATCTTCTTGAAGTTTACAACTGAGCCTATTCTGATCAACCATAATTGTGACAAAAGTTGCCAAGTGGTCAGAGATTGATTCAGAAATTACTCCCGATTTTGTAACAGCGTGGCAATTATTGACGAAAATATGGTCAATGATAGTCGCACTGTGATCTGTGACTCTAGTTGGTCTTGATATCACAGGAGCGAATCCGTGCTCTGCTAAAGTGTCCACATACTTAGTAACAGAGTCTATTCTCCCGTAATCTAGTAGGTCTATGTTAGTATCACAAGCCAGTATGATATTTTTGTTTCGATGTCTTGCTAAGTTACGGAGGAAAATTTTCAATTGTTCAAGGAAACCATTCAAGTCCCCACTTGGAGAGCGATATATATTACAGATTAACGCGTTTTTGTGCCCTTTCAAGGTAAGTTCTGCAACCAAGAATTCTCCTATCTTAGGATTATCGTGGCAACATAGAGCGCTCTTAACGTTTATGTCAGATAATTCACATAGTTTTTTGTTAACATATATGACTAATCCTCCACCACGATTTGACGCTCTAGCGGGAGTCTGAACATACGGTGGATAGAAACCGTCTAGTTCGAGCTCCTCTCCCTGAAAAGGCAAACATTCCGTGTTACAATTTGTTTCATTGAAGCAGAGAACGTCGTATTTTGTGTATTGATCTATATTCTCCCGAAATTCTTCAATTTTCCCATTAAGTGACCTAACGTTTAGCGAGAAAACTTTTAATTCATACTCCTTCGTATTTTTGATCGCGTTCGCGGTATAATATTTGCAGTTATTTAGAAGACTAGACGTTGTTTCCCATGGATTCAAATCAGCATCAGTATCATCATGATCACCTATTTGATTTGATAGGTGGTCGCGATTAAAGGGGTTAAACCTAATAGTGTTACTGAAATTTATCATGTGAAGCTGTCTAATGGAGACATCGTATGCTGGGAAAATTTTTCTCAAGCATTCTTTGCAGCCTGTTGAGCCAGCAGAACATCTTGTGTGGGATAGGTTGTCACAGTAGCATCATTTGACTTATATTCCCAATTTTTGTGCAAGTGTGACATTTTTCTCGTTTATTGGAGACTTGGATTTGTATAGGACGTGATGGTGATAGAGGCATGACGGCACCCACTGGAAGAATTTCTGAAATGCAGCTGTAGCAAGACCATTCTCCAGTAAGTTCAGTTATGTCGCTAGGTGTTAGGTGAGCACATTTTGGGTGATATGTCGTATAACAAATACTACAAGTGATGCTTACCTTGTGTGAGACTAGGCGCTTTGCACAGGCCTTACAGCTATTTTTACTACTTCGGATAACTACCATTTTTTAGCTGTAAATGATACTCTTGTTTAAATGTAGATATAGGTTTGCTACTATATGTAATATAATAAAGTACACGGAAAACAGTCACTGAAAGTATCTACTCCAGATGAGTGAGCCAAGAAAATGGGGCCAGGGAAGAGTGAGAAAACGTGCGAGGTTTTGTGAACACTCTGTCCGGGTCCCTAACTTCAGCTTCTAACTAGAGAAATCAATTCAGTGAACACTATCTGGAGAACCTAGGAAAGTGGTACTATGTCTGGACTCACAAACATGGAGCAGGAGATGAGAAAACTAGTAGAGGAGGAAAAACGGATTGTGGATCAGATTGTGGAGGTGAAATTGGAAATGAAGTCTTGGGACACAAGTGAGAAAGAGGCGGAGATAAAAGAGAGCAAAGTGGAGTTGTTTGATTTGAGCGAGAAGAGAGAGGAGTGTTTGAGCAGAGTGAGAGAGTTGGAGAGAGATATGAACAGGTGGAGAGAAGAAGCAGAGCTTGAGCGAGAGGAATTGATGAGGGAACGAGATGTAAAGATGGAGAACACAAGCAACTTGTTGCAAGAAATAGCGAGAACAACTGAGAGTGGTGATTTGCAACCCGGAAATACAGAGAGAGATAAGGGAGAGTACACGATGAAATGTAAGGCGCCGAGGTACAGGAAAAATGATGACTTCTGTACATTTCTGCAGAGATTCGAGCAGTGGGTCCTGTTATGCGGAGTAAAGGACAATCTCGACTTGAGACTTGCCAGTCAGATAGAAGACGATGGAAAGTTCAAGAAAGTCAAGAACATTCGACTGTCGAGTGAGGAGAGAGGTGACGTAAAAATGCTGATCAGTGCGGTGAAACGAGAGCTATATCCAGCCACTGATGCGAGAATCATGAGGACAACGTTTCACAAAATGAGGCAGGAAGCGTTAGAGAACGTAGAGCAGTTCGCAGAGAGAATACAGGATACTGCTGAGAAGATTTACCCGAGAGCTGTGGAGAGAGAGAGTGCAGGTATCACTGT
The DNA here is from genome assembly GCF_026151205.1 of Bolinopsis microptera. Lineage (NCBI taxonomy): Eukaryota > Metazoa > Ctenophora > Tentaculata > Lobata > Bolinopsidae > Bolinopsis > Bolinopsis microptera. The sequence continues at coordinate 7,242,010 of NC_087081.1, read as the reverse complement.
GTTGATACAGGGCGTGAGAGACCCTGCTATTAAAAGACGGCTCCTTCAGATGAACACGAAGACAGAGGATTTTGATAGTGTGATCCGTTTAGCTGTACAGGAGGAACACATATCCAAGGCAGTAGAGGGAGAGCTTGACAGTGATCCAATAAATACACTGGAATTCCGGGCACCTACTTATGGTGTTGGCAGGCAAGGTGAGAAAGAAGAGGATGAGAATAACTGTCAAATGTGTGGGAAGAAGGGTCACAAGGCTGACTCGTGTTGGAGCAATATTGTGTGCCAGCTGTGTGGAGGTAAAGGGCATGTTGCCAGTGTTTGTAGGAGTAGAGTGAGTCCGGTTGAGCGGAGTAGCAGAGGTGCGAGTAGAGGTGCGAGTAGAGGGGCGAGTGGAGGTGCGAGTAGAGGAGAGAGTCGCAGGCCATTGATTTGTTATAATTGTCAGGGTGAGGGACACATTCAGAGATTCTGTAACGTCAACAGAGGGCAATCTGGAGAACGAGGAGGGCAGTACAGACCCACAGTGAATGAACAGCATGGAATGCAGACAGACCATTTAAACGGGCGTGCGACTGGACAAAATTCATTTCCCATCAGTCGCAATTAAAATCATATGGGAAGCAGAAGGAGGTGAATGCGGTGAACTGGAAACACATCTTGGTGGCTGGGAGTTGCAGAGGAGTGGCAGCCTACCTTTTTGTTGACAGCGGGTCGGCTGTGAGTATTGTGTCCACGGGTTTTGTGAGAGGACTGAGACTAGAGAGCGGGATCCGACCGTGTAACATGACCTTGAAGTCATTTTCTCAAGACACGATACAAATCAGAGGAGAGTTAGAGATGGAAGTGGTGGTTGCTGGAAATAAGTTTGTGCACACTTTCGTGGTAACTGATCTGTTAGACACAGAGTTCCTGATTGGAGATGACTTCTTGAGATCGAATAGAGTGACGCTGGATTATAACAAGTGCAGATTGGTGCTGCATAACGGAGATGAGGTGCCGTTCACGGAGAAGCCGGAGAATGTAAAGCAGCAGATAAAAGTGAGATGTAGCAGAGTCACAGTCATTCCTCCAAACACGGTGCAATACATCAGTGGAAAGCTGCAGGCGAAAGGAGTGAACTTCAAGGGTTTGATTGAGCCACAGTACAAGCACGGAATTGGAGAGACAGGAATTCTGTTCGCTCATGCAGTTGTGCACTCTGAGAAGAGACTGATTCCGATGAAGTGTATTAACGCAACTGATGAACCGATAACAATTCACAAGAACAAGATCATTGCACTGTTGAAGCCTGTAGGCGATCAAGATTTCATACACGGCGTGCAAAGGAGCAGGAGTCACGATGTCGGAGTGAGAGGGACTACAATTGATGACCAAGCTCAGGAGACCAGGAGTGAGCCAGGACAGATAGGTGGGGAGAAATGGATTCAGAGTGAGTTGTTTGAGAGGCTCGGGCTGGACGAGATAGAGGTGGCAATGTCTAACACTGAGAAGACCAGACTGAAGGAGATAATCTGGAGATTCAGGGACTGCTTCTCGCATGATGAATTTGATATCGGGTGCTGCAATATGTATGAAGCAAAGATCAAGATGAAGGAGGGAGAGTCGCCCAGCTGGACATATCCTATACCTACCCCGTACAAACTTCAGCCAGAGATGGACCGCCAAATTGAACAGATGGTGAGAGCGGGAATAGCAGAGCCCCTGAAAGGACCCAGTGACTTCAACCATCCTATATTTCTGGTCAAAAAGAATACAGATCCTGAATCATGGAGGTTGGTAGCAGACCTGAGGGGTACCAACAAAGTCTGCATGGATGAGAAATACCCGTTACCCAACTTGAATCACGTGTTAGACACGATAGGATCAGACTCTATTTATTCAAGTTTCGATCTCTCTAAGAGTTTCTGGCAGATACCATACTCTGAAGATTCGAAGAAGGTTACAGCGTTCATGCACAGGGGAAGGTCATACTGTTGGGCTCGTATGATCATGGGTCACAAGAACTCCAGTAGCGTGTTCTCGAAGGTGATGTGGAAACTTCTGGCAACAGTTCCGATAGAACAGTTGATATTCTTCATCGACGATCTGTTCCTGAGTTCAAAGACTGTGAGCGAACATCTCGACAGATTGGAGATCCTGCTGATGAGACTGGTTCAAGCGAATCTGACGTTGACCCCCAAAAAATGTATGCTACTGAGGGAGAAAGTTACATTCGTGGGTGTGTCAATCAGCGAGGACGGAGTACAGATCACAGAGGACAGGGTTAAGGATCTACTTGCCTTACCTGTTCCCACCACTGTGAAGAGGGTTCAAGAAGTGTTAGGTGCCTTGAACTACGTGAGGAAGTGGATACCCAGATACAGCGTAATTGCGAAGCCTCTTCACAAGCTCACTACGAAGGAAGCAAAGTTTGAGTGGACAAGTGAGTGCCAGGAGGCGTTTGAGGAGCTAAAGAGAGCGGTGGCGGAGAGTACGATGTTGGCTATACTTGATACAGAGGACCCATTCCAGTCATATCACCTGACAGTGGACGCTAGCAAACATGGATACGGAGCTACCTTGAGCCAGGAGATAGTACGAGATGGAAAGAGAGAGAGGAGAATAGTAGCATTCTATAGTAAAGCTGTACCACCCTACAAGAGAGAAAGGAGCCAGACACAGCTAGAATTTGATGCCATGGTGATAGCCATTGATCACTGGAAGATGTATCTCAGAAACACCAAGTTCAAAGTTATAACGGACTGTAAGAGTCTCCTATCAGCGAGCGACACCCTGTTCTCAAAATCAGATCCTGCTTTAATCAGGAAGTGCCAGGAGCTATCCAACTACTCCTTTGATATCGTGCACATTGAAGGAAAAGAGAACACGCTATGTGACTTTTTGAGCAGATTTCCATTCAGAAGGAAATTCGTGGAAGCATCATGCCAGACAGAAGTCAGTGGAGCGGAGAGATCGAGAGGAGAGGAGTTTACCAGGTCTCTGGGTGTCGATACCATCCCGAGTCACAACGCTTCTGACGTTAGTGAATCCTCTAGTAATGTTACACGTGATCACAACGCTTCTGACGTTAGTGAATCCTCTAGTAATGTTACGGGTGATCACAACGCTTCTGACGTTAGTGAATCCTCTAGTAATATTACACGTGATCACAACGCTTCTGACGTTAGTGAATCCTCTAGTAATGTTACACGTGATCACAACGCTTCTGACGTTAGTGAATCCTCTGAGAAGAGTCCTGGTGTGGTGAGTGACGCTGATAACGTCATGTGTGGTATGGGAGAGAACAGCAGAGTGTGTAGTAGTGGGAGCGAGATAGTAATCAGTGAGGGGATAAATGGCTGGAAGAATGAGATATGGAGAGAGCAGAGTACAGATGAGATAATTGATGAGCATGATGAAAAAAAGGTGACTAAGAGAGATCAAACGGAGAAAAGTGATCTACAACTCCTGTTCGAGGACAATCATGATGGACATGTGAGGATGGTAAAGCTCAAGGAGAAGGATGTTCCTGTATGTATTTGCAGCATCGATGTGATGCCACGACTTCAGAAGAAGCAGGGTAATTGTAAACAGGTTACCTTTGCAGTACCAGATACAGAGACAGACAAACAATGCTTACCAGATTTGGAAAGGATCAAGACAGAGCAGAACTTGGATCCAATATTGAGGATTGTGAAACAGTGGGTTAAAGACGGCGCCCGGGGAACAATCCAGGTGAACCGTGTGCCAGACAAATTGATCACCTATTGGACCCAATTTAGCTTGATGAAAGTGGATGAAAGTGGACTCTTGAAGAGAAAGTGGGTTAAAAGAAAAGAGAAGGATTCGAGAGAGTTGATCGTGATACCAGACAGCTATGAAGAAGAGATCATGAGACTGTTTCACGACAACATCACCAACTGTCACCCGGGAATCAGCACCTGTGTGGAGAAATGCAGGGAGTACTTCTACTGGCCAAAGATGGAGCAGGACTTCAAAATGTACATCAAAGCGTGCATAAGATGCGGAGAGATGAAGCAGCCGAAAGCTTATCTGAAAGCACCGTTAAAGCATTTATTCTTCCACCATTTCAATGACGCTATAGTAATTGATCACATAGTACCGACAGCAAATCAGAGAACACCCCGAGGATATCGATACATCCTTACTATCTCTGATGCCTGGTCAAACTATCTAGTGGCAGTTCCAGTCAAGAGTCAAACTGCTAAGGAGAATATAGCAGCGATAATGAAGAACTGGGTATTAAAGTTCGGAATGTGTCGGGAGTTAATTGTGGATAATCACCCCGGGTTCAGAGCAGAATTCTTCAAGGAAGTTTGGGAGTCTTTCGAGTGCAAGAAAACTCACGGAACATCGTATAAAGCGTCTAGCACGGCCCGTGCTGAGAGCAACAACAAGAGAACCAATCGAGCGTTACGTGCATGCATTCCTAAGGGAAAGGAGCACTGTTGGGATATGTATCTGGACAAGAGTACATTTGCCTTGAACTGTTTGAAGAACCGGAGAACTGGGTATTCTGCTCACAAGATGATATTTGGCAGAGAGGTAAACTTGCCGTTGAATCTGATGTTAGATGATAGAGAAAAGCATCAGCCAGATACGAGGAACGCCGCTGCCAGAGAGGCATACGAGCTTCACAGAGAAATGAAGAGGATCATCAGGAGAGTGAGAGAGAGTGCTAATGTAGATTTCATGTATGCACAGAGGCAACATGATCGTAAACTGCATGGTCCTTACTTTAAGGAGAACGACTTTTGTTTCGTGTTAGTGCAATGTCCTAAACACAAGTTTGCTCCACGATTTAGGGGTCCGTGCAAGGTAAAGAAGGTGATAAATGATCACTTATATGTAGTGGAGTACGGACCTGGGTTAGAGAAGGTCACAAATATTTGTAAAATGAAGCACTACGAGATGAACAGATTCTCGGAGAAAAGAGTAGTGATTCGTGAGGGCAGCAGATATACTGCGGAGCCAGTGAGAAAAGACCCAGTGAGAAGGGACAGTGAGAATAGTGATAGCAGTAGTGATGAGGAGTGGATGCCTGAGCAAGTAGAGAGAAGGAATCCTGTGATTCGAGAGAGTACTTTGTCTAATCAGAGAATTGAAATTCCTGACGAACCTCTATCACCTGAGTATACACTTCCTTTCAGAACGGAAAGTCAGGAAATTTCAATCCAACATGACCCTCAAACACCAGCTAGGGTTAACACTCCTATTCATATTTCATCACCTATCCAGGAGACAGAATCGAGTTTTGGATCTTTCCACACACCCGGGTGGGGCAGAGGGGTTGAGGAACCTACATCCCGGATGGAGGATAGTTTGAGTCCTGTCATACTGGGGGAGAGTAACAGTACACTAGCTTACTCACCTGAGGAACAGAGTACACCTGTAGTCAGTGGAGGACGTTCTCTAAGGAATAGAGCAGAATTAAAGAAGCCGGATTACTACAGACCGGTGTCGAGAATTAGTGTTGTATTGAAGGTGGTAAAGGACAGTTTACTTGGTTTTTAGAGGATTGCTGGTCAAGGGATGCCAGTTAACTAACTGTTGCTCGGGCAGATACGACGATTGTTGTCATGTTTTGCAGACTACCTGGAACCTGTGGAAGGTGGTCATCGTTGCATTTCTTATCTCCCGCCGTGCTTAGGGTATGCCTGGTGTCCTTGATATCAGTTGATATTGTTAGTGATGTCTGGTTTTTATTTTGAAGGGCTTGCTACCCTGGAGAGTGGAGAGTTTGCGAGAGGTGGAGTTAGTTGTTGAACCGTGGAGTAGAGTAGAGTGTAGAGGTTGAGTCACATTTTAATCCGGTAGAGCATCGCTCCTGATGCCTAGATTTGCCTTTAGTTGACTTTTGATATTCGTGTGCCGATAAGGTCTTAATCTAGATGATTGGACTTCATATCTATAAATATGACGGTCTGCAGTGACTTATGTGAAGTTATGTTCGTAACTAGGTGTACGGAGATAATGGTGTAAGTTATGTTCGTAACTAGGTGTACGGAGATAATGGTGTAAGTTATGTTCGTAACTAGGTGTATGGAGATAATTGTATACGTTATGTTCGTAACTAGGTGTACGGAAATAATTATGCAAGTTATGTTCGTAACTAGGTGTACGGAGATAGTTGTGTAAGTTATGTTCGTAACTAGGTGTACGGAAATAATTGTGTTAGTTATGTTCGTAACTAGGTGTACGGAAATAATGGTGTAAGTGTAGGTTCGTGCCTAGATGTACGGTACCTGGATTAGGAGTATGGTTGTGGAGGACGTGTTCAACAACGGGTGGTGTGGACGGAGAGACGGTGGATGGTAGACGGTGCTACGACTTCGACAGAACGGCAGAAGAAGTAAGGGAAGTAGGAGGGACAGTTTAGGAGAAGGACAGTTAGTAGGGTAGCAAGTTTTGTAAATATTTTGAAGTAGTTGAAGTTTGTAACGTGAAGTGTATCACGTTAGTTTTTATAATTTATTTGTATTGTGTCAAGTGAGATTTCACGTGTAGTTTTAATTATTCAGATTTGGTACGTGATGGTACACGTATTCTTTAAATTTTATATTTTTGTAGCACGTGTAAATTTTTTAAAGGGTAGTTTTTTCGCGTGAGTTGCATCACGGGGATTCTGTTGGTAATTTTATTTTAATAGGGTGTTGTTTAAGAGGGAGTTTTAGGATTTTTTTAAGGATTTAGTAGGTAGGGGGGGATTTAGTCGAATTTGTCAATACCTCCTGGAGATATTGACGAAATCGATTAAATTTTCCCGGGGATATAGTGTATTATGGAGGCTGGTTGCAGCAGTTTTAGAGTAGTTTTAGCAGTTGTGTAGATTGTAATTTAGTGATTAATACGACCGTTAGTAATGAGTGTAGATTTAGGTAGTTAAGTGACCACGTGGTATCACGTGGCGCGTGTCGATAACGCATTTCTGGACACGTTAGGATTAGTTCTGGAAAAGCTCTTTAGGTGACGTGTTTAATCAAAGTGTTAACCGCTGATCTAGAACGCCCAACGTGGCCCGTCTTGCCACAGTTTAAGTTGTGATTGTTGATAATATCTTTATATTCATCATTCGAACGTTATTACTCGATTCAACTGTTTCCTTTGTTCAACTCTAGCTTAGGACCGAATTGTAGCATTTGAACCGTTTGATTCACAGTACCGCACTTGGTTGCATGTATGTAGTAGTCATATCAGAGTAATTGGCAATACAAGTTATCGTGATTGTCGTATTAACGTAGAGTTCAATACTTAGTTATTGAGAGTTATTGCAGTTGTCAGTCGCTACAACGACTGAGAGTATAGTGTGTAGTGAGAGACTTGTGAGCAGGCACTGTTTACCATTGGTACGCCGCGGAGGACTGGTCTGGGTGCCATCTTATTTTACACTAGTATTCTGTGGGAATAAGTTTAAAAAGTTAATTGAAGTATGTGAAATGTGAATGTGACTTGTATTCTGTATTTGTAACTTGTAAGTGTATGTACTTAGTGGTCTGATTACGTGGTTCAACTTAGTAAAGATAAGATTTCGATTAGCCGTAAGCTGGTGCAGATAAGACATGGTTCGTATACTGTACGATTCTTAGTAGATTAATAATTTTGTCCAAATTTTCGATATAGTATGTTTGCCGATTGTATTGCTGTTCTAAGGTCTGCCCAATGAAGAAACATACTCCCGTCTTAGCGGCCAGTGTTTTCGAATTAAGTAGCTGCGCCCCATAAATTCTTTGACACAGGTAGCAAGAGAGCGAGCTATCTCTCTCTTGGACAGTACTGTTAGGTGGATTCCGTTTCCATCAGGATCTACAATGACCTCTCTTCTCTGGTATAAAACAGTACAAATATGGTGCGAGTCAAAGAACCATAGCTTGGACACTCTATTGCTTAGTTCAAAAATAAAGCTGTTAAAATGCTTAACTTCCTCATTAAGCCACGAGAAACGTGTGAGAACTAAAGAATTAAATATAAAAGTCGTGTTAGGATATTTCTCAATTAGATAATCAATATTTCTTTTAAAATCACATGAAAGGGAGAGGTGGTGGTGGTCATAGCGAGATAAATCGTTTATACCAGAATTGAAGAAATTATGACAATTTTAGAGCCAGAAATATATTGTTCGTGATCTAAAATTTTGGATAACTGGTACATTTCGCGTTTGATGCAGTGTACGTAAGGAAGGTCAAAAGGGACATCTCTGAGTTGGCTTCTGTCTAATAAAATGAAATATTAATTAGTAATTTATAATTATTTCTTAATCGATTACCTGGAATTTGTTGGTGTCGTCAGTGTGGTCCCATATTTCACCGTCTGGGGAAGCTGTAAGTGTGTACCGGAAGGGAGGAATTGAGGGGTCGATACTACCGGACATCTTGCTAAACAGGACAGTCATATTACTTTCATTAAGTTGTTAGTTGAGGCAATATTCAAATATTTTTGTTGTCTTTGTCACTTGCGTCAAAACAGTGAAATTTTGGATCCGGAAAGCATATATATTTATAATATATATGAATATGAATGACAATGAATTTGGTTAAAGTAAACCTCATATTTCAAGAACAGAGGCGAATATCAAAATTCTGTGCATACCGTTTGTGGGTAATAGCCCAAGGAACACCTGTGCCAAGTCTCAGGTCATGGGTGTGGCCAGTCTTTACCAAAAGTTAAAGTTTACCTTTTTTGATTTCAGTTAAAGTTTTCCATGTAATTACAGGTAAACCTCAAACTTTGGCCTCAATATCGCAGCAACGCAAGGTCAAAATTTTATGCGGTTTTTTTCTACCTGTTTATCTCCAGCAGCTCAATGACATATAAGGTAAAAACTAGAAAGGTGATACGACAAAAATCAACGATTTTGGTCAAATTTGGTCAAATGTACGCAACTTTTACAGCTAATTTTGCCTCCAAATGACGCGCATCCATCAAATTTTGGCACCTAGGCGATTACTCTCTGTTCTTTCCAAAATGGAGTAAACAAATTTGGTATTTTGAAAAATTCTCTCAGTCTCTAGAAAACAATGGTTACAAAATTTTTTAAATCAGAGCAAGTTTATTTTTATGGTGCACCCCTATTATTAGCCTGGGGTCCCCTGGTAAGCCTAACCCTAACCGACTATCCCTAATCCAGGCTTACCTAACCCGGCGTACCATAACCGGCTAACCCTAACCGGCTTACCCTACACGCTAAACCCTAAACCCGGATAAACCGAACCGGCTATCCTTGCCTAACCGGCTACCCTAACCGAAGAACACCTAACCGGCGAACCCTAAACCAGCAAACCCTAACACGGCGTACCTATAACCCGGCTAACCCTAACCCGGCTAACCCTTAAACGGCTAACCTAACCCGGCTTTAGGGTCAGGGTCAGGGTCAGGGTCAGGTCAGGGGTAAGGGTCTGGGTCTGGGTCAGGGTCAGGGTCAGGGTCAGGGTCTGGGTCAGGGTCAGGGGTCAGGGTATAGGGTCAGGGTCAGGGGTCAGGGTCAGGGCAGGGTCAGGGTCAGGTCAGGGTCAGGGTCAGGGTCAGGGGTCGGGTAGGGGGTCAGGGTCAGGGTCAGGGTCAGGGTCAGGGTCTGGTCTGGGTCAGGGTCAGGGTCAGGGTCAGGGTCCAGGGCAGGGTCAGGGTCAGGTCAGGGTACAGCGTCAGGGTCTGGGTCTGGTGCAGGGTCAGGGTCCTGGGTCGGGTCAGGGTCAGGGTTCAGGGCGTCAGTTCAATTTACAATTTATGAACACCTTCTCTCAACCTCTATGTCTATGCGCTCTTTTATAGTTTTATCCTGCTATGTATAATAAAATGTTTAAAACGGGACTATCTCTGGAGCCATCAACAGGTAAGTGGAATATTCTTTCGATTTATTAGCTCATTGTAACACGGAAACGATGCACACTTACACTTGTTATTCGGGTGAGGACTCAGGACAAGCAAAGCTTGCTTTGTATGTTTGCAATTGGCTGGCGGCTAACACTTTGCTTTATCAGGCTTAGTTCAGTCACGTGAGTTCTTTGGGAACTTATACCAAAAGCCGCAGCGAGCAGGATGATACATGGGGTTACTGGTTGTTGTTTTGTGATAGAAATTCTGTTCTAGAGCTTTACTATCATTCGCATTGAGTATGGTTTTATGAGCTCTCGAGTTTCAACTCTTAGCAAGCCCAGTCAAACATTTGTAATTATAATGTGTTTTCTCTTTTTCCCCACCATTAAGTTTTATCACGTCCAGAGACAACTTTGCTAAGTCATGACGTTTTAGCCGTCCTTAGTTATCAAACTATCTAATTTACGCATAGAGTTTAATCCACTATCCGTATTTGGCTTAGGTTTCATCAGAACTCTCAAATACCTGTTGATATCTTTTGATTTTTGACTTGAATGTGTTTTACTGGCTATGTTTGCAATAGTGGTACCAGTTATATTTTTATAGGGTACATCGGCTATGTTGAAAACAAATGTTTTATTACTGTTTGGTATTACCATTTTGTGACACTACTATCTCGAATGAAATTTGTGATACGTGCCGAACCATTTTTTTGAATTTTAATGCAACCTTTTTGTTGCCGTATATTTGGAAAAAGTCCGGCTATCCGGCTGAATCCGGTTCCGGAGGATATACGGCTTCAATAAGCCGGTCCGGTTTTCAGAGTATTTTTGCCGCGGAATTTTGGACGGTTATTTCTTTATAAATAAATGTATTTATAAAAAATTTGATATGCATATTTTTCGTCAAATTTATCGCGAATCTTTATAAAAATCAATGTTTTGACTAGGGGCGGAATTCAAAAGCCGATAAAGATTGTCTATTATATTCTTATTTATGAACAGCGGTAGCATGAAAACACGTGGAAGAAATAGGGGTTTCCAGATAAAAGTTTTGGATTAGTAAATTTTGGTCCAAGTCTTTCTCGATTCGTACCTCCCGCTTCCGAGCTTGTGTTGCAAAGGGGAGGCTGCCTTCCGAGATCGCATTACTAGGGGGAAGCTTCAAGTCAAAAACTATTTACTTATAGAGGAGACCGAACCTTATTACGAAACAGTAGTTCTTGTTACCGCTCTTTATTCACATTTTTTTATTATTATCATGATCCAGTTTTGGCTCCGAGTTCAATTTGTGCAGACAGGCTGCTGCGGTCTAGTAAAAACGATCAGTGATAAAATTATGCCTGATGCTTAAAGGTACAATTGTGCCTGAATCCGGGAATATATTGTGCTTTGATCTTCAGAACGCATTGACAAAAAGAGAACAACTGTGTCTCACACGTGCAATCGCGGGGAGGCCGATTAGGGGACCCCGATTATCAGGGTCAGATCATGTCACCAATTACGGCAATTAGGGACGTATTATTATAATCGGACAGGATCTCAAAAAGCTACGTGACTCTGATGGATACATCTACTTTCGGAAGAAGGATCAGGATTCAGCCTAAATGATGGCCTGGCGGTCTGCGGCATGCCACAAACTTTTATACTAAGGATCTCTGTCTGTATCTCTCCCTCTCAGACAATTCTTCAATTCTCTCTGCTGTAGCGAAACATTCTTCTCGTATCATTTTTCATTTGAGAACCGTTTTCTCAACTGATATCATTTCCTTTTTGTTCGCGAATAGGGGGACCTGGCACAATCGTACACTCTACCCATTTATGGGTTTCGGTAAAATATATAATAATAAGCTACAGCAGTACAACATGCAAAGTTAATTAACTCATTAATTAATGCTCGAGCGACGAGCGGCTTCGGACATGGACTTTAAATTTCTTTTTACTGTATTATTTTAGTCAAAGACGAGATAAAAACAATGCAGGTTTGCAAAGCGAGCATGTGTGTTGCGACCTCTCTAAGATCTGGATGGGGTCCATCAACAGTTATCAATGTATCACTGCCCTTGTGCCTATCTCAAGCTGTGGTTGCGGGGGCAGCGCGCGGGTGATCTGTTTTATTAACCCTTTGCGTGGCGGGTTTATGTTATTATTAAATCAGACAGGATCTAACAGGCTACTTGACTTGATGGATACATTAACTTCGAGAAGAAAGGGAAAGGATTCAGCCCTCACAGATGTCTGTGCGGTGCTGCAAGCACATAAAACGTTCTACGAAGTATCCCCTGTTCTGGGCTCATCTCTCCCTATCAAGACAATCTCTCAATTCTCTCTGCGTAGCGAACGATTTTTATTCTCCGGTATCATTTTGCATTTGAGAAACGTTTTCCCATACTGATTTTCATTTACTTTGGTTCCGCGAGAAAAGGAGACACTGGCAACGGTCCACTCTACCCCCAATTAGGGGTTTTGGTAAAATAAATAATTTAAACGGATACAGCAGTACATCATGGCAAGTTTATATTACTCATAATTAAGGCAACGTGCGACGAGAGGGGCTACGGCATGACTTTAAATTTCTTATTACTTTATTATTATAGTCATTGAGAGATAAAAACAATGCTGGCCAAAGCGAGCATGGGTTGCAGACCTCTACGAGTCTGGAAAGGGTCCATCAACAGTTATTTGACTGTAATCACTGCCTTTTGCTAACTCAGCTGTTGGTGCGTGGGCAGTGTTCTTAACTCTTAACTTAAGATCTTTTTTTTTATTCTGACAACTTATTTTACTTCGGTTGTTTCCCAACAGCACAATGTTACAAAAGTGCAACCAGCCAATTAACTGGAAGCCGAAGGATCTTTTTGGGCCTCGTGACGGTTATGGTAGTGTGTACCATACTTCTTCGTCCGAGACTTTTGCGACAATGTGCTGCTCCTCATTTAACCCTCACACCACGATTTTAGAGTATCGGCTGAGTTGACGGGGGGCTGCATTGTCCACTCCATGATCATTAGCTGTAACGTCGACGACGCCACCAACGGACAGGCATGTCAGTGGGTTTCGATACTCGCAAAACCAATCGATTGTAAGCAGGCGTTCTAACAACTGCGCTACCTGGCCGCCTAAAACCCTTAGGAAATTTCATTCGCCATTAATAAAATTATGTGTAGGCCGTGGTATGAATGGGAATACGCGGAGCGAGCATTGTAGTCCGCTAATTAATAATAACGGGATTATACTTAATACATTATACAAATCTTCAGTATAACCTCAATATATCGGTGTGTGTGTGTGTGGAAATTTACAATTAAAATTCTACTGGATGATCACATTACTTATTATACGTCACTTATTGGTGACACTCGGCTAGTTTATATGAAAATTGTCTGGAGTTGTGGAGGGAGTTATGTGCCTCGCCGGGCCTAAAGTAGTTGGATGACCTTGCTGTCCGGCAAGTTAAACAAGGACTGAAACCTACATAGGTTCCGTACAGACTCAAACTCTTGCACCGTGTCATATGTTCATTATATGCAAGTCTTGATTTTTATCAACCGAGTCTAGTAATTGTTTAAGAGAAGTTCTCTGGAGTTCGAACTCGAGCGACAGTGGGATACTGAGGGAGGAAAGCTGTATTTCTAACGGCCTCTTCTCAAACTCTAAGGATATAACGTGTGAAACCTCGGCTAGTATTTATGAAACATTGGTCATGGAAGTGTGTGGGCTAGTTATGTGCCTCGCCGGCTAAAGTAGTGATGACCTTGCTGTACTGCAAGTTAAACAAGGATCTGAAAACTAGGTTCCGTACAGACCTTCAACTCGGCACGTGTCAATATATGTTCATTATATGCAAGCCTCTTGATTATATTCTCCGAGTCTAGTAATTGTTAAGAGTGTTCTCTGGGCCAGTTACGAAACTCGCGAGTTTGGGATAACTGAAGGGAAAGGAAGCAGTTCTAACGAGCTCTTTCAAAACAAACTGGATATAACTTTGTGAAAATCGGCTTAGTATATATGAAACATTTGTCATGAGTTGTGGAGGGAGTTATGTGACTCGCCGGGCTAAAAGTAGTGGATGACCTTGCTGTACGGCAAGTTAAACAAGGATCTGAATACTAGTTCGTACAGACTCAACTCTGCACCGTGTCATATGTTCCGTATATGCAAGCCTCCTTGATGTATGATCTGATTCAACGAGGGACCCCTGAAATAATTATAAATAAATTTGGGGGGGGGTTTCCCTAAGGTCGTTGCAGCCCAATTGCGTCAAGGGGTCTGATAGGATATGCAGTTGCATATCTTACTGAGTAATAAATTGTTTACTCTGATCTTGTCTACTTCTGTTTATCTGTTACAACGTACTGCTTGTGATTTGTTATTGACCTTGTGGAATATCTACTGCTAGGCCTAAACAGGAAACATCATCGGTGTGGTTGTATTAATTTGTCTTGGAAGGCAGAACTTATCGTGTAATACAATGACTATGCTAGTAGTATTAATATCATAGATGATAATGACAAAAGCCAATTATAAGGATTATAAATTAAAAATTTTCCGCAAGATCGGCAGCCTTATAACCGGTTTCGGACCGGCAAAATCGGCTAACGGATAATAGATTTGATATCGGTTAAAACTCCGGTCCGGCAGCCAAAAGCCTTCCGGTCGGTCCCTACTGTATATCGTGTAATATTTGTTGATATTCGGTTACTAATTAATCTCTCTTTCATTTCATTCATTATGGAACATGATCATGGGAATTTAAATTCTTGGGGGGGGGGGGGGGGGGGGTTGTGTCACGTCGTCTATGTCCGCCAAGTCCTTCCTATTTGGATTTTATGAGACAAAGGACGTGTTTTTTGGGACATTGGACGGACACGGACGGACATTGGCGGACTCGGACGGACATTTGCGGGACCCGACGGACATTGGCGGACTCGTCGACATTGGTCGACATTAGCGGTCATTGGTGGACCTTTTGCACAGCAACAATACATTTGAGAAATTTTTCGACAACTTCTATATATTATAAATTGTTACAAAAACAAACGAATTATTCCTCACACTAAAGCTATGGATAGCTTTAACTTATTATATCAATTTTATAGGGACCCAGGAAAAGGACCCAGGAGGAGGAGGAGGAGGATGGGGAGAGGAGGACTGGAGCAGGAGATGTAGAGGACTGATGAGGAAGGTGCTGCTAGGTTGCTGGGATGGTTCAGATGGGTGGAGGTGGTGGACTGAGGACTTATCACCTTACAGCTCGGTTGGCAGGAGGAAGAGACTGGGGAGGATCAGGTAAGGACCCAGGAGGAGGGACCAGTAGGAGCGAGGAGGAGGACTGAGGGAGGATGACTCAGGGGAGGAGGAATCAAGGAGGAGGACTGAGGAGGACTGAGAAGGAGGAGGACTGAAGAGTACTGAGGAGGATGGCTAAAGGAGGATGGACTGAGGAGGATGACTGAGGAGGATGACTGAGGAGTGGACTGAGTGGGAGGAGGACAGGGGATTAGGAAGACACAGGAGGAGAGGAGGAGGAGACCAGAAGGATGACCTAGGAGGGGCTGCTGTGGAGGAGGAGAACTGAGGAGGTGGATCAGGAGGAGGAGACTCAGGAGGAGGGAGGACTCGAGGAGGAGGACTGGAAGGAGGACTGAGAGGCGGCGGGACTGAGGAAGATGGGTGAGAGGATGGTGATGAGGATGAATGAGCGGGAGGAGGAGGAGGAAGAGGAGGAAGAGGACTGGGAGGAGGAGGAGGAGAAAAGGACTGGGAGGAGAAGAGGACCCGCGGAGGTGGGAGGACCCAGAGGAGGAAGACCAGGGGAGGGACCAGGAAAGGCCCCAGGAGGAGGAGGAAGGGACTGGGGAGGGAGGAGGACTGTTGAGGTCGGAGGAGAGTAGAAGGAGGATGAGGGGAGGGTGAGGAGGAAGAGGGGACTGGGGAGGATCAGGGAAGACCAGGAGGAGGACCCAGGAGGAGGAGGAGAGAGGACACCCAGGGGAGGAGGAGGACTGAGGAGGAGCCTGGACGAAGAATGGAAGGAGGAGGATGAGGAGTACTGAGGAGGATGGCTGTGGAGGATGGCTGAGGAGGATGGCTGAGGAGGAGACTGAGAGGGAGGAGGAGGAGGACTCGGGGGAGACTCAGAGGAAGAGGAGGAGGAGGAACAGGAGTAGGGACTTAGGAGAAATGAGGTGGGAGGTGAGTATGGTGAGGAGGTTGGCTGAGGAGGATGGCTGAGTGAGGTGACTGAGAGGGCGGAGGAGGAGTGATCAGGAGGGACTCAGAGGAAGAGGAGGAGAGGAGGAGGACTCAGGAGGGAAGATGTAGGAGAAGTGAGGAGGGAATGAGGATCAGTGGGTGACTGAATAGGAGGAGAGAGAAGTAGGGGGACTGGGAGTGGTACCTGAGGAGGAGGAGGAATGATGAGAAGGATGAGGAGGAGGACTGAGGAGGAGACTGAGGACGAGAGAAGAGGAGGAGGATGAAAGAAGAGGAGGAGGACCCAGGAGGAGGAGGACTGAGGAGGAGGGCCTGAGGAGGGATGGACTGAGGAGAGGAGTAGGATGAGGAGAATGAATTGGAGGAGGAGGGGGGGGACTGGGGGAGGATGAGGAGGAGGATGGGGGGACTGAGGAGAAGGATGAGGAGGAGACTGAGGACGGACTGAAAGGGTGGGACTGAGGAGGAAGAGGAGGAGGATGAAGAGGAGGAAGAGGACACAGGAGGAGGACCCGGAGGAGGACTCAGGAGAAGGAGGAGAACTGGGGAGGAGGAGGATGTTGAGGAATGATGAGGAGGATGAGGGACGAGGAGTGGTGTAGGAGGAGGATGAGGCGGGGAGGAGGAAGAGGGACTGGAGGAAAGATCTGGATAGACCCAGGGAGGAGGAGGAGGAAGAGTAGGAGTAGGAAGCATCTAAATGTTATTTCCATTTTTGTCGGTTTTGTCCATTTTGTCGTCTTTGTCCGCTCTATTTTTTGTCCGTTTTGAAAATATAGGTACCGACGGACTAAAAAATGATACCCTATACAGCAAATTTAAATTTTAGTTAGCATTTTAGGTTGTCCATTAATGTCCAGTCTTTGTCCGTTTCTATGTCCGCCTAGGTCCGCCTATGTCCGTCTATGTCCGCCTAGTCGCCTATGTCCGCCTGCCTATGTCCGCATATGTCCGCCTCCTTGTCCGCCTATGTCCTGTCCTTTATGGATCTGAGACAAGCGGACATAGACGGACGTGACACCCCCCCCCCCCCCCCCCCTCCCACCCCCCCCCCCCCCCCACCCCCATTTTTATCGCTGTTGATGCCGTCTCGACTACAAAAGATTGTGCATATCTGAAAATTGTGGGTATGGGAGTTAAAAATCATAATCAAATTATTGCAATTTTAACGGAATTGAATTGGTGCGGCAACAGAAGTGTCACTGTATACTTTGAACTTTTGAAGCTTCTAGAACTATAAATTGAAATTAAATTATTAGAGTGTACAACTTACTCTCAACAAGCATTTTTCGAATGAGCTTTTCCAAAGATCGGTCGATTATATTATAATAAAGTGAGTTCCAGTCAATTGGCCGGCAATTGACCACCCTTAAGTGGTCTCAACTTCAATGGTTACGACCGTCAAACAAACTTAACTAGGAATGTGATAAAATAAGTGACACTTAAAGTTATCGTATATAATGCCACAGAGGTGGGTGCATTATTATATATCAATTGTCTCTAAAGACTAAATCTCTGTTCGAACACAAGGATACATTTTAGAGTATGAAAATAATGGCACTGTACATTTCTGTTGGAGGTTTGTTTATTATCCCCACACTTGTTGATGTGCCCGGTACACCCTTGTTATTCGCTGCTTCTGGACTGGTTATTTATTAATACACTGTACTATTGAAATACTCTCTGTGCTTGAAACAAAATCCTTATTACGGATAACCTATTTGGTTCAATAAATGAACTTTAAGCCAGAAATGAATATTAATGGGAGTAATAACATCATAAAATTGTAACGCAGTTCTGTAAGCCGATATAGATGAAGTGAATAATAATGACACCTCATACAATTCATGGCCGTCTACTGCATACATTAACAACTATTCCAACTACTCTTCCACATCATGCCGCCTAAAGGCTTTCTTTGTGTTTGTATTGTAAGGCAGACGATAAACATTATTTCTCAAACGTGACATCAATTACACTTGTTACCTGATCGGTTAGCAGCTGCCTCGTGTCAAAACAGTTCCCCTTGGACTATAGACAAGTCTATGGTAATGATGATCAAAATATAACTTTATCATGATCTTTTATTATAGAATTTCTATCAATATTTGGAGGTTTTGTACAAATGCTCGACTAATAATAAGCGAAATAGAAACATTTGTAAACTTTTTAGCACAGTCTATTATTTCAAATTATATACTTTATATTAGGACGCAATGAAACTACCGAGTACCGGACCACGATGTATGGGGACTTGCCACCCCATGGCAACATTAAAATATATCGACTCTGTTACATCGTTTCCTGTTAATATAAAGCTCCGTTACAAATTGAAATGGGATCTTGCAATACTAGTACACCTTAATTCATTAAAAAATGATAAATTAATGTATAACTAGACTTAAGTAAAAGT
Organism: Bolinopsis microptera; assembly: GCF_026151205.1. Lineage (NCBI taxonomy): Eukaryota > Metazoa > Ctenophora > Tentaculata > Lobata > Bolinopsidae > Bolinopsis > Bolinopsis microptera. Next base: position 7,223,572 of record NC_087081.1, on the reverse strand, counting down.
CTGAAAGAATATAATATGTAGAAAACAATATATATATATCATATGTATATATGATATGATATAATTCGAACAATTGAAACAAATCAAATTGGCGGGCAAACGATCCGTTTCATGATATGTATAAAAACAATACCAATCATCAGTGCCAAATAGAATAATGAATTGTAGCGCTATGACATGTTGCTCCTTTATAAAATAATTTGTATCGATCATGAAACATTTTCAAAATTATCAAAATTTACAAAATTTCCAAAAAAACAGTTTATTGTGTCCGTCCCAATTTTAAAATTGTCTATGAAGTAAGGTAGTAAGATATCTTTGGCTTTTAAAGTTGTAAACTGCGTTGGCCTTCGTGTAGTGGTAGAATTTTCCTCTATGATGATTGGTATTGTTTTTATACATATCATGAAACGGATCGTTTGCCCGCCAATTTGATTTGTTTCAATTGTTCGAATTATAATGCTCCTGCTTAACTGCAGTCGAGCACTCTCTTTGGGAAACCAAACAACAACTATTTATTAGTTATGCTCCTTCGACTCGTCGTTGTTGAGCACTCTCGTTTGATAACCAGAATCAACAATTAACTCTCAAATACGGATCCTAATTCTACCAGCTTCACGGAACTCAGTAAAGAATTTTCCTCTACCACTACACGAAGGCCAACGCAGTTTACAACTTTAAAAGCCAAAGATATCTTACTACCTTACTTCATAGACAATTTTAAAATTGGGACGGACACAATAAACTGTTTTTTTGGAAATTTTGTAAATTTTGATAATTTTGAAAATGTTTCATGATCGATAAAAATTATTTTATAAAGGAGCAACATGTCATAGCGCTACAATTCATTATTCTATTTGGCACTGATGATTGGTATTGTTTTTATACATATCATGAAACGGATCGTTTGCCCGCCAATTTGATTTGTTTCAATTGTTCGAATTATAATGCTCCTGCTTAACTGCAGTCGAGCACTCTCTTTGGGAAACCAAACAACAACTATTTATTATGATATGATATATATATATATTATTCCGCACACTTAAGAACCGCTCCCAAATGGTCCTGGCACTTGTTTCAGTTGCCATCCATATGAGTGGTATTACAAGAATATCATTTCATTAAACCATAACCACAGGTGTCATAACGAGAGTGGATGATAAATCAGTATGATTCTCTTAGGTTACCCAACCTGAACCTAAACCATTCTCCTGGATCTTAGATGTTTTGAAACATTTTGAAACATTTTAAATATTTTCACAGGTGTCACAACGAGAGTGGATGCTGCGGATGAACCAGCGGAACTCCAGCGCAGAGAAGGTGTCCCATCACGTGACCAATAGTAACGACATGTTGTTACCCAGCAGTAACTTTATGATGAGGACCCAGATTATGAGTCCTACTCTCAACCGAGATACTGATCCTGCTTACAACTTTGATGTTGAGGTGAGGAATAATCTGCGTTTTTGGAATAGTTTCGGATGTTTTTTAGAGTGTGTTACATATTTTTAGCACTATGTGTGTTGTAATTTATAGGCTTTTAGGTCCAATAGAATGCGATTATGAAGTCGCAGGCATTGTCAATACCTAACGCAGCAAGAAAAATGAAATGGATGATCTAAAAGGTCGAATTTTTAAAGAACAATTTACAGCAACACAAGAAATGTTAACATAGTTATTAGTTATATCACAAATTAATACATATTCAACAACAGATATACACAACGTAACAGCTTTTAAAAGAAAACAAAGGAAGATGTATCCAATAACTTGTTTTTATTTTTAATATTTGTAGTGTGTCCTCGAGGGTCTCAGGTCACACTGATAAAACCATGCAAAATTCAAGAAAAGTTTCAAAATAGAGCCGCACGCACTTAATACTTTAATATTATAGAACAAAATTTAGACAAAATCGAAATCAACGAACTGTTGTTATACTATCAATTGATAAAGAAATTGCCCCTATTTACTGAACGCTTGATAAATCAGTATGATTTTCTTAGCTTATACCAATACTTATTACCCAACTTGAACCATTCTCATGGATCTTAGATGTTTTGAAACATTTCAAAAAATTTTCAAAAAAATCTAGTAAATCGGGGCCCAACTTCATAACATGCACAGAATATGATACAGTAACAAGATTAACAATAAATAGTCAGTCTATAGCACACTGCACATATTAATTATAAACTGTTGATTAATTATGTTAATTAATTATTGGTTAGTATGTAATATCAACATATTTTTATCTCCCGGTCACCACAATTGCCGATCACAGCTTGGCAAATAGCGCAAATTTAATCGATATCAACACAAAGTTTTACCATGCATCAAATATTCTAAATTCCGACTAATTTTACCGGGTCACGTCTTTAGAAGCAATAAGACATTCTTTAGAAACAATATATCAACTCAATGAACATTCTGATTTTCCATATTTAAAAAAACATAACTTTAATTAAAAAAAACGGATGTCTTGATTAAAAGTTCTCGGAGCTTTTCTCCTCAAGCTTAGTCTTGTTAAGAGTTCCGTTTCTGTTGTTGAGAGTCAAATTGTAGGTCAACATAACAGTGGTGCTGGTATCAGGCCCAACTCTACTTAATTTCCGGGTACTATACGTCTGAATAAAACCCTTAGTTACCAACAAATGTGTAAAATCTCTTATCTCCTGATTCAAAAACACGATAATCAACGGGTTAAACATAGACGTGAAACTTGGCACGCACACAAACGACAAATAAACATATCCATATTTAGCTAGATTAGTCTTGGATAATATAAAGTTGATAGTTGACATGCAGTAGGGGATGTTCATCAGCAGGATGATCCAACAGCTTCTAGTTCTCGTATCCTTGACTCGTCTCTTGGAGAAGATCCTGCCCATGGTCAGCAGTGAAGCTACAATGCCCAGGATGCACTGGGCGATGTTTAACCAGTAACAACAGTCCACCGTCAGGATTATTATCCCCCGTACTTTGGGGGTCAGTTCCAGGAACTGACAGAGAGCAAACCCGAAGTTGTTGATGGCCATGATGCAGGTGTAGACGGCTATGTAGGTGAGGAATGCCCACTGGGGCAGCCGGATGAAGGGGCTGAAGATGGAGATCATCCGGACGATGGCTAGCACAGAGGTTGTTACTTGGGAGAGACAGCCGAATGTGCACATTATTAGACTGGGAACTGCGTAGAACCTGGGGGGAGTACGGGGTTAGGTGTTGCTTAGTGGGCATTTTATAGGTTCGTCCTGTAATCCACTACATACAAGACAGAGATTACTACAACATCCTACCATGGTAACATTATTATCATGATTATATTACGGTAGCGAACATTGGAGATCAATTGATAACTGAAATGAACGTCATATCGGTAAAATGCCTATGAAATATCTATTTTATCAAGCAGAACATCATCGTATAATAAGGAACATTAACAATAATATCTTATATCTTATATCTTTATATAAACTCTGAAATATTACCTGAATGTGTAATCAATGGTCTGATCGTAGTTTGTGTTAACCCCAAAGTTAACGTTAGGAGACACACAAAAGTAGAGAATGTGTAGGACAGGGTAGCTGTTTGTACAGAAGTCAGAGACTGACAGCAGCATGAACAGCTTTCTGCTGAGTTTCTGGGACTTGTTCTTGCTGAGGGGTGGTTGGTCATTAGTTAATTAGCTAATTAATTAGTTAATTAATTAATTAGTTAATTAATTAATTAATTGTTAGGTTACTTCTTAGGTTAAATTAGTGTCTTAGTTTATCGGATGATTGGTTGGTTGGTTAAGCATGTTAAGATGATGGGTGAATTTAACTTAATTGTAAAGTAATGGATTAGAAATTAATTAGTTGAATCAGAACAGAGTAGGACGCGTCTTGTTGTTTGTTATCAAACTTTAATCGTTATATCTTGACAAATATTTAAAGTATTTGGCACATTAGGCTATTCTAGTATTCTACTATATGACACGTAAATAAGTAACGTTTCTTACGACAAATATTTAGATTATTTAATAATATATGCTTGTCACGTGGATATTTTTAATGTTTTACTTGTGCTCAAGAGAAACTGGGAAGAATTGCAGTAAAATATATTTTCAATAATTTAATAACTCGATGAAGTATTTAAGTTACATTAAGTTATTTAATAGTAGATTTGGTTATTAATTGGACTGTTAGATAAGTGAAATATTTAATTTAATCAAATAAGTTAATGATTTAATTTAATTAATTAAGTTAACAAAGTCAAAGTACTTACTTGTAGTAAAGTAGGATGACAGGGTTAAGGAAGCTGGAAACAAAGAACCCGCTGAAGAGTAAGAGAATAACAAATAAGTTGACAGCCCGGAGCTGTTCCTCCGAGAGGTCTGTCATCCATCTTATCATCGCACCTAACTGCTAATTTAGTTGGATTAGTTAGGTAATTTATAAATGTTGATCAATTATCTCAGTTAAATAGTTAGTTAATTTATAAATAGTTTGTAATTAATTATTTTGTCTTATAGTGGGGTATTCAGTTTTCTGTGACTGGGGCAATGCTGGTCGACTCATCTGAACAATGTAATGAGGGGGCTAAAAAGATAAAAAGAGAAGTAACTAATTACCTACAAGTCCTATAAATATATTCTAGAAGTATTTGTTGTTATTTATAAAAGTAGCTATCAGAATTTTAGATTAAGTGATCTTCATTTCAAAGCATCATAAAACAATACATGTACATAATCAAAAATGACATAATCTCGTGGCTAGAAATTGCAACAGCAACCACAACAAACTCCGCACATATCAACGAAAAACAACGACAGATAGTAAATAGATAAATATATGATATATAGGAATAATTATTAATGCTGACAAATCGGCGATCCGGGTACCATGCGCCAAACTCCTACAGTGGGGTGACATATGTTTTCGTCACTTCTGATAATGACAATACAAACAGCGTTAAACTAACAATTTTCATTGAACCATAACTCCGCTTCCGGACCACCGATTTACAAAATTCAAAAATGGGTGTTTAGAGAAAATTCTGAACTTTTCTCGGACAGTAGAAATTAAGTTCATTCGTGCTTCAGAAGAGACTGGCAGGCCCATAAATAAGGGGTTTGATCACGATAATGATACTATTTATGAAGGAGCACATGTTTTAATAGCAAGCGACGAACTTTTCTCTACTTCAATATTACCATGAAGTTTAAAACGGAATATCTCTGTACTGCATCGTTCGATTTCGATAAAATTGATAAGGTAACAAGACCAAATGTTTCTCAGCTGATTAAAATAATTACTGTTAGAGTTGTTAATCTTCAGCCTGAGATATCATAAGTTTTCCATGCTAAGTTGGATATTGTGAACACTTCCCTATTCCTCAATTTTTAGTGGTGTCATAGATATTACATCGCCACAAAATTTACTACAGATACGCTAAAGGGTCTGGGCCTTGTACTAGAAAAATTCTCCAGACTCGTGATTACACTCACTGCTAACAATATCACGTGACGTGCACGCAAACTCGCGCGCTAAAATGCGCGCATTCAGAAGTGACGAAAACATATGTCATCCCACTGTACAACTGAGATTGGCATCTTACACTTCTTTACTGTCTGATAGTGGAGATTTCTAGTCTGGATCTACCGGATCAATCCTACATATTGATTATAATAGTTACTACATATATTATATATTATTATATTTACACTGGTTCTCTGGATGATATGTTTAGTTGTGATAGAAGTGGTAGTTGTCCGGTGGTACGATTAGCAGTGGGAGTATTCTGGGTTTCTCAGTCTCCCGGAAATGATGGAATAGTGATTTAACTTCTGTGTTGAAGACGGGCACGGTGAAGAAGCGCATGCTTCAGTGCAGGTAATAGTTATTGATACTAAACTTGGTCTGGAAGCGGCTTGTGCCTGGTGCTTAAAACGAGCTGTGTGTGGAGACACATGAGGGTAGTTCAATCAGATCAAACGTATTCAGAATGATGCAAGATCCGTTGCACAGTGTGTTGTATATTGCCAGATTCATTGGGAAAAGATTAAAACATTATTCGCTGTAGTTAGTCCTGATCAGAAAGACAAAAATGCATCAAGCGACGCTTTACATTTTTATGATAGAATGACTACAAACTCATTGCGTCGTAGTACACAAGATGAGAAAAGAACGATCACGTCCGATATTACAGCCCGGTCGAGAGTTTAATATTGGATATATCCAAATCAAATTAATAAATAAAAGGCGCAGTCCTGTTATTAATAGGAACTGTGAAGTGTGAACATTATACTATCTGTCACTTGGCTTATCGATATACGAATACCGTTATATTGGTAAACTTATCGGCACAGAGGTTAGTAAGCATAAAGCCAGGGAGACATCAAAGAGGCTAAGTACTCCGTATAACATACTAATAACTTAATAATATTCATAATACGCTAAATTTCGACAGCAGAAGAAACCCCATTGGTGGGCGTCAAATCAGTAGTTGTAAAACGAAAGGTATTCTAAAATATAGGCGATAAATAAACACAATCTACCCTCCCAGCCACTCGGCTAGTGCGATAATTGCAAACATTTAGCTCAATGGAACTTTACTTGAAGTGAGGATTGTAAAGTTTCCGTGCGGGCCATCTTGTCTTAATACAATGTTCTCCTTTACTTCCCTTCATGACACGTGCACACCACGTGGTGTACCACGTGGTGTATCACGTGATAGCACGTGGTGTCACGGCTCGCGCGCGGGTCACATGAGGCGTGCTATCTATCTTGGTATGGTTTTACGTGTTATGTAATACGTCAGTGCGTAGTAGCTACGGAGCTGTGGAACTAGATAAAAGAAGCGTAAACAATTGAAGCTTATATCAAGATGTTCCCGTGCATATTGTTTACATAATTATACGGACTAATTGAATAATACTTATAGCGAATATTTCTGTATAACAGTTAAGTTTTTTATTAGAACATTAAGGAATTTGACGAATGAACGGGTAAAGTTATGTGTTTGTGTTCTCTAAGACCCAAGAGATACCCCATGATGCTCAATGAAAGTCGAGACAAGCATAATACTAAGAAACATTTACATATGCTTATAAGAAAGTACTTTAAAGAGTATAAACAGCTAATAAACGATAAACTATCAAAGTTAATCACGTGTAAAATTGTTTGCAAATCAGCGGAAACGTGCCAAGTAATTGGGGTCATGCTAGTGTGACTCAACCAACGAATGACGCAATGAACAGTAATATGAGGCTAGATTTAGGGCTTCATTTACTCTTAAATGCCTTAAATGGTAAAGTAATTTCTCGTCCAAATGGCAACGTAACAAGGAAATGTAATTAGAAATTCACCAAATATTCGGGAGCAGGTCAAACACTTTACGACGTAACAAACTGGTTATGAAATAACAAACTGGTTATGACGTTAATGGTCGCCTCAAATCTATACATATGCAAACAATACAGGCGGCAAAATCGACGTATACCCTCAAATCTAGATTTACAGAACAATTAGGGCTCATGGAAGTAGACAAAAACTATGCTAAAAGTAGACTATTTCTGTCCCAAAACTGAAGCCCCTTCTTTAGTAGTTGACACAAAAAGATCTTCTTACTTCAGTCTAGTTTAGCTCTGTGGAGTGTGATCCATTTTACGTCGAAAGAGAACTCAGCAATAATTTGAATTCCAGGAGAGAACTATTCCAGGCCAACATGTCTACAGTGTCGACATGTCGGAGAGCTTCCAAGTTGATGGGAACATATTTCTAGAATAACTTGAAGCCCTCGCATTACGACCAAATATAAACAACTAAACATGTTAACTTTGCATTGCCTAATTTTCACGATATTTCGAGTAATTGCACAAGGAAATATTATATTTGACGGTGACAGCAGGCTCTGACTAATGCTACAATTTTCGGCAAACACTTAACCAACTCCAAACATTCACCCCAGACATTGATAGTAATCCAGCAAATAAAACAACTCCATAACTCTACTTAATACAAGATACTAACTTATATTAATGTCACTATTATATAACAACACAAAGTATTATTACAGAACCCCTCCAACCACGGGAACTGACCATGATGGCATCACGATTACATGACAAAACAGGGCGCGCATCTCGCCCACGTGGTATATCACGTGGGCGCGCTGATAGTGGGAACAGGAACTATAGCACAGGGAGTTATAGGTTTAGTGTAGTACAGCTGAGACTTGCTGGTACCTGGCACAGGGTGGGTCGGAATAATAAGACAGATAAGACAGATAAGACAGATAAGACAGTTGTAAACCATTACTCATGTATTAGTAGTGGATTACTCATGTTCACAAACCACAGCCCTGGGGTGTGATTGTAGCTGGAGTTCTATGGGAAAGTGCGATAGCATCAGGATGCAATATAAGCTTCCTAGTACTAAGTACAATATCAAGATACGTCTGGGAACTATAACGTGATCTGCTTCATACCCCTTAGATCAAACTGTTGTATCTTGGTACGAGCTAGATATTATCAGATAACTGATCAGCTGGTACCAACGATCCAGCCCACTGTTCAGACCTAGTTCTCTACACCTTCCCTGCTCTGTCACCCAACTTCACTGTTCCAGGGAGGCCGTGCAAGTTATCACGCAAGAACTTGGTAGGAAGTTGGGTGATATCGGTGAGCTGTGATTTGGTGAAGTGGTGTTGTAAGGTGATCTCCTAGGCTGGTGCTTCACTGGTATTTTATCAGCTCTAATTATTGTGGGTGTCCTAAATCATTTTCAAGTGGTGGTCACTGGTTCATACCAACCCTGGATCCATCCTATATATTTTACATAATGCTCCTGCTTGTTTGTAGTTGAACACTCTTTGGGAAACCAAGCAACAACTAATTATTAATATATAATATATATAAATAGTATATATAATACATGAGCAAGAGGGAGGTGGTCTTAAACAATTGCTTTCTCATCATATGTGTTATGTTATTTGCAATTAGATGATATCACAAGCGATCAGGTGATATTGTCATCAATCAGATGATCTTATCAGCAAAATCAGCTGTTTTGATGTCGTTGATGTCTTTCCCTATAACGAAATAGCAATTTGAAATTATGGTTCTGGTGAACCCGGAAATTCGCAGCTTAGTGGAAATTGTCAAGCATATTTAGACCTCTTACTTTAAACTGAATAATGGATTTAGCCACAATGTGACTCCTCTGACTATCTTTTCAAGTTAAGGGGGGGGGGGGGGGGGGCCAATGGATATTTTTTTGTGAAACTTGATTTCGAGATAGCAGTTGACCAACAAAGTTAGACCAGTGACCGAACTTTTGAGGGGGTCCCGGACCCCAACCGCCAAACGGTGCCCGCGGGGCAGCCACGCCCATATTTGGTCCAAATTAGGCCCAATTTAGCCAAATACTCTGAACATGCCCAAAACCCAAATTTTAGGTGCTCTACTTGTAGCTAGTGGTCTCCTGAACTCGTATATGAAATTTCATCAAGATTGGACAAAAAATGACTGAGTTATGAGCCAAAAACCATATGCCCATATTTGGGCATACGCACCAAATTTGGTAGATTTCGTCCCATAAATTGGTCAAATATCAATATTTTTCACTGAAACTTACTTTATATGAAAGGTAAGCCTAAACTACATATTCTCTGTAAGTTATAGCTTTATATCTGTTTAAATGTGGATACTAAGGCGAAAAGACCACAAAAAATGAACTAAATTGCCCATATCTTGGTTCGCGATATTCGCGGAATTGATCTCATTAAAATTGTAACAACTCAATCAGTTTTCAAAATTTTTCCATGAAATTTTCGGAATCGACTCGAAATCGCATTTTCACCTTAGTTTGAGAACAGATTTTTGATTAAGGCCTCAAAAAAAATTTGGCGGCCAAATTCTGAATTTCTCCGGGAAAATTTTGGAATTTGGCCGCCAAATTTTTTTGGAGGCCTAAATCAAAAATCTGTTCTCAAACTAAGGTGGAAATGCGATTTCGAGTCGATTCCGAAAATTTCATGGAAAAATTTTGAAAACTGATCGAGTTGTTACAATTTTAATGAGATCAATTCCGCGAATATCGCGAACCAAGATATGGGCAATTTAGTTCATTTTTTGTGGTCTTTTCGCCTTAGTATCCACATTTAAACAGATATAAAGCTATAACTTACAGAGAATATGTAGTTTAGGCTTACCTTTCATGTAAAGTAAGTTTCAATGAAAAATATTGATATTTGACCAATTTATGGGACGAAATCTACCAAATTTGGTGCGTATGCCCAAATATGGGCATATGGTTTTTGGCTCATAACTCAGTCATTTTTTGTCCAATCTTGATGAAATTTCATATACGAGTTCAGGAGACCACTAGCTACAAGTAGAGCACCTAAAATTTGGGTTTTGGGCATGTTCAGGGTATTTGGCTAAATTGGGCCTAATTTGGACCAAATATGGGCGTGGCTGCCCCGCAGGCACCGTTTGGCGGTTAGGGTCAGGGACCCCCTCAAAAGTTCGGTCACTGGTCTAAGTTTGTTGGTCAACTGCTATCTCGAAATCAAGTTTCACAAAAAAATATCCATTGGCCCCCCCCCTTAAGTATCATTGTTACGACAAAACAGTCAGGTTTCAGTCAATAATAGGGAGTGCTGGAAAACAAAGACAATGAAGAGAATATTTGTAGAGAATTGACGCTCAATTTCTGAATGAATGCATGTTACCTCGCCAGCTGCCAGAGGAATATTGTGAAATAGTGACTTGAGGAGGACCTTGCCACCCAGTAGACGCTACAATATCACTATCCTCTGATCAGAACAATTGCGCTTTGTACTTATCAGGAAGTTATTCTGTTGGAAGATCAGGACGGGACAACTATAAGTACATATTGAAAGTTTGCATGGTCAAATATTATCTATCATTTGATAGCTCATTGAAATATACTTGAAGGAAAATGATATGAAAAAAATGATGTGACAAAAATGTTCTGTAATGACATAACTCTGTTCTCAGTTTCTCATACCACATTTGGTATTTAGGCATACTGGATAAATGGCGCCTTAATACCTTCCTTCCCCAGGTAGCATTATATAAAATGGGTAGAATTACTCAAAAACATGTAGTTTTCAAAGATATTTATAACTTTTTAGTGCGTCGCGCCGGCCAGTCTAGCTAGAGTATTTGACCTTTTCATCGACCTGCCAAGTAACATCAAATACCTTAGTTTTTTTACTCCCATCAAACTTGATTTAAGTAACGACAACTTATAAGGTTAAGTTTTAACAACTTGCTAAACGGTGCGATTGGTCAAGTTAAAGCGGTCTGCGCTGCTATCAACTAATCAAGAGCTTCACAGCCAAACTAACTCCTGGTATGTTGATGAGGGACATTTAGCCGACGTCATGACGTCACACACCACGTGTCATGACGTCACTTATCCTGGCACTCGGTGGAACAGAGGGCAGGCTATTTATAGATTTTGTGAAAAATTGTTGAGGAGGATTCTTCAGTATTGAAACATTGAACAACTAGGAAAGCTTGTCCGATGCATTTAGATGAGACGGATTTTTGAATATTCGCCAATTAAGATTATTTATGAATTAAATATGTCAAGCAAGCTGAGGAGAACACATAGCACACATAATGAATAGATTGTGCCGTTTCATATTCGACAGCACTTTGAGTATACCGCTTTTTGAGCGACATTTTTGAACAAACAGCCGAGTTGTTCACACGTGATTAATACTCAACATGTGTAACGAACATTCCTTAATTTGATCTATCAACGCACTTGAACCTGATACAAAAAGGAAATGACACCCTCAAAAATGGCAAGAATCACAAATTTCAACCATAAGTCATATGTTTTTCTACAATACTTAGTTAGACAGGGTATTTCGACATAAAGCAGCTGTTGATATACCGTTACTCCTATAACTCATTAAATACATTAAGTACCCAATCTAAATAGGTTAGCGTTGGGATATATAACACCTATTTACCCCAGCCGCGAAATTCTGGTCACTGAAATCTCACATTTACAATAGAATTGAACTAAAAGTTCTGAATTTAGGGGCCAGCTATTTATGACCATGGTATGGCCTCTATTTAGCCTTGGTATTGGTAGCAGCTGATGTTTCAACTTTCAGAGCTAGATCAGTTGATTCAATCTAATATAAGGTTTAATATAATTCCTGTAATTTTCAAGTATAAAAAGACGGGTGATGGATACAATATATTGATTTATTTGGACTACTAAAAAGTCCAGTAACTCAGTAAGCAACGCAGCTGCCTCTAAATAATAAATTCAGCCTCCCAAGATTTTTATTGTAGATCACCTGTTCCCGTTCATTCCAACCAACTGGGCAACTGGATTGTGAATCAGAAAGTAAAATATCAGATCTGTAAACAGTATTATATGACCTGATCATTAGGAACGTTAGCACGAGATGGGCCACGTTTTTTTAACAATTGCAAATGATCAGGGGTGAAGGGTCACATACTATATGGATATCAGTCTATACTATATCATACTACTGTATATATTCTATCAAGCTGTTAAATGAATATGTTTCACCCGGTGCGAGATCTGTTACAGCTGCGGCCACAGATCTTATTAAAATCTCCCAAGTGGTAGTACGAGATAATTACGAGATAATTGGCAATTACCACCATCTGGATTCTGGAGTAACGAGTTGTGGGGAATTACAAGTTATTACAGCTTTAATAATAGTATCCACTCATGTAACCCCTACTGCTATTAATAAAATGTTAGATTAAGACCTGTTGATAAACATTCGCACCTCCTACTCGATTAGAGTGTCTCAGTAAGTGTTTTGGCTCCATCTTGAGAATAAAAATGATCTGATTTAATTTCTATCAAATAGTAAATCAGGATTGTGCAGCAACGAGAACAAGGTTTAATTCACAATTAATAATGTAAATGTTTTGGGGCTATTTCACATGAATAAAGTGGGCATTGGGCAAGATTAAACCGTGTTACAAAATAGTTGACCGTGTTACAAAATAGTTGACCGTGTTACAAAATAGTTGACCAGACGTCTTATTTTATTATATAAAATGTTAGTAATGACCCCTAGAAGTCACACTTACAACACCACAAACCCAAACTAAGAGACACCAACAAGAACTCTAGAAATACAACTGGCCCCGGACCATGTAGATTAAGGATAAGAGCCTGGACCGATCCATCTTGTTTAATACTAAGGTATTAACACATCAGTTTTTACAGACTTACAAGAATTTTAAACATCAGTACACGGATATAACCTGGTCCAATATTGGAACATTACATAATGGTAACCAAGTGACGTGACCATAGCAACACTACCATAGTAACGACTTCTTATCAACTGTAGACAGGATTATGTCATAATAGCTGTATTGGGAGCGGGTTTTAATCGTGGGATAACACTCGCAAAGTTAATGAGAGACTAATATTAGACTACTCTAGCTTCATCCCATGACCTATCATGACATATCCGCCTAAACTTTAGCTAGGTTAACTTTAGTTACCATTAATTAGGTCACTCTCCGATGGATTGATTATAGACGGTGAGTTTTTGCCAGAAGATAGATTCCTGCATTTTGGGGGCATCTTCAATCAAACATAACTTAGGTTTAGTGAGAGTGAAGTATTATTATCACAATGATTTAGGAGCCTCTTGGTATATTTTGGGGTGGTGATGAAAGTGATCAACATCCTCGTTCCTTTAAACAAGGGAGGATTTAATCTAAGAAAGTGTAACATCACTGGAAACTTTAATCACTGTCATTGTTATTAGTGTAGAGTTTGTAGATATGGTAACACAGTAAGATATTGTAACGCAGTATTTTCTTTATATCCCTTATCTTCCTTATATCCCTTATAAAGTCCCCTATCAAAGACTATAAATTTAAATAACATCTACAATAAAACAGTGTTCACCACTGTTAGATATTAATAGGAATACAGAGTAACACGTAAAGGAAGAAAATAATTAAAATTGGGCTGTTTGCCAAACCATATATTGGTAGCACATTCCTATTATTTTCTGTAGATAACAAGCTATTTGAGATTTTGAGAGAGCATTCCAGAAAATTTAATTGTAAATTGGATGCTGAGTAGCTTCAAATTTTATCCAATTAATAAGGCCTAATAGAAACGTAAGAAAAATTCAAAGGTATAAATATTTCACAAACTTCAAGGCCTCAAAAACTGTGAGCTATTGTAGATACTCTAACTGTATCTAACTTCTAGTTTCTACAAGCTAACCCTAATTCCAACTTAAACTCTAGCTCTATCCCGACTCTGCATCTAATAATCCAATTCTTATCCTAACTTTAGCCATAACTTTAACTTTTATTCTAACTCTGAATACTTATACTAACTACAACTTTCAATCTAACTCCGACTTAAACTTAAACTTAGACTCTAACTCTAACTCTAACTCTAACTCTTACTCTTACTCTTACTTTAACTCTAACTTTAACTCTAACTTTAACTCTAACTCTAACTCTAACTCTAACTCTAACTCTAACTCTAACTCTAACTCTAACTCTAACTCTAACTCTAACTCAGGCGGATGAAAAGACGCCGTTATACGACGCCGATCACGACTACCTGTTCGATGAGAACAACTCTGCTGAGCCAACTTATGACATACCGGCTCAAGACCCTGCTATCAGTCTCAGACAGGTGAGAGACAGAACAAAAGTAAATTCAATTGACACTGTAAGAATTATGATGAGTTGAACATGACAACGTTGTTTCAGCATTGAAAAATGACTAACTTTAAGTAATTTAGATCTAAGTAAATGTACCATCGTTGAAAACTAAAAACGTTTTAAAGATAGCATCATAATAATATAGACTGTAGATAAAGTTATTTAATTGTTTAATTCAATTCAATATAAATACTACTGACTAACAGTTACTGAGTTGCAACAACAGAGAACATGATGAATAATTATACTCTGTCGTTTCTTTGATATTGATACTATAACTCATAATTAGGGTAATGACATCACAATGACTTCATAATTGGGATAATTATATAAACTAATATAAACTTTCTTTATCAATTAAAGTTAAATTTAGAATTGACTGAGTTTTCTTAACATGAACTGTTTTTAACAATTTAAAGTTGCTCCACAGCCTACTAGTAAAAAAGCAAGTTCGCAGTAATTTATTAACTAATTAATCACCAATCACCTGATTCTTGACACCAAACCCCTCTGTACATCAGGTTGAAACAGTGACAAAAACTATTTCCTCTCCCGATGAAGATCTCTACGACATTCCAAGCAACGTTATCAGATCCCTGCCCGCTCAGAAGCCTAAAATTGCACCGAAGCCTAAAATTATCTTGTACGACTCACTTGCTCCTGCTCCAGAGGTATGATATAACTTTAAAAATTAAATATAACCTTTTTTAAATTTTATAACTTAAAATAAATTTATCCAGGGAAAGATACCTCAAATTAACAATTAACATGACTCATTCGACTAAATCAAAAACGCGCAGTCTCTTTTTAGTCACAAGGGAATCGAGAGTTGACAAAATATAAAGTACAAATATTTAGTCACAAAATAGATTTTCTGAACAACTATATTTGTTTGAGTTAGCGGTGAATCCAATTTTCTCTCTCGCGACGAGTTTTCCATACAAAATGAACGTTGAGTTGGAAAATTAGCAGCAAAAATGTGGAAATCCGAAATACCTGAGTATTTTGTACTTTGTAGTAGCAAGTATTACCGATAGGGTTGTGTCAAAAGAGATCCCAATTGCAGTGACGAGACTAGTCTGAATTCTAGCCGCCACTGATTTTTGCGTAATTGATACGTTTCTATTTCATTAAAAGAGTATAGCCTGGTGTTAAATAGTGGATCACACAACTAGACTAAGTGTTCACACCTGGTGTATCGTGTGACCCGAGTGCCTAATGTTTAGCTGCGACCTATAACTTGTAAACTACATAATTGGTCTTTAATTAAATATATATTTTACAGGCAGTAAGTACAGAAGATGCTGAGGATATATACGACGTTCCAAGCTTGAGGAGTACTAAACAACCCTCTGAGCCGACTGAGGTGGATGGTATACAGGTAAATAGATTTATCAAGTGCAGTCACGCACAATCAAGTGACTTTGCACGTGCAGCCACGCACAATCATGTAACTTTGCACGTGCAGTCACGCACAATCACGTGACTTTGCACGTGCAGTCACGTGACTTTGCACGCACAATCATGGGACTTTGCACGTGCAGTCATGTGACTTTGCACGCTTGGTCACGTGATTTTGTACATGTCTTGTCAAAGGTTTTGGTGCACGCACAAGCAGTCATGTCACGTGTCTCTAATCAAGTATTCTTTGGAGACACGTGGTACAGCACGTCCCGTAATGTATTTTCGCGCTAAATCTCCATCAGTAACATGCTGATGATTCAGTAGTACAGAAACAGCCTAGATAAGATACTACAAAAGTATTTTCTGCAAAGCCTGAGAAGCAGGAAGTACCGTGAAAGTATTTACTACAAAATATTTACTCTAAAAATTACTCACTACAAAGGCCGGAAAGAGACCCGACACTTTTTCGGCTCTTTTTGAGCGGGATAGAAATAACAGTTTGTATCGCACTTGTTAGGACAAAGAACAACATATGCTTTGTGAATACCCGTTGTGTCATGTAGCAGTCACTTTTATCTAATATTTGCTCATCTATAAGGCATTGATACATTCTCAATCTTATGTGAAAGCCCTATATTAATCGAAATTAATGAAACAAATTCATTGTTGATGAATTTTCACGCTCTATTGCGGCAAATGAAACCATGAAAGTATCCACAATATTAAACGTGACCATTCCAAGACATATTTTAGTGGGCCGTTCCAGTCTGGTGTCATGACCGAATTGGGAGAATTAACTGGATTCGGAATCTAGATCAGAATTAATAAGGTATCTTGACAATTATTAAACCCGCCATGTTAAAAGATATAATCTCTTCTGCAATCCCTCGCGTGGCATCTTTACGTCAACAAAAATATTCGTCAGTCCGATTTGTATCTACTGGAATGTAGCCGATCCAAGCGTCACGTAAAGTTTTCAGAAAAGCAGAAAAATGGTCTTAACTTTTAGCTACAATATTTTACAATGAAGCAATTCTTCTCTTGGAAAGGTTCAGTAGATAAAACTGCAGCCGACCCCGTCCCCCACCCCTTGTTAATTAGACGCTAACGTCTAATATTTACTCAGGTAGCTGATCTCCCATTTAATCAAAGGTAAACCCTAATATCTACTCAGGTAGCAGATCTGGAGCCTCTCTACGATACTCCTCCTCCAAAAAGAGAGCCTAATTTATTAGGATCCAGCCTGGAACTTAACAGCAGACGAGCTACTGGAAATAGCGTTTTGAGCAAGTAAGTGACTTAAATCAGTGACGTGTTAGTGACTTCTTGGTGACTTGAGTGCGACGTTTTTAAATGTGTTACTGAATATTTGGGGACCTGTTTGATAATTTGTGACTGTTAGTGTCAGACTGTTAAATTCTAACGTTTACTCTCTAAAAATAGCGATATCAACTGTCAACATCTCAATTCCATCTAATTCAACTGACTAAATCTAATGATAATATGGGTCCGTCTATCTTACCCAAGACCAAGGCTACGACAATAACTGAACTAGAACAATAGTATGGATATGACAATTATAAATTAGTGATTAATTGTCTTATATAGGTGCTGAGTATTTCTAATGAAGTTTAGAGCAAAACTTGACAAAAGTGATAAACAATTAGTGCAAACCTTTTAAAGTAGTAAGGATATGACATACTAAGGAATTTTTCTCATCCACATCTAAGCCTACAATCCGACGATGACACCTGGCTCAAATTCTGACAGCTTCTGCTCTAAAACATAGACCCAATACTTCTTAATACTTTCTTATAAAATAGGGTTATGTAATAAGGTGTTTCATAACAATTGTTTCACACTGTGTTAACATTCATGACAAACAATATGCAAACATAATATTAAGTTTGAATAATTAATAATTAACTAACGACATATTCCCCCAGCTCGAGCGAAACTACGAGTAACAGCAGTTACATCAGAACAACTACCATGTCTATGGGCAGACACGACTCCATAGACTCCGCCTATCAAATGCTGGTTATCGACGACAAGGAGAGCGCTGGACAAGTTGTTAAAATAGAGGAGGAAGCTATCTACAATATACCACCGCCATCTCGAGATACGCCCCCGCCACCACGAGCAACGCCGCCCCCACTGCGAGAAACCGTGCCTCCTCCACACGCAACGCCGCTCCCACCGCGAGAGACCCCGCCTCCTCCACAATATGAAGAACCCCACTACAATATCCCGCCTGCAAGAACCACCCCTCCCAGCCCCCTCAGTTCTGTATCAGACCCATTATTCCGGGTCCCAGTTTCAGATCCCATCGCCCGATCCCCTCCCAAACCCTACCTTCCACCTCGCACAGACAGACCTCCTGTCCCTTCTCGAGGACAGACTCTAGGACGTCCCTCCCGCCCTCCAGTGGAGGACCCTAAACCAGCCAGACCCCAATCTGAGACAATGTGTAGACCCAACCGTCCTGTACCACTTCTACCCCCAGAAACCAGGGACTCTCACTTAACGGAGGTTCTTCCAGCTGAACAGTCCGGTACTGTGACCAACAATACTCTAACCAGAGCTAAGATGAATCACAGGGACCAGTTTGGTCCGAGTCTGGAGAGGAAGTCAGCGCCTGATAACGAGTATTTAGAAGTGAGAGCCACTCCCTCACCTCCTCCTCCTAGGGAAGAGAGACCCGTACCTCCACCTCTACTTCCCAGAACACCCCCAACCAGATCTACCGCTCAACCCCTCCTAACTCCTCCTAGAGGTACTATTTCTGCAGGGATCTTGTCAGCTACTACTGCTGCTGTTGGGGCACCCTTCACCCCTCCCAGGATTCCTCAGAGAGCAGGTGGGTCTGCCTTATTTTAATTCTCCTCATTGCTCGTTGGAGATTTGACCAATTGCAAATACAGTGATCTAAAAAATTCGGAGTCAATTTTGCGCATCAAAATGAAAATCGATACCTATCTTTCAAAAGAGGCTTGTGAGTAGAGTAACAAGTAAATCTCAAAGGCACAATAATAACACAAAACATGTTCCAGGAACTGTAGCGGGGGGACAACACCACAACCCCTTCCTAGAAGGCTACACCCCACCCAAAGAATCAACCATGAGCCTCTCACGACCCTCCACCTCCCCACGGGGCGGCAGCTTGTACCATGGACCTAACAGAGGGGCTATGACACTGCCTCCCCCCAATAGAGGGGCCACTTTACCACCTAAACCTGGCATCCTTACGTTGAGCAAGAAAGCGCAGGTTTGTTTGTTTGGTGGTTTAAAATTTAAATTCTGTTGTAAGAGAAACCATTGTAAGGCGGAAAGTAGATAGTTAACATTTGATAAGTGTTTGAATTATGACTGCAGCTAGCATTGCATCTAACTTAAGTCTACTTTACTGAAATGTCTAATTTCCTGTTATTCAGTTATTCGCCGTAAATCACACCATAGTACGCACTCAGTGACAAAGGAAATCGCGGCATGTACGGAACCGCGATATTTCCCATTATTTGCGACAAATTTTATGTATAGTTTAATGAATACCTAGTCTGTTAAAATTCGCGGTATCGCGAATTTTGGCCAAAATAATCGCGAAATCCTTTTGTCCCTGTACGCACTGTACGAACTTTTAAAAGGTGCCGAACTGTACGAATTTTAAAAAGCTGTCGAGGAATTTTTACCGAATTTTAAACCACTTACCACCGACCGATTTGAAAAACCTTAATCATTTGGCTTCGTCATAGTTTTGTCAGCACTATTTGGGCACTATACAGACAGACATACACTAGACAGACACACACACACATCTATTGAGATTATTAGTTTATATTGGTTATAATATACTAGATTCGTTCGTTAATAATACTCACCGATTATAGCGAGGAAGAAGTCAATAGCAGCGATTATATAGAGCACATAGTTTTCCCAGCCAAAAACATTTCCAAGTTCAGTGATGTTCAGTCTTGGGATGTAATGAACAGTGTTACTTGTCACGGAGGGAGGCATTCTTGCCTTGGTAAAGTTCATTATAGGAGCGACCCCTGATGTACAGTGGTATAAAAGTCAGTCACAAACCGATGCCGACTATTTGGAGTATAAAATAAAATAAAATCTCGGTTATGTAATTCTCGTTATATAGCACCACGCAGGAGAAAATATCGCGTCTAGACCATCGTAACGTTGACGCAGTTAAACTAATGGCAAGAATATACCCTCTCACAGGTTGAGATGTATCGGGAGTGGGAGTACTATATGTAATTATAATCTGCTTTACAAAGTTTTCGATCTCTTTTAAATTGCACGTTCATCTATAAAAGTTCAGCACTGAATTTTCTAATCTTCTACTTTTCTATGGAACGGTTGTTTTAGAAACAGCTTTTCAATTCAATTAAATAACTTTAAAATCTGGTTTATAAAATGCAATCGTTTAATGAGTGCTGTAGCATCAATCCTGATCTCTATGATATATTAGTATTTAGTAGTGATATCGCAAAGAAATCCAATTAAAATCGATAATATTGCGTCAAATGAAAATTATCTTTAGTGGTCGCTTTCTTTGAACAAAATTCTTAATGATTTTAAACCATAAAATAAATCTTGACTCATATCTGATTTCGTGATAATGGTAAATAAAGAGTATTTTAACCTCGCTAAAAGCACCGGTCGTTTGAAAAGGTACTTATCTATCAAAGGCCTGACATCTGAGTTAATTTAAGTTCTTTCGGTTAAATCCAAGTTCGAAAATTTATGAGGCGAATTTTTCCCGAACTAATTCCGAACTGAAAAAAGGTGCCGAACTGTACGAATTTTGTACGACTTTTGTACGAACTGACCAACTATGCGTAAATCGACTGGTAATAAGTTATAAGTAATCATAAAAGATAGGTTTTGTTTGGTCGGAATCTAATTTGTAAATTTTTATTTTATTAAAACCGCTGAATTAATACTTATCCGGGTTCTTACATTTCCATAATTATTACAACGATTAAAGTGGAATGATCATTCGTCATACAAATCAATACTATTGATTGAATAAGCATGTTATGCATCACGTCACACCACGTGACGTGACGTCACACAACGTGACGTGACTTTTGTCCATCTCAGGACGAATTTGACGCCATTCCAGACTCCCCGACTCCTACAGAGGAACTACATCGCTCAACCAGCGACCCTATACAGAGTAGTGCAAACACTACAATCATAAAGAGCGGGAACAGCAAATATCCTACCATACAGAATAATAATCCAGGTCAGTGCAGCAAACAAATCGTATAATTTTAATTAAACGGGAGAAGACCGTAAATAAAGATGATGAGCTTGTTAATCTTAATATTGAGTAGATAATTACGGTAATTTTTACGTAAAATAAGTCAACAAAAACCTCATTTACCATGTAACAGGTATGGTTAAAGTTAAGCCGGGATATCAAAATGTTACAGAAGTTAAAGGAGCCCTTCAAAGTAGAGGGGACTCAGTTCAAGGTAAATTATTAAAATAACTGCTTTCTTAATTTTCTAAATTAGCTATTAATCAGTGCAGTAATCCGTTAGAGCTGGTAATTTATTTTTAACCTATTTTATCAAGGTAGCTTGTCCTTCTGAAAGTGTTTGATAATGTTACGAGTGAACTTTTAGCTTTAGTGCTAAGTAGGATAAATACTTTCGTATTAGTGTTACAGAAAATATTTATATGTTCGAATGTATTAATGTAAATTTATGTAAATGGGTCTCGGATTTTTGAATGGATTTTTGAATGTGGTCAGAGGTAACATGTAAAGATCTAAGTGCGGTGGGTGCGGAATCGAACTATTCACCTAATACCGCACTTCCCCGCACCATTGGCTGATATTCGAATAACTAATCCGTACAACTTACCAAAAGTAAATAATTTTGCATTTTCCAATTAAATAATTAACCCAATAGCTAATTGACTAATTTTATCAGGAGAGAGGCATGGTAAACTAAACAGAAGACCAGTACCCGAGCCGGGTTACACTCCAATGGGGACTATGGAAGAGAGGATGAAACGAGCCGCTGCTTCCAATGAGAGAGAAGTTAGTTAACATTTTATTATATAATATAATTTGTACAAATTTGCATACATTTTATATAATTATTATGTAAATGTTGTATAATTAGTTGACTGGCTTATGAATAGTGAATCGATTTAATTTTATTGCACAGTGTGGGTGAGTTAAGTTGTATTAATAGTCATTTGTAAAAAGCGGCTGCGGCCAACATATTAATAGTTGAAATTTAAAAGCTTGACTAATTCAATAATTCATCACTAAATATTCATTAAATTACTGCTCTGTGATGAATCACCAGAATAAGTTCTCTTTTCTCCGCCAGTAGAGAGGAGTTTATGACAACAACCGCTTCACACGATTTATTTTATTTTCAAACATTTTTGGTCGAAAGAAAATGTTTGATTCAGTGATATAGAATCAACACGCAAACTTATTAAAAGCGGAGAAAACCCCAAAATATCTGTCAGTCATAGAGGAAAGCCCTAAATATCTGACAACTATAAAATTCGATAAATCAATAAACTTGTCAACTGTAAAGTTTTAAAATGCCAGTAAAGCGTGAGAACATTGCATCCAGGGCATTCGAAACATTAAGAACCGATAAAGACAAATGTGATTTAACCTAGTGAACCTCTCTCTCTCTCTCTCTCTCTCCCCCCCTCTCTCTCTCTCTCTCTCTCTCTCTCTCTCTCTCTCTCTCTCTCTCTCTCTCTCTCTCTCTCTCTCTCTCTCTCTCTTTAGCTCTGGAGAGTGTCAACAAGTGAAAATATGTGTTATATCTTAATTTCGCGTCCTAAAACCGAGGCACTTTGTGACAAACTAGCAACGATAGACCTTCAAGTTCTTCTAATGCTATTCAGGTACAAAAAATGTAGGCGACAGCATATTTCGGTATGTGATGGCCAAAGAAGTCATGTCACGTGGTAAAGAATTTCATGTCAAGTGGGATAAGATTACAATTCACGTGGGTGAGACTCGAGAGTCGACAGGCGTGAAGATTCAGGTTGAAGGCTGCTAGTGTCAGTTCTTTGACAGGGATGAGGGGATATGTGTCACGGGAATTTTTGAAATTCCTCCGCAGACTATTAGCGAGGTAGTCAATCAGCAGCCTTTACTCACATCACGTGACTTGCGTTGGCCAATGGGAGACTGGTATCTTAGACTAACGATTTGGGAATTATTATCGGACCTATCACTACAAGTAGAATATGTGCTACTTTAATCCAGATATATACCATAATCTGCTGGTTGCTGTAACCAGTAAATGATGCAACTTTACAGCTAATGTTATTATGACGTCACACCACGTGATATGACGTCACACCACGTGACATGACGTCATCAGATAATACTTCCAGGGTTACGAGCCGATGATGTCGCACGAAGCGAGGATGGCAAATGCTCAGATAAACCAACAAAACTCTCGACCTCTCCCACCGCGTACTCTGGCGGTCTCAGGTAAAAATGAAATCTTAACAGTAATATTGGAGGGGGACTGTGGGATTGATATTTACCATTGATGAAATGATAACTATGTCTAAAGCACCAGTGTCATAGTTTAAATTGCAGAACTGATGACGGATCGTAATTCTGTCTACAATTTGATTATGGTCATTAACATTCAAACTCCAACATGACCAGTAGGTTGTAGCGACTGCAACTGCCTCATGATAAAATAATAGTGCAATAAAATTAACTGACAAAAATTTAATCAGCTAAAGCCTTGACAACAATAAGCAATTATAACCATAACAAAAACAGCAGATTAATAGAAGGTCCAACCTACTGGGGTCACTGCAATAAATGTGACGGTATCAGACACCAGACTGCTATCGCATCCTGACTCCCTATTTCACAATAACTGTGATGTGACATGTGGCCCTATATTATACTCTGCTAGTCCCACATATTATACTATGCTAGTCCCACATATTTATTTTACCATGAAATGGCCAGGGACCTAAACCTTGACCTTCTGGGTCCTGTTCTGATCTTTGTGACCATTACGATCATTACATAACACTATAAAGTATTGCATAATATTAAGGAATAAGGCAAAGCATTGATAAGAACACGAGGAGCAGCTAGCATTCGCCACGGTCTACTCCCAAACTCAGATAGTTTATAAAGTTTACCTAGTTTATATAAGACGCTAATATAGGCGGTTTTGAAGGCGGTACGTGCTGAACGATGCATTCATATCATCACTTAATACCATGATATTTGTTACTACTATTAACGAATCTATCTTATCATTGAGCTGCAATGTTGTCGCTCATATCAGTATTCACCATTAGTATTAGCAATTAGTGCTGCCTGTCACTGCTCACTTCAGGAAAACAATAATATTAGAGGTAGACAAACGACAAATGACAAGGCAGGAAATGAGGAAACTGCGTCAAACATTGTCCGTGCATTATTTTCTCAGTCGTAAATTCCGCGTTCTTAAAAGCTTAAAGTTAAGAATCACGAGTATTTGAGCTTTGGGGTCGTGAAGTTTTTTTTCCCGTCCTATTCTAATGATTATTATTATGAGGTAACTTTGTAGTTACTGTGTGGTTCATGTGTGGTTCATGTGTGGTTACTGTGTGGTTACTGTGTGGTTACTATGTGGTTGGTAACTACAGGGGTTACTTTGAACTTTGAAGTGTTCTAAAAGTGTGGAACTAGAAGTATAAAAGCCATGTTTATATCGTCATCCTCTCAAGAGTATCCAGTCTTTGGGGCACGAATACTTGAATAGTGACTTTTTGGCTCGAGATAGAGTTCCCCTCCCTCATTAACAAATCTTAGTTATCCGTGTTCACAGCTATATTGACGAATACGACAAATATTTGGCGTCACTAATTTAAAATATCAACAAATATCCCTCGTATCTATTAACAAATTGTTAACAAATCGGTATTGACTATTAACAAATATAAGTCATCACTATTAACATTTACACCCTAACTAACCTCTTTGTCTCTCCACAGGTCGTGACCCGGAGTATGTAGACGCTACAGGCGCCGCCCCCTCGCCAGTTTACGTAGCCACCTCCGGAGCCGCACCTTCCCCAATATTCGTGGAGTCCGGACGATTGCAAGCCCAAATAACTGCAGATATATCACATCAACCTGAGTTTATGAGGCTAGGTGAGATTGATATGACTCTGAGTGACTTTCTGCCCATGACTTCTGGGGATGACTACCAGGATGAATATTTAACGATGGAAAGTTTAGGATCTTATCAGGGTAGATCACAGCCTCATGATGATTACCTGGCTATGGCTCCTCCACCTGGGGACTATCTTGAGATGGAGGCCCGGCCTCCTGCAGATGACTATTTAGCGATGGAGCCTCATAGCGATTATTTAGCGATGAATTCCTCGGCCAGTGTCCCTGATAAGTATTCAAATTTAACGTTTTCAAATAGCTGAAACTATAAATAGAGATAGGCCTCTTGATGAGACCTCTTTTACTCGATTGAATGCCGGAAATACGAGTTACTACAGAATTCAGAAGAGCAAGCACATGATAGTCAAAATTACTGGTCGAACACAGTGATTCTACAATCTACAATAAGATAAGCTTTATGTCGACCCTCCTTTCTAATACTGCTGACAATAATTAATAAAGTAAAATGATAATGATATGGGATCTATGAGTATACTATGACAATAATAATATCTGCACAGTAGCTATATGTGTAAACTGGCTTACGGAGCTGTGAGGGGTCATAAGTGTTAACGACTCCTCGCCCAGTTGACAGTAAATCAAATTATCAGTCAAGTAGCACTAATAGCAGGTATCTCAATCATGGTTATATTAGACAAAACAGCAAGGCCGAGATCAGTTTTAATTTTTATATTGTTTTACAGTGATTTTAAGATGTGATTGTCGACATGTTACAGCAAATATTATTATCATTTTTACTTTCTGTGTATCGGAATTCAGTATTAAAATTTGTACAATTACATTCCCGGAATTCGATTTCTTCATCATTTATACGTACTTATATGAAGTCTCCAAATATTACACTACGTGTAATATTTGCAGAGGTTGAAAACAAATATGTCGTTCCTTATATTATTCGATTAATGATTCATTTTCATTTCTGCAATACATAAACTGCAGTGGATAGATTGAAAAAACATAATTTTTATGAAGTCAGCCTTAACAATAACATTCTGTAATTGTAATATTTTGTAAATTGAAGCTTAGATTTAAATTCCAGTTGTTAACTGTTGTTTGATATTCTTAATAATTTCCCGTAGTTCAACCCGGAACAAAGGAGAATTGTCCTGAGACTTTTTTATGCTTGACCTCACATAGAAATGTAACTGGGGATCTGCCTAACAGTAACAGAAATCAGGGTATCGCGACGTGAGTGGTGAGACTATCGTATCCAAAAACGACAACTGTTTTTTAATAAAACTTCAGTTGTTTTCAAATGGGGGGGATGCAACGTCAATTAATGTCAATTAATGTCAATTAATGTCAATGTCAGTTTTGCAAAATTTTGGAATACTGACATTAATTGACACGATATTTTTCGACCAGAGATTATGTAGTTCTACCATATTTTTAGCACTTTAGAACGTTTATATCATCAATTTATTCACTACTATCACATATGGAAATGTGAAATGTGAAAAAATTCAGATCATTAAACAATAAAACTAAAATAATACGGTTTTCCGAAATTTATTTTTCTTAAATGGGCGTGGCCATCCAAGGGCGTGGTTCTCAACATAATCAGAACTTAAAACCCACATTAAACGAAATACCTTCATGACATTTATATGTGAATAACGAATCTTAAACAGCTAACATTACTCCTTCATACTAAAAAAGCCGATTCTAGATATTTTACCTGTATAAGAAACCAATAAAATATGGGCGTGGCCGGTGGGGACCGAAGATGTAAGAGTTGGGAGCTGACTTTTTTTTTTGTGGTCTTTGAACCTAAGGATCAACAGATAAGAACATACTCATAATAATTCAAGGACATTTTGTTTTTTTTGAACCGGTCTAACTTACATAGACGTGAATATCTTGAATATTTATCGAATAATGATAATCTCAAATTTCAAGACACATTAATGTCAATTAATGTCAATTAATGTCAATTAATGTCAATTAATGTCAATGTCAGTTTGGGGTTTTTATGGAATACTGACATTAATTGACGTTGCATCCCCCCGGGGGGGGGGGGGGGTACCAATGGCATAAATGGCATAATGGAGAATTGGCCAATAAAAATTTCCATTTATGCCATAAAACGTATGCCATTTATGCCATTTTTGATATAATACATTTCTATTTTCTTTATTTGTCATATGAATCTTTAACAATCATTCCAAGCGTTATAAAGCATGAAACATGTCTCTTATTCAAGTACTAATAATAATTTGCGAATTGAAAGTCAAATATGAAGACCTAAATTCATGGCATAAATGGAGAATTGGCCAATAAAAATTTCCATTTATGCCATAAAACGTATGCCATTTATGCCATTTTATGCCATTGGTACCCCCCCATCCCCCCCTTTCAAATACGACAAGAGTCTTCAAATACGATTATCGTGTATGAAAAAGGGCTATCGATTTCACTTCGATCGTTTTTAATACCGTGTACCGTATGATTAAATTGGCGATTCGCCACAACTTGGTCATCGTAGCCGCACATCACATGCGGCATGTGCGCGCGTGGATCGCTCTAACTTAACTCGCGCGCAGCTTTATTTGCATAGTCGGTGTCTGTGCTTGGATCACGTAAATTTGTTCGCGCGTTACGTAAACAGCATAAAATTCCCTTCGGTTCAGAAGGACTTTCGACAAATCTGTTCCAAATAAAAAGATCGAAAATCGAGTGTTTTAGTGAATAACTTAGAATATAATTTTGATTTTCTCAAGATCTGACAGATAGATTTTCTTTAAACTTTCCAGATAGTTAGATGGCTATATGACGGATAATGTGTAAGAGTTTGGGAGAATTTCTATATGCCAAAATGGAGATATGACTTCAAACACAAGAAAATATCTCCAAATTGGCGGGTTCTAGCGGAACACAGGTATATATTTAGAGATCTGAATGATAGATTTTCTTTAAACTTTCCAGATAGTTACATGGCTATAAGACGGATAATCTGTGCGATTTTGGGTGAGTTTCTATGTGGTAAACTTGAGATATGACTTCAAACACAAGAGAATATCTCCAAATTGGCGGGTTCTAGCGGAACACAGGCACATATTTCGAGATCCTACGGATAAATTTCCTTTAAACTTTCCAGATAGTTACATGGCTATAAGACGGATAATCTGAGCAAGTTTGGGCGAATTTCTATGTGCCAAACTTAAGATATGACTTCAAACACAAGAAAATATCTCAAATTGGCGCGTTCTAGCGGAACACAGGCACATATTTCGAGATCCTACTGATAAATTTTCTTTAAACTTTCCAGATAGTTGTATGGCTATGAGACGGATAATCTGAGCAAGTTTGGGTGAATTTCTTTTAAGTGCCAAACTTGAGATATGATTTCAAACAAAGAAAATATCTCAAATTGGCGGTTTCTGCAGGATGCAGGCATATATTTCAAGATCTGACCGATAGATTTTCTTAAAACTTTCCAGATAGTTACATGGCTATAATAGGAACAATCTGTGCGAGTTTCGTTGAATTCTTATGCCCCAAATATTAAAATCTACAAATCGGTGGTTTAGAGTGTTACCAAGGATGGCACATAACATAATAGAGCTTAATAGACCTTGAACAGTTATGCTCGAAGATCTTCTTTCTCCAACAAGTATTAATGTAATAAGTAATGAGTGGAGTATTACGGTGAGGGTGACCACGTATCATTAAATAGAAAATGCAACTTTAACTGTCAGAATGGATTCAGCATCTAAAAACAGATGACTGCCAGTTTTTACGTAACGCTAACATTATTCTCAACAGCAGGTCTTTCAATCGTATCGTTCCCTTGTCTCCTTCGTGGTACATTCAGGTTAAAAACTTTTTACTTCTTTTTTACATCCTAATATCGTGGGACATGGTATAGATTGAATATTGCGGACACGTGATCCGAAATCTGAATATAAGATTATAATTTGAAATGAAATGAAATGAAATGAGGTATTTATATCCCGCTCGTATGATTAACCAACAACACAAGGAAGGTGGTTAACCATGTCAGAGCGGCTGACTGTGAGTGATGTGAGCAAATGTGTAGAAATGAACAAGATTATAACGTAATATTAATATAAGACCAAGACAAAATTAAAACATCTTTTATTTTAAACCACACTAAACTAAAAAGAAGCAGAGACCATACAATACATGTAGGTAT
Organism: Bolinopsis microptera; assembly: GCF_026151205.1. NCBI lineage: Eukaryota > Metazoa > Ctenophora > Tentaculata > Lobata > Bolinopsidae > Bolinopsis > Bolinopsis microptera. The sequence goes on along the minus strand of NC_087081.1, from coordinate 7,194,080 downwards.
AATAAAGGTTAGTACAGTGTCATAGAAAGGTAGAGAACTTCGACATAAAATGGAGTGCGGTAAGAAATAAAAGCCAAGGTGTCTTGCAAAATACAGTGTTGTAAAGGACGACAGCATCATTTGGGGACATTTATTTGTTTAAAATAATAGGTACTTGTTTTAAATAAGTTTCTTTCAGACGACTACTCAATGCAACAGCCCTAAATTGATATTGCGACCGTCCTGTTACTCTCTTAGATGCCCTCTCTGCAAAGTATTGGACGAGAATTGATTTAAGTAAGAATTTTAAATTAAGATCATGATTTTCAAAAATTCTTCGACTTGCACTTTGAATAATATATATAGCCATACAACTATCTGGAAAGTTTAAAGAAAATTTATCAGTAGGATCTCGAAATATGTGCCTGCGTTCCGCTAGAAACCGCCATTTTGAGATATTTTCTTGTGTTTGAAGTCATATCTCAAGTTTGGCACATAGAAATTCGCCCAAACTTGCTCAGATTATCTGTATCATAGCCATACAACTATCTGGAAAGTTTAAAGAAAATTTATCAGTAGGATCTCAAAATAATCGACTTTCGTCAAATATCGTTCCGAAACCGCCAATTTGAGATGTTTTCATGAGTTTGAAGTCATATCTCAATTTTGGCACATAGAAATTCGCCCAAACTTGCTCAGATTATCTGTCTCATAGCCATACTACTATCTGGAAAATTTGAAGAAAATTTATCAGTAGGATCTCGAAATATGTGCCTGCGTTCCGCTAGAAACCGCCATTTTGAGATATTTTCTTGTGTTTGAAGTCATATCTCAAGTTTGGCACATAGAAATTCGCCCAAACTTGCTCAGATTATCTGTCTCATAGCCATACAACTATCTGGAAAGTTTAAAGAAAATTTATCAGTAGGATCTCAAAATAATCGACTTTCGTCAAATATCGTTCCGAAACCGCCAATTTGAGATGTTTTCATGAGTTTGAAGTCATATCTCAATTTTGGCACATAGAAATTCGCCCAAACTTGCTCAGATTATCTGTCTCATAGCCATACAACTATCTGGAAAATTTGAAGAAAATTTATCAGTAGGATCTCGAAATATGTGCCTGCGTTCCGCTAGAACGCGCCAATTTGAGATATTTTCTTGTGTTTGAAGTCATATCTCAGGTTTGGCACATAGAAATTCGCCCAAAATCGCACATAATATCCGTCTCACAGCCATACAACTATCTGGAAAGTTTAAAGAAAATTTATCAGTAGGATCTCGAAATATGTGCCTGCGTTCCGCTAGAAACCGCCATTTTGAGATATTTTCTTGTGTTTGAAGTCATATCTCAAGTTTGGCACATAGAAATTCGCCCAAACTTGCTCAGATTATCTGTCTCATAGCCATACAACTATCTGGAAAGTTTAAAGAAAATTTATCAGTAGGATCTCAAAATAATCGACTTTCGTCAAATATCGTTCCGAAACCGCCAATTTGAGATGTTTTCATGAGTTTGAAGTCATATCTCAATTTTGGCACATAGAAATTCGCCTAAACTTGCTCAGATTATCTGTCTCATAGCCATACAACTATCTGGAAAATTTGAAGAAAATTCATCAGTAGGATCTCGAAATATGTGCCTGCGTTCCGCTAGAACGCGCCAATTTGAGATATTTTCTTGTGTTTGAAGTCATATCTCAGGTTTGGCACATAGAAATTCGCCCAAAATCGCACATAATATCCGTCTCATAGCCATACAACTATCTGAAAAGTTTAAAGAAAATGTATCAGTAGGATCTCGAAATATGTGCCTGCGTTCCGCTAGAAACCGCCATTTTGAGATATTTTCTTGTGTTTGAAGTCATATCTCAGGTTTGGCACATAGAAATTCGCCCAAAATCGCACATAATATCCGTCTCACAGCCATACAACTATCTGGAAAGTTTAAAGAAAATTTATCAGTAGGATCTCGAAATATGTGCCTGCGTTCCGCTAGAAACCGCCATTTTGAGATATTTTCTTGTGTTTGAAGTCATATATCAGGTTTGGCACATAGAAATTCGCCCAAAATCGCACAGAATATCCGTCTCATAGCCATACAACTATCTGGAAAGTTTAAAGAAAATTTATCAGTAGGATCTCAAGATAATCGACTTTCGTCAGATATTGTTCCGCGGAACAAATGGAACAGAAAGTCCAACTCCTTCGGTTATCAAGTCTAAGTAGCTGATGTCCCTATGATCAATGATGCTTTGCATTGATAAAAAGTTAGCAGATAGATAAAGTATCAATAGGTCGAGCATGCGGAGCTGTTGCTATATTCATCGCTCAGCAAAGCTAATAATGTAATACAAAGAGCCTACAACTTACAAGTTGGAACTTGGAGGGGAAACTGGAAAGGGACACGGTCGTGGTCTATGCGTTGATAAAGTGTACGATACAATTTTACTGATAGAAAATAAAACGTTATAATTTGAACAGTAGAAAGTTTAGATTAATTTACAAATATTAACAAACGTACACACACGATCTTAACATACACGGAAGAATCTTTTAAAATAAATTAACTCAATTTAGATTGTTCAACGCAAAAAGTAAAAGTAAATATGCAAAACAAATATTGCATCGGTTAATCTTTTTAATTAAACTTGGCGATTATCATTCAAAAAAATTATAAGTTCATTAATTATCATTGAAAAAAGAAATGGAAAATACAATCTACCAGGAAAACTCAAAAAGTTTCAATAACATTAATAATTAAACAAAAATACACTCTTATATTGATTGCACAGAGGCATGATGCCACATGTGTACATTATAATGTAGCTGTGCGAATCAATACTCAGGTCATATAGCTTAGTTTGAATTTATGATTCATTGAATCCCCGGAAAAAACTGAGGGTTTATCAATTTTATACACATGTATGTATTATATAGTTATAACTTTTAAATTGGTTGACTGCAATATCATAAACAGTACAGATTGAAAAAAATCCCCTCTAATTATCATTACAAATATTGTTATCATTTTATGGCAAAGTAAAGTTAACTGGACTCGTTACAACAACAGAACGTTCCAAACAGCTTTTAGTAGTTGTAATAATGTATATATTCAGGGTACATAATACATATCCCCATTGTACACTCAAGTTAACACAATCTAACACATGCCGTGTCTTATCATTTAATTTTAACACTGTAATGTATACAATATATATGGTACAATATATTATATGGTATATAATAATCGTGTAAAAGTACTCCTAAATACTACATTACATAATACGTTATTTAAGCCACTCTTTCTTTAAGTAGAATTGTTTATTTTTCTGGACACGTTTCCGCCCACCATTAGGATCTTTATTCTCCTTGTTTGAATGAAAATATTGGTCTCTCATCGACTTTTGATTAATCACGTGACTAGAATACTGATCACTGATTGGTTGTTTCCTCAGAGAGGTAACGTGAGGTTTGGACAGGGAGGAATGCTGGTATTGCTCCTTCATAATCTCGTCGTGATACAGGTTATCCACAACGTCGATAAAATCTTTCTTTACTCCACGTACAACAAGATCTGAAACAAAAGTAAAGATTATCATTGTTAAATGAATAAACACTACACACAGTGTAATAATTCGACATTCATATATTTGTGTACCTGGCGTAAAGGGACGACTAATATAAAGGGACGGTTACGCATTACACACTGCATTGAAGATAAACTGAACGATTAGAATTGCAAGATAACGTTAACAACTACACATTCAGCGTGTGATAGTTTATGTGAATGAAAAAATTTAACTGTATTTGTGATTGAGTATAAATACGATGATGATAAAACAATATAACAAATGAAATTTATTTTAACATATAACTGTTTTAGTCAAAGAATTACCAGGCTGAGAGGCAGGAGTGTCAGGAATGTGGTAATTATAAGGATCATAACCGTCGGTAATTGTATCCAGAAAATCAGTTGCTGATCCCCTGCCGCTATCAACCGTTGTCCCCAACTTTGGCTGCAAACGATCGGGTTAGATCTATGATTATATTGCGAAATATTTAAGAATCCGCACAATTAACGATCACTACCAGTAATTAAATTTGTAGTGGTTGTCCCCCTAAAAAAAGATTGTAGATTGTTTTATATCCCTATAAAATGCATCTTAAACCAAAAATAGTCGCATAAATATTTTGTGATGCAGAATGATTTCAATCAATATTACATTAAAATAGATTTATATAGACTATCATCATAGTTAATACGTAACATAACATTAACATGATTTGAAACATAACATTTACAACGTGAACTGTTGCTTCGCAGCAGTGCACATTCAAAAAAATATAGATTAAATATGCAATCTGCATCTTAAAGCTTAAAAAAGAGTCGCATAAATATTTTGTGATGCATAATGATTTTACCATTATTCACCTCTATTTAACACTGTTTACCACCTCTATTTACTACAACAGTTCAGTGAACAATAGCTACAATTACCATTCTAGAACATGCTGTTTTACATGTTAATCCGTAACATTAATCGCTTTTAGCACACATATAAAATCATGCGTTTTAATACTGTATAATGTATAATATTTATCATATAATATATCTTAATCTGTTTTTTAATCTGACCAGTAACCTAAGAAAAGTAGCACTGTATTGCTATCACACCTACAGATTAGCAAAAACAAAACAACAACATGGATAACAACAACAGCTCCAGACCCACAAACAGATGCGATTTAACCGCTCCGTCTCGAACAACTACAGACATTTTAAAACTTTTGCGTGCAAGTAATTTAAAATGTCGGCCGGCGAAGGTGAAAGTCAATAAATTCTCAATTCACAAGTCTTGGAACTGACGCCGAGAGAGAGAGAGAGACTTGTGAGCTATGCTTATCAGTTGAGATTGCTTGTTAGTTACGCTGCACTGTGAAACATATTTGCTCACAGCTCAGCTACAACATTGTCGGAGTAGGTCTGGTTTCTGCTCCAGTACTCTGGTGTCTTCTCTGTTTTTAAAAAGGACAAGGCTTTTACAAACTCGTGCTTTGCAAGTGCTTTTATTTCAATTTGTGTGTTTTTGTGAGTGTTGTTTTCATGGCAAGCTAGGTTTTGTATTGAGCATCGAATTAATTTAACTCCGCTCCAAGTATTCTAGTTTATTTATAGAGGTCAGCGTTGGTGAGGTATCAGGCGTATTTTTCTTAATTTTAAAATTCAAACTTCGTATCCGCAGCCAGACTATTATGATTTGTATTACAATAGCTCAATAGTCCTCTTTAAACCTTTTTAAAACCTTTTGATATCTTAAAATCGCTAAGAACTAGAATGGACTAAACCATTGAACTCTCCGAAAAGCTATCAAGGATAGCTGATAACTCTAATCAGAGATATCTGAAGACTTCCAAAAGAAAACCACACAAGAATCAAGGAGATTCAAGTAGAAACTCCCCTAACAAACGCTGTGTTAAAATACAGAGATAATGCTGATAACAGTGTTTGTTTCCACACTACTTCTGCTTCCAGCTGTTACGCTGGGTGATGTGGTGTGTGGAGGCGTGACTTGTAGCAATATACAAACATGTTGTGCTGATCAGGTCAGTGGTAATACTTCTAGGTTATTATAATTGGTACCTTTTAGTTACTATAATTGTGCTGTTTATTAAAATATTGTTTATATTATATATTGATTATTAATAATAATCAATATAATTTAAACAGCACAATAAACACATTATAAATAGATATAATAATTGATTATTATATCTATTTATGTGTTTATTAAGTAACAGTCCTGTACATTATATTTAGTATAATATATCCTACATTTTATGGAAGACAGGGATTAACCCGGTTTGAAACATAAAGCATGGTACTCGAAAGTAATCCTCATCCTAAAAGTGGAAGGAGTTCTCATCTCGACCCAAGTCCCAAACTTCATGGCATATAAATCTACTTGGCCTAATATCTGTAAAAACTTATTTATTTTAATATCAACTCTACAGGAAGCCTGTTGTATGAAGTCCTCGACCTCATCACTAGCTGCTATAGTTGGGGTCATGTTTGTAGTCTGCCTTACCGCTACCGGACTAGGAATCTGCCTCTACTTCAAGAAACGTGTTCACAGGTGAGGGAACGTGACTTTGTACCACGTGGCTTCTATCACGTGCCTTTGCAGCACATTTCTTCATATCACGTGATGTTAATATCACGTGATGTTGATATCACGAGACTTGTGACGTCATATAACGTGAGAAAAACTTTTAAGTTCAACATTCCCATATGATTTATACTTACTTACTAAGTTTTGAGCTATTAAATCATATTTTCTTTTACGCATGCTCTATTGTGTATTTTAACTTATTGCCTAAAATAACTTATTTGTCTAAATTATATACATAATATTTTAAATTATCAATTGTCTCACTTTAAAGTTATCTGTTCTTGTTAAGTAAATTATTTGTTTTTAGGGACACGCCTGATGTGTACTTTAAACTATTATATTAAAAGTAAATTATATGTTTGTAAGGACACAGCCCAATTGTCTTAGATTACTTTAAAGTTATTAATATTATAGTCAATTATTCGTTTTCACGCCCAATATCTCACTTTAAACTTAAATATATTGTTTTTGAACTATTTATTTGCTTTCAGGGACACAGCCTACACCACTGACGATATAGAAGGAATGTTCGCTACATCACTTTACAAGGAGATGAAAAGCAAAGTAGAACCAACGCTTAGCAACCAAACAGTGCCATCACGCAACGGTTCGATGAGATCACGTGAGAACATGATGACGTCACGTGACAACCTTTCAGCTGAAACTCCAGGTCTGATCTGCGAGGATATCCCCAACATAAACCCGGGTTCGCAACACACGGAGTTAGCGGTGATGCAGAGTGCTGCCAGTAATTACTCCATTCCGGGGAGTGTCATATCACGTGATCATATGATGGCGTCACGACAGGCGAGTATTGGGACGGTTACCTCGATAGACAGGGCTACTGGAACAGAAAGTGTTGAGACTCAGGTTGGTAGCTTTTCACTTTTACAGTTTACATAAAAATCAGATATTAAAATAACACTCATTATATATCTATTAGCATGCCTTGATATATATATTACCTATATATATTTGCAACGGTTTGACTGTTAAATTATAAGGAATTTATCATCGAGAACGGAATGTGTTCTAAACGATATTGATGGGAAAATAATCGTCAATACCACATTATGGCTCTAGCCCCATGACAGTGACCTTGGGACAGATCACAGCTTCACAGAACTATAGGGCATTACGACATAAATGATCTCTCACAACTATTTTTCAGGTGACATCAGCAAAACGCACTGTAGTAACAGTAAACCTTAACATGAAAGAGAAAGAGAACATAAAACTAAACATCTTCATGAACAAAGACAGAGCGGAAGCAGTTGCGGAAGAGGTAGAATCCAACGCTTCATTCCCACGGGGGCTAAGCGCTAAACTGGGCAGAAAAAAGAGCGCTAAAAGATCTAGTTCAAGTTCTGGTGACCAGAAAGTAAGTGCCGCAAGTATCACTAAGAAGGAGCCTGTGAAGAAGATGAGTTCTAAGTCGTCAGGGAGACCCAAGACTCCAGTGAAACAGAAGGTGTCTGGGAGAGCATCTTCCGCGAAGAAAAAGAAGAAAACTTGAACTTATCATGAATTTGGTTGTTAAATACTTGTCAATTTGTTAGAACTTGTTGAACTGAGAAGGATTTTTAGTAAAGGAAGAGTGCACTGATCCCCACTTATAGGATTCAATTATTGGACCTAGTTCTTACTATTTCAGTATACTGTAAATTTAAATTGATCGAAAATTATGTGGAAATCATATCATTATTTCTTGGGGTAATATCTTTATTTCTCTCTTAATTTCTATCATTTAACCTTGGCTTGGATTTGAATTCATTGATTTACATAGATTGGTTATAAACCATTATTAGGTATAAGTCATAAGAATAACATCAGTCTAAATAGGGGCATAGCTTCTGAATAAATAGTGGCGGAACTATAACGAATAATAATGCAATCTGTTAACATCCAGTTTGGCAAATGTTTACGATAATAATTCATGATTCATTTAATATAATGATTCTAATTCTTACTTGGTTATTCCTTAATTTGAGAATGAACCCGACATTATAAGAGATTTGCTCTGATAAAATGATGTGTTTTTCATTGATACCGGGATTATTGCAACTTTGTTCGGTTGTGCTCTGTTTTTAATAACAAAACAGTAAATTTTCCCACTGGAATATTTTAATCTATTTTTCTTTTTAATCCACCTATAACTCTATAAACTGTTCAAAACGTTTCAGCTGTAATGATTAACCTGCTTCCTCTCTAACGTGGCTTTACTTCAGTCCCCAAAATAATGCTACAAATCTATGCAAGTACTGCACTGTACAATTATTCAACCTCATTGCAGTCTCTCGGACTCTCTCTCTTTTTAAAATCACTGGATCTTTGCCTGACAACTCTTTTATTCTCAGAGTAATCTATCAGTGGGAGTTACATCAGAATACAATACTAAACCATTGATCAAATACAATGGTTAATGACCGCGCGGAGATCTCAAATCGCTCCGAAAATTTAACAGTTTAACGGTACTTGCTATTGATGAATAGCAACTTATTATATCTTTATATGGGCAATTCCACGTAGTGTAATTCACACTTTGCACAAAATTTAGCTTTTAATTGGATGGTAATTGTAGGCTAACATTAGCATCATGATAATATAAAGTCAGAATGAAGTTTAAACGTTTGTGATGATGTGGCAACAAAAGTTTAATGTCTATCTCTTATACTTTTTATGTGAGCAGCATTTTAAAAAGTAGACGTTATTCACAGGCAGAATTTGGTGTTTTAGAAATCTTGCCTTAAAATTGCAATTCGTGCCCCAGTGTAATAGCAGAAGTTACAATAAGGCTTGATCACAATAAAGTACACATTTTTTCAACTTCCTATGTCCTTCCTAACATAAATTTGTGGAATGTGTGTAGTACAGGGACAATATAGGAAGTAAACGTTATTCACATTTGGACGTAGTGTAACTCACACTCTGCCCAGTTGCTCTGTTTGTGCGTTGTATTGATGTTTGCTTGTTCTTGATTTGGTTGCTGCTATTGTAAAATGGTGAAGTAGACTGACTATTACTGATTTTAAATTAAATTGACTACTAATCGGTCCAATTAGATACTGGTAATGGTGTAGATTACACCCTACTGCCATACCACAGTGGTCGGGGCGCCCATGCGAGGTAGACATAAGATATAGGCATGATTAAGGGGTATGATATACCACAAAACATGTATTCTAGGGGTATCTTGCCCGAAAATAACGTTTAAAAAGGTTTTTAGAGTGATTAAATGGATATTTGACCTCAAATATTAATTTTACCTCATTTTTTGTCAAAAATTGCATTTTTTGGCAATTTTTTGCCATTTTTTAGGACAAACTACAAAAATAAGTTGCAAATTAACTTTGGTAAGCATCTATAAGTTGATCTATCTGTAAGTATAGGACATTTAGAGTAATCCTAGAAAAATGTACAGTGTAATATTGTGGCATGATTTTTTTATGAGCTCTCAAAGGTTCATGATTAGACAGAAATTTATAACTTTTTGAATCCATTTTTAGACCATTTTATCACTTATATCAATTCTAAACTACTTCTTTGTGTTTTTAATGTGAAGAGGTCATCAAGAGCTTTAATTTGATACCTCTATACATGGTTTTTGATAAAAATTATAATTTTTTGGGGCAAAAACACTGCTCTTTTGAGCAAAATTTAGTTACGTGACAAGAAAATAAGGTAATTTTAGCCCCAAATTGCTGATATTTTCTGAAAATAAGCCTTTAAATTACTCAAATAAGTGTTCCCAGACCTAACAATGACTATAAAACACTTTCAAATCAATTTTGATGTCCTAATCCATTTAAAAATCATTATTTTTGCGATTTAAGGTCTAAAAGTGGCACATTTTGCCCTGGCGGAACCCTAATTTCGATTAAATTAACAACACTTTCAGGCAGTTGTTGAAAATAGGTCCCTGGAATTGCCCTGGAAGTATTGAAAGTACAATTTATTTCACAACAAAGCATTTAAACCACTTGTTTTATTAATTTTCCGCTGTGTAAATTACACTACCAAGCTGTGAATTACGCTACCTGTGAATCACACTACCCCTACTTTTTGCACTTCCAGTGTGACAAAACGAATGAAATTTTCTGACCTTTATAGATGACTAAAGTTGCCGTTAGAGAGAGAGTTACGAATCAAACAGACTTATAGTGTAGCCACAGTAAAACATTTTTCACTATTTGGTAGCGTTATTCACACGCGAAGAGGAAAAATTTGATCATAAGACACTCAAAAAATAAAGAAATTTGGCCCTCAAAATTAGGCTGGCCTTCTATCTGAAGCCCACTAGGTTGATATACAGGATAAAATATTGAATTCTACGATTAATAAAGCTCCCTAAAATCTTTCGGAAAATAACTGGATATTCACACTAAAGATACACTAAATTTAAGCCAACTTTGACGCGCTACAGTTTTTAAACTAGGCTAGATATCAACAAACGGTTTTTTGCCCCTGAAAATATGGTCAAATATCTTAAAGATTTTCTATCTCTCCCAAACCACCTCCAAACTTTATTATTTTGTTACTGGTTACCGTTATCGTGGAATTGCCCATATACTTACATATCAGATCTATTCTTGAAACACTATAAAATCATAAAACTACCTGTACCTGAGTTTTAAACAGCTCCAGAGCACTTGCGCTGACATTAACAGCACTGTCATACATTTCATAGGTCGGTGACGTCACGTGGGTTGGGTCTGATGACGTCACGTGATTATGTGATGACGTCACGCGGTGGTCCTGGTCAGGGCTAGTTTGTGGTGGTTTGAAGAATGTCCGTTTTATGGTTCGACAGAAACTCTTGTTGAAATCAGATGCACTCTCTGTTTCACCCTGCAATTACAAAGTTACATTATATTTTGTAAGAACTTAAAGTATGTTCTTACAAAAGCACTCAACTTACAAATACAATCAACATAATTATCACGCACAATGTACAATGTACATTGATGTATAAAAAAGGGAAAGGTTTATAAACACTCACATTGATGTACCAAGAAGAGAAAGGTTTAGAGAGTGTAGTAGAGCTGCCCCCACTACCTCTACTGTCATGTTCCTCATCCTCTCCACTCTCTTTCTCTCTAACACGTGGGGGAGTCTGTCTCATAGCACGTGCTGCAAACCTCTCCTGTGGTCAGTAGTGTGCGGTTATTGTTGGTTTGGTAAGCTGGTTTGGGTGATTAAGTTGAGGTTGAAAGAAAAACCAGCAGATTTCAGGACCACCCAGCTATAGAGGTATAAATACAAGTTTTGTTTTAACTTCAGTCTCGAATTGAAACAATACAAGTCAGAAACTCTGATTTACATTTAAAAATTAAAGTAGATGGATCAATATTTGATTTAATTTTAATTGTGAACATTTGAACAATTACCGTAATTTGTTTGTTGAGTGTTGCCTGTAACCTATCCTCATAGCTGACACTGGGCCAGGTCTGAGAAATGGTAGCTGATAACTTCTCGTTAATCTGTCTGAACACTCTCTCCATCTCAGGATCTATAGAAGAGTCACGTGACTTACCTCTTGAAGAGTCACGGGATATAGCACGTGATGAGTCACGTGATGAGGCATTTCCCCTGTGGAAATTTATGATACTGAAAACTTTGCACTAACTAGTAATCATGGTACCAGTCAGTAACTTTGATTATAAGTCCAGCGAAAATTCGCTCAACTTATTATTCAAAACAAAAACCTAGGGTTAATTCGAGTTCACTTCCAGATATTGGAATCGAAAAGCAATGTTATAATAAGCCCGTGCGAAGGCACCGAATCAAAATGCTGATTAATATATAATCAAGACGTAGAATTTTAAATTATATTTAACTATATCAAATCTGCACCTGTGAGTTAGCCGTGATCTACCTTGGGGAGCAAATATCGGCTGGTCACGTACACACTCTCTGTTTTTGGGGACAGCTTCCTCAAATATAGCAGGTTTAGGGAGGTTTCTGTATACAGCCGGACCCTGAGTGACAAAGATTAAATAAAACAATGTTTTGGGTGACAAAGATTAAATAAAACAATGATTTTTAGGCTACGTCCTATGATCACAGATCATGATTTTCTTGGTATAACTATTTCCCAGATGGCCAGACAAACAGTCACTGATTCTGTTAATAACAAAACCATGATCTGCAATATAATATGCAGTATGCACTCTTCTGATTGAAAAGAGTATTTAACATAATACAGGATCCTGGTTACCTTGAATGAGTTAAGGTCAATCCGTCTATGTTCCAGATCCTGATCTAGTCTCTGTTGTATCTTCCTAATGGCTGGTACTGAACCCTGGACTCCATTAGATAAGGTCCCCAACTTCCTTGTTAATCTCTTCTTAGATATACCTGGTAGAGTGAAGAGATAATAAACTAATTATAATACACCGACCAACTCTTGTAATGGGACATGATCTGGTGAAGGCTGAGAAATTTTGCTGAGTAGCTAAGAAGTTTGAAAATTCATTCCCACGTATTCGTCCATGATAATACTCTTAGTTGCTCGGTAAATAATATTTTGTGGTCAAAATGAACGGTAGGTTTAAAGACACTGACCAGGCAAAGATACGAGTGAAGATGGATGAGAATTTCCCAAATTGTACTGTTCAGAGTTTGGTGCTGAGACTTTTTTACGTTTTTTCCGCAGCGCCCGTTGTCGTTTCTCAAGAAATATGTGCTGGCAATCTCCATCTGTATCCGTCTGTGTAATATCATTATTTAAAGATTTAACAGGAAATTAAAAGAATACCTAATTAAAATCATCTGTTGAAGATCTACTTATTACTTTATTATATATCATATAAAATTACATGTTACATGTGCAGATCAATTACATGATGTTATGATCATTGATCATAACATCATGTAATTGATCTGCACATTTCAAAGGATAAAATAGGTATGCAGAGTTAATGTTTGAACTTGAAATGTATTGAACACTGAAAAAGTATAAATAACTTAAATATAACGAAGCTCGCTCAATGTGAATAGCTAATTGATTAATTGATTCATTAATTAGCTGTTTGATTAAAAATTAGCTCAAAATAGTATATGGACACGTTCATTTGAGTTTGAGGATATTGGTAAATATAAGTGACCCTATTAAAAGGCACAGTGTAGTTGACTTTGTCACACTATGAAATTACTTAAACCCTTGATGGTTAGGATAATCGTCTCATCCTCTAGGCTAACTTTGTCACATAACGATATCTTAATCAGGCGATAAGATATCGCTTAAATACGGCCGGCACGGAAATGGTTACATTGTCACACTATAAACATGTGACGGAGTAAATATGGACCCCTTGCTACCGTTTTTGACCAAATTTTTGAGTGTCCAGTTGATTGGTTGGGTACATATAATCCTGTATCTGGTCAAAACCTGGCACAACTTAGCGAGTTTAGAAGGTTTGAGATGTTATTTGTGCTCCCTAGGGTCTCTACTTCAAAAAAAATTTGGGTGGATAATTTTTTATGTTTGTTTAAACCCGTGACCACGCCCTTTTTAAAGCGTGGGAAAATTTTCCCAAAATTATTGAAATTTGCCTATAATATTTGATGGGGGTCTCTAAATGGCTTGATATGATGCCATCAGTATTACTAGAACATAATAAAATAAAATTTGGGTAAATAAAAGTGTAGTGGCACCCTGACCACGCCCATTTACACAATTTTTGGCGGAAAATTCGGAAAATTCGAAGTTGTTTACTCTAGCAGCAGGGAGGTGTTTAGTTTGTATTTAAACTGCTGAATCGAGTTAAATAGGTTATATAAGTAACTTAATTCAATTAATTGGGCATGTTGAGCCATTAGTTCAGCCTTGGGGAACCACGCCCATATTTCATATTAGGCGCGTATGTGAGAAATTTTTATCTCAGCTTCTGAAGGCCGTAGAAACTTAACTTTGGGCTTAAAATTACCGCAATATGTAAGTTTATATTGACACCATTAAGGTGCTGAAGCTCTCCAGGACTTACTTTTGGATAAAAATGAGAAAAACTGATATAATTTACTGAAGCGCATTAACAAAAAAAACTTCCCTAGCAGCTAGGTTAAGTCAAGTAGGCACATCAATGTATAAAGTTTTACTCGACACAGTGTCCTTCGTAAGGTCTAAAGGTCATTCTGGGCTAGAATAATTCGATTTTGGGTGCCCACTTTTATTAGTAGTCCAACCCTGTCCTAGCTGTGGTAAAATTTCTAAACTGCCCTCAGGTGTAAATATATGATTTTTCTATCCATCTCAGCTCCTGAATATTGTATGACATTCAAGATAACCACAACAGCAGAATAGCCATATTTATATACATTATGCAAGCTATGAAGCAGTATGGGGTGCATAGTTTTTGAGATATTTATTTTTAAAACATAATTTTTAAATGTATCTTGGGCTACCGCATTTATCTTGGGCTACCGAATTTATGTACCAGCACCATCAGCTCATCTTAGAAATCACAAACAACCCGCCGGGCAGCTATCTCTAGTTAAGCTCATTTCAGTACCCGTTGACTATAATATACCCGTTGACTATAATATACATAAAACATTATCGATTTTTACAATCTACACACTATTTTCAACCTACCCTGTATGCCCACTTTTATGTCAGTACAAACTCATCTAGCAAAGTCCAGCTGAAGCTACTAACAGTTACCTCCAGCCCTATCCTATTATTACTTGTCCCTCCAATCCTAGCTCTTTCCACCGTGACCGACCTCAATCTCATTTAGGAAACTCCAGCACTAGCTAACTGCAGCTCTAGCTATCTTCTGCTATTATCCTTTCCCTCCAATATTAGCTCTTTCCACTGACCTCCGGTTTTAGCAACTAACCTTCAGTTATCTCTAGGCTCCAACTCTACCCTGTTGCTGCCCTCTTCAACTAATTGTAGCTTTTAGCCTGCTAGCTATCACCAGTATCCTACAAATCTAAATTTTATAGCAACCTTTTGGAGGTCTTTCACATTATATTAAGTAATCATTTTTGGAACATTTTAAAAGAGCTTTAATTGTAGGATGTTGATGCTATTACATGGATAGAGTAAATTGCAACAGTCGTTGCTGGAAAATGATAAAGTTACTTGAAGAACACAAATGGATGGAGCAGGAAGTTATTGGCAGAAGAACTGGAATAGTAGGCTTCCAGTGGCAGCTGGATAGAGCAGAGGGTAAGAAACTGACCGGTCAAAGGTTTTGGCCACCGGACCGGAAAAGACAGGATATTTTGGTTTGCCGCATTTTGCCGGACCGGAACCGGGTAATGTCGGCCAATCACTAAGATTCACACTCCCTGGCTCGTAGGACTAACCCCCTACAACTAGTATACCAGTGAAAGCAGGATTAATGAACGAATAGTGTGACATTGGGTTCTCAACCATGGAAATTTAGAAGTCCCTACATGCTGTTCTTTCTGGCTCCATGTGCTAGTTAGGGGTCTGAGGTATCCGAAAAATCATGTTTTGAGTACCCAAAGTGTTCTGGGTGCCAGGAATGAGGTTATTAAAGCGGCGAAAATGACCGATTTTGGACTATTTATGAGCTTTTTTGCCCATTTTCATGAGAT
Source organism: Bolinopsis microptera (assembly GCF_026151205.1). Taxonomy (NCBI): domain Eukaryota; kingdom Metazoa; phylum Ctenophora; class Tentaculata; order Lobata; family Bolinopsidae; genus Bolinopsis; species Bolinopsis microptera. Next base: position 7,178,358 of record NC_087081.1, on the reverse strand, counting down.
AAAGAATCAGGAAAGCTGCTCTAGATGATTGAAATGGTTGATACCAATGAGGATACACCCAACACACATAAATATTCGTGATTATGTGATTTTAATGAGAAAAATATGATCCCAGGGCCCGTTTTATACCAAAATTTGCAAAAACCACTCGCACTTGTCAAAGCTTCCTCATTTTAGACACATTTAATGATTATTATGGTATCTAACTTATGGTGGATCTGATAGGAGTATGTCTTAGCTTCATTTTAAGCCATCAATGAGCATGCTGGTGTGTATGAAAGTACTTTTATCCTCCCGTGGCCGTCCATTGATATAGTCTGGGCCATGCGCGCGCGCGCGCTTTTACAAACATGAATTTTCTCCCTCAGTATCTATGCTATCTAAATCTTTTAAAGACATGATTTGAATGCTATCCTACTCAGCACATGAGTGCTACAGGATGGTGAAAGAATTTCTATAAAAAATCGTTAAATGTGGAAGATATGAGGTCATTATATGTGTGTGTGCGCGCGCGCTTTTACAAACTTGATATCCTCGGCCTCAGTCCTTTCACATATACTGAGATTTTGTTTCAAACTTAATTGACTCTGAACCGAAATTGCCAAAGGAAACAGATAGTGTAACTCAGAAAGACCACAAATGTATAGTTTGTGAGATATTGAGGTTATACTCCAAATAATTTACAATGATGTCACACCAGAAAACCTCTATTTTTGGTATATTTAACCTCATATCTTGAACGCGCAGTACTGGATTGAGCTAAACTTGGTCAGGTTTTGTAGCCCTGACTATCCTCGATCATATGGAACAGGAATAAAACTGTTTAGATGTTAATTATATTAGGCACTTAGTTCTGAAAAGTGAGAATGTCATTAATACTGCTTTCACTGATACGAGTATAGTGCCTTGGCACAGAGTGCAAGTGGGTTAGGGTTACTGAAAAGGATATAAGCATCTCAGGCCATCCCAATACCGGAAGAGAACTGGGGGTCACAATGGTGAACAATTGTGAAAATGGTGAAATTTTACAATGGAAACAAAATCATTCACTTGAAAAAATTAGAATGGAGTTGAAGTCACTGGAAAGAGCTAGAATTGGAGGGAAAAGTAATATTAGGATAGGGCTGGAGGTAACTGTTAGTAGCTTCAGCGGCTGCACGACTTCCAGGCCCCCCTATTATTATGGGTCAGATCATATGACGTATAATTAGTGATGTGACGCATAATTAGTGATGTGATCCACCAGCTATGATTTACAGAACATGTGATTTGAGTCATTACAACAAGTCAGTAATGACTTGCTGCTCTTTAATAATTCCTAAGGGATATGCAGGGAGCAGCCTCACCTCACTGTCCACAATGACTGACCCAAGGTAAGTCTTCTCGAAATAATCAACTTTAGACATTAGCTTAGGCAAGTTTGTCTGTATATAGTACGTTATTTCAGAGAATACTTGCTCGACATCAGATCGGCTCACTCCTGTTGCATGCCTTTGGCACGTACGTCTGACATCCCTAGATACGAGACCCCCCCCCCCCCCCCCCCCTTAGCTTTAGTAAGAGCTCCCGTCCCTTATGTGATATACGAGTCGAGCGGTCAAATCTTAAAGATCATCAGATCATGTTTACTTCTTAATGCACAGCTATGATACATACAGAGTTAACATGTGAACTCTACCCTGTATCTCGCCCATTTCTAGGTCAATTAAATTCTACCGATGGATCACATCACTAATTATACGTCACTGATTAGTGACATGATCTGATCTCCATGGGACCCCTAATAATGGGGGGACCTGGAAGTCGGCCTCCTGCTTCAGCTGGACTTTGCTAGATGAGGTTGTACTGACATAAAAGTGGGCATATATTATAGTCAACGGGTACTGAAATGAGCTTAACTAGAGATAGCTGCCCGGCGGGTTGTTTGTGATTTCTAAGATGAGCTGATGGTGCTGGTACATAAATGCGGTAGTGTTGAACCTTTGTTGTATTTTTAAGCGCAAGATATATTTAAAAATCATGTTTTAAAAACAAATATCTCAAAAACTATGCACTATAGACCCCATACTGCTTCATAGCTTGTATATAAATATCAATATGGCCATTCTGCTGTTGTGGTTATCTTGAAAGTCCTACAATATTCAGGAGCTGAGATGGATAGAAAAATCTTATATTTGCGCCTGAGGGCAATGTAGAAATTTTACTACCTAGGCCAGGGTTGGACTACTGATAAACGTGGGCACCCAAAATCAAATTATTCTAGCCCAGAATGACCTTAAGACCTTACGAATTTTACTCGACCGTGTCGAGTAAAACTTTATACATTGATTTGCCTACTTGACTTAACCTAGCTGCTAGGGAAGTTTTTTGTTTGTTAATGCGCTTCAGTAAATTATATCAGTTTTTCTCATTTTTATCCAAAAGTAAGTCCTGGAGAGCTTCAGCACCTTAATAGTGTCAATATAAACTTACATATTGCGGTAATTTTAAGCCCAAAGTTAAGTTTCTACGGCCTTCAGAAGCTGAGATAAAAATTTCTCACATACGCGCCTAATATGAAATATGGGCGTGGTTCCCCAAGGCTGAACTAATGGCTCAACATGCCCAATTAATTGAATTAAGTTACTTATATAACCTATTTAACTCGATTCAGCAGTTTAAATACAAACTAAACACCTCCCTGCTGCTAGAGTAAACAACTTCGAATTTTCCGAATTTTCCGCCAAAAATTGTGTAAATGGGCGTGGTCAGGGTGCCACTACACTTTTATTTACCCACATTTTATTTTATTATGTTCTAGTAATACTGATGGCATCATATCAAGCCATTTAGAGACCCCCATCAAACATTATAGGCAAATTTCAATAAATTTGGGAAAATTTTCCCACGCTTTAAAAAGGGCGTGGTCACGGGTTTAAACAAACATAAAAAATTATCCACCCAAATTTTTTTTGAAGTAGAGACCCTAGGGAGCACAAATAACATCTCAAACCTTCTAAACTCGCTAAGTTGTGCCAGGTTTTGACCAGATACTTTATTAATATGACCATTACCTACATATTTGACGACTTTTTTCGTTAGATGGTGCACTCAGGTTTACTCTGTCACACATTAAAGAAAATATGTGATGAATGTTTAGGGCACCCTGATAAGCAATGCTGAGTAGTGTAAGTTTATTTGATGGCCTGGAAGTGCTGGGAATTGTTATTATATCATATAGTCGTAAGGAATTAAAACACAGAAGGCACATCCAAGCTTACTTTGTCACATAATCTTGATAATATCTGAACATATGTGAAATTGAACAAATAATGATATACCAGCTTAAACCCCTTATATTATACGTACTATGGATCAAACAACACTGCTAGTACCATGCACCAGTCACATAAATCATTATCAAGTGGTAATATGTTAACAGTGTCACAATTAAACTACCGCTACATGGTCAAAAATAGGGTAATTTCGTCACAAAAAATTATTATAACTCTGTTAGCTCCTTGCTGGCAAAATAACTAGTTTATCGAAATTTGTTTGATGATAAAGTTACATAGTATTCTTATAGAAGTATAGTTCTTCAAAATAGGGGCAAGACATGTTTACTTTGTCACATCAGTTATTATAAGAGTTAGGTAATCGTCATCAGATTAAAAGATATTTTTCGTAGTTTGGATCGATTAATACTTTAATATACCTGTAATAAATCCTATGTCAATTTTAACACACTATCTTGATACTGTTGGGGCAGGGAAAGTTAATTTTGTCACATTTTCAATGTCTTTGACAAATTAATCTAAATTTTAAAAATTGAGTTCTTATGTTCTGGACAATATTCTTCCAATCGTTTCTGAAAGAATGTTGAATTCTAATAGAGTTATAGATCTTCAAAATAGGGGCAAGACATGTTTACTTTGTCACATCAGTTATTATAAGAGTTAGGTAATCGTCATCACATTAACATATATTTTTTGTAGTTTGGATTGATTTACATAGGTAATAAAGCAGCCTATGCTAATTTTTACACACTATCTTGAAATTGTTGGGGCATGAAAAGTTAATTTTGTCACATTTTTAGTGACTTTGACAAATTTAACCTAAAATTGTTAAACTTAAGCTCTGATGTTCTGGACAATATTCTAATAGAGGTATAGAATATAGATCTTCAAAATAGGGGCAAGACATGTTTACTTTGTCACATCAGTTATTATAAGAGTTATTATAAGAGACTATTTCATTCTATAATCATTGTTTTTAATATATTTACGATTTCGTATAATTTTTTGTGACAATGTAAATATCAACTGATAAAATTTTCCCGCCTTTCAAACCAAAATCAGATATAAATTATTCGCCCAAAATTTTAAATTTCATATATTGTGACAGAATTAACCTCATTTCCCAATAACCAAGTGCCTGTATTAGCTAACTATTCAAAACAACATATTTTAGGGCTATGCTTGGTAGAGCAACCATAAAATAATGAGTTGAAAGGGTTTTTAGGACACCTCACAGTAGAATAGAGGTATGGTATCATGAGTGTGACAAAGTTACCCAAATATTGCTTTGTAACCGTTCGATCCGTGCCCATTAACCAATGTTGTATCATAATTGTTAGATAGACCTAATTTACTATATTTCAGACCAAGGAATGATAATTAGACAACTGCAGTTAACTAAGTCACACAAAATGTGACATTTGAAACATTATAGTGCCTAACAACAATAGATTTTCTTTCTGAGCGGTGCATATGGGAGTATGGGTTACGTGGCTAATGTTCAGAACTTCTGAACGTGCTAGGTTAATAAATGTCAAAATTAAGCCACTATCGTCAAAAACGCTATTATTTTTGTTTACCAATATCCTCAAACTCAAATGAACGTGTCCATATAATTTATACTGGATTATAAGTCTATAAACTTGAAAAATATTGTTCGTCAAAAAGAACGAAGTTCATGTTATATGATACAATACGAATTCATGTTCTATAATACAATACGAAAAATAAGTGAAAGTCATATTATAACATTACCTGCAAGCGTTTAAGGTTATTAGGGCTCCACATCTTATTTGTCAAACTCACACGTAATCATTTGATTATGTTTATCTGATGTACATTGTCTAAAAATTGATAAAAAGTATGTTTAATTAAATATTGATTATCAAAGTTCACAGTGCTGAAAATACGTCATCAAAGTGTAAAGTCCTCTCTATTCCTGGAAAGAAAATCAGCAGTAGGATATTACCTATTCCATTTATCAGATTTCAATATTTGCTCGGTAATACTCCCTTAGATTACACCAGTACGGAAACAGATCTTGGAGTCGTTATAAATCAGGGCTTTCGTTTTGAAGAACACATAACTAAAATATTGTCCAAAGCTAACCAAAAATTTGGGCTGCTGAAACGCACTTGCTCATTTGTCCATGATGTGAGACGAAGAAGAAATCTATACCTTGCACTTGTTAGAAGTCAATTTGAACACTGTTCCCAAATCTGGCGTCCATTTAATAAAACACAACTAGATAAGATGGATGCTTTTCAAAAAAGGTGTATTAAGTGGATTTTTGATGAGGAATTCACAAGCTATCAGTCCTTTGAAAACTATACTTACAAATGTCATCAATTGAAAATCCTTCCTCTCAGCAAGAGGTTTGAATTGAATGACCTGACCTTGTTTCAAAAAATAGTCAATGGTGCGTGTATGCACACAAGAGCTTCCTAATTACTTACAACTATACAAAGGAAGCACACGCTTAAGATCATGTCACCATGACAGCCTAAGTTATGTAACGACTCTTGTTCAAACACAGTGTAATAGCAGTCTCCTTAAGAAATCATTCTTTTATCGGACACATCTGCTCTGGAATAAACTTCCTCTCGAAATAAGAGACCATAGCTGTCCTGATATCTTCAAGGCCAAACTTAAGGATCACCTATGGTCGGAAATGCTACCCACAGATCCAAACGATAGTCACGCTGAATTCTACCTGTCTGATAATGATTAGATGCATCTCATTTCTCCCAATGCCAATTCTCTGATCTAAAATAACCGATCCAAACTATTTAAGGGGTTAGGGGTGGGTTGGGTTGTGGGTTGGGTTTTTAAAAGTATTGTATGATATAATCTATTTCATTAACAAGTTAACAAATTATTAACATTATGATATTTTATACACGCTGTATTTTATTATTGCACAATCATCTCTATTACAATATATCTTAAATTTATATGTGTTGATTGTATGAAATGTTTTGTCAGGGACCATATTTTGTAGGTGTAATTTTTGCACGAACTACGTTCTGGTTTCCCGTCATTATAGTACATAGAAATCACTTTTTGACCGTGTTATTTTCATGCAATTACATTGATGTATGTACTATTTTGAAAAGATTTTCAATAAAAAAATTTTTTTTAAAGCAGCAAACTCCAATATTCATGGATTACCTCGACCAGTCGACCATACCAATCAACATATACTGAGATACGGTCTACGTTTTTAGTTACCGTCTAGCGTCCTGCGTCTACATACACACATACAAACATTATTATCACAAGAGTATTATACCCAACATTGACCGGCGAACTGATAGCTACTTCAGAAGCAATGAAACTACAATCTTCTAGATAAAATGAGTCATAGTACTTTCAGCCGGAGCCATCATAAGTGACATAAATCTAAAAGATAGTATGGTTAGTTTCTAAATATAAACTCAAACTCTGAAAAGGAAACTGCCGTGAAATATGAAACATCAACAAAAGGACCAATTATTTTAAAAAATAATTTATGGAAAGCCCCTCAGACAAAATAAAAATCAATTATGCAATAAAGGAATCTTAAAAGGGTTTGTACTATTCATTCCTGAGGGGCGGAGGGAATTTAAGGCATGTATATATCGGTGCTCCTTAACATCTAAACTACTAGGACTTGAATTTTCTAGGATACACACTGAAACACTATTGTTAAAATTTTTCTTCTGAGTCAGTCCATGCTCTATATGGAGGTGGAGTCCTACGCAGTTTGAGTCATCATCCGTGTCAACCTTTTGCCCACATTATTATCAAACAAACAATAAAACACGATTATTACATTATTTAGAGTGATTGAAGTTTGAAGCATTACAAAGCAATTTATATACCTGTTATTTGCTTTAGCGTGCAGTGACTATGCTTTTTAAAGACGTTTTGAGGGATTTTGAAAGAAAGTGACAGGCATGCGTTATTTCGTTATAGCCATCATTGAATCATGGACATTTAATTCGTGGACATTTAATTCATGGACAATGCAAAATATGTTTTTTTCGGTTGTTAATAATAACGGAAAGAGTGATATATTGATTAATTCATGGTATCAATAATGATAAACTTTATTGAAAATTCTCCACATCGTACTAATTATCAACTTGTATTGTATAATGTTAAAAATCTGCAATTTTAGACGGCCCCAGCCGAATTAATTATTATGTAATCAAGTTTATTTTTCTCTTTTAGTTAGTTGTCATCCGGCCAAACATTAAGCAACTTATATTGCAGTTCCATTTATCAATTAGTATATCAAAATATGTCATTGTAATTTTGCATGGCTGAAATGTAACGCTTGATTTATATATATAATAATTAATTGAATTTTCAAATTAAAAAAAATAATCTTCTAAGACCATACCTCACACTTGGCATAATATGATATAACAATAAAATGATACATCCAACCTATACACTTACAAGAGCTAATTAAGGGATAAATAATAGACTAAATTAACAATAATTAACTTTACTTATTTTATTTAAAAGTGCATCATATAGCATTAAAAAGACAAAAACCTAACTAAAAACGTACCTTCAACATTTAATTGTAAAACATCCTATTCATTTACTTCAAAAAACATAACACTTAGATGTTTGTAAATAACAACAATTTCCCTCAGTTGATTGAGATTCAGACTGCACGTAGACCAAACAGGATACTGTTCCATACACTTCTTTTTATCAAAGAGAATGAATTTAGGATTAGTAATATCATGATAAGGATATTTTCTGGACAAGTTTCTTAGTTTGAAGAGGGGCCCCTTGTTTTCAGGTAGAAATTCTGGGATAAACCTACGGTCACTCTCACTGAACTGATAACGTGGCAAATCGTCCTTCATCAACATGTGAATTTTCGAACTCAGTTTTCGACAGCAGCATAACAATCTTCCTGACAAATGTTGCCTTTCAACAGGGTTTCCTTGCTCAAAAACAATTTGCTGCTTGTGTTCACAACATTGATAAGAAAACTTCTCTCCAGTGGACATGGTGAGAAGGTATGGTTGGAGCACAAGGTTCAGATACTCATCAGGAAGAAAGCACAGGCAAACAGATCTGTTTAATAGTCCCAAAATCTGGTTATCATTTCCAACGTTTGTAAGAGCCCAGTTCATTATACATTCCACGATCCTTATGTCTAATAAGTTTACCTGGCATGCTTCATCCAGTGTATTCTTTACAAGTTCGCAACTTCTTGATTCTTCTACAAATTTTCTAAGATTCTCGAATGACAAATTACCCCATTTGATGGTGAGGATTAATTCCCGAAGTTGTCTGAATCCATCAAGCCTCACAGCATTCATTATTGAAAACGGGAAAAGATTAAATTCGTAATCATTTAGCCTTACCAAATCTGTAGCTGTCGTGCTATCTTTTGTAACCATTTCCTCCCAGTTTTTACACAAAAATTCGATAATCAGTTGCTTTGTAATAGAATCTCCACTTGAGTAAAACTTCTTTACAATTAAACAATAGTCAGAGAGAAAAATTGATTGGTCACTCTTACAAGTGTGCTCAATATTTCCTGACAACATTTTCTTCATCTTTTCGAATATTTGCCGACAGCTCTTCAATTCCTTGTTACTGCTAGGTTTGTCTGCTTTTGGGAGTATGGGAACACATGCCTTCTCCTTGATGTCTTTCATAAAATTGACTCTAAGACTGTCATCAATATTCTTTTCCTCGAGCATCCAATCAAAAACTGATAATTTATCAGAGTTTTCCATAGTATTGAATTTTATCAAAGCGATTAAGGGTGACAGATGGCAGATCCTATTAGTGACATCTGTTTCGAACCATTTGCAAAAAAGTCGGAATTTCTCAATCTCAGGTAGTACAGCTGAATCCCCATTATTGATAATGGTACACAGACAATAATAATCAATGTGTAACAGTTCGCCAGTTTTAATGAGATTCTCAGGAAAATTAGGTGTAAGGTAGTCCAGACACAATTCTTTCAGGTCTTCACAGCATATTGAATGAGAAAACTTTAAAATGTCGATAAACGTTCCTTCAGTTATCATATTTTCAAAAAGACCAAAAATTTTGCTCTTCAGCCAATCCACGTTGTAAACTTAGCAAATTTATACACAAATTTAGCATCATCCTCACTAACTTCAATGCAACCTGTATAAAGACTTGTAATGAGACCACAAAGAAGATCATAGTTTTCCTCAGACATATCAGATAAAATAACATGATATAGTTTATCAGCCACTGAATAATAAGCATCGTCAGTCTTCATAATATCACAGTAAACATCTAGCACAAATTTGTGTGCAGGAATCTGACGATCTCCTACACAGAGTAAAACATCAGCTTCTAACCGATCTTTTGAAAGTAATTCCAATCTGTGGGATAGACCGGCTGACCAATTTCTATCAGGGTTCACCATGTTTCAACAAGTTCTGAACATAGCTTCTGAAATGTTGGTAATTAAAGACCACTTTCAATGTTTATTACTTAGGAACTTTGAATATAAAACATTATAGCAACAAAATAAATTGTATAAAACTTGAAGCCTTAACCAGCTTAAGACTTAAGAGTTGATGAGTTATCTTGAAGTTTTGGTATCTAAATCCAATAATATTCATTGTTCAAGCAGATTATCAGGTTAATTTTTGAAACAAAAAAAAACAGCAAAATGGAGTTGGGATGTTATTATAATGAACAATACAAACTTTAAATTACAAAATTTATTATTAAAACTGACTTTTAATCAGTAAATTCAACACCACATGCAAACACTATAAATGAGTAAATAATAAACATATGTTCGAATAGGTTAAAACTATGCTCTAATATGTAATAAAATGATACAATTTTGGATCATTGTAACCTTGCCAATTAAACTTTGTGAATTGTCATTAATTTATAAAATGTATAAATAAGTTAAATTATGGGAAATAAATATATAAATAGAATTTCTGGTTTAAAATACAGTATTAAAAGTTATTAAAATTCCCCAATTAGAGAGCCTGTGTTCATGTTGTAACCAATCAATCTCCTTGAAACTCATTTACAGATTTACATGCCTCTAGCAGAACGAAGGGATGATTTGAAACCATTCCAAGCACTTTTTCCACCAACTTCAGCAACATACTGATTTCTATTGAGAGGTTTCTCAGCTTGTCCCAAAGCAACATCATGACATTCTGAGTCTCCATCACGGGCACTGCAACCATACACTTTCTCAGCTGCACTCCGGAGACACATAGCAGCCATTGGGCCCCAACGTCCAGTAGCATCAGATTTTTCAAATGCAAAACCAGCCCATTTTCCTGCAGCTTTTAGAAAAGCACACCAGTTCCAATTCTGTGGAATTGCATTATTGCGTTTAGCAAGAAGACAGAAGCAAAGGAAATCTATGGTTATGGAGTTGACATCAGCATCCGGGTCATATGGGCCATGCAAGTAGCAGTCACCAAAAGTATAATCATCATCACATCTTAACATGTAACAGTTTGTTAGCCATTCATAATGATCTGCTGGGGTAACAGTATTGAACCAGGAACCAAAAACAGAGGGCATTGAGAAATTAACAGAACTTCTTGAGTTTTCATCAGCGCCAGAATCCTTGTGATCTTCACTTTCTTTTGAAACACACGCTTTCTTATGCTGCTTCCAATGATTTCTCTGATGATCTTTTGAGCAATAGAAGGCAGATTTGCAGCGGGAACAAAACTTTGATGACGCCTCTTGACAGACTTCACATGGCCCCATGTCTTTAGCTTTGCAACCTAAATATACATTAATATGAATTCATTGAATAGATCCACAGTTCAATTTTAAATTATGATTTAAGAGTGGTGATGAAAAGGCTTATTGTATTTCAATACATAACCAAGTAAATTGGTGTAGCAACATAGACCTACTGGTGCACAATCATCAGGTACTTCATTCATTATGCTATATTTGGCTAGAAATGAAATTACAGAAGTTTTAAATTTTTTGTCAAAAAACGAACTTTTAGGGGTGTTTCTAATGACCAGGGTCATGTACTGGTACATATTATATCACTATCTTTCACTGGTTATGCATGCCATACGCCTGCATTTGGCTAGGTGACATGTTATAATTCAGCTAAGTAAGGATTCCCTTCAGAATATCTAAATGCATTGTGGTTGACTGTAAACCCTATGCATAGTAATGTATGTAATAACATGACATGCAGGGTGCAGGTGGCCCAAAAGTAACTACCCACAGGCAACCGTTTAATAACTTACGTAATTCGTTATTCGTATCAGAATTGCTAAAAAATTTCAGAGAATATTATAGCTACTAAGGGTCAAACTTGTAATTTCAGAAACTTTTTTCAAATTTCATCGATTACAGAAAGTTTGGCATTCCACTCCCTTTTTTTCCCTATAATAACCGTATATGCATAAAGCGAGAACTTTTTGAGTTAGTAACTCCAAAATTTTCAGACGCATGTATTTTGATAATTGAAGTACTTTCCCAAAATTTCAAGTTGTTTGTTTACAACTAAGCCGAGTTGTGGCCTTTTTAAAATCTTCCAGATATGTGATCTCGGTACTAAATCAGCAATTTCGTGGCCCAATCAGTGATCTTTTCGGGAGCTATTCACTAGTAGCGGCAACAATGAGCCTCATTAGCTTAGGCAATAGGCGGTACTAAGCATGTTGGGGAATGACTATTATATATCATTGGAGGACTTCGCCGCTTCGACGCCCAGCGCAAACTAGCATTCCTGCTTCGCATCCAAGAGAGATCTCGATCGTTAATCTGCAGAGCAATTCGATCTGGAAGGGTTGACATCGTCAATCAAATATGATGACTTTTTTTATTGAAATCTTTCAAATCGATCAATTACATACAAATTTACACAATGAATGAACAACATTAAATCTTCTCAAAAGTAAACTCCGATAAAATCAGATTTTCTAGGACAAAATGTATGCAATCAAAGGACCTGAGGGTCACCAAAACACAGATGTTGAGAGCAAAATGCACCTTATAAATCAAGAGGCTTGCATATAATGAACATATTGACACGGGTGCAGAGTTGAGTCTGTACGGAACCTAGTAGTTTCAGATCCTTGTTTAACTTGCCGTACAGCAAGGTCATCCACTACTTTAGCCCGGCGAGGCACATAACTCCCTCCCCCAAACTTATGCACAAGTATGGGCCCAAGGAAATCGTGAATTTCAAATAGAATTTCAAATAGAATCACACAAAAATATCAAAAGCAATCAAATCATATAATAAAGTGAAATCCATGATGTGATGATATGCACTTAAATGAGAAATGAGAAATACAGACAACAGGGATTTAAGCTCTTATGAACATATTGTTAGCTTTAGGTAGACTGCCTCACATCTCTGTCTCGAGGGAATAATCTAGATCATAATCTAATTCCTCCGGCAGAATTTTATCCCATATGTAGGAGGTCAATTTGCTTTTGAACTTAGAAATAATCTCTATCTCACGTATAGCTAGAGAAATATGATTCCATTTGGAGTGGGTCCTAAAGTAAAAGTTTTTAGCAAAAGCGTTAGAGCTTGCTTGTTGTAAGATTGAGCTTACAAAACATAAGGGGTCCATGTGGCTAATTCTTAACCTTGAGTGGCCTTGAAATGGTTGCAAATATGAGGGTAAAGTGACAGGTATATGTAGCTTCACAATCTTAAAGAAGAAAATAAGGTCAAGAAAGTCGAAGCGGTTAGTTAGTTAGTTTAATTAGTCCAGTCATTTACGGACATTTTTGGGTTAGTACCTGCAAATTTTCAGATACCCACGAAACTTTGCACAGACCTTCCCAAAGGTATGAATAAACGATTTTCGGTTGGAGACATTTTTTTTACTTTGGGCAAAACCCAGGAGGGCCGCGCCCATATTGACCCAATAACGTAACTGACCCCTTGCTTCTGAAGGTTGTAGAGACTTCAAAATAGGCTTAAACGAAGCCGCATATGCATGTTTATATAAGATTTATTGATCAACACATTGCTTAAAATCCTTACTTTTCGAGAAATTCGCCAAAAACCATTTTGGGCGTGGCACTGAGCCGATTTTACTAACTTTTGTTAGGATTGTGATAGAGTCTTTGGATAGAGTGCAAAAGAACCGCAATTGGCATATTTATATATGACTTACGAAGAAACATATGCCTTAAAGTGCTTACTTTTTCAGTTATTGGCGAAAAACTGATTTTCGGTTCCAGAAATCATGCAAAAATATGGGTATGTGGTACATTGGGCTATGAAGGCCTTAGAGATTTTTGAATGAGTGCAAATTGTGCAGAATGGCCATGTTATTATACAACTTATGAAGCAACATGCACCCTAAAATGCTTACTTTTCGAGTTATTTGGGGGAAAAACAGAGAAAATTTGCACAAAATAGAGCAAAATTGGTTATATCAGCCATTTTTGCCTCCCGTTCTATGTTAATAACTCGAAAAGTAAGCATTTTAGGGTGCATGTTGCTTCATAAGTTGTATATAAACATGGCCATTCTGCACAATTTGCACTCATTCAAAAATCTCTAAGGTCTTCATAGCCCAATGTACCACATACCCATATTTTTGCATGATTTCTGGAACCGAAAATCAGTTTTTCGCCAATAACTGAAAAAGTAAGCACTTTAAGGCATATGTTTCTTCGTAAGTCATATATAAATATGCCAATTGCGGTTCTTTTGCACTCTATCCAAAGACTCTATCACAATCCTATCAAAAGTTAGTAAAATCGGCCTAGCGCCACGCCCAAAATGGTTTTTGGCGAATTTCTCGAAAAGTAAGGATTTTAGGCAATGTGTTGATCAATAACTCTTATATAAACATGCATATGCGGCTTCGTTTAAGCCTATTTTGAAGTCTCTACAACCTTCAGAAGCAAGGGGTCAGTTACGTTATTGGGTCAATATGGGCGCGGCCCTCCTGGGTTTTGCCCAAAGTAAAAAAAATGTCTCCAACCGAAAATCGTTTATTCATACCTTTGGGAAGGTCTGTGCAAAGTTTCGTGGGTATCTGAAAATTTGCAGGCACATGTCCATAAATGACTGGACTATATGGGCATAATCTTAAGCTGTCTTTTTTTTTTTGTGGTAGAAATTATTCAAACAATATACACATAATATAACAATTACCCTATATAAAATTCAATATACATTCAATAGAAAACCCTTGAACACCCTTTAAGTAGTATAAGTTTGCCAGTTTAAAGAACTGGCTCCAAATTTATATCTAATTCTGCTATTTTTACTGCACTACTACTTTTAAACCCTCTCTCTCCTCTAAGAGCTATGATTGTTGTTCTCAATAGGTCAAATCTTACTCTCTTCCTAATAAATGTCATTGCCTCACTATATCGTTGGCCTGATTTCCTAGATAGTTTATCCACTAACTTCTTGAAGAACTTATTTGCTCCCCTTCCCATACCCCCAGTGGTTGATAGGACTATCGGTGTAAACGTCCCATGTTCGACTTCTACAATCCTTTTATTGTATAAATTCTTTTTCTGTCTCTCATGGCTATTGTACATATAGTGGTTGGAGATCCAAGAGCCTTATTGGAAGGAGCTTGAGCATGAAATACTCTTACATCTAAAAATGCCCTTTCCAATGGGTTCCATACACTCCTAGCACTAACATCTAATCTAGCTCCATCTGCTTTGTTGGCCCCTGCAGGAAGTTCTCTCCCGTTGACAGGAATGAGGAGAGGTTCAGTGGTAACATCTTTACAGCCAGCAGTTTCTAATAGCTCTGCTATCACATCTCTCAATGAATTAGGAATGTATGTGGATGGTGAATAACTCATATTCTCCTCGTGAAGAATCCACTTGATAGCACGCTTTTGGAGGCCCTCCAGCCTACCTTTTTGGGATTTTGTGACCGGACCGGTCTCCATATAACTGTGCAATGCTCAAATTGACTAGCGATTGACTAAAGTGAAAAAAAAGTTTTGTTTTCTTGAGATTCACTTTTCACTTTATAGCCCTTAGCTTCGGTTACTGTCCTATAAGCAAGTTCCAACGTTACCAGCGACCCAGGCTGTAATTTTCATAATTAGGGATTCGGTGGAATGAAAGGCTTAGGTCCCCAGGTAAAAGGACCCCAGGCTATTATGTTCATAAATATAAACATTCGGCGGAATGACAGGCTGAGCGCCGCCCAGTAAAACGTCCGGCAAATAAGTGATAAGGAGGGGGTAGTTTTGGAATCTCAAACAAATCAGGACAGGGGGAGGGAGCGGTTTCTGAAAATTTAGTCTGAAGGTCCGGAAATTTTGACAGAATTAACAAAAAATTTCATTTATTTTAACTTTTTGAATTTTATTTTAACTCTTTGAATTTTATTAACAATGAAATCCAAACTTTTGGGGTAAAGACTTCAATGTAGGGATGGTTTTGAAAATTCGGACACAGCCGAAAATTTGCGATTTTGGCAATCGTTCGAAGTAGATGGCAGGCGCTTCTGGACGCGTGCTACTGCAAGTGGTGGTTTCTGGTTAGAGCAATTCTATACCTCATACTATACATATGCAATGGATTTGGTATCGACCAAGTGTGCGCCTACTTCATGCATATATTATACATCCAGATCTAGTATGCACGCGCTTACTGGGCCGCGCTCAGCCTGTCATTCCGCCAAATCTTTATTCGTTTATGAACATAATAGCCTGGGGTCCCCAGGTAAGCACGCGCCTGCGCATTCCATAATTAAACAGATAAATTTAATATAATATAATAGCGCGGCGCGTTATCGCGCGGACACTTAAAAAAAAACGCATAGCGTCTTACGTAAAGTGTGGCACCGGTGCAACTATTATAGTTGCACCCGTTCTTGCGATCAGAAGCATGTAGGATCAATCTGTGCGAGTTTTGGCGAATTTCTATGTGCCAAACTTAAGATACTACTTCAAACACCAAAAATATAACCACCAATTTGGATTTATTTTCTTGTGTTTGAAGCGATAGACATTTGGCAGTCAGAAACTCGCCCAAACTCGCACAGATTGTTCCTATTTTACATATTATGTAGTTATTTTACTATCTGGAAATTTTAAAGAAAATTGATCAACACGATCTCGAGATAAATGCCTTGGTACCAAATATTTTACCTTGGTACATTTTGGTACAGAAAGTCCAACTCCTTGCAATTTTCCTCTTATTAAGCTATTACCATTATTATTCTACCTTAGCTTAATATTCTAACTTAAGCTATTAAAGTATTAACAACTATAATTGAAACCAATTATCAAGAATTAAGCAAAATAGTAAGGCCAGATATAGATGGGGGAAAGCGTGCCAAAAATATTGAGGAAACATTGCCTCGAGGCGACTCAACACACAGTTTAATTGTCGTCGATCATCGTTGATCAATCAGGCCATACATTCAAATCAGGAGCCTCCGAATATTAATTTGGTTCGTAACACAAATCGTGTCTAAGATATAGCCAAATAAAATGCCTTAATTTCGTCGTGTGAAATAATTAGAGCAGTCACAAATAAGATACAATTAAATGTTCACAAATATGCTTGAATCGTATAATTAAATTATCTTACTCATTAATAATAATTACAGATTGAATATCGAGTCAAATAAGCTACCGAATCATTAAATTATTTAAGTTATTTTACAGAATGAGCAAGAAAAAGTCAGAGAATCAATTTATGTCGACAATCGTTTGCTCCGATGGCAACAATAAGACAATTAAGATTGTAATCATAACTCAAATATATCTATAAATACGAAAATAGATAGAACTCAAAATTATAATTCACCACTAAATCTACTAAGTGAAATGATACTAACAATAATTACTACTTGTTTACTAGATGAAACCGGGAAGTTGGTCGTTTAGCTCCGGACAGTCTATGCAACGTCTATGCAACGTCCGTGCAACAACAAAAGAACCGTCTATGCAACGTCTATGCAACGTCCCTGCACAATGAACACTCTATGCACACTCCCTGCACGGTCAGTCTATGCAACGTCTATGCAACGTCTATGCAACGTCCCTGCACAGTACCATATGAACACCGGCTACTAGCCGGCTACTAGCCGGCTAGTAGCCACTTTTGTAATAACAGCTCCTCAACTTCACATTAACAACCGGCTACTAACCGGCACTTGAAAAGTGGTCACTAGCCGGCTACTAACCGGCTACTAGCCGGCTAGTGACCACAAAGTGGCTACTAACCGGCTACTAAGCGGTCACTAGCCGGCTATTAGCCGAGCTCTAAAGCAGACCTATTAGTAGCCAGTTCTAAACCGGCTACTAGCCGGCACTTGAAAAGCGGTCACTAGCCGGCTACTAACCGGCTACTAACCGGCTAGTAACCACCAAGTGGCTACTAACCGGCTACTAACCGGTCACTAGCCGGCTCTAAAGCAGACCTATTAGTAGCCGGTTCTAAACCGGCTAGTAGCCACTTGGTGGTTACTAGCCGGTTAGTAGCCGGTTAGTAGCCGGTTAGTAGCCGGCTAGTGACCGCTTTCTAAGTGCCGGCTAGTAGCCGGTTTGGAACCGGCTACTAGTAGGTCTGCTTTAGAGCTCGGCTAATAGCCGGCTAGTGACCGCTTAGTAGCCGGTTAGTAGCCACTTTGTGGTCACTAGCCGGCTAGTAGCCGGTTAGTAGCCGGCTAGTGACCGCTTTCTAAGTGCCGGCTAGTAGCCGGTTTGGAACCGGCTACTAGTAGGTCTGCTTTAGAGCTCGGCTAATAGCCGGCTAGTGACCGCTTAGTAGCCGGTTAGTAGCCACTTTGTGGTCACTAGCCGGCTAGTAGCCGGTTAGTAGCCGGCTAGTGACCACTTTTCAAGTGCCGGTTAGTAGCCGGTTGGTAATGTGAAGTTGAGGAGCTGTTATTACAAAAGTGGCTACTAGCCGGCTAGTAGCCGGTGTTCATATTGTACTGTGCAGGGACGTTGCATAGACGTTGCATAGACGTTGCATAGACGTTGCATAGACTGACCGTGCAGGGAGTGTGCATAGAGTGTTCATTGTGCAGGGACGTTGCATAGACGTTGCATAGACGGTTCTTTTGTTGTTGCATGGACGTTGCATAGACGTTGCATAGACTGTCCGGAGCTAAACGACCAAGTTGCCATGAAACCATATCCGGTATGCATTATTGCAAGTCCAAAATAATGTTGACAGCTAAGCTGGAAAAGAGTTTTCTAAATCTAAAATCTCATCACAAGTTTACACCACGTGACATGACGTCATACCATATTATCACGTGGTAATCACATGACGTCACATCACGGTGGTGTCTAACCCATTCTATCTACTATCACTTCTGTGTCCTCCTCGATCTGCCATATGTCCCGAAGGTTCGCCTTTCAGCTGACCGAGCAGATGTTTTTTCTGCTTTTTCTGATGCGACTTGTCGTGAGACATTTTACTGAAGAATTTTAGACTAGATGATTCAAGTCCTTCCGGGTCCTTTGACGACTTCTTTACGCGATGTTCCGTTTTTTCGTGGATTGTGGCAACCTGGAATAATAAATTTCAGAGGCTAGATTTAAAACTTGTGAAGTTTCCAAGAAAGTTCAACCCTTCCAACAAAAACCAATCAATCCCGTCAAAAAGAAAACATCAGTAAATAGCAACAAATCAAGTTGCTTCCTCTGTTTGTTTACTTAAGATAATGACCTTCTGTTTGTGAGGTTTAAACTTGGCTGAGTTGGGAGTGTAAGCACGTGCTGGTGTGTTCCTGCCTGCTCCTCCTGCGTTGTACACGTGATAAAGTGGACTACTTTCTAACAAATGTTAACGAGTGTATGTTGAGAAGGTCACGTATGGCGGGGGTCAGAATTGTAATCATTTCTTATATTACCATGATATATATTAAGGCCGATGAGAAACATTTATTTCAGAGTTAAATGTCATACCATAAGCACCCATGACGTGTCTAGAAACACGAGTACAGCAATCCGGATCAATAGGATGCGCAGCCATAGTGACACTGGCAAATGTGCCAGGTGGTACCAGCGCGCGAGAGGAAGTGGTACTTCCTGGTCGTGCAGGATGTGCACCCTCAGTGCTGAAATGGTGTGGTTTGTTAGTGTGTTCTGTTATTTGTTATCTCTGAGAGAGACGGCTAGTAACTGCAACATTCACGGTTAAAAATTAGTTATCTTCTTATCGTTTTCTCCTTATTGATTGATTAATTTCATGATGAAATTTGTTGCTTATCCTACAGTAACCTTTGTTAAATGTACCCTACCCGAAGGAATATGTGCCACATTAGACTATAGATCAAATAGTTACGTTACATCGCTGTGGTTTATAATTATGAAGGAGCTACACAAAATGAGGCATAACTAATTGCTTAACAACTGTTCAATGCCAGTAATTAGGCTTTTGTTCACACTCACCCCCCTTTAGTAAGCTGAGAGAGCGAATAACACAGCTCCGATATCTGAGATCCTGCAGTGTCCACACTATCTGTCCTCTGCATTCCAGACATTCTATCGTACTGTCCTGGAATCCTGGAGTCATGGTAACCACCTCCAGTTTCCCTGACAATGGGGACTGAGTTGTGGTAGACTTGAGCATGGTCATGTGACACGTGATTGTTGTCACGTGATGTCATGTGGTTCATGGTGGACGAAATGGGCTGGGTGGCTCGCTCCAGAGTGCTGTTTTCTTGTATTCCTGGTCGAGTAGGATCTGGGGAGAGAGGACGGTAAGAATTGTTAGCCTTGTTATCAATACACTTAATTTACATGCAGACTGCAGAGTACACTTATTTAATCATTGTGAATTTAGTTCTGGTGTTTTAAATAGCTTAATTTATAGTATTCTGTAATTTTTTTAATAAATACCTGTGGAAAGATGCGAATAGTCCATCGATTTTGTTGGAACAACTAAACTTCTTCTGTGTTCGTTATGACGATTTACTCCTGAAACAAATCATCAATAGATTTGGAATCTTTAATTCGGGAATCAAATAAAAAAACACGAAGAAAAGTAAAACCAAAATCCAAAGGCACACAAGCAGCCAGACAAACATACAGACAGACAGACAGACAGACAGACAGACAGACAGACAGACAGACAGACAGACAGACAGACAGACAGACAGACAGACAGACAGAGCAGCTGGAGTAGCTACTGACCTGGTACGGCTCCTTCCTCATCATTAGCACGCAATATTGTAATACTCTCGTGTCTCACCAGAGGCGGTCTGGCTGGGGTGTCACTTACTTGTGCTACATCTCCCACATTGAACACGTTACCTGGGTTACATTGAACACGTTACCTGGGTTACATTGAACACGTTACCTGGGTTACATTTAACACGTTACCTGGGTTACATTGAACTCGTTACCTGGGTTACCTGGGTTACATTGAACACGTTACCTGGGTTACATTGAACACGTTACCTGGGTTACATTGAACACGTTACCTGGGTTACATTGAACACGTTACCTGGGTTACATTGAACACGTTACCTGGGTTACATTGAACACGTTACCTGGGTTACATTGAACACGTTACCTGGGTTACATTGAACACGTTACCTGGGTTACATTGAACACGTTACCTGGGTTACATTGAACACGTTACCTGGGTTACATTGAACACGTTACCTGGGTTACATTGAACACGTTACCTGGGTTACATTGAACACGTTACCTGGGTTACATTGAACACGTTACCTGGGTTACATTGAACACGTTACCTGGGTTACATTGA